>NC_081210.1:18488713-19695588 GCF_902713425.1 Acipenser ruthenus | reverse complement strand
CCCCAGGATATCTTCGTAATCATTATAAGAGTTGCATTCCCACTAGCCCTGGGATACCATAACTGGGGCAGATTATGTCAAAACTGTAAAGAGGCTTAGTCGTGGGAACTCACTATGGTGAGGGAGCTTAAATTGGACATTCTAAATTGGGTAGAACATCGTGGAGCAAAATAATTGAGCACAATAAAATTAAAAGAAATATTAAAAGTTAATGTTCAAATGTATCATTTAAATGTTATTTTAAAATGGCATATTCCATGAATATTTCATGTAATCTACTAGAAATCTGTCAGACCTGCTGTTTTGAACATGCTTTTTGACCTAACATATACAGGAAAAATCTTGTTCTTTTAAGTTTCAATGTAACTTTTTGTGGCCTCACAGTCTAGGTCAGTTAGAAAGATAATTAAATAACAAGTTATTTATTTAAAAGTCCTATTAACAACAGCAAAGTACTGTATTTGGCTCTTCAGAGATTTCCCCAAATAAACTTAAATTGCAAATTTGCCAGACTACAGGTCAGGGGATCTGTATGTAACTGGCAGAACAAAGTAATCATTCTTTATAAGTTATGAAATTACTATTCTTTCAGGTTCACTTTGGATCATGACAAATCAAAATACACTCTCCTTTTCATTCCTTTTTTGATGAATTATTCCTTTTAGTGCGTAAATCACTCGGTACAGTACATATAAGCTAATAAAACTCAAAGCCAAGAGTTTATTTATAAATATGCAATCCGATATCCATTTTGGAGTGTGCTGTGTTACCTGAATGATTAATTGTGGTCTTGTCAAGATTAAAATACACAATATGTAATTGTGTTGACTTTTGCTATTTTTTTTTTTATAATGGGTCTAAATAAAATGTGTTTATCTGACGGTGGCTTCTCAGTTGCTGGTGCTCAGCAGGGGTTGGCAAGCTGCCAATGTGGTAAAAGAAAGGCTAACGTTCCCTCATAGTTTCCAGTGATGGGTGAAGTATCATCAAAGAGGAGAGATTACATAATAGAAACAGGCGAATAACTGTGCAAATAATAAGGCGTAGAAAAAGAGAGCTAAAAAAATTCTTCAGTGTAGAAAACTGTATCCAAAACTCAAAACTCAATTCTCATGATGGTTTACTTAGTACTGCCTTTACTAAAGTTTCATAATTTTCAATAAAGTGTTGATACTTCAGTTCTTTACTAAGAAAAGGTTGCAGGCTAAAGTAATTAGGTTTGTACGAATGGGTGACTATTCAAAGAGGTCCAGCTGAGAAAATATGACAGGATTCTTCCTACTTTGCATCCAATTTTGTATTTATTTATTTGTTTCGATCTAATCTTTTAATATTTATCACATCACTGAATGCTAACGAGCATGCAGACGACTGAAGTTGTTTAAAAAAAATGCTGACTTTTAAAAATGCAAAGTAGGAAAATGTACCTTAAAATCAGGATAATTGCATAAGTAGGCCTACATATAGTAAGATTCAAGACACGTGGGGAAAAAAAGTACTTTAACTCTTTAAATCCCAGATGCCTCTATCCCTGTCTACAACAGCAATACAACGAGTTTAACGATTTCTGCAATTCTGGTATGGAAAGGGTTAAAGGTATATCGCATTGCAGGTTCTTTTGACAAGAAATCAAATGGCACTATATTGCTGTTTTAGAAAATGAATAATGGTTGCTTCCTAGGCTATTTAACTACAGCCCCGCAAGCACATTACTAAACAATAACGAACTAAAAACAGTTGTGCTCCCAGATTAAGTAGAAATGCTTCCTGGCTGGAAGAAAATTTGAAGGGGTAAATCAGTAGACTGGTCTACTGATGTGCAAGAGCAGAGCTAGCAGCTCTGGAAACATTCGCCCACTCGGCTTGACTGCTGTCTGGTGACAGATATTGTACGGGCATCACTCTGACCTGAACGTGAGAGCAAGAAGTGAGTGCAAGACAATATGTAGAGTCAGAACTTAAAGCAGTTAAAGAAGATTTACAAAATTGAATATTATCTAATAGCTACCATGTGACTGTATTTGCTTTTTCATTCAGGGTAAGGGTTCTTCATAATTTGTGTTTAAAAATACAAAGAGATAACCTTTGAGATGTCAAAAGCCTAATTTCTGACAATTATGTTCAACAAGATATTAAAGGCATATCAAGCAGCAACAAATAGCAATGTGCTTTTTTATGAACCCTAGAGCACAATCAGTAACGGTAACTATGGATGTCTGGAATAATTGAAACAAGAAACCCTGCTAAATCCTGGATAGTAACCTTAGTGTTTGTCAGAACAGAATTCGATATCGCTGTGAGGACCTAAGAAACTGCTTGCTCTTTTATTCGTGTGACCCATGCCACTGGATTGTGAAAGTGTAGAAGCAGAGTGGACACCAATGGGGGTGGTGGTATTACATCTCAGCACAAGGACCACTTAACCGTTTATAAAACAGATTTAGCTGACAGAGATATCTTACTAAGGCATGCTGGATCATGGAATAACCAGCAGCCTACTGCATATCACTGAGTACAGCTCAGTCAGTTAATCCCTGTATTGTATTATTGCAGGAGGCAGGTTCTGAGCTAATTAAATGTAATCACAAACCACACAGTCGCAAGGACGGAGGGAGGGTGAGGCGATTAGCTTCATTTCAGTCAGGACAATCTTGCGTTAAATAACCACCTATATTATAATGCAAAATCTTACAGATTTCCAAAAACATTGAACCCAAACAATGGTTGAAGGAAAATAAGTATGGTAAAAATACTTGAAGCACAGCCTCATCCTTTGGAGCATCCTGGTGCCACCTGTTAAAAAACAAATAATAAAATAATAAATCAATGCGATGTGTTCATCCCAGTGAAAAATATTAGGCAGAGGAGCATCGTATAATGCCCCCCTCAGGACGAATCTGGGAGTGAGCTGGTGGTGGTTGGGGAGGTTGAGGTGGTAATTCGAAAGCACGGCAGGACTGAGTTTGCCAAGAACGTTTATGTACCTTATAGGTTAATGGGAACTTGCTGGTAATTGGCTTGTAGATTGACCAATTACTTGCACTAGGCACTTGTATTAAGGATGCTATAGATTTCCTGCCTGAAAACCAGAAGCATGGAGGCGGTGGCTGTGGTAGCCAAACAGGTTAAAAAAAGTACTGCCATTTTCAGACTTTTTAACATTTTTTCAAAATTTTGCACTGAACAAAGAAGCTTGCCAAAAAGCAATTTTATTATTATTATTATTATTATTATTATTATTATTATTATTATTATTATTATTATTATTATTATGTAGTTTATTTTATTATTCAATAACCTACATAAAAGCCACAAATAGACTTTTAACAAATCTATCTGACTTTGGAGTTTGATGAGATTGTGGAGTAGATAGTACAATCCAGTACTTTCTTTTTTCAGCTCTTGAAATGTTAAATATCGTAAGTGACATTCTTGCAAAAGTTAGAAACTGAAGTTTGTAATTATTCACTTAACTGTTCCATACAACATTTCAAAGAAAGAAGAAGCGTGTGGCTGTTGTACCATTAATACTAATTTCAATCTTTTTTCCAAGAAAAATTTCTGTAGACTTTGCAAAACCTTTATTTGAAGACGACTGTGCGTGCATTCACATGTGGGTGGCAGTGGATCCTTTGGGAGGTATGCAAAGTACAGCCATTATCTTAAAGTGGTTATAACTGCATTTAAAAAAAAATCATTGTGCCTGTCTAGCCAGTACTGTGTGTTCAGTTTTTAAAGAAATGCCTTTTGTAGCAAACATGTATTTTCTTTTTAAAAAACAATGTATTGTACAATACATAAAGAACTTTTAAACTTTTAGTGTGCAAAGTTGGAGAAAACAAAATGTTCAGAGGTAGCTATGTGTGTTTAAACAGCCACCATAGTGGTACATATATAGCTGAATGCACAGCCTAGTTTTGCATTACAGTGCTTGCTCCTTCCCCTTTGAAGCAGGTTAATTTGCCGTTCTTGTCAGAATTGTAGGCAGCGTGACTCTTTCCCGTTTGTAAATTGAAGCCATGCAGCATTGTATTTTTGTTTCTGCACATCATTTACACTGTGCACTCAGCCTTTTCATTCCTGATTATCCTGCAGATATGTTTCATACAAGACTCAGAGGAATGTTTTTTTTTTTTGTAGTTACATTTGTTCTTGGTTGAGCAATTCCTGGTACTTTCAAGTTGCAGTTTTCCACTATCCCGTTCATAACATAATGCCTTGGTGACTGTTTACCATAGCTTGGACTATGCTGGCCAGTCTACATTGTTGTGTGTTCATATTTCCTTCATGTATTTTATTCTGTAGGGATTCAGCACACACCCTTCTTGTAGCAGGATAAGCTTATTAATGTGCTTGTCAAGTTCAGGAAGCAATTAATGTTATTTTTTTTAATACATTGCAGATATTTTGCAGGACCCACCAATAGAGCAGATATTGTCAATGTGAGTTTATAAGGTAACAATTATTGTACTGTAAGTGGATACAAAAATATTTAGTGCTGTATGGGGCACTACACCTTACAATGAAAGTATTCAGGGGAGAGACCCTAACCACACCACATATGATACTGTCCTGTATTGTTTCTCCTCAACACTCTCTTCACCAGAGATATAGGGAGGCATACTGTACATATTTCACATTTATCCTAATTTCCAGTGACCTATTTCTTTTTTTGTTTGTTGTTGAAAGCTCTTGAAACAAGCTTAGAAAAGGAAAATGAAGCTCATATTATTTATCTAGGTTATCTAGGTGTTGGATGACTTTGTGGCAGCCACTATCCATCTCTGGGGCCTTTCAACTGAAGTTGCTGGTGAACACATGGACTCTGTTTGAGGAAACTGCTTACATTAAACTATCTGTGTTTGCACGTGGAACACACTGTAGTTTAATATATTGTATAGTTTTAGAAACAAACAGTAAAGCATGCAATTGTGTAGAGTCGTTCACACTCATTTTCACACATTGTACATATGCATGTTATCTACTTTCTCATAACAGTATGTTGTAAGTTGTGGTGGGTATGTATGTTACTGACATACTTGTTTTAAATTCAAAGCTGTTTGTTTATCATTCAGATTTCGACACGTTTGTTGGTTTGACTGCCTTGGTGACCAGGAGGCATGCATTGGTTTGCGTTTGTCTTTAGCCCTACAGTGTTACTATACCAACTGCTTGTTTGCTACAATCTATTATGATCCCTTACATATTCATATCTAGAAATTATCTGAAGTCCTAAATAACAAATGCACCTTCAGTTCATTTGGTTATGTTTCTTCTGACCTTGAAATTATCTTCAAACGAAATGTATCACGTTGCAAAGTATCAAAATTTTTAAAGATCCTGTAATTACCTTGAAAATACCTCAAACTCAATTCGAGTCTCTAGGCTCTAAACAATTAGATTGTATTGTTTGTTATATAAGTGTATTCTATATAATGGTTGTGTGACTAGGATTGTGCTGTATTTGTTTTTATGGCCGTGAAGCTCAATTAAGTCTTTACCGATTGTGTTAGTCTCTTGTAAAGCTTTTAACAAACAGCTCAACATCAATCTTGTCTAGTTTGCATTGTGAAACTTTATTGCACATGTCTTTTATGCGAATGTCATTGTCCATTAACTTGATAGATTCTCCCATGGAACTTGTAGGTCTCTTTTTACTGTAGTGTTATTCCATTCTTTCAACATGTAGTTAAGCCATGGTGATAACCTTCAAAAAGCTCATTGACCTAAATGATAAAGACTCATAAACCATTTTACAGGCAGTGATTTATCCCCAACACGTTATTTACCTTTCGCAAGTACCTACATGGTAAATACAGTAGAGTCCTGGTTGCTAAGCAATCTTAATGCAGTGGTCATTTCCTGTCTGTCCTCTTGTTTAGTTTATGTGCAAATTTGCTTTGTGTTGACCTTTTTCAGTATGATTATATTAGTCAGTTGGCTATCATTACATGCTTAAATAAAATGTACAATTTATTGGCTGATTTTCACCAATTCGTTGTGTTACTAGAACACAGGTCTGACATAACTACTTATTTGTATTTCTCTGATGCTTGTTTTTGTGTAAAAATGATGACAGGTTTCAAAATACTGCAAAAGTCACAAAATTAATTCATACCTAAAAAAAGGTTCCAAAAGAGGCCTTGCTTCTTTGCTGAAACGTACGATAAATAAATATTCACAACGTAAACTGTAAAGTGCTGCAGGGGCAAACAACAATGAGCAATGCAGTTAATTTGCAATTCACTGAAACAAAGTTTGTAAATCCATTAATCCTAGGCAATCTTCTACACTGCACACACTGCTGTGTTCCCCCGTTGACAAAGCCTACAGAACCCAATTGGTTCCACTCTGCTTCTTTTCATATACACCACTGCCTCAGATGTGACACACAAGTCCTTTAGAATAGGTAAAGTCCATTGAATTGCATTGGAACATATGCTGGGGTTGTACAAAATAATAGAACCTGAAACATGTAGAACACTCTTGTGAAAACTCGATTATTCACAAGGAATGGTAGTTGAGTCCTTCCAGTTGAAGTCATTAGTGGTAGTAGGCTATACTGTAAGTGAGAAACCCATTACATTTCTGATGCACAGTACTGATATTTAGGCTGTACATTTTTAAATACTCTACACAGTCAAAGTTAACAGATTTGATACTTTGCCTTATGAAACAGCTAACACTATGAATATGCTTTTGATACCGGAAACTTGCTTGCTGTGTCCAAATCACTAGGGTTCCAAACATGATTCTAATTTGTGATCATTCAGTGAGACTGAATGTGCATCTAGCGAGTGAGAGGCGGTCAAATATCGCTGAAGAAACTCATATTAGTTGATCAAACAGATTGTTAACCTGCCAGTTCTAGCAAGTGAACCATGGCAGATATGTGAAAGTATTGTGCAAGCCATATCTTTGTTTGGCAACAACGTTTTCAATGTATATTTTTGCCAAAACATGTTAATAAATCATCACCCTTTCAGGGAACATGTTTGTTTTGAGCTGACTCATTGACTGAAACATTGTAAAGCATTTTAATTGTGCAACAACTTTCAGAGACTTTGCCAAATGCATCCAACCATTCTGGAGCAAACATGGTGTCTGTTACCCTGGAAACCTTTCTTTACACAAAACGTTTCTGTGCTTTTTCTTTTCTGTTTTGGGCTATTTTTGCTCTTGTGCTACTGAGCATCCTTTTAGCAACGGTCTGCCTACTGGACTGCTGGTTCATACTTGTGTACCCTGGTGTGTGTTAAAAAAACATATTACAGACATGCACAACTCATATATATTTAGAAACGTTTTCTGATAACTCTGTTAGTACACTAGTAACTGTTTTCTTTTTCTACTGCTCATAAAAATAAAATAAAAATTCAAAATATTTGCCCTTAAGCCACTTACTTTCAGCACTGGCAACTCAAGACGGTATGTACTTCAACATGCCAAAAACAGTGAAGATTGCAATAAAGTTACAGTTTTCATTATCTTTCTTGCACTGTCATTGTTCAGTTCATTGGGTTTTGTTTTCAGGAAAGTTGTACTGGGATAAAAAAAAGGTTTCTCGAGCTTCTGTAGACGTAATTTAAGAAACCAATAACAACGCATGTTTGTGTGTTACTCCTATATATATATCATGAGGAACTATCAGTCATTCCTTTGGATAAGGAAAAGCAAGGCGGTGGCATTTACTGCAATACCCTCAGATAGCCAACCACATGTATATCTCTTCTGTCCCTTCCTTCCTCCCAAAAACACAATGGTACTGGAGGTATACAGGGACATACAGTATTGCATTTGTTCATCAAACCTAGTCGTGCTCCATTGCTCTTAGATACGAAATTAGAAATCAATACTGAGGCACCTGAACACTTTCTGAGCCCGTCCTTTTAATGATCATCAATGCATATGCATGTATTATTATTATTATTATTATTATTATTATTATTATTATTATTATTATTATTTATTTCTTAGCAGACGCCCTTATCCAGGACGACTTACAATCGCAAGCAAATACAAATACATTCAAATGTTACAATACAAGTCATACAATAAGAGCAAGAAATACAATAATTTTTTTTTTTTTCAAGTGTGACCCCCATGGTTAATTGAGTCAGGAGTTATTTAAGTGCTATATGGGCAGCCAGGCCATGTTAGGCAATCTTAACCTTGTCAAAATTCAAGGATTTCATTTAGGAGTGAAGCTAGTGTCTGATAAAGGTATTAAAAATGGCCCTGTGGGAGGGGATATTCCCTGTACTTGATGAATGCGTTTTTGTAGTTGAGACCCACACTGCTGCTTAGCAAAGTGATAGGTTTGCTTGTTAGTCATTCTTTAAAGCCCTTGGATATTAAACAATGAAAAGCGTGTCCATTCCTTAAAGTGACCACAGGATTTAGGGTAGAAAACGGGATGAAGTGAATGTGTACGTTGAAGCCTAGTCTGGTGTTTCTTCTTTTATTGTGCCGTACAGTAGGTAGTTCATCCTTAACTTTAAAACACTCAGTTGTATGCTATGTAGAAATACAGACCCAAACACAGAGTGAATGGAACGGAACAATCCTGAAGATTAATATATTCCAGGAGCATGTTCCAATTATTTTTGGTTAAAGGGTAGATATCTCTGACAATCCTGAAGAAAGAGTTGTTGCTTCACTGGAGCTGACCTGTCAGTTTGTGATGCTCCTGGAGGTGTGGATGCACCAAGAACAGGTATCTTAAATACTTTCAGTAAGTGTTCACTTTGTGTCTGGATGTTCCCTGAGCATTTTTACTGGTGAATAATATGGATAGACAGATACATTTTTCATAGATTTGATTGTTGCATATTTGTTGAGATATGAATTTAATGTAGGTTTTTTTTTTTTTTGGGGGGGGGGGGGGGGTGATAATGCAGCATCCTCAAATGCATTCATTTGAAATGTAACAAGACATGGTAAGCGGTCTGAAAATTATTCAGTCCACACAGTCCACCAGAGGAAAGCACAGTATGCACCACCTGCCATAATTCCCATTTGACAGTTCAGGTCTGCCTGACTAGCCATCCCCAGGCCCGGTTCCATATGCAAAGTTTCACATGCTGGGTCTCTGTGGGTTTATGTCCTGCCTTGTCATATCTCAGAACTATGTAATTGAGCATCTGTTTTTAATTACCACCTAAAGCCTTTTCAACCAACAAACTAGCAGATGTTCAGACTGTCCTATTTTTAGGCTTATCCCAAAGATGGTGACCACCTCATACCTAGCTATCCAAAGACAAGCACACTAAGCAGTCCGTAAAGTTCACACACACTTGTTGGTAAACAGATCCCTAACAATTTCTGCTATGTCCCTCAATATACATAACAATATATATATTGTTTTTCACTTAACATGTGTAATTCAAATGACTTGGTGTTCCTGTGGGTTTGGGAGGAAAATGGTCTGGATAGAGATTGTCTCACTGAGCAACCTTTATTGGCCAGGCATTCGACAGGATGCGCCTCCAGTACTGTAGTATGGCAACAGCTTAGGTTCTGCATCTGAAAAGTGGAAACACAGACAATGTTGTTCACAAAAAAAAATTGTCTTTTTAAGCCAGCATAGCACATTAGTTAATGATTGATTAAGCTGCTGTGTCTCACAAGCTTAATTCAATTTTTTACTGAAGTTTTAGCTAAAATCGTTTTCTACTTTGTCAGCCAAAAAAGGTCTGTTTCTGCTAATACTGCAGGACGTGACTCACCTTCACTTAAAATACTGGTTTTGTTATTCTAGTAGCTTTTTTTTTTACAGGGATATTTAACACGCTGATATTTTTAACATGGGTTTAACCACCTTTAATATGTAAAAAAGAAAAAGAAAAAGGATCTGCACAGCATATGAGGAAACATTATTAATTCATGGCCAACGCTAACTGACCCAGCTGAAACAAGTGATTGCAATCATTTCTATCCACCTCTGGTGCTAACAGTCACATTCCGTTCTCTGCTCTTTCTCTTTGCACAAACATGTTTCAGCCCTCGCATGCGAGTCGGTAATTAGAAATAAGTCAGCCAAGGAAAATGAGACCGCAACCAAAGCTTAAAACTTAGACATGCTGCATTGGACAAAATAAAAGCACCTGCAACCTTATAAGGTTGCTTTTCAGTAAAGAGAATCAAATGGTACAGTAAATTAGCATTTTTTTTAATGCTTTTCTAAAAAGTAGACACGTGTATTGGCTAATGCCTTCGCAGAGGATTCTGTTGACTTCAGGTGGATTTATTTTTATTTGTTATTGAAATTGTTGATCAGTGTGGCAAAGTCCCCCCCCCCCCCCCTGTGTATGATATGTTACGTGTTGTGTGTAAATGTTGGTGTTTAGGCATTGGTACACGGGATATAAGCGGTCTGTGTTTCACGTGTGTGTAAATTGTATATTTGTATTTAGGCACGGGGATGGCACATCACATCACGTGCAAGTAAAAAGTAATATGTGAGCACGGGGAATTGCACTTTAATTAATTCACGTGCAGTTGTACCGAGATTCCAATTGAATGATTGACTAGCAATCGAATCTCGGTACAACTGCATAAAAGCTGCATGTTTTCACTCACTGGGGGTTGGTGTTCGGTGAGTGGAGAACGGGAGAGAGAGGAGAAAAGAAAGCAAAGCAAAGCAAAGCAAAGCAAAGCAAAGCAAAGCAAAGCAATTAGTGTTTTCACTCACCGTGTTTGTCCGTTTGTCTGTTCACTGTTTAGTCTGTTTTGTTTGTCTCTTTATTTTGGCATATAGTGCCGTGTCCCGTGTTTTTGTGTTTAAAACCTTTTATTTTCTGTTTATTAAATGCTGAGCGCAATCACGCGCTCAGCTTAACCAAACTCCACATCTCTGTCGTTTGTGTTCCTGTTTCTGGTCTGACGCCACCCACTCCGGCCGTCTTTGTGACACGTGGTGTCAGAACCGGGACAACAGCGCCTCCAGGGCTCAGGCCAGAGCGGGAACCGCAGTTTTTTTTGTGGAAAAGTAAATAAAAAAAAATAAAAAAAAAAATGGAAGGCTGGAACTGGAGAGACGGCTGCAGTGAGCTGGAGGATCTCCTCGGCAGGTTGGAGGACCAGGTTGGTGCCTTGCCTGCGGGGTGTATGGGCACACGGTGGCTGTCTGCCCCTTCCAGGAAGAGGAGGAGGAACCAGCCCAAAGGAGGAAGGTGAGCAGAAGGAGGCAGAGAGGGGGAAAAGTGAGGAGGAAGCAGAGGGAGCCAAGGTGGTGCACCATGTGCATTGCTTATGGGCATGAGGACGAGGACTGCCCAGAGCAGGAGCCAGGGGAGGAGGAGCCCGAACGTCCTGCGCCTGAGTGGGAGGAGCCCGAACGTCCTGCGCCTGAGTGGGAGGAGCCCGAACGTCCTGCGCCTGAGTGGGAGGAGCCCGAACGTCCTGCGCCTGAGTGGGAGGAGCCCGAACGTCCTGCGCCTGAGTGGGAGGAGCCCGAACGTCCTGCGCCTGAGTGGGAGGAGCCCGAACGTCCACAGCCCGAGTGGGAGGAGCCCGAACGTCCACAGCCCGAGTGGGAGGAGTCGGTGCGTCCACGTCCCAAGAGGGAGGAGTCGGTGCGTCCACGGCCCGAGAGGGAGGAGTCGGTGCGTCCACGGCCCGAGAGGGAGGAGTCGGTGCGTCCACGGCCCGAGAGGGAGGAGTTGGTGCGTCCTGTGTCCGGAGGGGAGGAGCTGAAGGCCCAAACCCCTATTTTTTTTTGGGAGGGACGAGGGTGTGAAGCTCAGGCTCCACAGCAGCTGCTGTTTTTGCTGCTGAAGGGAGCCCAGCGGAGACGCCCGCCACCAGCTCTACCCCCGCTGTCGGAGGAGCCGGCAGCGCCACCAGCCCTACCCCCGCTGTCGGAGGAGCCGGTCAGCGCCATCACCACCACCCGAGGGAGAGGAGCAGGAGCTGCCTCTGCCTCCACCACCTGAGGGAGAGGAGCAGGAGCTGCCTCTGCCTCCACCACCACTCGAGGGAGAGGAGCAGGAGCTGCCTCTGCCTCCACCACCACCCGAGGGAGAGGAGCAGGAGCTGCCTCTGCCTCCACCACCCGAGAGAGAGGAGCAGGAGCTGCCTCTGCCTCCACCACCTGAGGGAGAGGAGCAGCAGCTGCCTCTGCCTCCACCACCACCACCCGAGGGAGAGGAGCAGGAGCTGCCTCTGCCTCCACCACCACCACCCGAGGGAGAGGAGCAGGAGCTGCCTCTGCCTCCACCACCACCCGAGGGAGAGGAGCAGGAGCTGCCTCTGCCTCCACCACCCGAGGGAGAGGAGCAGGAGCTGCCTCTGCCTCCACCACCACCACCCGAGGGAGAGGAGCAGGAGCTGCCTCTGCCTCCACCACCACCCGAGGGAGAGGAGCAGGAGCTGCCTCTGCCTCCACCACCACCACCCGAGGGAGAGGAGCAGGAGCTGCCTCTGCCTCCACCACCCGAGGGAGAGGAGCAGGAGCTGCCTCTGCCTCCACCACCACCACCACCCGAGGGAGAGGAGCAGGAGCTGCCTCTGACTCCACCTCCCGAGGGTCCGCTGCTGCTGCCGTCGCCTGAGGTCATCGAGGGTCCTGCTTCGCCTGGGGTCGCTACACTGTGGCCGGAGCTCCATGAAGGGGAGCTGCCGGCCATAAAGAAAGAGGGTGAGGTCAGGAGACCAGCTCCCCCAGCTGCACTTTCGCGGCAGCAGATAGTGTGGCTGAAGCCCCGGAAGAGGGAGCTGCCAGCCACGAACAATTGGGGGGTGCCAGACATTCCACCATGGCCACCCCCAGAAACAACTTGCTTCCCCCTCTTCCGGGACTTTGGGACTGAGGGGGGAGGTGGCCATTGAGGCCATGTGTGCGTTGCACAAGGGGGGGTATATGTGGCAAAGTGCCCCCCCTGTGTATGATATGTTACGTGTTGTGTGTAAATGTTGGTGTTTAGGCATTGGTACACGGGATATAAGCGGTCTGTGTTTCACGTGTGTGTAAATTGTATATTTGTATTTAGGCACGGGGATGGCACATCACATCACGTGCAAGTAAAAAGTAATATGTGAGCACGGGGAATTGCACTTTAATTAATTCACGTGCAGTTGTACCGAGATTCCAATTGAATGATTGACTAGCAATCGAATCTCGGTACAACTGCATAAAAGCTGCATGTTTTCACTCACTGGGGGTTGGTGTTCGGTGAGTGGAGAACGGGAGAGAGAGGAGAAAAGAAAGCAAAGCAAAGCAAAGTAATTAGTGTTTTCACTCACCGTGTTTGTCCGTTTGTCTGTTCACTGTTTAGTCTGTTTTGTTTGTCTCTTTATTTTGGCATATAGTGCCGTGTCCCGTGTTTTTGTGTTTAAAACCTTTTATTTTTTGTTTATTAAATGCTGAGCGCAATCACGCGCTCAGCTTAACCAAACTCCACATCTCTGTCGTTTGTGTTCCTGTTTCTGGTCTGACGCCACCCACTCCGGCCGTCTTTGTGACAATCAGTTATATATTTTTTCATTCTTGTGCAATTACTGTGCTTTAAATATGTATTATTATTATTATTGTTATTATTATTATTATTATTATTATTATTATTATTTAGCTTTTCCAGTTATTCCTAAGCTTTACCAGGCTTTTACTGTGCTTTACTGCACATCATTGCAGAATCCCTTGTTAAAAACATGACATGACATGATGATGTGATGTTTCTATTCCTCCAACTTACGTGACATTGCTGGCAGTGTAATAAAAAAGCAAACAAATAGCTGCCAAAACGCTACCCCTGAAGCTCAATAGAACACTAACACAAGTAATACATTCATTCATCTACACAGATGTGTCTCCCTGATGCTCATCTTACTATAACTGGTACAGTAATACTTTACATCCAGGTTTCCTAAATGGCCATTTTAGACCCCTGGGACAAGTGCCTTCAATTGACAGCCTATTAGCAGATAAAAAGCAAAATGTCTTTACTGATAAAGAGCTTGCTGCTTATTCCCATACATTTCAGTAAAGATTTAAAGAAGTTGAGGAATTCTATGACTACAGAAAGATTGCAAGATTGAGCCAAACCTCTTTGTCACTAAGGAGTGTGGTGCCAGCGAGCAGGTGGATAGCTGCTACAGTGCTGAATTGCTACTTGAGCACCATCAATCCTCTATTGGCAATCTGCACCCTCAGAAGTGCAGTTTTTAAGGCTTCATTTTTTTTCTATTGCTGCTGTGATACTGCAAGTCACCAGCAAAATTGCTGTTTCAGACTGACAGTGAGATTATGATTCATGCTATCATCTTTTTCAGGTTTTGGAGAGGGCCTGCCAGACTGATGTGATTTTCATACTGAGGAGTCACACACCCTGCAACCCCCCCTCCATGTATTTTATACCTTCCAAAGAGTATTGAACAGATTTACAAAATATAGATGTTTTGGAATATAATATTTTAGTTTATATACAACATTTAATGTATAATAATTATATCCTCTTCCATAAAAGAAAAAAACATACTGCAGCGAAACAAGAGGTAGACCCGATAGAATGCTATGGCTAATTTTAGGGGCAATTGGCTGGGCTGTATTTGTTTCTCGATACATCACGGTTTAAAAATAGATATTTCCAGGATGCGCCCTATATCCTGGAGATCGTCAGTTTGTCCAGGCTATTCCACTGCCGACCATGGACGGGAGTTCTCAGGGGGTGGCGCACAATTGGCCAAGTGCCGTCCAGGTGGGGAGGGCCTAGGTCGGCCAGGGTGTCTTCGGCTCACCGCGCACCAGCAACTCCTGTAGACTGGCTGGGAGCCTGTGGGCCTGCATGTAAGTTGCTCAGAGCTGCGTGGTCCTCTGGCACTGTAGCTCTGAGGTGGCGGGCCAGCAAAGTGAAAAGAAGCGGACGGCTGACGGCACACGTTTCGGAGGACACGTGTGTCCGTCTTCGTCTCTCCCGAGTCAGCACGGGGATGGCGGCGGTGAGCCTGGTTGAAATAAAAAAATAATTCGGGAGAAAACAAGAAAAAATAGGTATTTCTAATATTTATTATTGCTTTTTAGGCTTGAATGCTACAGGATGGTAAGCCTACAGTATGACGTGGGTCAAGGGGGAGTGACAGCCGAGGGTTTATACTGGAGCCAGCCAGGCATGAGTTTGAAGAGTTTTTGACTGAAAGCAGGCAAGCACTGGTCATACAGTCTGCAATGCAGCCTTCTGGCATTGAATAGGGAACCAGACCTATTGTTCTATGGTTTTTTCTTTCCTTTGTCTCTATTAAAAGTGGCGGGGTGTCATGCTCTGAATCGGAAAACTACGTTCTGGGATAGAAGACCCTCATAAACATATAAATATTTCAAATTATGCCACTTCCTCTTTATTTATTTCAACATTAATGAAAAGAGGAAGAAAAGGTAAAGGCTGCATTGGTCGT
This sequence comes from Acipenser ruthenus, assembly GCF_902713425.1. Lineage (NCBI taxonomy): Eukaryota > Metazoa > Chordata > Actinopteri > Acipenseriformes > Acipenseridae > Acipenser > Acipenser ruthenus. Next base: position 19,680,198 of record NC_081210.1, on the reverse strand, counting down.
TTTGCTTTTCTTTTCCATATTGCTGTGATAAAGGGGGAGGAATGGGTACCAAAGTGGATACCTTCCACACGCAGCGCTGGATTGGAGTCAGTGCAGCCATGTCTCTCCTTTGAGAGGTCAACAACCTGACAGGGCCTGCATCTGATAACCAGGCAAACTCATGTGGTCTTTTCTATTTATATCCCTCTGTCCAGCAGCTACACACACTCACATTCGCTCATACAGACATTAACACAATTAAATGTGCCACCGTTAACTGGAAGCTTTAACTATTCTTGCAAATAAATAAGTAAAAATGCACATCCTGGCATGCTACACACTCATTTTTAAACTTTTCCCTGGGGTGAAAAATAATAGAATCATTTCCCTTCCTGTTTTCAGAATGCAGCTGAAATCCCTTCTATATCTGGGAGTAATTGTTACACAGTTCCTAAGATCTGGGTTTCCCATTATCCCTGGGGTGAAGGTTAATGTGACCCTGGCCATTTTCAAAACAAAACCTTTGTTTTACATTACCTAGAATGAAGGGCTAAGGAGGAAACTTTCCTTTAGAAAGACCCTGACCCATGTGAATGTGTTGGGAGACAAAGGGGTTAGATCAGGGTTATCCGACTGTTAGTCTAGGAGGCACTGCAGTATTAGTACTGTTTAGAGCAGACCCATTTGTGTTTGATTGAGGCAAGAAACTTACACATGCATTGTAGACTATGAAATGCACTAGAGCAGGGAGATCTGGTCATGTATTCTATACAGTCAGTCCTTGTCTCACATATAATTGTATACTGTAAAGCAGGCCAAAGCATTTAAATATAAAAAATCACCTACAGCAGAAAGCAGCCGAATGTCTGCGACTTCACAAAGGACATGATAGTGGGCAATCCGTCCAACTGGCTCTCCCTCACCTCAGTGGCTACATTGACCAAATTGTCCATCTAGACAGTCTCCCAGGTGTTCCTGCCATGGCAACGTCACAAGCGGTTCATGACAGATCAAGCCCGCAGATGTGTGCAACGTATTGTGACAAGCAACAGACATGCTGAGGTGAAAATAAAAGAAACTCCAACACTGAACAAGACTTAAATATTTCCAAAAGTTGGTCTCACTTTTTTTTTTACATATACTGTATATTCATGAAATTGTTCTAGACTGTTAGCTACTAAATGGAAATTGTATTTTATTCATAAAAATAACATACATACCCTGTAAATAAGCTTCAAAAGACAATTGCTTGCCTTTGCTGGAAGCATGGAAAGTCAAAATGCTCATGTGCTTAATTAAACATGTTTAAGAAAACTGAAGCAGTATCTTATTTGTTTTTATGACTATAGATACTCCCTGGTCACCAGTATGGCTCTTTTAGTCCGTTTGGACCACTCTCAGTTAAAGCTAGGGGTTAAAGTCCAGTAGTACATGACAACTTACACTTTCAATGGAAAGACTTGCAGCTTAATGAAGTTATGTAGGGCATTTTGGCCTCCATGGGATACAATGGAGGACTTACTTTTAATAGAAACTGACAAGCTGTGCACATAAAGTAGATTGCTTTTTTTATTGTTGCACTACCAAGTCTAGGTCTTATACTTGATGAGTCTCTAAATCAACTAACTTTCATTGAATGCCCTTTAGCTGCTGTAAGTTAAACTTGTTGTATGGAAATGTTGGCTTTTGTAGAGTTGTGATCGATAATTATTACATTAATTCAAGTTTCATTACCTCTGCAACACCTTTACTTTCAAATTATAATCTAATAAAAGAAAGCTAAAACAATCCTTGGGCTTTGGACACCACCTACGTGCAAGTCATAATGCCAGCTTTTATTTCAACTAAACTGGTAAGGTCTAAAACTGTTCAAGGGATATTTCTCAACACTGACAAACCAGCTCTAAAAGGCATCATGACAACCACAACAGCCTTTCTTTCCTTCGTGGACGCTATGAGGATTTACAAACTAGCCTGAATGCACACTGTCCCATTATTTAATTGGGAAGGTTCCCCTGCTAATATAGTTTCTGTTTTACATTCTTTTATTGAGTTGATTTGCAGTCACTTTAGGTTGGGCATGTAGGTTTTTAGGTATGGATCCTGTCTTTCACAGTTTAAATCAGCAAAAAGGCTGGGGAGGCTCAGAAAGATTTCATAGTGCTTCAGTGCACCATACAACCTGCAGGCAGTTCAGTAGGGCTACATAATGTGTGGGTGTTAATAAACCAAATACTCCCTGGTTATTGGGGCTGTCCCCCACCCCTCCCCCATAGCGGCATCCAATATATTTTGTAGATATGGAGGATTTATTTATTGGCAACAAGGGTTAAAGAGGTCAGACAGTGTGGGGGGAAAATCTTTACATACGTCTTCCATCTCATCATATGCAGTGTTTACATTACAGATGTCAACACACAGGGCATTTATAGTTTTATTTCTAGATTATTGTTGAAGGTAGTCTTGCATGTTGATGTTGAGATGAACTGTGGCTTGCTGATTTAAAACCCAGGTCTTCAAGTACCAACACAATCCTCAATGTATCGATTTCTGATGTGGCCATGGGGACAGACTTGAGCCCAGCAAAGTGAAACCCTAAAAGATAATAGCATGGACTTAGGAAACGCTATCCTTTGACCTGTGTTCAAATACTGAAGTAATCAATGAAAGTATATGCTGTCTTGAGTTATCAATGTGTTGTAAGTGGCACCTGTGCAGGCCCTGTGGGCACAAAGTGAATAAACTGAACTAAGAACCTGGTCACTCCTGTTACAATCACAGCATGTCGCATGAGACTTACCAAGCTAGCTCAAAACCAGTTAAAGGCAGAATTAAAGAACAAATACAAGGACACAATATTGAAGCAAAAGCACACAGACCCACGAGGAATGATTGAAAACATCATAATATGCTGTAGTAGGGAAATAATAGGAAGGTAAACATTCTTGTACTCGCCTACAGATGCCTTGACCAGACTGCACCCAGCTACCACCAGACCCTCATCTCTCCCTACACACCCACTCGACCTCTCCGCTCCTCCTGCACTAGAAGACTGGCTGTACTTCCTCTACGCTCCCCTGTCTCCACAGCCCGCTCCTTCTCCACCCTTGCCCCGCAGTGGTGGAATGACCTTCCTACAGATGTCAGGCCGCCCAGTCCCTGACCACCTTCCGGCGCCTCCTCAAGACTCACCTCTTCAGACAGCACCTGTAGCACTCCTCTTTTCCCTCTGGACACTTTATCACTCTTACTTAATGTGCTTGCACTTATCTGCTCCCTATTTCACTGCATTTAATTCTATACTTTACAGAGTACTGTACTGTAATCTGCCACAAGTGTTATTCAATCTGTAGTATTTTGCATTTAATCGTATCCTGATGTAACTACCACTGACACTGTTATCTGCTCCAATACTGAATGGTATTTTGTCATGTACTTACTAGAACTGAAGTCATTGTATTTTATCTTGCTCTTAATTGTATTAATACTTGTACTGTGATTCTTGAAATGTATTTTTTGTTTACGACTGTAAGTCGCCCTGGGTTAGGGTGTCTGCTAAGAAATAAATAATACTACTAATAATACTACTAATAATAATAATAATAATAATAATAATAATAATAATAATAATAATACTCATATTTTAAAAACTAGAACCAAACAACTAATTAATATAAGCGAGGTTCTCTTAAGCAGTCTCAAGGTGTTTTTTTTCTCATTTTGTAACATTAATGGGAATTTTACTCCTTTCAAAAAAAGGAGTTGCTGTAATTAAAGAATGAAGAAAACACTTGGCCCACAGACTCGTGATGGATGGGGTATGGATACTGAACTAATCCCTCTCCTGGGTGCACCTTGAGGCTTGATTGCGGAACAATGTAGAGAAAATCTCAATAATCTAAACCAGCACCCTAAAATGTATAAACCTGTGCACCTAATTTCACTGTATTTGTATTGTATGTAGTTAAGTGGGCTAATAACAGCCCTGGTGGAAAATACCAGAATGCTTAATAAAGAGTTACAGAGTTACACAATAGACACCATTTTGTGTTGTCCTTGCTCAGTGGATACACACAAAGGCCTTCAGTTTCCAGTGCTGGCAATACAACTCCGGAGCCACATATGAATCACAAAAACAGTAGGGTACAGTACATGACCGCAAGCAAAATATCACTCTTCCTACTCTTTAAAGGCTATTTATTTTTCCATTATGGTGTTTATTACCCTGGCCTTTTGCAAAAGTAAAGTGAGATTGTTGAAGGCAGTGTGACTATTAGGAACAAGATAAGGTTCGATGTGCAAACACAGTTCCCTGATTCAGCAGTAATTTATTTTTCTTTCATAATTCATTCATCTCACACGCCACAGTATAAACTAATGTTTAATATTTAATGTGTTCTTATTTCCTTCATCTGGATTCCTGGTGCTTAAATTTCCCTGGAGACCTTACATCACTGTATGTCCATTCCTGTTCTCCATAATATTCTGTGTCTGTACTTAGATTTGTATGGGATTGTTTTAATATGTATGTATATATTTTCAGATATATATCACACAATGCCTCCAAGATGCTGGCTGTATTCAGTAGGCCTGGGCAGCTGTTGGAGTTGTATTTCTACAAATGTTGGTCACTGAATTTTACAATTTTATTTTGGTATTTCTAAATGTACCACTATTGAGTGTTTTTGTACTTCTGAATGTTATAATCCAATTTTACTACATTTTTGTCATGTTGCCTCTTGTGATAATGAAATGTATAAAACAACAAGATTAGAAGGAGTAATCTCATTGGCTGAAGTGTTCCAAACGGTGCAGGTATGTAGCCATACCAGCACAGCTTGGAACTTTGACTGATTCCCTTGACAACCAATTCACTCTGGGAGGAGAGGGGTCGAGAAGGGTTGGGGTGCCATTTAATAAACGCACTAACACAATCTCAGGTGTTCAAATATAGTCCAATATCCGCACACCTTGGCTTTGCCTCCTGCTAAACAACACACCTAGGCGTGTGGATAGTGGACCATATTTGAGCACCCTGTTGTGTGTTACTGCATTCATATTTCAATGTTATTGAATTTCATACTCATGAAAGTTTCAGTCAGATATGGTGCTGGCACATCAACTGCCATTCAGGCTGGATTCAAATGTGCACAAGCTGCTCAACGATGGAAAATGCATGAAAAGCTAAACTTTGGAAAACTATAACAGACACCAAGGATTCTTTTTTTTTCTTATTAAACCGATTAGGATTTTGGGGCACTACAGCGTCACGGGGTTATCAAATGTCTTTTTTTAGTTGATGCAGCTCATTTTTGATGACAAAGCACAATTCTGTCAGAGTAAAGATGGCAGGCAGAGTAAATCTGCTGTCAGGCAGCCTGAGTCAGTTGTTATTTCTGTTGGTTTTAAATATCTTGGAAACATCACACATATACAAAAAGCCCTTGTAACTTCAACTGGTTGAGGGATAGTGTCACAGTGCTGTTCTTGGTATATTTAATATGGTTCATTCCCTCTGAGTAACTTTTCTTTTACATGTGGTATAGTTTGTTACGCCTAACAAACTCAGTAACAGAGACAGAGGTTGACTAGCACTCTTGTTTTAAAATTCAGTTATGTACACCATCTCTTGTTTGACTGTGTTCTCTTTGCAAGAGCTATTGACCCTTTATCCAGCTGCTTTAATTAAAAACACATTAACTTAATCTTGGTGAACCACTCCGACACCACGTAAACCTTGCTGTCAGGGTGGGCCAGGTAAATCACTCTGGAATGCTTGTGTTTTATGCATTCTGAATGCAAGCCAGATTCCTTTGCAGCTGAGACCTTTAACAGAGGACATAACTGCTTACCCCAGTAGCACTTGGCTGAAAATGTTTTCCCTGAAATTTCTTCAAATCATAGTTATGTAATGTCACGAAACAGAACTGGGCCCTATCCTGTAACACACGCAGAAAAAATGACTTTTGAGCCACCGGCAAGGATAGCTTGAATCTACTGGAGGAACAATCCAGTCCTCAAAGCAACTCAACTAGTATAAAAGAGCCCCAGACCAGTGCTAATTTGTGTCTTTATTTACATGAGTACAGCCCCTTACGCTGAAACGTGAATGCAGCCAGAGCGCTGTGTGTTTTGTTTTGTTGTTGGCACACGGAGATGACTACGGGAGCTGAAGCTGACCAGCCAGCACGTACACCTGGAGGTACCTGCACTGCCACCCCACTGAAAGCTGTCAAGACCACCAGAGCACCTTCCCGTGCACACCCATCAACCCATGTATGTGTGGATTACAGCATCGCTGTTTTATTTTTATACCTTTTTGTTTGGGATTGTAAACCTGCCGTTTTTAACCCCCAATACCATTGATGGTATAGGGGGTTGGATTGTAATTATTAAAAATTGACCTTTTTATTGTAAATATAACTCCTGATTGGACATTCACTTATTTCCACATCACTCACACCCTGACAAGGTATTTTGATGTATCTGTTTATAAAGTATTTGCAGCAGCAGATTATACCAATTTAATATCCCTATGGCTACAAAAGATTAAACAATCTGTTAGTAAGTAGCTATATATGCTGGAGCAAGGTGGCATTTGCTTCGTACTTATAATTCTTAACTAACCTTTGGCAGAACATTGTCTGTGATAAATTGCAGCTGCACTTTACTGTGTAGTTGGAGGTCCATTGTTGATTTTGTTAAGAAAATGAACTAGGAATAAATATTCACTGAGGCTCTTAGAGAGACCCCAGGATTGGCTATTCAAATTGAAATCTAACAATTGTCACTATAATATTTATACAGCACATCTCATAAGAACAGCTGTGATTACTGTAGGGGGTTTTCTTGACATGCAAGAACTTAATAAATAATGATTTCTTAATGCATGAGTACTGTACTCCAACTATCCACACAATAATTGGGGAGGGGGGCTTTTTCTTTGCTAGGCTCATGAGGACATTGCTGGTTACTCATAACAGGAAATGTACTTATTGCATGCACAATAAGTATATTTTAGTTAAATTCTTCCAATATCATCTATAGGCACAGTACAAGTCGTATTCAGTCATTTTAAAATTCACAGAAGCCATGCATGGTCGGTCTACAGATAAAAACATTGTCCAACATAGACCTAATGGTAAAGGACCTTCCACCTTTCTTTCTCAGAGTTGCAGAGAGGAGATAGATTACATGAGTCAGAACAAGAGGTAACTGAGGTTCTTAGAAGTGCCAGGGTAGAGCTTCTCCAGTAAAACGTGCAGGTTCATAGATAAACATTCCCAATGATGATCTACAATAGTCTGAGTACAGTATGTACTGAGTCTTCAGGGAAGCAATATTTTGCCACTTGGGTGTTATACCGCAGTGATATTTAATCTTGAGTGTGTTCAAGTCATAGAAATACATGGGTACAATATGCAGGGCAAAATGCCGCCTGGTAGCGTGTGGTAACGCTCATGTGTGTCCATGCCTTAAAGTGTTACTGAACAGGGTTTAAGCACAATGCATTACTTTCCCTGGTCTCCTGCTTTGTGTACATATTCTTGCAACATCTTTTCCAACATAATTGTGTTTTTTTAAAATATTTTTATTAACATATCTCTGGTCATAAGTCAGTTTTGACTAGCTATTTTAGTTTCACATTAGTTATGCTTTAGGTCTTCCCCTCAGAATCTTCTGACTCCATAACATCGGCTTCTAAAATCCAACCTGTTCAATCAGAAACATTTCATTGGTTCCTGACTCCTCTCCCAAAGTTCAACATTTTAATTGGTTCGTCTGTCTTCCCTGCTCACTGCAGGGTTCAGAGGAAGCAGGAACAGGTTTATGTGTTGTGTTTTAAACCCTACAGCCTGTTCAGTCACACTTCAAGGCTTCCTGATCGCGAGTTACCAAAGTTGGCAGGGCTACAACTGAAATGCTAATGCCCAGGCAGTTCTGAAATGTCAATTTTCCATTACTCTGGCAGCTTTAAAAGCTTAAATTGCTGCAGTTAGTATTTTAACTGGTGCTTTCAGGATTGTGGGCATAAACCTGAAGTTTATTAGTTTTGCATAATCACAGCGTGGATTATTTGGCTAAAATAACCTACTTAAGTAGCTGTCTATAGAACAAGGTGGGCTTGATAGAATGACAGGCTTAGCTGAAAGAAGGAGTTTAATGTTTTGGAGTGAAGACCAATGTGTCTTACTTAAAAATGCACAAGTGACGTACAAATGGCCATGTCTGTCATGGCAACATCATTTTTTTTTTTTGGTTCTTTGTTAATCCACTGTGCAGAACATCTCTGGAGTTCACGTCCATGCCAGCGCATTTATCTGTTTTCATTCAGTCAGAATGATCCGTTAATGAGAAAGTAGCTCAAAAGACATTTTAATATTCTTTATTTTATGTTTTCAGTACCTTTCTGTTTGTGACATTTGCAATCGTTATAAATGCCACTGCTCAAATATTCAGTTTTGTGGATTTTTCGTATCACTTGAAAAGACCGTCTCCTGTTCGAAGTTGCCAGAATTTATTTCAGTAGTTCAGAAACAAACCCACACAGAATTTGTGAATAGTGACATGGTAAGTGTTATTTAAAATCTCCTGATTGGTTGGTAGATGATGTAATGAGTGTGGGGGCAGTCCTTCCTCCCTTACTAAAGTTATAAACTTTTATTTCTAATTCCATGAATTGACTTCCTCATTCTGGTAATGTTGTCTCCATTGCTACCAGTGGGCATTGCTTTAGTTTACCCATTAATGTTATTTGAAAATTGAGCCTTTGCATGTTTACTACTGGGTTATTTGTGTAATGCATCAATTTAATTAGTGTTCTCATAACAATTAAATTAATTGCCCGGTCATACTTGTATGATCAGATATGGAAGTACTTGGATAATCTGATTGTTTTGTATTTTTGGAGCAACGTCACTAATAGTTCAAGGGACGATACCGGTAGCCATGGAGACAGCATGAGGAAGTGCAAAGTATTAGAATTCCAGTCAAGTTCAAATAAAGAAGCCGTTCAAATCACTTCCCGGGTTATAGAAATAAATCAAATGAAACAGCTCAGAATGGTTGCAAACATCATTAAAAAAGGTAAAGGAAACCGGTAAAACAAAGTATTTAACATGGCATTAATAGATACATGCTATTTAAATGAATAATCTCTTTTACAATGGAGACCTGACCAATAAGTTCTCAATCAAGGTCAAAGTCATACAAATTTTAGCCATCATCAAAAAAAAATGAGATCAATTGAGTAGACCCCAAAATATAACCTAAGCTTAGGTCTGTGTTTAATATTCTCATGTTATATACCCATATGTTTAACATGCATGGATAGGTCTGGTCTTGTCAGAAAAGAGGGGTGAATGAAAGCCCTTCAGGCCTACCCAAGTTCCCTCTTATTCTTTGGGGAAATTATTTATTTGAGTGAGCAGTGTGTATTTACTACAGTAGCATCAATGGAACATATTATAGGAACCATGGATTTGACCATGTGTGTACTCAAACAGCTAGCACCTTTTTTCAGAATGTGTAAGTGAAAAGTATGACAGAGGAGGAAGAGGAGGTACTGCCTGCCCGGAAACGAAAGTGGATGAGGGACGTCCATTCCCGGGGGCAAGCAAGGGAACCGGTGCCGCCTCCAGTGTCGGAGAGGAAGGTGCTGTCCGCCCGACTGCCAGAGAGAGAGGAGCCGCCACTACAAGCGCCAGCCCTTTCAAGGGCTCCTGTAAAGGGCGCGAGCCAAGAGCAGGGCACCAGTGGAGAGCGGGAGCAGCAACTGCCGCCAGTACCACCCCCCGAACCCCAGGAAGCACCACCACTGCCATGGCCTGACTGCCCAGCGCTACCGCCTGACTGCCCACCTCAAGCACCGGAGTGCCGGGTGCGCCTCGCCGCTGCCAGTACCAGTGCCTTAGTGCCCACCAACAGCGCCTGAGGGCCCCGCGCCACCGCCACCATCGCCACTGCCAGCATCGCCACTGCTGGAATGCATCATGCCACCGACAGCATTTTCACCGCTGGAGTGTCCAGCGCTACTGCCCGTACCGCCGCCAGCATCGCCACGATTGGAGTGCCCTGCGCCATTGGCAGTATTGCCATCCTCTGTAAGGGAGCCCAGACGGGACAAAAGTCACTCTGGCTTAGGGGGTAGAAAGAGGGTTAAATGGGCACCCCCTTACGGAAGCCCAGGGGTTACCAGAGGGGTTAAACGGGCACCCTCTTACAGAAGCCCAGGGGTCATCAGAGAGGTTAAACAGGGACCCCTGACCAAAGACCCAGGATCACCCCGGCAGGAGGAGTGGAGATCACCTTCCTCAGAGCACCATCTGCCAACCCACCCACCACAATCCAGAGGGGAAAAACAGGACACGAGGGGAGTGGGGTTGTGTTTCAGTATGGGAGGTGGTCGATTATGGCCATGTGCTGCATTGCGCCCTGCGGACATTTCGGGGACAAAAAGAGACTAAGGTGGGGGCAGTGCAGTGATCTGTGCATTTGTGCTTATGTACCGTATTCCCATGCATGCTGTGTGTGTGTTATTCCCTCCTTGCTGTATTCCGCCATTGCTTGTTTACCTTTTGTCTGTGTATTCCCATACCATGTGACTCGCTGTTTGTTTGTGTGCCCTGGTCTGCTCTCACTGGTTGTTATCTGTGCGTCCTCATTGGTTGTTGTTTGTCTGTCTGTGTCCATTGGTCCTGATGTGCGGCTGAGGGCCAATGGGATGTGTCCGAAGCCTGGTAATCTATTTGCATAAGGGGCGAGCTAAGCCTATAAGAAGGTGCTGCAGCACCGCTCAGACAGGTTGATGTTGTGCTGGTTGCCATGGTTGCTGTGTTCCTGTGTGTGAATCCTGTGTGCCAACAGAGCTATGGTCTCTGGTCTGGGTGCTAGGTGAGCGTTTTCACTAATAGTGGAGGAAAGTTTACCAGCAAAAAACAACAATTAAGAAAATAAACGTGTGGAGTTATTGAATAGCGCTGGCCGAGAGTGTGTAGTTTGCAGATATATAAAACTCATCTTTTCACTGCTCCGAGATTATTAATTTCATGGCAACGGCTGACGAAAGCTTTTCACTGTGGTAGACAAAGGGTGCACAGGAAGCAATTAAAAACTGTAGCTTGATAACACTAACAATGAATTAAAACCGCAATTAACTGGAAATATTTGCATTATCGTCTATTGTTTATAATACTTAGCAGAAGTTGCAGTGTAAAACTAAATGTTTAAGAACTAAACATACATCTTTCAAAGTGTATTTGAATTGTTTAAGACTATACTCAGACGCACGCAAAACACACAATTTGCCAAGATAAACATTACAGTTTAAAATACGTAATTAATACAAAATGTTTATAACCTGTTGGTTAAGACTTCGTGTGTATTTCTTAAACCCAGAATCCAGAGTACCATTTATGTAAATGTTTAGGCACTTTTAGAATGATGCAAACCATATTTTCTAAGGGTCCTTCTAAGTACCGGTGTCACGTCAATTTATGCTACCTATCAAATGTTCCAACTTTGCACACTGCGCATGCCCAGACTATTTTCCACTTGCACTGCACATGCCCAGGTGTTGTTTTCCTTGCAGACTGAGGACGTATATCATAAACTCTGGATATGAAATACATGTTTTGTAAACTTACATTTTATTCCACATGTAACTAATTTGTTTTATATTGAATACGTACCGCTGCTGTTAACCAACGTTAACAGCAGCGGTACGTATTATTGGTAGAAAAGCCTGTTATGTGTGTTTTTCAATAGGTCTGTGATCCGTCCTTCAGATGAGATCTAAAACCGCGCAGCAATTGTTGAGGCATAGTTCACTGCCTACTCTTTGGATAAAAGCGTCTACTAAATGACTAATAATAATAATAATAATAATAATAATAATAATAATAATAATAATAATACAGCTATTTGCTTGGTGTGAGTTCCCATACTACGTGTCATGTTGTTGATATTGAAAATAAGTTATGTTAATTACATTACATTATTTTGCTACAGATGACATTTTGGTACAGGTATGACATTTTGACAAGAAAGCAAAATGTGTTGCTTATACTTGCAAAAATTAACGTTCCACGTTTGGCGTTGCACATTCACACACACCCTTGAACCATCGGTCTGCATCCAATAACCTAGATTATAGTAGCTTAACCCTTTCAGTTATATTGACTTTCTAAAGCAGTCGTGTGTTTTGCAAACATATTTTAGTTTGTATTCTTACCCTTTTCCAACAACGCATTTTAAAAGACTGTAACATAACCAGGTCTCCTCAATCATACATTGTACAGGCTGTGACTTGAGAGTGGATTTTGCGAGTGAGAGAGATGTCGATGAGTGCAACACTACATCATATTTTACAACTCATTATAAAAAATATCTTATCCATGTATTTCTTTTTTAGATAAAACAGGGATGTCCAATTTGAATTCTAGAGCCTTGCTTGTTTGTTCCACCTGTACTCTAAAAGACAGAATTGAATAATTTGACATCCTTGTCGGTGCTAATCAATTCATTACCTAATGATGGCGATCAAATCTGCTGGTGACCGAACCTCTGCTTTGCTCAGAAAAATGCAAACGATACCAAAGTGCGTCTCTGTAGAGTAATGTATAGAAACAAGGACACCGATTGGCTTAGATTGCGTTTCTTAAATATTTGTTTTTGCAGTATATACATCCTGCCAGATTTGTGAAGGGCCTGGGACTTAGGTGTAGTTTGTTTATTATTAACACATGTTTTTCAATGTGTAGAATAAGACCGTGCGTAAAAAACGCAGACCGGCACATTTTAGAACGTAATGGGTTGGAATGCATGTCAACATTGGTGTAAACATCCCAGTGATTACATATACACAGTTGAATCAATGTCTTCTATTAAGTGGTTTAAAGTAACACTATCAATCAGTTAATCATCCCCTTTTCAACCCAAAAAACACAAAACAAAAATAGTTTGTCTCTCACAGGATTATAGATAGAGCCGTATACAAATATATAACAAATACTTCTTACTGTTATTTTAAAACACAACTATTTAAAAAAAATAGATAACACATTTATTGAACTTCAGCAAACTTAAATAAACAGCAATAACGACAAATCACTTTAAACAAGCTCTAGAGGTCTTATTTCTGAAACACTGTACAATCCCCCCTAAGTGCGTTTGGCAGTTACACATATGATTTTCTTAAAAGCTTTGCGAAAATCCCTGTTGAAAATGGTATAAATAATAGGGTTTACGGAACTGTTACAGTAGCCAATCCAAAAGAAGAGATCAAAAAGGGTTTTGGGAATGTTGCACTTGTCCCTACAGATTGCCTGCAAACTGTACGTGAAGAAAAATGGGAACCAGCAAAGCACAAACACCCCCATTACGACAGCTAACACAAAAGTGAATCTTTTCTCCCGCAACTGTGCCACCTTGTTCTTTGAAACAGAGTTATGTCTCCTCTTTTGCTCAACGAAGAGCTGAGAGGCTCGGGTTGAAGCCCAGGACAATCGGCAGTTTTGCTTGGCACAACAACTCGACCCTTCCACCTTTCTCTTCTTAGAAAATCGAGAGTTCTTACTGGGCTTATTTTCTGACGTGCTCTCCTCGAGGTCGATGTCCTCGAGCTCTTCCTGCCTCTGATTGCTGCCCGAGCTTTGGCTACTGGGGCTTTCGTTCTCAAACTTATCCTTGGGCACGAAACAGGTTTCGGACTGGGAAGGCTGTCTTTCCAATCCGTTCTTGGCGACAAAAACAGTCGAAGACCTCTGCTTTGCCACCCTGTAGATCTTACAGTAAACTAAAATCATAATTACGCAGGGGGCAAAGAAAGATACTATACAGGAGGATAATATATACCATGTTTCCCCGTTGAGGAGGCATTCAGAGTCGTGTTTTTTTGCTTCTTTTTTAATGATCAGTGGTGGGAAAGAGATGACCGCCGATATAACCCAGACTATGGCAATCATACATTTGATCCTTTTAGGAGTCCTTTTGAGGTTGTAGCGCACTGCTTTGGTCACCGACCAGTATCTGTCCAGACTGATGGCGCACAGGTGTACAATGGATGAAGTGCAGAAGAGAACATCCAAAGCCAGGTAGAAGCCACACCAGGTGCTACCGAAGTACCAGTAGCCCATCACCTCGTTAGCCAGGGAGAAGGGGATAACCAAAGTGGCCACCAAAATGTCAGCAGAGGCGAGAGAAACAAGAAAGAGGTTCTGGGGCGCCCTGAGGGCTCGGCTCGTAGACACTGCAACTACCACAAGCACGTTGCCAACAATGGTCAGGATGATAATTACGATGACCACCAGGATGATAAAAGCGGCAGCAGCAGGAGAGTGTGGTGGTATTTGTGGGGTTTCTGTGTCATTGGCATCGTGCGAACTGTTAAGCACGCTAAGCGCCTGGGCTAGATCCATCCCAGTATCATTTTCAGCACCGCTTTGGTTCTTCATGCAGCTCCAAATTTCCCAACCTGAAATTGCAATCAGTTAGGAGGGTGCTTGTAAATAAAGAGTTATGCCCATTAACGGTCCAATACCTTTAGTTCGGCTCGTTACATCATTCGAATCTCCACCGCCTGATTTATTATACTGTAACGTGGGAATGCAGAATAAGGTGGGTCAGTTTTCCAGGTTTTCACAAGTTTAAAATCTTCCAATTACAGCACAGTACTCCTCACATACACTGCTTCAGAAAACACCATATGCATAAACAATATTATTTTTTTCACAAGTTCTGAAATTGAAAAGGTCACGCTATCGTTCTGTTTTATGTGATGTTACTCCAAGAGCCCGGTGATTATTTTGTCAATCGCTGTTTTGCCTCCGAGTTTTTCCATTAGGACACTTTCATCTTGTAGTTTTGTTTTCTGTGTTGTATTCCATGCGCATCCTGTTATTTAAAAGTAAAAACACGAACGCACATGGGGCAGCGTTTTCACATCGGATCACATAACGTTAACTGTGGCTCTCAGCTATTTACAGCCTTCCCAGTGAGAAGTAGTGGGGTGACATCATCTCAAAGACCAACCCATAGCAAAACTGAACAAGTAGCAGAGGATGCTTGAGGGAGTTACTTAAAGAGATTATGTGTATTATGTGTCTATTTATTTAAAATGTCACACACAGGAAAATCTTCTTCTTCTTCTTCTTCTTCTTCTTCTTCTTCTTCTTCTTCTTCTTCTTCTTCTTCTTCTTCTTCTTCTTCTTCTTCTTCTTCTTCTTCTTCTTCTTCTTCTTATTATTATTATTATTATTATAGCATGATTGCTTGTAAGTAATGTATGATAGATGTTTTATTTTAAACAAAAAATAAATGCATTAACATAAATTTTATATATATATATATATATATATATATATATATATATATATATATATATATATATATATATATATATGGCATAAACAAGCAGGTATACAAGGTTGTCACTTATATATTAGAAAATAAGTAACGAAAGGGGTAGCTAGGTGTCTGTGTGGGATCCAGGTTTCTGAAATAAGAAATACGTTTATGGTGCACTTCAGGAAATATTGCGCTTTACAAGGCAGAGGGAAGAATTCAATAATTAATAGTCATAATTATTATAGAATGCTATGTATGGATTCGTCAGGTGTTGTGCCAAATAGTGTCTCCTAGCAATATTTGGCATTCTAGATGACAAATGGTGTCTCCAGCACAATTATAATAATAAAATAATACTGTTATGTGCAATATATTGTATAACCGTATTGATTTGATATTTTAATTGTTTTACATTTTGTGCTAAGGATGCAAAATAGTTCTCACTGACACTTATATATATATATATATATATATATATATATATATATATATATATATATATATATATATATATATATAAGAGCTAAAGTATATATATATAAACGTAAAGTTAAAATATATGAAGGCTGAGATGCTCAGCAACAGGTTCTTATACAAAAATTAAAGATGTACTGTATATGTTTGGAGCAAATGCTTTACCATGCTTTCAGTATACTATTACTGTTGGAAAGAGTATGATCCGTACACATCAATATTATTAGCACTTAAATAGATCGCATGTCATTTTCATAGAAATGAATGGCAAATGATCGTTTTGACAGGTTGACAGGGAGGTAAAGTAACCTAGTAATCGCATTGTAACGGCGAGTCCAGTTGGGATATTGAGGCTGCGCCGTTGTGGTCCGCTTTCCCTGCAGCAATGCTAGCTTGCTGCTCTTGCGTGCACAGAGAGACAGGGCGTGCAGTGGGCTGCCACAGAAAGGACCCGTAGGGTAACATTGGCGCGTGGGACAGAGAAATTATTTTACATTGTTGTGTTTTTGTTGGCGTCCTTTGGCCTATTAAATCATAATATCATAATTTGGTTCTAAAGCGTAGAGTTAAATAGCATAAAATTTAATGAAATCTGAAAACTTAGCTGTCAGTACCTACGATTTATATTCAACTGTGATACCTCTTTCAAAGCTTCAAGGTGATGACAATGTAATTATACTCTTCATACGCGGTAATTTGAAATGCGTCATGTGTACCTTCTCCCGGTGTAGAAGAGGAGTATACAATCAACTAAACAAGTCCACTCGAAGCTGTGACGTTGCCTGAAAGCACCTCAGGGCAGAGCGTAGAAAAAGTTGCCATGTGTGTTGTGAGCACTGTATTCATGAAAGAATTGCCGTTATGTGAGTCTCCTGTCTGAGCCTTTCAAACTTTACAGTGTTCCTGAAAAGCTGCTACGCTACCTTATGTAACTGATTATAAAAAAAAATGTTTGTTTTTATATTCTTTACCATGTAATATTTATCTTGGTAACATTTGAGTGTTTTTTCGTGTGTGTGTGTGTCTAAAGTTTAAAAATAGAGTGATTAGAACAAGTACAAATTACTTCCCCTTTACTGGTATGAAGAAAGAAAAAATATGTATTTGGCCTTGAGTTTAAAGAAAGGGAAATGTTATATTAAGAATTCTACTTCAGTGCCAGTAAGTATCCTAAAGGTAGTAACAGCTGCTATTACAATAAGCCCAATTCAAATAATTAAAATGAGTTCATAATATGTTCCATGACATTTATAATTCTTTGCCTTTATGAATTCTTAAATATTTGTTTTTACAGTGTATAGAATGTCAGCTTTACAACTTAACCATCAGGGGGAAAATAACAAAAAAAAAGATAGGCCTACCCTAAGCAGTACTGGTAAACACTCAATTTTCTGTATAGCATTTCAAAAGTGAAAGGCCAACTTCACCGCTTCATTTGAAGAGTGGACTTGTTCATTAATTGTATACTCCTCTTCTATACCAGGAGGTTTACATGACGCATTTCAAATTCTATAAAGAGTATAATTAAATTGTCATCAGCAAAGACAGAACTATATAAATACAGTACAGTATTACACAAGTGCATAAGTTCTGAATTTGCCGGTAACTGGCAATTAATTTATGCTCTGAGACCTTCAAGCTTTCTTTTGGAGTAAATCTGATATTAACCAAAGGATTTAAATTCATTGATCTGGCAAGCAACTCATCTCTCGTGAGGAATGTGTTCAGACTTACTGTCTATTCAATAAAAGATAAAACCTTCTGCCCTAGACTGGCCTTTATTTCAGAGCTGTTGTCAATATTTTCCCATTAGAGGTAATACATTGAATAAACATGAAAACTCAACCTGTCAAGAGATAGGCAGGAGGCTTTAGAGGTTTAAAAGACAATGTTCGTAACACTTCAACCCCTGCATTATTCAAATATTCATACAGAGTGTGTTCATGTTCAGGAGTGTGTTGGAACACCAGAATACAGCAAACGCCAAAGCTGCATTTGAACCCTTTCAGAAAGATCTCAATACTACCAATGTTTATTTCATTTATTTTAAGATTCCCGAAACTGCAGTAGCCCATAACCACACTCGACATGAAAATAATTGTTGTCTGCTACATAGTTTAGCCTTTTGTTAACCATATTCACAAAGCATTTACCACTGTGTTAAATTAGCACCTGTTTGGCGGTTAGGGTTAGGCATGTCTTCATGTACCTTTGCTTGTTTAACAAAAACAGAGACCCTAAATAATTTACCAGCAAGTCTGAAATTTAACAGCAAGTTTGAAATTTATATTTATTACCTTGCAATGGCATATGTACTGGCTCTGCGACATAATGGTGTAATCTTTCCAACAAATGGTCACGCCACAATTAATGTTAATGTTGTAATTACCATGGAAATGCTTCTTGAAGTAGGGTCAGGCTGGATTTCTTTCTGGGTGGAAAATAATTTGCAGCTCTTCACATGCAGCAGTACTTGATCATGTTTAACTGCGCAATTGCCTTTGTTATTGTCCTCATCATGTTAGTGGTGTAAAAGGCTTTTTATTATTCTACGGCGGTGTTGCTGGTATGCTTTAGTGCTGAATGACAGAATATTCACTCGCTGGTCCTATTTGTTCATCAAAGGATAATTGTTGATTCTCTAGATCAGAGCAGGGACACTTTGGTCAAGCAGTCTGGGAATTGTATTCAGCTGTGCTCTGCTGTCTAGGCTGTAATTCCCAGAACCATTCAGAAAACTGACATTGCTTTTTGGCGACCTAATGTTGTAACCTGCAAGATCAGGGAAGTCTCCTGAGAAT
Organism: Acipenser ruthenus; assembly: GCF_902713425.1. NCBI lineage: Eukaryota > Metazoa > Chordata > Actinopteri > Acipenseriformes > Acipenseridae > Acipenser > Acipenser ruthenus. Next base: position 19,661,599 of record NC_081210.1, on the reverse strand, counting down.
GGACGTCTGCATATGACTATAGATGGGCAAGTCCACAGCCTGTGTTTCTTCACCCTCTGTACTCTGTGGAATACACTGTAGGTTTTAAATGCTTATTACAGAAATGATGAAGTGGAAGATTTGCTCAGGCAAGGCATTCTTTGTTACGAGGAGGTTATTAATACCATCCACAAGATCAACTGTAGCCCAGGGAATCAAAGCGAGTTCATTTTTATTTTGATACACTGTACTGGAACCACTTTCAAAATGAAGCGACCTTGGCATGGTGCTGTACCATGCTTTTAGTTTTTGTCATTTTAACAACAGATGTGAATGTATTTGTTGGCTGTTTCATGATAGCTTCAGCTTTCCCGTCAGTAAATTGATCTTTAAATAGTAATCAATTGAAAAAAAACGCCCTGAGAAACATCTCTGTGAAACATCCAGTAGATTGTACAAGATTGTGTTACACTATCTACAAGACCTTCCCCACACATATACACACAAACACACACTACACACTAAAGCTTCTTGTGTGTGTGTGTGTTTTTTTATTCTACTAATGCTGCAGTGTCCTCTTGTCTTTCACACAACACTATTCTCGCTTAATGGGATAAATGCTAGATATGCTTTGTCCCCCAGGGTTGTGATGGAAGGACAGAGAGATTTCTAAATTGGCCCTTCATTGCTAAGGCTGTCCTGTTTGAAAGCTTCTAAAGCCAATTGGACCAAAAGCCATTTAAATAAGTCCTGTTCATTTCCATCAGCAGCAGACCCAGACCAAACTGAGTTTGAGCAACTTTACATATTAACTTGCATGTTATTCATTCTCAAATTAAAAAGAATTTTTAGCAAAAATAAATCTGTATCACAATATCTCTTGTTTAAGATCAACTCTATTAATTTCAAATAGAGGGGAAATAGTGGCAGTCCATATAATACCTTAGTCTGTGATTCCTGCTGAAGTGGAACCAATTATTTTGACAGTGGGAGGAAGACTACTTGGGATATGCTCTAGTAGTAAGTGGCGTGAAAACCATATGACGGATCAATTGTCGGTTTCAAAAATGTTTTCATCTAAATGGGATTCCACCAGGAGGGGCAAAGTGCTTGATCCTACCTGTGCAATGATCTGCCCTACACTGGTTATTGCTTGTGGATAGTGCTTGTGGAATTGCCTTTTTAGGGCTACAGCTTGGTTTCATGATTTCATCCTCAAGGTCAGTAGAACAGGTCTTCAGATACAGTACCCGCTCTCACTCCTGATGCAGCGGTCATTTCACAAGATGCCTTCATACAAGTCCCCTATAGAAATCGAAATATCTGTCGAAAATCGACAGGATACAGAATTGATATTGCTTTCTGCAGAATTCTGTGGAAATGTCCGGGTTTCTTAACATCAATAGTCATTATGTTTGACAACTGACAGTTCTGCTGATTTTCATTTAACCATTTCCAAAAATACAGTAAATGGGCCACAAACTCAATGGTGACCATTTCATTTGATGTTTTCCATGTGGTCATGGACACAGATCAAGAAAATCACAAACAGTTATATATTTGATCAAAATATTGATATTATATTGTATCATTTATATCCATATGGAATTAAATCTAAACTACAGTGTTGTTTTAAGTGCCAATAGAAATGTGTAGATAAAGTAATTATGCTATCATTCCCTGATTAGAAATTCCAGCAATGACCAGGACTGGTTTAAGACTTGGTAGTACTGGTTTCACTGGTTCAAGAGACTATACTGCATACTGAAGAGCTTCTTTTGCTGCCTAATGTTAAAGTCCTTTCACTGTAAAATTCAAGTGATTGTTGTCTACACCCTTAAATGAATCGGATACACTTCAAAATACATGAATTACATTGTAGGTAGAGTACATTATTCTTACACTTACGATTATTTAAATTCATGTACTTACTGCAAAATTATAGGCTATGGAAAATAACATGTTAATGTATGGAGTACCATCATCACAATCACAGAATTGTGTTCTAAGTGCATGTACTAACTAGTATAACAACAGTGTATTACATTTAGTTAATAAACCTGTGTATGCAAATAATTTAATTGATGTAAACCTGTGCCTGAGAATTAAACCAACTGCAAATAATGATTGCAGCAGTGAAAATACCTATTACATCCGCTCAGATTTACTAGATTGATGATGTGTTTGACCTATTTTAATAATAATAATAATAATAATAATAATAATAATAATAATGCAGTGAAATGAGGTTTGTGAAAAAAAAGGTTTAGATATTTCAGGCCAGTTATATTTAGATCTGACACTGTTAAAATATACCCTGTGTGCGCACTAATTTGCTACTGGTCCGCAGCTCTGGTGGTCAGCAGAGTTTATCGTCTTTGAGTCCAGAGTGGTGTAGAACCATCATGATTTGGCTCAACTTAAAGCCTTGTGTTCCATGCAGTTACAAAACCATTCTGATTGATTTTATTTTCCAGATAACCTTTAATTTAAATAACATTTTCAAAAGATGTTTTATAATCATGTTTTCAGTTTTTACTGATATTTACTGAAAAATTCCCAGGTTTTACAAAAACTGTAGGTCGGTATTTACCATTTTACACCCAAACTTTGGCCCAGTCAGGCATGTGAAAATACTGATCTACCCTAACAAAATGTACGACTTTACAAGTATAATATGGGGCCATTTTTACAGTAATCGTTAATATATAATATAGTATATTTTATATATTGCGGGGGAAAAACAAAATGGTAGTTGCAGCAGATGACAGAATGCAGAGACTACAGAATCTGGCTGTAAAATCTGTTAAATTCTGATACCAGCTCTTAGATTTAGTAGAAATGCAGAAATATAACAAGCTCGCTCTATAAGCACCATTGACAGCCCCTTGGAGCTGTTATCCATAGGTTTGACTGTAATTGATTTGGGTAGTGACTCAGGTTTAAATGTGTTCTGTCAAACGGGGGGTGAAATGCACTGTTAATGCAAGCAGGTGAAGCGAAAAACAACATTTTTCAGTGTTGCATAAAACACTCCAGACAAGAGGCTTTTAATAAGGCAGATTGATAAGCTAATGCAGAGGCTTTTCTTGCAGATACAAACAAGTGCATTGGCTGCATATTAATTTGGTAACCGTTTTAAATGTTATTGCAGTGCTGAAGAAATCCACAAAATGATGTGCCAGAAGTATGGCATAAAGAGCTCTGCAGCTAGTATTGTGTATATTTCAAAGTATAAAAGAACACCCTGCGGTGTGCACAAGAAACCTTTGATGCGTCCCATGTCGTCCATATTGCAGCATTATATAATGTTTCAATACGTTGCCGACTCTAATTTTTTTTTTTTTTTTTTTTAAAGTCAACAGTGGAGTACATCCAGATCGTGCTCGTTCCTGCAAAAATGCTAGTTTTCTGTTCCCACAATACACCACTCATTCCAGTCAGGGTACCAGCATTGTTGAAGGAGGGAGCATGAACTGGATACACACTGCAGTATTTATTAGAAGAAAAAATGTCTTTCTCTGGTGAATGTGTGAATAAAAATATCAAAACAACCGGGATAATGTTGAAAATATACACTGCTGCGATTGCGAGAGGGATAACATTGGATACAGCAATGGTTAAGTTATGTGTTTCTTGTGAACTAAGCAAGGGGTTTTGTAACCCTTTGAGCTACTTCAACAACAAAAAAAGTCAAATGTAAAAGCAGCATTTAAATTAACACCACTAACCAAGCATACAGCATGCATGCACAGTTTATACAGTTACAGCTGGTGGGAGTTTTTACAGAGATGCTGGTCAGTTCAAACACTTGCCAGAAGGACAGTAATGGACCGCATACTCACAACCTCTTAATACTGAGAGCTTGACTCTGCGGTGACACATTCTCACATTTCTGTAAAAAAAGAACATTCTCTTCTCAACCGCAGAGTGTGCCTGTAAGCTGGTGTGTACAGCATAATGATTAATGATAGAAAAGGGTTTCTCTTTAAAATAAACACTGAGGGAAGCAACACAAAGAAGGACCCTTGTAAATAAACATGCCTGAGGAGAGATTTCAGGTTTATAATAATATAGATACATTAAAATGTACTTCCATCAGTTTTTAATTTTTTTTTTTTTATTAAATCGCTTCATAAATACAATAATGAAGTGAAAGAAATAGGAATATTCTAGTTCCCTGTGAAATGTTTCAACTGTTTGGTTGGAGCTGAGTTGGTCTAAAGGCCATTCAAATTGAAACCAATGATAATGTGACAGGGTTTGCCTACAGTAATCTGAACCATGTTTATATGCTAGTGTTATAGGTGTAGTGTGCCATGTTTGGGTATTCACAAGATAACTGTTGCCTTGTAAGCTAATGGTGAACATATAAAATCTGCAGGTATTTACTGTATGACTCTCACTGTGTATATAGCAGGAGGATATCTCTACACCATTTGCTAAACATTGATATACAGTGTTTTAATAAGCAGGTGCCGACTACAACACTCTGGGGATTTTGTCCAAAGAAAATAGAAAAGGATTTGGCTCCCAGTGTGAAAAAGGTTTAGGTACATTACAGGGCCGAGAGGAACGTGTGTCAGCAATCAGGCTCCTGTGAAATATGCTCTGACCTTGTGAAGTGAACAGTTTTCCCTTGGTAGCAGCTGGATCTCATCCAGTAGGTGACCGCTTGAAAACCAGAAACTCATTATAGTTGCATTTGTAGCGAGGGCTAGGCTGGGTTTAAAATATAATTTATGGTAGCCGTCTAAGGCACTATCTTCAGATTAAGTTAAAGATTTTAGGTTATTATTATTATTTATTTCTTAGCAGACGCCCTTATCCAGGGTGACTTACAATTGTTACAAGATACAATTTCTACATACAATTACATTATTTATTTTTTTTACACATTATTGTTACATACAATTACCCAATTATACAGTTGGGTTTTTACTGGAGCAATCTAGGTAAAGTACCTTGCTCAAGGGCACAGCAGCAGTGTCCCCCACCTGGGATTGAACCCACAACTCTCCGGTCAAGAGTCCAGAGCCCTAACCACTGCTCCACACTGCTGCCCGATAGTTAGCACCAGGTTCTTTTATTTGGGCCAGAGAATAAGGTCTTGACCAAGTACAACACAAACAATAAAAACGCCAGGGATGTAAAATAATCACATTTATTTAAAACACAAATTCTGTTTCAATTCTCATATTGCACAAACTTAGTGCTGTCTGTTAGTTAGAATGTTTCAGCCAAATACTTCAATTCGATACATTGCTTCAAGGGTTCAGTCGTTTTTTTTCAGGCATTACACTGTTACACAGTTTAATATAGCAGCAACTCATTTAGAGCAAGAATACATTGTTTCATTTCTCTCAGGTACACAGCACTAGACAAGATAGGAGGTTCCCAAATTAAACATAGACATAAAAAACGAAACAAACGGTGCTCAATATAAAAGTGAAAACCGAGTTACTCAGAAAAAGGGCTGTCTGCTACAGACATCTCACCGCTATGGATACCCAAAATGCACAACATCTCGCAAACGGGTGATTTCCAACTCTTCCAACGCGTACAATCGCTTAATCGCACAGTTGATTCCCTGCAACCGTCCGCTCCAACCATGACTCCCAGGGCGAGTCTAACACACAAAGAGGAACATCTTGAATCTTTTCCCGGCCAGCTTTTTAAAAAAACGAAAAAAAGAAGTTACGACATAAAATCAAAAATCACCCAATCAGATGAGGACTATCACAATCTAGGGAACAGGCTTTTCCCATTACACACCCACTGCTGATTCATTTTTAAAAGAAAATATACACCGCAATGCATTCTGGTAAGTGTAGTCCTGCTGTGAAAGGTACCTGAGATAGTTAAAATATACCTGAATGCATTGTAATGTGAAAAGCATAAACTGCCAAACTTACCTGGTGTACATGGAGTTGTCTGGTAACCCAAGGTGCAGTCTCTCTTGGTCTTTCTCTTTCCAGTAAATGACACAAAAGACTTCTGTTGGTTTCCAATAGCATCCGTAATTATACTACCTTAATACCATTTAATGTTTAGTATCCATTTCTCTGTGTTTTCTACATCTTACACGGTATAAATGTCAAACTGGTTGCAAAAAACAATACAACATCCCTGGGGGCCATAGTCCAGGCCACTACTTGTAACCAGAACAAGGACCTACAAGTAAGACTGCAGTTATGGCAGCTATGATTTTTGAGAGGGCAATTATCTGAACACACTTTGTCTTTAAAATAGCAGGTATCATGTTAGGTGGAAGAAAACTCTCAATTTGCATGCTTTACTGTCCTGTAGTTTGTTATAGTTGTATTTCCTAGGTCATTTTACCTTGTCCTCAGGGTCAAAGCAGGGCACTGGCTGAAAAACATGTTGTCCGTTAGGGAAGTAAATGGTTATTTAAGGACAAGAAAGACAGTGTTAAAGGTAGCGAATACATGTTTCTCTCCCGGAACCACCTGAAAGACGTGCATTCTTTTTTTAATGAATATTTCAAAATGGTACATGAGAGACCTACATAAAGAATGGAAGAACACAAATGATAACTTCTCACCCCCTGCTCATGTCTTGGGCAGCACCAGGCGAGATGATTTATGTGAGTTGAGAGCTGGCGTCCTCCCTCATGTTTCTCAGGGGCTCAGGATACAGTGATCTCCTCTGCTGGCTGCTGTGATCAATGTGTGATGTCAGATCATTAAGCAGAGCTCCGTGCCTCTCGCCTTCCTGCTCTGCTGCATCAAAACACGTTCGTCATTGTGACAGACAGGGGGCCTGGAATGCACCAGCACCGTGGCTTTAATATTTATACCGTTAGTCAAGAGAAGGAAATCGTAATCTCCCCTTTGACAGAAACCCTGGGAAGCGGCTGATCAAAACCAGCATGTAAGGAACTTGCATTTCCCCTGCCAAGGAAATAAATATCATACAACATGATTTGGTTCCTTTGGTAAAAGAAAAATGGGTGGCTATGACCTTTGAACCACAGCATGTGGAATGGCAGCTCTTAAGAAAAGGTCCAGTGCGTTCTGTTGCGGCACTACATCCCATTTTGAAACATAGCGTAAAAATGCATACATTACATGAGATCATTAAAGTGTTTTGAAGGTGAAGTTCGTACCTAACTTTGTAAAATTGTATCCAGTATTAGAAAAGTTTTGTTTTAAGTTTTCCAAAAAATAGATAAAATTACTTTTTGATTTAAAGACCTTAATAAATCTGGCCCACTGTGTTACAAGCACCCCACCTGCCAAGACTATCAGACTAACAATTAGGACTGAAGTGTTTAGACAGCATAGACAATCACAGTAATCAGGCTCCCTCCTAAGCCTAGCAGTTTCTTTGGGTGGGTATCCAGACAATCTGCTGGTGGTTGATTGTTTCCTCCTGGTAAGTTTAACTGCTCAATAACACATCTCAGGCAGTAGCTCTGTGAACCAGTAACAGCCCCATGAATATGGAGCGACCCTGGAAAACACAAAACAAGCCAACAATAGCAAGACGGGAACTGCAGTCACTATCTTAATAATGACAGCTGTTCTTCATCTTGAAGTGAACTGGTTTTAATTGTCATGTGTTCATTGTTCAGCCCCCAGCAGGGGAATCCTGTAAACAAGATTCTGAATCTGTAAACTTAAAAAATAAAAATAAAAGTTTTTATGTAAAATCCTGTTAGTTTGATCTTTTAAATAAATAATAATAAAAAATAATAATTAAAACATGTGTAAAGATTTACATAGCCTGGAGTAGAACAGCTTCATCATTCTTCCCAGACTGTATCCGGCATAGTCATTATCGAACAACAGCATTACCAGCAAAAAACACAATGGATTTTGGAATTAAGTAATAATGTATGCAGATATGTAATTAATCAGGGAATTGTGGATAGGCTGGTGGATTGTGGGACAAGACCGAAGGTTGATTCCTTCAATGCACAATCATGCTCAATTCACCTGTAGTACATGCACAAGTACATTATTACTATTTGGTTATGCTATCCATTCAGTTTGTAACTTAAGTGACCGTATTGGTGTTTGACCTCAGTTGGTCCAGGGCAGGAACACCATGGAAAACAGTGGACTACACAATTCATGTTATTAGTTGTTGATTTGCTAAATTAGGTTTGTTTTCTTCCTTTTATTATACATATGGCTCGTTTTGGGAGCAATGTTCTTTATTTCTGCTCAATGTGTATTTTGGTGTTTTCCGTTGATGCAACAATACAGCTTTGGGTTCTGCTCATGCAAAGGATGTTAATGCTGCAGTGCTACTGGGTTTAAAACGTTGCAGTATTATCTAACACAGATTGTTTTGAGTTTTTCCAACATATTCAGACTGGTTGCATAATGTCCACATCTTAACAAATTTTTTTTTTTTTCTTGAACAAGTGTTTCTAGAAACCATAGGTTCAAAAAAGTACATTTGTCATAATTCAAACTTAGTTTCTAAGGGGAAGGCTTTACTTCACTGTACAGTACCTACCGAGTAATCCTTCATGTCTTACGTCTGGAGGTTTACGGTTTGTTTTTGTCAGTTTTAATTGTCCTCTGCTTGACTAGCTCAGTTAAAGGACTGTCTCAGTTTAATACCGGTTTGTCTTGCTGGTTCTTCAGTTTAAATATTCTGTCTGTTAAGCTGTGGTGATCTTGATGCATGTTGTTTTAAGATTAGGTCTGCAAATTAAAGGGATTTGCAATGCAAATATTATTTGTTTCTATATAGTATAGCTACCTCCCGTCTTCAATTCCCTATTCACTGCCAGAGCATAGCAAGTCCAAAACAGTTTAGGATATCGATATTGTTTGGGTCCCTGAATTAGAGGATGGGGTGACAATAGAGCACAGTTCTAAATAACGTTTTGAAGAGCTTTAACCAAGAAGAGCCTATTTTCCTAGTTTAATAAAGTTTCATTCTTTTGTGATCGACTTGCTTGAAAATGAATTAAAATGCCCCAAATAATAACATCGAAATCCAGTGTTGTCTGTTATCAAAGCTGTATGCCATTTGCAAGATTTGCAAAGCGTGGGAAACAACATTATTTGAAGGGCTCTCTTACTAGTTCTCTAACACTCGGAGTCCTTGTTTTTACCACGAGTAAACAGCTTTTAACTTTGAAGCGTACTTCAAGCCTGTGATTGAGAGATTCTTCTGAAATGAAATATGATAGCTTTTAGATAAACTACGACTCCATACCATGTTTCCTCCGAGTGCTCAGGTGTATTGTGCATCATTTTTTGCTGTCATGCAACCGCAAACAACATTGAATGTGAACTGCACAATCTCAGAGGGGGAGGGAGGCAAAAATCACAGGTTGTCGATTTAATCCGGTGCTAAATCCACACTTTGAAATGCATCTGTCCAAAGAGAATGAATAGCAATTTTGCATGAATGACTTTAAGGTGAGATTTAATTGAAAGGTTTGGGGGTAAAATACAAATTGTGATTGAAGGTTAGGATTATGTGTAGAGACTTCTGGAAGCTGGGATGATCCTGGAGAATCTGCCTCTAAATAACAACATGCCAACAGATCAGCTCCATGCTTCCCAATAACACTGTAATGCCTTTTTCAGACAATGCATTAAAACTAGTAAACCATCTTAAACAAGTATATTAGTAACAAGCATCCCTCGACACGACTGCAAATTCAAAAATAGAGCGATCAGTGTGACGGAAAAGTTGATAACCTTAACATATTTCAAGAGTACGTACAAAATAGAACAGGATAAGAAATGACAATTAATAATGGAATAACTAATGGACAAGGGGTATTTAAGACCTACAGTATGTCATTAGGTAAATAAATGAGGTGTTAGTATCATGGTTAAGTATGCCATAATGAGTGAGTTACAGAATGTGGACTAACTTCTTGTGTTCAAGACATACAGACAGATTTATTCCATGCTAAATAAGATTAACACCGGTTTCCATCTCATAAGAAACCAATCAATCAACATTCCTCCACCGCCATTACCAAGCGAACTTCCTTGTGGCTTTGCAGTATTGTGCTTACGATTGTAAGTCGTCCTGGATAAGGGCGTCTGCTAAGAAATAAATAATAATAATAATAATAATAATAATTGTCACTTAAAAGGCCTGCTGTCGAGGTGACCTACCTTAAAGCAAGGCCACTTTCAACAGCAATTAACCTTTAAAGGTTAAGTGTTCGTCTTAAAGCCCCAGCACTGGCCATGTCTACGCTATAAACAAAAAAGTTATATCCTCTGCTGAGTGGTATTGATTGCATGATCTTTAAATTTATATCATACACTGTGTGAAATTACAACACAGCGATGCTGTGCTTATTGTTTCCAAACATAAACTGCTGCACTGAATCTTTTCTTCAACTGCAGAGGTAGTCATTTTACCTGCCTCATGATACTTTACCATTTACCAGTCTGTAAAATGTAGTCTAGTTTCAATATCATACCAATATTAACAAAACTGTATTTAATAGGGTTTTCTTTTTATGAGTAGAAGAAATGAGATACAAAAAAAAGAAAACACTATTAAATACAGTTTTGTTAAGTGCGATTAGCGGGTTGTCAAAGTTTTGATTTGGTCCGGGCCTATGTCATGTGTTTATGGGACAGTTTGTGCATAACATCGATTTCACGGGGCGTGAGCTGGGGTGAAGGATAAGACAGAAGCAGCAGCAAGGAGCAGTTAGTAGGACAGAAAGTGGTCACTGACTGAGGGTGACGATGCCGACACATCTCAGAGGCGAAGGACCCAGCAACCGAAGACAGGATAGAAAAGAGGTCACTGACTGAGGGCGACGATGCCGACACATCCCAGAGGCAGAGGACCCAGCAACCGAAAACACATATGAGGGTTATGACTCAGAGAGCCGCCCCTCGAGAGGAGATGAGAGGGGTACCCAGCATCTGAGACTTCTGTAAGGGGCGCTCGTAAAACCCCCGATTGGCCGAGACGTCACACTGCCTGGGACCTGAAAATAAGGACAAAGCATAGAGGTTAGTATAGGACTCGGCACGAGTGACCACGTCCTGAAAGAGAGGCAGAATAGAACAGAGCCTCAAGTGAGGCAAGATAAGCGCAGGAGCTGCAACAGGACAGAGTTTGGCCAGGGGTCCGCTCTGACTCACATGGTGAGAACCCCCCTGAAGGTAAGGGAGGCGGATGCCTAGCCCTGAGGTTGGGGAAGTGGGACTCACTTGCCCCCCAAAAGGATGGACCCCCGGCACCTCACGAAAACTCCCACACCGTGAGACAAACAAAAGACTGCACATGCCAACGCATAACATAAACAAAAGACCAGAAGGACAAACAGAGGGAGATTAGTAATTTGTTAGTAGGATGTGACTATGTGTATACCTGCCGCTCAGTGGAGAGGAAAAAACCCCTTGAGGCCGATTAGGGGAAAACCTCTGGTAGCCCCAGCGGACAGGAAGCCCCCACTCCAGGCATACTAGCGATATTTAAAAGTGGGCAGCAGCTATATGAGAGGAGGATGGATGAATGAAAGAATCCACTGCAGAGATCTCCCCACATTCATGATCTGGCTGTGATTGATGTTGGCCATCGCAGCAGAGGGGGCTGTGCCTACAGAATGATTGGGGGTGGGGGGGGAGGCCCACTCTGGAGGCGAGGTAGGTTGGAATCCAGTGACGAGTGATCCTAGGAGTGAGAGAAATCAATGAGGGGGGTAGAGTAGAGGAGGGAGGCTTGCTCTGGATGGTGGAAAGGTGGGTTGAGAACCAGCGATGAGTGATGATAGGACTGAGGGGAATCAATGAAATGAGGGTCCTGGGGGGGAGGGGTAGAGTAGAGGAGGAGGGGGGGGGTTCTTGCTGGGGAGATACCTTGATGTTGAAAGAAGGGGCAGATAGGGGACTCTACTTGACAGCTGAATGAACTAACCACGTTGAAATTGATCCCTCTTGGAGGTACGTCTGAATGGTGAAGTAAATTAGAAGCAGAAGAAACTGCGAGTTCTGAGGAAACCGAAGAAGGCCGAGAAACAGATGAGATACCTTGACGTTGAAAATAAGGAGCAGATAGGGGAATCTGCTTGACAGCTGAATTAATTGACCGTGCTGAAATGGATCCGTCTGGAGGTACACAACTGAATGATGGAGTAAATTAGAAGTAGAAGAAACTGTGGATTCTGAGCTCCTAAGGAGACCGAAGAGGGCTCAGATGCAGATGATCTCCATAGGTAGATCCTTGTATGGAGAGAAGTGGCGTTTCCAAAGAGTAGAATGAGCAAACGGAGAATGTTCATTGATGCAGACAGCGGGAAGGTGAGGCAGAAGAGAAGGCTCTTAAGAATCAGCTGTTAGGCAGATGGTCTCCATGAGGAGATCTTCGTAGGGGGACAAGCAAACTTTCCGAAGAGTAGAGATGAGTGAATGGAGAATGTCTGTTGATATGGGCAGGCGGGAAGGTGCAGCGGGGGGGGGGGGGGGACTTTTGAAGATTCCGCGAAGCGTCAGACGAACTACTGGTATGGAGAGAATGGTGGGAAGAGAGAAAATCCCTAGCGTGGACGATGAAAGCCATGACCTGGTTTGATTGAAGGAATAGGATGAATCTGATTCTGGCACAGAACGTTTAAAACACTGACCAAGCTGTAGAATATGAAGCTTTCGAAGGAGGGAGAGGGCTGCAGATATGAAATGCTGAGCAGATTGAAGGAGGTTACTGAGAGTAGGATTCAGTCAAATAGCAGCTGGTGAAACTGGGGAGTCTGGGAGGGGGGGGTTGGGGGGGGGCACGCAGCAGACGGGACCAGCTGACGGAACTTGGATACTAAAGTGGAGGCAGAAGGGGAGCTGGAACTGACAGTTGAGGTAGCAGCTGGAACTGAACGAACGTGTGTAAATCGACTGCTGGGGAAGCTCAGCACGCTTTGTGCTCCATTTTGTGGAATGGAGGGCAGAGATGAGATGTTGACCATCCTATGTCAGTTAATACAGGATCGATCTGCGGTCTGCTACTATCATGTATGCTTGAAATGGAAAAGGTGAACTCATATTCAGAGACTGGGTTTCACAACTCCAGTTATTCTCCTAGTAGTGGAACTCCTTAACTCATAAACAAGACAGATTTCCAGTCTCACACCGCTTCTCTCACCATGTATTAATGCTGTAATATTTGAGAGGATGTGTGGACATATGAATAGATTGCTGAGAAAGTCAAGCACCTCGTATTTTTGATTAGATGGGGATTAGCATTAGCCTTGACTGCGGAATGCTTCCACGATCTGCGTATTGGAGGAAAGAGGAAGCGTTGGAAGATCTGGAGTAGTGCAGGTACAGATTTAGACTGTAAACTAAAGCAACTTTGCATGCTATAATAGTGAGTAGATCTGAAGAGGGAGCAGATATCTGCTGTAGTGAGGAGCATTTAACAGAAGAGGACGGGATCTGCTGAACAGTGCAGAGATCTGCTGAAGCAGTGATCTGTAATAGTGAACGGAGGACAGCCATTTGTAGAGTGTGGTGGTCTGCTGCAGAGAGCAGAGTTTACGATTGGAATTAACCATTGACTTGAGTTAAGCAGGGTAGAATATATATGAGGTTATTACGATTAAGAAACCTTGTCTATGTAGAAGGACATTTGCTTATTCCCTTAGATTTAAATAATAAATGTTCTAGACATGTTAGGACAGTTAGTCATGTATATAAATAAGTAAACGCAGTACTTAGAGGTCATGATTCGGCGCGTTGAATTCGTCTCCACCAGTTGTGAAAGCGCAGCAACAGGAAGCCGGAAGACAGCAGTACTGAGGCACAGAGCACGCAGAGCCTGATGAAGCTGCCTGGTCACCATGACAACTTACCACTCCCCGCAGTCAGTCAGTGAGGGCGTTACCGTGGTAACCATGGTCTGTAAAGCGCCGGTGGAAAAGTTGCAGTGCAGCACTATTGTTGGAGCATGTTGTGACCAGTCAAACCACGAGCCGTCACTGGTTAAAATGGGCAGGATATGTCTTTTAAAAGGTTGAACGTAGCTAATGGAGGTCCAGGGCAGGATCTTCCGATGGAACGGTAACTGTGCTGGCTCTGTGGGGGCGGGGGTGCTGGCTCTGTGGGGGCGGGGGAGGGGCGTCTGATTGCAGGCGAGGAGTAAAGAAAGATTCTGCAGCCAAAGCTTTCTGGTGGATTTAATAGAGCTAAAGTAAGACAATCGCTGACAACGGGAATGTCGATGTCTTGTCGAAGGAGCTTGAAAGTTTAGCAGAGGACCAGTCTTTCTGATAAAGTTGCAGACAGGTTGAGTAATGAAGCTGCGCTTTGAACGGTGCTGTTGCTGGATGGAACAGGAAAGACAAACGTTGGAGCTCTTGAAGCCGAAAAGAGAAGCTGACTGAAAAGAAGGATCACCTGAGCAGGTAGGAAAATGATTGACAATAGTATCTTGGCAGCGCTGTGCAGAGAAATGACCTGCAGAGCAAGGCAACAAAGTTTAGATATTTAGCGGTGGAGCACGAAACGACAGCGTCTGAGCGTTTGCTACAAAAACGAAACACTAGACAGAAAAGGTGCAGGTGATCAGGGCTTAAATAGAAAATAGATGCTAATTAACAGGAGATTAGAACATTAGAAGATTAGAAGATTAGAGGCCCCCAGCTCCACGCCCCCTGAACCACGCAGGCTAACATATGTTACAGTGATTTAAGTGTGGCTGTAGATTAGGGCAATGTAGAAAGTTGAAAAATGTATAACTTACATCTAAAGCTAATTGGCTTGTTCCAACTGCTGACACACGGCACAAAATTAGCGATCCACATGCAAAAGTCAACATATCCCTACCCTTGTTTTTTTTTTACATAGGTGCTGCTTGCTTAAACAACTGTTGTTTTTAATGAGGACTACGGATGGAAGGCCATGGGTTAACCATGTGACGTGCTTGAAACAAATTTATTAACAAGCTCAATGACTGGAGTGTCAAAGGCTAAACCACAAGGAGCCTGAATCAGTCTGCGTTCACACTTGCAGCCATTGTAAATGTGTTTGGAAGGTAGTGAAGTGCAGTGGAACATGCTGTTTGCAATTACAAGCCATTAACCTGCTGGTTTCAATCAGTATTCTAGAATTAAGAAATTACGCAGAGCTTTCCATGTCGCCAGTGATAAGGAATTGATTTAAGCAGAGGAGCCGGAGCATCGTGCTTCCCTGTGCTGTTTTCACATCTCCTCTTTACAAGCTGGAATCAACTTCATTTACAGTTCCATGGAATTCATTTTCAGGGAAAATCAATGGTTCAGGTTATTTTTGTTTCATGACATCAGTTTACCCAAGCCTTATCTATCTTCGATTAATGACCAATTACCTGAAATCGGCGACAGCGCTGACTTTAGCTTGTCTTTCTTGCGACAATACAGCATTTGATTTTTATAGTATCACGAATGAACATCTCAGCGTACTGAACAGATCGATGCAAACTTATGCATATTCGATTCAATAAGGCAAGAAGTGTCACAACCTGCATGCATAATAACTAAATACTTCATCACCAGAGGCTTAAGTTACACTGTAGGGCAATAGACCTGTCCCTTATTTCTTTGTGCTTGAACCAAACCAGTGGCTGTGAACTAAGCCCAAATGAAATCCCTCTTTTTGTGAGTTTAGTTAGCATTTCTATTTGTGTGTTGTTAATACAGTTCAATATTTCAAATACAATACATATTAATATTTAGGATTTAAAGAGTTTCATTAATGTGAGTGAATGATTGGATGAATAAAGCAAGTTTTGTTACCAAAATAATAGGGTGTGTATATTAATTCAATGTTATTAAAATGTAAGTTATCGTAATTTCTTTTTTTATATAACATATCTAATGATTAGCTGTCACTGGCACTGACAGATGGGAGTGATGGAGGCCTAATTAAATATTAAAGCACCTGTCAAGGTTGAGCAATGTGTTGTAATGGTGCTATACTGACCCATCAAGGTTGACTGATCCTCTGCATTTTGTTTGTTAGTCTTTTCAACAGTTCCACCTAGGGCTGGCGAGGAAACTGGAGCTTCCACATTTGATTAGTATAATATGGTAATATGTTCATTCAAGGTACACATTTACCACTTAATTTGCAAAAGTTGTAATATCTTTATCAACTGTTAAAACGGCTGCAATTTTCTATGAATTTCAAAATGATTTCATAGGTGTAAATGACCCAATCAGAGAGCTATCCTTCCACAAGATTTATACTTCAGCAATATAACCCTGGTTAGAAGACATCTAGTATTTGACCATGTTGGGAAGGTAAAAGGTTTACTATTCACACAATGTCAACTACCAAGATAATGCCCCATTAATACGGGTTTTATTGCAGTTAGAAGCTGGTAAATCATGCTTTTGTTGTTATTTAAAACATTTCAAATTCATAATTTAAAGATATATTTCCATCGCCAATGTTTTGCATTCCTTCTGTTTCACTTTTTTTAACACCACATATCTGTCAGAATGTTCGGCGGTTCTCTACTGTGTGGCAGTGCCCTTCAAAGAGGAGCGTCCTGATTGGTGAATGAAAGTCCTGAGCTGTGGTCTTGCTCATCTCCTGTTTATATTCCCATTCTGGATTGTAACAGGTTTCTAACTTCCTAGGGTTAGACTGAATCCCAAGGCAAGAGTGTGTTTTAAGCCATAAACCCAAAATGTGAAATTCTCTGTTCAAATATATTAGACACTCTGAGACAACTTTTAAATCTAGTTTCAAAAGCATTCTCTAGTGCCACATGCTTTGCGTTGTCAAGGACGGAGCCCAGGTAGGTGTCCTATCGCATGGCATGTCTTATTTATAGTATTATATTTAAATATATACTGTTATTTCTGACCGTGCTTTGAGATATTTGTTGTTGTGTTCTGAAATACTGTATCAGCATATTTGTTGACAATGTGTCTTCAGTGTATCTGTTTGTTCAAGCCAACATTTGCTCGCTATTTCTTTATTTCGTTCAGTGTGTGTAATATTTGCATTGTAACGTTAAGCGGACAGATGGCTGCAATACATTCCTTAGAGTGTGATTTAATTAAAAAATAAATATGATTTCATATCTCCTCCAGTGAGTGTGAAACAGGACACAGTCTGTCTGAAACATTTCCATCAGTTAATGGCAAATATCCTTTCCAGACAATTATTACTAAAGATGTTTTTTGTGTTTTTTTTTTTTTTTTTAACTATATGTTTACCATGGTTTGCCATGTTTTAAAATATGATTTACCATATCTGTCTGGGCTTTACAATGATTACCTATGCTTGACTGTGTTTTCACTATGCTTTATTGCATGTTGCTATGCTTTTACTTTGGGAAACTTTTATAAGGGTAAACCCAAAAGCAGAAGACCATTATACTGGTTTCATAGATGTTTCCGTGGTCTTTTTTCTATTTAATAATCTGAAATGCTGCGATTTCAATCTGTCTTTTATAATACTGGAGAGGAAACTAAAACGGCAACAGTAATGGTTAATTTAAATTCTGGAATTCTTTTATTTAAGGAAAAGGCTTAATCATACAAAAATGATGATGGAAAATAATTCCCAATATGTGGACGATAGAACGATGGTAATACGAGCTTCACATCTTCACCTGACAGCTTTGATCGATGAAAAACAAATCAGACAGCATCACAATGCAGCATGGTTGAAATACATTGATTCCATTTTGCAATCAACTTGTCGTCTTGAGCAATTCTGAGTTCATATAAATGCATCTCACTCTGTGTGGAAAACTGTACTGATCTCCAGCCACCTGCTACTGATGAAGATAACCTTTAACCAATGAAGTCTCAAATAACACAAATGCACAAATGGTTTTCTGTAGCATTTTGTTTCCTAACCTTTGGCACAGTTGTCAAACTATGTAGCATTATAAACGAGTGGTGGTCCTTGACAGCTCTTAGATGTATAGATGTATTTGGTCAGGCAATACATTAGTTAGGATGGAGCCTATGACATGCTGTTTCCATGGAGACGATGTTCCTACTTCAAAAACAATTGTAGTTTCTTGTTAGTAGGCACTGCTTTTGTTTAGGATCCAATACCTTTGATTAATCAATACCTTTGTGCTGCATTTCTTTTCTGAATTACAATTAATCCATTTGCAAAAGTGCCACCTTTGATCATGAGGATCTACTGCATGGTCTCCTTTGACCTCACAACACAATGGTTGCATTTATTTCAATTAACGGCAGATCTGCTAAAGTTATTTTATAAACACGTCGAATTAAAAGAAACTTATTTGTGATTTCTGGATATGAAGAAGTTGGATTATGTTTGTTATCCAAAAGCATGTATTGTGTCTTAATCGACATTCCATGTTTATGT
The DNA here is from genome assembly GCF_902713425.1 of Acipenser ruthenus. NCBI lineage: Eukaryota > Metazoa > Chordata > Actinopteri > Acipenseriformes > Acipenseridae > Acipenser > Acipenser ruthenus. The sequence goes on along the minus strand of NC_081210.1, from coordinate 19,643,318 downwards.
TTAGTTAGGTGTTCAATGCTTCTCACTCATCCAGTTTCTATCACCTGTTCTGTGAAAATAGTTTTATATGGGTTAAGAGAAAAGATAGCGGAAAAGCATACAAGGGTGTGTTAGGGAGGTTCCTCCCTTATACAGCAGTGGGGGCAGAGCTCAGCCTCTTGTTTGGTTCAGCTGTGTTTTTCACACTGTATTTTAAATTGCATTTGTCCACACATGATATTACCATTGTTGGTATTGTGTGTGGTGTGCAGGAAAGCAGTGCTAGGACAACCATTGCTGGTACCCGCAATTTATAATGGGTTTCTTGTGATGAGACACTACCTTTCTGTGCTGTATTTAGGGTACTGACAAATACTGTAAAATCTATGGTGGTCTATCAAGAAATGTAATGTATTAGAAAAGTGTTGAGATACTGTACAGTATGTAGAGTTGAACTGATATTGATATTCAACGCTCTGGAGTGGATTTTGTTTTTCAAATCTTACCATCAATTAAAACCCAAGCTGCATTATGAACTATTCTGCATTGCTAAGCAGGTGCTGAGCTTTATCAAAGGAAAGTGACTCTCACAATTCAGCTGTTTAATTTAGGGTTAAACACACAGAATACCCCCTGAACATTCACAGAGTGCTGTGGCTATTTCACAATGGATGTAGACAATTTAACTACAGTATTCCATGAATGTTCAATGTGTATCCTCTAGTGACACCTTGGTTGGCTGATTTGATCCAATCTAAATCCTACTGAAAAATGTATTTGAGTATGAAACAAATTATTGGTTTAAAAAGACAATATTCAAGCCACATAACCTTGGTAAATAAATGAAATCAGGCAACGAATTCGCAGCTGCAAATAACAACAGGGGTTAAAGAGACCAAAGATTTCAAGACAACTGGAAAGAAAAAGAAGAAAACATTATTAATGTATGAAGCAATGGAATGGAATATAATGATATATCACAAGATGGTAGGCCTGACAGAAAGGCATGCCAATACTGTACGGATATCCATTTCAGGTTTATTATGCTTGAAATACAGACTCATTGCTCATTAAAACGCCTCTGTTTTTTTCCCCAGTTAAAACCGATTATGGTCTATAATTAGTGGATGGCACGTTATACAGAGGTTAATGGTGTTCTCTTAATAAATGGAAAAAGTAATATGTTAACCACTGAAACCTTTGTCTACATAAACGACTTTCATGCCCATCAATTAAAGCTGTTGTTTATCCCTGACAAACTTCTGTGAAAAGAGTACAAGTGAGAAACAAAAACCCTGAGATCAGGATAATCCAATTAAGGGGGCCATCAAGTTCTAAGCCACTAAAGCAGTAATATAGTCACACTTTTTGTTTGCCAATGTGGTTTAAAGATGTAGTTCCCTCCTATCAATGCTCCTCACTTGCGGCTCATTCAATGTATTCCAATCCAGGATTTTGTTCCATCCTGGTCCTTTATTACCTAATTGAACAACTAGGTTCAATACAACAATTAGACCTGGTTGCACAAGCCTCTGGACAGCTCGATTCAATAATTAAGGACAACATCATGGTCTGGGAGTGACTGAAAGAGCCACAAGGGAGGAACGCTGCCCTATCTGTTTGCTGTTTTGTTTCGAATTTTAAAGCTGCAGTGGAAATCTAAAGCATGACATACAGACACGCTGATAACAAACAAGCCTTATGGTTCACGCACGCACACCGCCTGACATTAATACCGTTTGTCGTGTCATGGTCTTTCATGACATATCTTGTTTATGCCATACATTTCTGTTTTAAATGATATGCAGTATGCTTCACAATAGAATGTATTTTTGTTGCCGCATTTCACAGTGAATTAAAAAAGCTGGCTGTCTTCTATTATTGAAGAGCACATGTCATTAAGAGTCTGGGGGTATGCTGGGGCACTCTGTGTGTCTGTCTGTCAGTCTGTCTCTCCATCCTATGTTACATGACGTTTTTACACATAACTTGAGAACTGTTTGTCCAGTTGCTCAAGACATTTGTAGCTCAAGTCATTACCCGAATCTGGGGGTATGTGGAGTTACCTTGTCTGTGCATCCTGTGTTACATTATGTACAGATGGGAGCAATTGTGATGAAGCTTGTTCTTGAACTGGAAGTTCTCTTTTTTTCAGCCAGAAATGCAATCAAGTTGCAATTATTTGCTTTATTGCACCATCTTGTGGACTGAAAAGTAAAAACACCTTTAGCTTTTTGTTCATGATCAAGATTTTGGACGTCCCTTTCATGTACTGGATAATGTCCGAAGCAACACAGCTGCATTTTTTTGCCACTGCAATAGTTTTATGTGGCTGCATAAATTATTATTCTTTATAGTCAGGGGACGCTATTAAACACATTACTGTATCATGGCCACGGCACTTCGGTGCACATAATCAAATTCAATTGTTCAAAATTTACATTTAGTTAAAGCAAGGCATAATGAAATACTGTATAGCTCTGACACTATACTGTAGATACACGTGATCGCCAGTAAATGGAGTACACGTGACAAATAAAAACTCCATCGAATTAAGTGCAGCGTACTTTTGTTATTAAACTGCTGTACCGTGTCAGACGGTTTTCTGAAAATCCTGTGATATTTAAGTTCTCCAGATGTTTGCGTTAAGAGTGAATTCAGTCTATGCAAATAAGCAATTCTAGAAGTATGCAAGTAGCACTTGTTTATTAGTTTGTGTCATTTTGTGTTGTTTTGCTCCATTCGGTTTTTCGGAGACTACTGACTTGTATCCGAGGAAGTAAATCTGTTGTGTTTGTTGTTAACTTGTTTACACTGTTTCATACATTACCCAATGCAAACGCTCGCTTCTACACAAGTGAATGGGTACATTTTGAAGAATATTTTCTGTAGAACTCCTTTTAAAAGACCTCGCTCCAAAGAATCAATGCGATTTTTATAGTGACGTTTTGTTGAAGGCAGATATTTTATAATCGCCTTAATTTATACAAACGCACGCAATAAACGTGATTATCAAGTTGTATGGCCCTTGATGCGCTGGTCAGAAACCTCTGCCGTTCACCAAATATGTCCTTTTTGTTGTCCAATCTAACCTGTCCTACACAGCTGCGAGCAGACAAAATAATCATAAACGATAATAATCAAAATCATAACACATTTCTTAGCGTTTAACTTTTGCTGTTTTCACCACTGCCGAATGTTTTTCTCAATAGTGTTAGCTAACTTTTTTTTCAATACATAAGTAAAGAAAGACACTCGCATTTAATAATAATAATAATAATAATAATAATAATAATAATAATAATAATAATAATAATAATAATTCAAGAGACTGGATAACGCAGAAGGGGCGTTTTATTGTTGCTTTACAGTAGGTCGCTCCAAATATTCTTAGCTGCCTTTCGATTTGAGGTACTTGACCATTTCGTGAACTTTCTTGTTGAGTACCCCTCCGTGGACGCCCTTCTTACCCATGAGAAATACCAGAGCTTTCTCCGTCTTTCCTACAGCTAGTGACTTTCCGTCGCCTCCTTTGATCCTGGCATCCAAGGCAGCATCATCATCTGTCAAGAGATTGTCTCTTATAACTGATGTTTTTTTCCCCCCAATGGTAATGCCAGTCTTAAGGAAGCTTGCCCGATCTTTCCCCACCAGCACCTCAACCTCTTGCGGGGTAACGGCAGCCAGGAGCCCGCCGGGTTTGGATGCCCACACCGATTTGTTATCGGAATACCCAACGATGGCAGCATCTTCCACATTCTTTTCCTTGAGAATGGTGCCAATATAATCTTTCCAGTCTCCCATCTTTTTGTGAAGTTTTGTAGGTTTCTGTTTCTATTCAAAAACAAACATATTAACTAACAAAATCTGAATATTATTACACTGACATTTTTTTTTAAATTTATTTCAAATTTACCTGGTAGGATTACGCAGCTCTCAGTTGTAGAAATTTGTACGATTTACATTTAATTTATTGTGCGTTTGTGTTTGTTTAGGTTTATCGCGTTGCCAAGGTGTTTATTATGACATCGTCGTGGATTAAAGATTTAAGAAATAATACGCGCGCTGCACACACTAATCACAAAATACGAAGGAAAAAAAAAAATCATAGCCCTTCTAAAATATAACGGTTATAATATAACATTAATTTGACGTTTTTATTGTAATTAACCGTTATACATATTTCAGAAGCGCCTGTGATTGTATTTATTTGTGTTTATTTATTTGCATAATTGAATAATTTAAAAACGTCAACAATATAGCCTATATATAATTTGGTTTGTTTGTTTGTTTGTTTGTTTGTTTGTTTTTTGCACATTTAGTGACTCCAAATCATATTTTGATAAGCTCTTGGTGCCTAATTAAAAAAAAGAAAGAAAGAAAAGAAAAAAACCTACACCAAATTGTCCTTGTGATCCCGTAAAAGAATATGATATTCCTTAAATGACCTTAATAAATGAAAAACATAAGTTGTAATACTGTAGTTGAACTTACAACATTATTCCATACCTCATATGTCTGCATCCAACCTTTATTGCTAAGCAGGGCTATGATCCCTCCCTAAAATGAGTTTTAGCTGTTGATAGAAATGCTTGCAGGCTTTTGACAAACAGACATTATCCAGCTACTTGCGCCAGTAGAAAGCTATGGATATATTCAATCTCCTTCATAGCACGGAAACAATCCAGAAATTAAAAAAAGTATATTATACTGATAATATTTTACATGAAAACATCTGGGCTGATATTTAATATGCGGCAGCAATCTTCTTAATTAAATTAAATTGGGGGACGGGGGGCATGGGGGAAGGGGGTGCGGTTGATGGACAACCAGTTATGAATTATATTAAAATATAACTTCTAGAACACAATACTGTTATACAATGTACTCTGTGACTTATTATATTAAACAATGGCCCAGCATGCAATAGGCTGTATTTAAAAAAAAAAAAAAAAAAAAAGCATTTTCAGAAAACACTTGAGGATATGGGGATTGCTTCAATAAACTACACGAACTAAACAAAACTGTGTACATTCAATGAAAAACATGATGGATGTCTTTCACTGATTTACATTCTATATAGAATCATATACAGTGGATTCCCTCCCTCTATTACAACCCACAAAGCAATAGATAAAAAGGTCTTCATAGAAAGCTTGCCCTAACAGGAGACCCTCAGATTGACTCCTTGCTGGAAGGGTCTGCAGTAAGTCAACCACCCAGGAAGTGTGGTAGGAATTGTCTTGCCGCACACATGGGTTATTTCGCTTTTTGAAAATATATTATATTTAACAATGAAATAATTACACAAACTGGTTTTTTTAAGAACAAAATAAGAAATATAGTATGTCAAGGGCGTAGGTTTGGTTTGAACATTGGTGGGGACACAATTTTTTAGGGGGGCAGAGTCGCGGTCGCTAGGGGGGTTCGCTAGACAGCTGTTAAACGGTCACTTCTGGTGGCTTGAAATGAATGCTGGATATGAATCGAGGACAATCTGATTGACATGAAGTTGGCTGGTATACACTTAAAACACTATGATAAAGTGGTCCTCCTGGAAGCTGGTTTGACATCCCTGCTATAGAATTACTAATAACCTGAATTATAACCTATGATAAAATAATAAACTGATGCATGTCCTATAGAGAGAAAATATATGGCTATGCTAACTTTATTTGCTGAGTATTACTATACAGCATTAGCCTACTATCATATCACAATGTGCCTCAAACAATAATATATCTCAAAACTGAGTCTAACACTTTCACTGTTATAATCACTAAGCCATTACAGACCTCACCTGCGACCCTGTTGCTCCACCTGCCTCAGTACTGCTTTTACCAGGTTGCACTGCTTCATTCGCCTGATAAAATGATAAATTGATGCATGCTGTTTAGAGAGAAAGTATGACTCTGCTAACTTCATTAGTAAATTATTTTTTCATTTGCTATGAGAATCATTATCAATTGTGTTTATTACTTTAACAACATCTTCCTACTTACACTTTGACTTTTTGTAAAAAAAACTTCCTTATGTCCATCTTTATTTTTTTTTTTTGGCTGCCATTATGGTTTAGTCAACTAAAGCCAAATTGAAGTGATTAGCTAACGTTAGTTGGTTGACGATATCAAAACATGCTCACACACACACACACACACACATAATGATTAGCTGTGAAACAAGCTAGCTAGCCACCAAGGACGAGGGATTAGCAGCTAGCAATGGGTCGCTAACGTAATAAACCTACTTACCTACCCATTAGGTAGGTAGGTAGGTTTATTCACTCAAACTATGTTGCTGACGAGCTGATAATACCTTCAGCCGCGGTACCTGGCTTTCATTCAGTCAGTGGCTCACACTCATATCAGACTGACCGGCAACCGGCAGCTTCAGATGAGCGTCTTTCCAGACTCAAGCCTAAGCCAGCGGGTCTCAAACTTTTTTTACTCACGCCCCACTGAAATTTATTTTTATATCTCCCTCCCTGATTATATTTATTCTTATTTTTTAAATTAAATGTGAAAAATGTGGCACAATATACACCGTTTAAGATTGACTAGAATGTTCCTTATTTTAAACCCGGAGAACCACCTTTCACTCCCGAGTCCTTGTGCACTTTCGCGCCTCAATGAAAACAGCACACTCTGCTTGGTCCCTGACGTCAGCCGCGCACTGAGTCCGTGTTACAGTGATGCATTATGGAATTTGTAGTTTTCTTGTCTGCTGATTACACCCAAAAACCCCACCAAACACCTACAAATCCCAGGGTGCCATTCTTTTTAAAGCTATCTCTTTTTCTCTCTTTAATAACTCGCTGCACTCAAAGGGCGAAATCGGGAGTATCGTTTGGCACGTCACTGTTATTATTACTAGTACGTTATTATTCAAACGTGGTTATTTTACAGGTTTGTGAAAATAAGACACTGACGTATTTGGATTAGCACAACCACAATGGTGTTCAAAATTCAAGTAAGATTTTTATAGGAATTTAATAATCTATCCCTGATTGAAAGTATTTCAGATTTTGGCTATTGCGGTTACTGTATTCATAAATTACAGAACAACAAACCAAGTTCTACCAGTTTTGCTTTTTACAGAGCAGAATGAAACAAAATTGAAAGTAACAATGTAACTCCCATGACTCCCCGCTAGAGGTCAGTACAGATGAGTAAATCTGGAATATACTGTACTCTTTGTAGTCTAACCTCGTGACGTGGGGCACTAGGGTAATAATATATTTAGGGAAGATAGTTCAGCTCAGACTCCTAAGAAAGCAGCAGGTGTTTTGATTAGTAAAGCACGAATTGGAGAACAGTTTAATACACTGCTGATCCTGGTGCTGTGCACAGACGATACCCAACATCCACCAACGACGTACTGCTGTAGAAGACAGTACCGTTCATATGATACAGTATTACAAAGTCAAAACACCTTTGCTGAGCATTAATTAATATTGCATTGATTTTACAGTAGTAATCGGCGACTCATCCCGAAGAAACGTAAGTACTGTAACAGGAAACAGGTTGACTCGCATTCAAGTACTGTAATTGAAGGTTGCTGTAACAGTCGTTTGAAGTACCGTACGGTCCGACCTGCCTGCTACACTACAGCGAAGTCGCTACTTGGAGCACGAAAACATGGCAGTGACATTTTTTCAATGGTGGCAGCTGTGAATGATTAATAAATAAATGTATAAATATAGTTATATGCCATCCTCATGTTTATTGATGTCAGAATGTTAAAATAATTGTAGTAGTTACTAAATCGGAACTGTGTTTATTGGTGTTGCAGAAAGATGTTCCGACTGTTGGACAAGTTGCTGGAAGACTTCCTCAAAGAAAAGCATCGGTACAACTGGCCCGTGACTCGAATCGAGTGGAACGGGTCATTTTATTCAAAGACGGAAGGGACCGACTCCAGGTACCCCGTTCGGTTGGTTTGTCCAGGAGAAAATGACATATATGCAGACCACGTTGTGCTGAGCATCTCACTCGGTAACTACAGGTGGAAAAAATATATACAAACAAATTCAAAGTCAGTTTGAAGAAATGTGAAAAATGTAAACGCTGTCGCACATCCTATGAAAGCATTTTGTATGTTACACTTACATGTTTACTACATTTGGAGGACTTACGTCACACATACTATACAAGTCCATGTTGTGGCTATAGATCTTTTTCAAGATACAGACCATTTTTAAATCACAGCGTAGTGGTTGATGTACTGTATGGCTTGGTTTACATGCACATGAAAATCGACTCTACAGTCATGATTGTGTGACGTTGTCATGCTAATACATCGTGAAACAGCAGGGTCAATTGCTTTCTCACGATAAAAATAGCTGTAAAAACCCATGTAAACTGGAGCAGGAATCATGCTTGTGGCTCACAAGATTTCAGCAGCCACGATCCAGTTCTTCTGACTTAATCTCACGTAATCTACTACAGAAAGGCTCCTAAATCAGAACTGCATAGCAACGCATTTCCTGAAAAGTACAGCAAACACGTCGAAGGAAAACTGTCATGACTTGTGCATGTAAACACCGCCTATGTTACTTAAATAATTGTTTGATATAGTTCAGGTCTGCATGCTCAGGTCAAACTGCCTTGCTCATTGATTTCCATATTTCAAACAATCACCACTGGAATAGTGGGAGTCACCCCAGTCATGATTTCCATTACACGAGAGTAGATGTTAAAACTTCATGCTGATTTGAACTCGGCTCTCGCCAAGATAAGCACCAACTAAGACGTAGCTTTACAGTAAACTAATGTGATCCATATGTGTCTCCATCCATTTACGTTTCCTTCCATATGATGATGTAGATATCCTTCTGTCTGGTGTTAATGGCTGAAGTGTAATGCTGGCTCCAGGGATCAGCTTATTTTGCCTCCCTGGCGCATCAGCACACACAACGGCTGCGATGCTGGCTCCGGGGATCAACCAAAGTGCGGCCTCCCCAGCGCATCAGCATGACAACCGTCTGGATTGAGCTAAGTAGGGTACATCTCTGGGGTTTTCAAGTGGGCACCTTCCATCCTCAGTGTTTCGTCGACTAGCCCACGACACCTCAAGAGGGCTCGACGGTGATTCTGGCGTCCCAGCATCACCCCCCTCCGTCCCCCACTCAACTCAGCCCAGCTTACTTACCTGTCCCCAGCCAGAATCTTTCCGTCTCATTAAATAAAGGATGGAGGGACACTACCGTGACTACCTTTACAGGACCTAACTTAATGGGAACCTTACAAATTGCCGACTCTAAACCTTACACTGAGATGGTACCACAGTATTGCAATAGATTACCATGTTGTTTGGTGAAGAAAGCTCTTAATACAAGCTCAAAGAAACAAGACACAGACTTACATCAACATATGAACAAGGTGTTGGAATTACAATGAGTATACACAAGGTCCCTTATCAGCTTGAAGAGCAGGTCCAGCATTGTTGATATTTGCTAATGTAAGGACACAATTGCACAGAAAAAAGCCTTATGTAATTGGGCTGAGGGCATATGAAGTGATACCTGATGAAAGCCTTGGTGCTTGGTGAGCACTGAAAGTGCAGTGTCCTCAGAGGGAAATGTTGACAGGCTGGTGCAACATGTTAGTATTACTGACATTATTTTCAACACATCTGTTTTTTCCACACTCAGGTGATGTCACTCAAAGTTCTTGTCACATGATCAGCTTGGCTGTTCCCTGTCTCCTGCTATCAGTTGTCATGGCAACCGTGCCTTTTGAGGCCAGTAGGCCACTCCTATTACAGAACTGATAAAGCAATGCTGATACCGAATGTGTTCATTTCATAAACTGGAAGCAGTGAGAGAACAAGAGGATGCTCTGCCCTGCAGAGACAAGGTAAGCTCCACAAACTACGACCTTATTCTGAGCTGCTAACCTTTTTTCAGGTAGCTCTTGCTATATCGGTAATGATGCAAGAGAAAAAGGCAAAGCAATAGGCTGTTTGGTCAACTTACAGTTTGAAAGCTTGTTTTTTGTCTGGTTTTCTTTTCTTTGTTATGTAGAAAGAAAAACTGTTTCTATCACAGCTTTGTTTTTAGTTTTTAGTAAGGCTAGGTTTTGAGTACAGCTTTAAATTGTGTATATTATTTACCAGGCTTTGTCACTGCGCTGCAGAAAGCTACAGAATGTGACTTGGCTTTAAAGGAAGCCTTTTGATGCCATGCATCGACACTGCATAGGACTCCAAATATACCGGATTTCTATTGAACGAAACAGAAGCCACTTTGTTTAACACAGTTGTCTGTATAAGGATTCCAGTATTATACCAGACCAACCTCGTTCCAGTATCAAACTAGGGAGTTGCCTAATGTGTATCTGCTTATACATTACATAACCTAATCTGCGACTGGATCTTTAGACAATAGTCATAGACAGGCTATATATCTCTTTTTTGCGTAATTGCCATGAATGCATTGCTTCATCTACCTTCAGTATAATACAATGAATTAGCAGCTTTTGATTTCCCTATAGTAAGTGGATAAAGAATGTTTACCAAGAGTCCTTCCAAATTGTTTTTCATAAAATTGGTTGGAATGTAACAAAGCATTTCATTCCTGAAATTCTGTTAAAAAAAATAAGAGCCTGACTCAAACTCATATAAACAGCATGGAAGCAAAGGTGTTTCCAGGATTCGAGTGCTTTACATTAACAGCATGATCTGTGTCTCTTCAGTAAAGCAACACTCAACCATGTCTGGCTCCTGCTAATTTATTGAATCAGGCATGACGCTGAATGTATTTCTACTGCATTTTAAATTTAAAATGCATCCAAAATCAAATAACTCTCCTGGGTGTCTTAGGTGGGCTCTGGGCCTGCTTATAATACAAATCATGAAAACTTGTGGTGTCTAGCTTTCCTTGTCTTATTTAATGCATGCTACTCTTATAATGTGCGCTTTACTATCAGAATGTAAAATAGCATCGATTTATTTTGCAGGTGATTCGTGAGAATTGTATTCCTATCTTGCACTGCAACAGTGTTAAAAGAAAAGCACATCCTTCCTGAATCCTCTTCATGAGCACCAGCCCAGCTGTCAGCATGGGGACCGCACAGCCTCCCACTCCCACGGGTTTCCTGGGCTACACCTTCGAGGAGTCTCACATGAGAGTCCACACCATTTTGATCGTCATCATCTTCTGCATCGTCTGCTTTCTCTTGCTGGTAGCGTTCTTCTACGCCTTCTGTTTCCACTGCAGCACAGCATCTGTGCCCAAGGACAGCCGGGGCAAGTGCAGCCTAGATCGTGAGGACGCCACCTTCAGGAGAAGCTCCTCGCCCTCTGTGGTCAACTCCATTTGAACACTTTTCACCTTGTGGGAGGATTTTTATTTCTGTGTACACCGTAGGTCAGTGGTTCCCAACTCTGGCCATCAAGAGCCAGTCCAGGTGTTTTTTCCAACCAGGCCCTACATTTGTTAACTGAACAGACTCAGGGTCAGTGAACTAATTTAGGACTTGACTGGGATAAAGTCCTAGACTGGAACAGACCTCATTGGCAACCATCACCGTCGGTGATAGGTCATGACACTGTACAAAACCACATGGTCCTGGGATATTACCACATATCATTTAGTGGAAACCTGATATCATTTTTCTGTGAGACACAGTTTACAGTACAGCCTTACACCAGGACATGCTTGGGTGTGCCTACTATAAAAGCTGGTAGAACTACAGGACTCAACGTTATATCGTGTATACAGTATATTCAGGAGCGCCCCCAGTAATCTTTCACATGGTACTGAACCACACCAACATCCCTTATCATGCCGATAACGACTCTATCACCATGCTGTAAAGTGTTTCAGCCAATCAGAGTGCTGCATGTTTGTTCTTTCCTGAGATTCACAGCACCTACACTGTCACATTAGAAAACTGGAATTAAATTGCATCACTGTTTCCGTTTCTAAAAATGAATAAACACAGCACGCTGCCATCGAGACAGAACAGCAACTACCGTGACAGCCAAAAAATTTAAACATCAATAACAATAATATAAGGAATAAACTCTCGTGGCAAGATAAATGACGAGACTGAAGGTGGAGTATCCATGTCACCAGAAACCCAAGATAAAATGACAGGATTTTTATTGCACACTGTGGCAGGATAGCAGCAGAGGGAAGACTCAGAGACAGAAAGTGCAGTGAAACCAAAATATTTTAATTAACAAAACACAAATAAAAAGGCACGGTGGCCAACCAAAAAGACGAACACAAAAACAGGCTTTAAACATAAACTATACAGAAAGAATCACTCACTCTCTCACACACGTCTTTTCACTGTTCCAAACACTCACCTCCTAACAAACACTCTCCTCCTAACATACCCAACCACTCCCTTTTATACAGGTGCCTGGGCTAATTGGGCAATTCGCACCTCATTAGCCCAGGCACATTTCACACATTCCTCACACATAAATTCACTGAACCACACCCCAAACTCACTCACATCCACTCTAACAATACAAAAAACACAGAACCACCACAAAATAGGCTGCACCCCATCACACACCTCCCCTCCTTGTGTGCAGCACAACATGGCCTAAATGGCCACCTCCCCCCTCAGTCTCAAAGTCCCGGAAGAGGGGGAAGCACAGTGTCCATGGGGGTGGCCATGGTGGGAGGTCCGGCACCCCCCAACTCTTCGTGGCCGGCAGCTCCCTCTTCCGGGGCTCCCGCCACACACTATCCTGCCGCAAACGTGCGGCTGGGGGAGCTGGTCTCCTGACCTCCCCCCCTTTCTTCATGGCTGGCAGCTCCCCTCCGTGGGGCTCCGGCCACATTGTAGCGACCCCAGGCGAAGCAGGACCCTCAACGACCCCAGGCTAAGCAGGATCCCTGGCGACCCCAGGCGAAGCAGGATCCCTGGCGACCCCAGGCGACGGCAGCAGCAGCGGACCCTCGGGAGGCGACGGCAGCAGCAGCGGACCCTCGGGAGGCGACGGCAGCAGCAGCGGACCCTCGGGAGGTGGAGGCAGAGGCAGCTCCTGCTCCTCTCCCTCAGGTGGTGGAGGCAGAGGCAGCTCCTGCTCCTCTCCCTCGGGTGGTGGTGGTGGAGGCAGAGGCAGCTCCTGCTCCTCTCCCTCGGGTGGTGGTGGTGGAGGCAGAGGCAGCTCCTGCTCCTCTCCCTCGGGTGGTGGTGGTGGAGGCAGAGGCAGCTCCTGCTCCTCTCCCTCGGGTGGTGGCGGCGGGAACAGCAGCTCGTCTCCCTCCGGTGGCGCTGCTGGCTCCTCCGACAGCGGGGTTAGAGCTGTTGGCGCTGCCGGCTCCTCCGACAGCGGGGGTAGGGCTGGTGGCCGGCTCCTCCGACAGCGGGGGTAGGGCTGGTGGCGGGCGTCTCCGCTGGGCTCCCTTCAGCAGCAAAAACAGCGGCTGCTGTGGAGCCTGAGCTTCACGCCCTCGTCCCTCCCAAAAAAAAATAGGGGTTTGGGCCTTCAGCTCCTCCCCTCCGGACACAGGACGCACTGGCTCCTCCCCTCCGGACCTAGGACGCACTGGCTCCTTCCCTCTGGGCCGTAGACGCACCGACTCCTCCCTCTCGGGCCGTGGACGCACCGACTCCTCCCTCTCGGGCTGTGGACACACCGACTCCTCCCTCTCGGGCTGTGGACGCACCGACTCCTCCCTCTCGGGCTGTGGACGCACCGACTCCTCCCTCTCGGGCTGTGGACGTTCGGGCTCCTCCCACTCGGGCTGTGGACGTTCGGGCTCCTCCCACTCGGGCTGTGGACGTTCGGGCTCCTCCCACTCGGGCTGTGGACGTTCGGGCGCCTCCCACTCGGGCTGTTGCAGCGGCAGCTCCTCCTCCTCATACTGGGTGGGGCAGATGGCCACTGTGTGTCCATATGCCCCACAGCCGGGGCACAACTCTGCCGCGAGCCCTTTTAAAAATAGCTCCCAGCTGTCATCTGCCTCCTCCTGGGCCAGCTCCATTTTCCTCCACCTCATCCTCTCTTCCCTTTTTTTTTTTTTTTAAACAAAACAAAAAAAACTGCACTTCCGCTCTGAGTCTCCAGGGGGCACTATCCCACTTCTGACACCAACCTGTGGCAGGATAGCAGCAGAGGGAAGACTCAGAGACAGAAAGTGCAGTGAAACCAAAATATTTTAATTAACAAAACACAAATAAAAAGGCACGGTGGCCAACCAAAAAGACGAACACAAAAACAGGCTTTAAACATAAACTATACAGAAAGAATCACTCACTCTCTCACACACGTCTTTTCACTGTTCCAAACACTCACCTCCTAACAAACACTCTCCTCCTAACATACCCAACCACTCCCTTTTATATAGGTGCCTGGGCTAATTGGGCAATTCGCACCTCATTAGCCCAGGCACATTCCACACATTCCTCACACATAAATTCACTGAACCACACCCCAAACTCACTCACATCCACTCTACCAATACAAAAAACACAGAACCACCACAAAATAGGCTGCACCCCATCACAACACTTTGGTGTACTTTATTTGTTACCTGTACATAATAACCCTTATAATAATACAGTGTACATAATAAGACTGTAAGCTGCAGGGGTTCTAATATAATATATAGTGCTGTAAACACTACTGCTGATTATAATAATAATAATAACACACTTGTGTGTTAAGGATTAGGAAATGTATTATTACATTTAATATAAGACAAAATTAAAATACAAATGAAACTTTAAATGTGCACTTCCCGTGCTCAATCCTGGAAGAGCAGCAGAATTCAGATCATGCAGTAGTGCTGTACTAACGTTCGAAGCCGCCGACGTATTTGCCAGACAGAGACGGTTCGGTGCTTTTACTGATTTGTTCCCTCTGACATTCTGGATCATCAGAAGAGAGATTTTTGCTCTTTTTGAAGCTTCAACCAAACCTATCTGCTTCCGTTTGCTCATTACTACCCCTAAATAAACAGTACGATTCTATAAGCTTAATGTCTGTTTCACATCAACCCATCGCACAAGATACATGCGAGTCCACACTTATGAAGATTAAGTTTTGCAAACCAAAGGTACGCACAGTGCATAACGTGCATATGGCTGCGGGCACCAAAGGTATATTGGCAGCACTGTAATTGTTATGTTACCAGTAATTGTTAGTGTTGGCTTAAAAAAATTGGCTTTGTGCAGCTTCACACTTGACGTACTGTAACTTCACTGTATTTTGTCTGGACATCTGCTTATTATATTAGTATTAAAGGTTTTGCTTTTAAACAGTGTGAATTAATGTACTGTATGTCACAAGTCTCACCAGTCCTCAGGATTATATGCAGAATGAGGATTTTCCACCCTTTGAATTTAGTCCCTCATAGTATTCCATTATGGAGCTTCAACTTCAACTTCACATCTTCACTTTTTTTTACAGTAGCCAGGAGCCCTCTTTTGTTGACTTCTCACTTCCTGTGTGGGTGCTTCTACTGTACAAGTTCTCTGCCAGCCAGTCTCATAGTCATTTTAAGCTCTAGTCCCTGAATAAGAAGACATTTCTTTGTTTCCTAATCGAAAATAACAGTACTGATAGCTACATACTTGGCTCACAATTAATGTATCCTTTCTTAGAATGCCACCATCATTATTCTAATGTAATTAGATGGAGTGACCTATGTGTTAAAGGGTATATAAGGACCTTTTTATTTTATTGTGTTACATGTTCCCTGTCTTGCTACAACTGTTTACGTAAGGTGTGTGTATTCTTTTTTTTTAATATTTTGACCAAACTTTTAAATTGCATTCCCTACCTCAAGATGTATCTGCATGGACCTCTCAGAACTACATTTCCCATTATCCTCCTGCTCACTGGTAAATCCATCTCAGTTACATATGTGAGCAGGAGGATGATGGGAAATATAGTTCTGACAGGTCCATGCGGGTACATGTGAAGCCATCATTTTTTTATTCTTCTGATTTGTTTCCAGTACATAACATGTCCTAGAATTACAGCACCAGTAAGTAATTCTCATGAGCTGTATTTTGACCTCACTTTTAAACAACCACTAATTCCAGTTTACTTACACCAGAGTCCCAGTTTGTAAACCAAATACAGAGACTACAGACTAAGACTACAGACCTACGTATTTTTTCATGCTCCTGTGGTTTTACACTGAATAACAAAACTATATGTGAAAGAAGTGAGAATTTACAACCCCAAAACAACACATTTATTTTTTTTAAATCTCATGTATTCATGTTAAGAGGAGTCATTTGCATGTAAAAGATTTTGTGCAGATCCTTCTATTGTTATGTGTCATGTCTTCGTGATTATGCAATTATATGATAGTTATCCAATGCACTTATGTACAAGTGCTTATCACATCAACAGGAAGTTAAGACATCCAAGTGCATGTACGAAAGCTAGCAAGGTATTATTGTATCAAAAGACTTCCAAAAAGAATATAGACAAATAGAGTACATGTGCATTTTAGGACACAAAACAATAGAATGAAACTCTGCAGTAACACATAATAATAATTGAACATTTCAGACCAACGCTGTCTGGATCACTTGATCAACAAAAAATGTTTATATGAAGCATTCCTGATGGCTGCTTTCATGACACTAATGCACCATTTGAGGAGTTTTTGTCATACCTGATCTGGCCATTTATAAATGACCCCGCCTTTCCTGAGCATCACATTCTAAACATTAAAATCAAAAAGAAGAGGAGAGAAAATAGAATGCACGTCATTAGA
The DNA here is from genome assembly GCF_902713425.1 of Acipenser ruthenus. Taxonomy (NCBI): domain Eukaryota; kingdom Metazoa; phylum Chordata; class Actinopteri; order Acipenseriformes; family Acipenseridae; genus Acipenser; species Acipenser ruthenus. The sequence goes on along the minus strand of NC_081210.1, from coordinate 19,626,637 downwards.
ATGATAACAGCAACTATTCAAAGCAGCTCGCATCATCACCAGTCAGTGAGTTTCTGATGTTATCTCTATTAAGGGTGTACAATGCAAATATTCTGAGGCTACAGAACCTACTAGACTTCTTTCACTCTCGGTGGATCTACCAGGAATAAAAACAACAAAGATTGTAAGTAAACACCCTAACAATCTTATTTTATTAGTTATGTAACCCTTGGGTATTGGTTTGATTTATTTTTTACTAAGTTTGATTTCTGTTTACACCAACGTCAATGTAAGGAATTCAATATTTTATTGGGTAAAACACATAAATCATACAATAAAACTCAAAAGTAATAAAATGTAACTATTTATTACACCTAGCCAACAATACTACTGAAAATGCTTAGAAGTTATAAGGCTCCTCGTTTCCATATTAACAACAAAATATCAGTATTTGGGTATTTGGTTCAGCAACATACCCTATTGACAGTGGAAAATAGGTTTCTGTAGTTTTCTTTTGTAAAAGAAAGACAGTGTAAAATGTTCTATTTTACCATGTCTTACAGTTGATATGTATGGTTATGGAACTATTTTGAAGTACAAAGTAAATACTGAGCAGATTCTAATGTGTGTTTTGATTTTATAGGCATTTTTACACTGGCTCTTCAAATGGCAGGCAATACACCCCTTGGAAATGAAGTGCACAATTCTGTTTTAAATGTGACCATCGAATGTATTCCTCCATACCACAGTGTCCAGTACATTCTGAGAGCAGTGGTTTACAGCATTATTTGTTTCCTGGGTTTGACTGGAAACAGCTTTTCTCTCTGGACCTTACTAACCAATAAGAATACCACCATCTTCCGTAACCCCTTCATGATAAGCCTGGCTGTCATGGACCTGCAGTTTGCCTTCTGTTTGCCATTCAAAGTTATTTACTATGCAAAGGGCAGCAACTGGATCTTTGGGGATGTTTTTTGCAAAGTCTTCCACTCCCTTTACATCTCCAACATTTTTGGCTGCCCGTTGATCCTGACCTGCATTTCCATAGAGCGTTACATTGCCTTAGTCCCACCAACCAGGACTCCCCAGCTGCATAGACAAGCCTTCAGAATCACTCTCTCCTGTTTCATCTGGGTAGTGGTTTTAACAGCTTGTGTCAGTTTAACTTGTTCTGGAAAACTGACCAACCAGTTAAATAAAGACAGAACCGCTTGTGGGGAGAGTTTCTCTCAAGTCGAATGGATTCATCGCATAGGGATCATGAGCATTGTAGGTTCATGCATTGGTTTCTTTGTTCCTTTCCTAATACTGATTGTCTGCTACACTGTGATCGCCAGGAAGCTGAGCAACCTGCTCGGAGAGAACCCAGCTACTCTCAACATCAAAAAGAAATCCATGAGGACCATTCTGATAGTGATCACTGTGCTGACCGTCTGTTTTCTTCCTTTTCACACTGTTAATATTACCAGAACCGCATTGATACTGCAGAAGTTAAATAGCTCCTACAACCGTTTCTGTACAGCATATTCGATATTGGAAGCAGTAACGAGTTTCAACAGCTGCTTGAACCCTATAGTGTATTACCACCAGGCTGAGGGCTTCAATTGGATGAGTCACTGCTGCCATTCCCAGGATGAAACTGATGAAGCAGCCAACAGGGAACAGAGAGAGAGCCACAAGCATGCTACCAGAACTGACATCCCAGTTACAAACGCCCCATAATCCGTGGCCATATCCCTAATCAGAGGGGCCAAGTACTGTTATTAATTACTGTTATTACTGTCAATGGTTTCTCACAAATGATGCCCCAAATTTCACATTTAAGGTACATCCTTTGTTGTCATGGAGATCTTGGAAAACCAAAATTTCCATTGTGATTTTTTCATACCTTATATCAGAGAGTATAGATTTTTTTATACCGAATTGTAGCTAGTGCCATTGCCCGGGCCCTATCGTCTCGAAATATATTTTATTAATATACGGCCTGTAATAAAAAGCTTTAAGAATCTGGCCCAGTAACATGCACAGTTTTATTGATAGAAAGATATTTGGTTTGTACAATACTTGTGTTTTAGTCAGAGAATTATTCAAATACCAGCTGATGGGATTCAAATGGAGGATGCCTTGCAGTACTGAGCCAGTCAATGACACCGAAGTACAGAGAGAGACTCCAGACCCCACCACCAGAACTGAGAATCCTACAGCCAAGACCCCATAATACTGGATGTCAATGGAATTACTGTATGTAGGAAATCACACAGTTTGTAAAAAGAATACCTAATTCACTGATTGATAAATTAGTTTGACCGTTAAAATTGCCTTAGTCGCTATTTCTATGCACTTTAAACCACAAGTTCCTAACTCCTGCGTACCAGCTGTGGCTTAAGTGAGCCCTATTTACAGGTTTAACCTGAATGTGCATTGTTAGGTTTTTCTGTTTTTTCAGGTTGTGCATATATATATATATATATATATATATATATATATATATATATATATATATATATATATATATTGTTGATATAGCCATGGCTTTTCTTTAACATTTTGTACAGTTTACACTTGCTATGTTTGATGTATTTTGGTATAATATAATGGCCATTTTATATTTTGTTTATATGTTATTTTGGATTCCACAACGCTTGAATGAATGTGTTTTTATGTAGTTTTAATGCAAAGCAATTGGGCAGCATTGGGAATTTTGGTTTTAATACCAACATTCATCCCACCTTAGCTAATGCGGTGCACAGAATGTACATGTAATCTGCCACTTGGTCTTGATATAGGCTGTTGCCTATCTCTGCAGTAAGGAACCTTGGGTGACTTTGTGGACTTACCCGAATAAGCCTGTGATGTATCTATTGATTGTATTACGGTTGTTTAAGTCTTGCCAATTAAAGGGCTGTGTATTGATTGCATTACTTCATTTAGATTAAGATTTAAACCGTGTATTTGATATTTAGGATACTGTTATTCTGTCACTAAGTATCTGCATAATAAAAGACCTTGACATGAATTCTTGTCTCCTCTCCATTTTTTTGTTGACCAAACCAACAAACTTCCTCTATTTCAAAGAACCTGCTTATTAATCATTTTGAGGTAAATTTAAAATCTGTTAATATGTTTCTGGGTGTGGTCTGTTCCCAGTACCATAGCCTGGCTACTGGCTTGTCCTGCTAAGGGCAGGTCAGATTGGGTTCAATTTGGTAACACTTGAGTTAATTTGGTAACACTAATCTTGCCCTGGATATTTATTAGACACCAGCGCCTCCTGCCGGGGTAGTGCTGGTCCTACATATTGGGTTATATTATAAACATATACATATAATTGTGTTATAATATAACGGTTATATTATAACCCATTCATAACACAAGAACATCATGCTCTTAATTCAGCTCTAAATAAACCCAAGTATTTCGAAAGTCAGTGAAACAGTACATGAAATGTGTAAAATAATAATCATATTTTTGTTCAAAATGGGACTGAGACATCTGGAGGAAACTTTGTGTTAGGTCTGGCTTGTGTCATGCTTGAGTAACAACCTTCGTTGAGCAGTAAATGCAAAACAGAAAGCACAGAAAACAATAGAATGAAAGATTATGCAAAGCACCCTAATGCAATGGCATCGTTCATTATACAATCCTGGATCTGAGGCTATCTTAAAGCTGGTATTAACATATAGAACAATTGACTTTTACTCTAGGTGAACAAACCAACCTGAGTAGTATTTCTGTGATCCTGTAATCCATGTTTACACCTCTAATATAGGCAATCCTGTTGGAATAGTTTAGGGGCCATAATTACTGTATCAACATTTTTATCAGCTTTAATTCAGACACCGAAATGCCTTAAATTCAGATCTACCAGTGGTACAAAACTGTATTACATGCATCTCTGTGAAGGAATGTTGAAAGGAACCATGAAAAAGAACCAAGAGTTTTAATATCTTGGTAAAAGACAAAATAAAGGTTAATATAATAAAATAAAAAAAGTCTGAAAGTAGCTTTCTGTTTCTTTAATTTCAGTTAAGGACTTACGAATAAATTAATTAAAAAAAACACTATTTAATTTTTTTTTTTTTTAATTTAGTCATTGCCAATTATTTTCTCTCAATTTGGAATGGCCAATTATTTTTAGACTTGGCTCACCGCTACCACCCCTGCGCTGACTTGGGAGGGCGAAGATGAACACACGCTGTCCTCCGAAGCGTGTGCCGTCAGCCGACCGCTTTTTTTCACACTGCGGACTCACCATGCAGCCACCCAAGAGCTACAGCATCAGAGGACAACGCAGCATACAGGCAAGCCCGCAGGCACCCAGCCAGACCATAGGGGTCGCTGGTGCGTGGTGAGCCGAGGACACCCTGGCCGACCTAAACCCTACTCCCACCCCCCCCGGGCGACACTTGGCCAATTGTGCACCTCCCCCTGGGAGCTCCCGTCCACGGTTGGCTGTGGAATAGCCTGGACTTGAACCGGCAACGTCCAGGCTATAGTGCGCATCCTGCACTCCACGCGGAGCGCCTTTACCGGATGCGCCACTTGGGAACCCTTAATTCTAACCTTTATATTACCATCCTATGTCTGCATTGGCACACTTGTGCTATTACAGACTGCTACTTGTGCTGAGATCTAGCAGAGCTGATACAATTACATTCCAGGAATGACTTGTATTGAGAGCCTAGTGATGACACTGCTTGAGGAGCCTACTATTCCCTTCTGCTTTGCATTGTTGGGACACAGTAAAGCTAGGTTGTAGTTAATAAAAGGTGTATTGTTAATCTGTTGCTTGCATTCTCAGTTAATAGTAATTTGTATTCCTTGTAGATTGCAGTATACAGATGTAGTGCAGTACTTAAATTGGGCTACCATATTCATTTAAGGAAGAAAAAAATCAAATACATACCACAATTGATATAATGTAACTTTGGGGGAGTAGAAAACTGGATGCTACTTTAATACATAAACAAAATGCCATGCTTCTTCACTTTGTAGCTGACTTTTAAACAGTACTATATTTCCTTTTCATAAATTAATGTGGGGTTTTACATGTTTGTGGTGATCTTGAAAAGAGTACGTATGTATGTATGAAGAGTATTTTCCTGGTTAAAATCCATAAGTTGTTTGAATGAAAGATGTTTGATGCATTTACAAAAGACGAGTACCAAAACAACATTTCAGAATAATTTATTTACAGAATTTGAACAGGTAACTTTCCCATTGTCTTTGTTTTCCTCAGTCAAGCAAGCCATGCAAGGCTGTGACCTTTCAACCACGTTAGCGTTTTAGCTCTATGCTCTTGAGCATCAAAACTCAGAACCACTGTGAATGACGCACATATAAAAAGATAAAGGAAATGTGAAAAACAAACAAACAACAACAACATTCCAGTGTCATTTACAAAGCTCTTTTCTCTTGAAAGAGGAAGCGCTTCTGCGCTTGCTGCTGGCGTGGAGGCTTGTAATCAGCAGAGGGAGCACGTGACACTCTTCTCTGTAGAACAAGTGGGAGATTTGATGATGGAGTCGTTCCCATTGAACTCAGGAGGGTCCAGCACATCGCTGGCATCCTGCAAACCGTTATCCATGTGACAGTCTTTAAAATGAGACTACAGAAAGAAGAAAACATGTAGTATTGGGAAACATACCGTTGCACATATACAGTGTTTTATATTTGTATTACATTTACGTACCAAAAATGTACTGCAAGTTTCATTAGCCATGGCTCATTTGTCTAACAAATATACTGTAGTTCTCCGTAAAAATTCAAGTATAACACAACTATTACACAAACTGAGAACAGTTGGCCAAGAAGGTTATACAAAATGTAAAAAAAGACCACTACATTTTTTATAGTTTTTCTACCCATTTTTATTTATTTATTTTAATTAAGTGTGGCCAATTATTTTACCCCTTATATTTCTCCCCAATTTGGAATGTCCAATAATTGTTTCCCCTCATTGCAGTAATTCCCCACCCAGCTCAGAAGGTTCAGTGGGCGTCCTCTGGTCCCACGACTGAGCCAGCTTCCTCTTTCACACCCAGGAACTCGAGAGAGGATGTAAGTAAGCTACCGACCTCTGGAGGACAGTGAGCTCACTGGGCGCCTGGCCAGCAGGGTTCACTGTAGCGTGATGAGGAGAAACAGTCCCTGCCGGTTTTTATTCCCTAACCAACGGAAGCGCCAGAGCCAATGTGACGCTCCCTTCGGCATCCCCAGCGAAGACCGGCGACTTCGCACAGCCAGGATGCTGAACCTGCGCTGTATGACTCACCCTGTACACTACGTGGCTGTGCTTCTACCAGGTGACCCCCTTTTCTACCCAATTTGAATGTTGCCTCACCGCTGCAATCTGCTAACAAATCAGGAGAACTAAAGATGAACAGACGACCATAATTTCCACTGTAGAAACAATCATTTTTCTCTCCCCACTGTACCTAAGACACAAAGGTTGCAGAGTTACTGAACCCCAGAGGCGAGGACCTAGCCTGGGGAGGCCACAGCCTGGCTAGTTGCTGTCTGAGGTGAAATATACCAAACAGTTTTTCCTCTCAGTGCAGCGCTCTCTAAGATCAGCAACTCAGCACAACCAGGGTTCAAACCACACTCTTACGATTCACTCATACACTTCCCACAGTAAAAAGTTTCAGAATAATTGCACATGGGGTTCGTTCTACATTCTGTTAAATGAGCTGACAGAGCCCCTCTTACCTTACTGATTGGCTGCTCCTCCAAACCGCTCTCCTCCAAGGATTCTTCCAAGGAGTTCCCGGCTGCCTCTATCTTTATACGCTGAGAGTGAAGAGATTTAACATCATCTTCATCGTCTCCAACCACCGAAGGGAAATTCTGGAAGAAGAAGAAAGGAATGAATGCTTAAGACAGCCACTGTTGTTCTGAGACTCCTAAAATAACTGATGACTAACAGTAGAACATGTGGATATTAAGGTACTGTGTTTACAAAGAAATTCAAACTAGAGGTGTATGAAGAACAGTTGCAAAAGAACATCAGGATGGCTTTCTTCTGATTGATTCTGCAAAACACTGTACTGTCTTAAAAAAATACTGGTTGACTATTTTCCAATGTCCTTTCTGGCCCCCTAAAGATACCTCTATCCACTGTAAATAATATACAAAAATAGTGTTCTTTAATGGATTATTATGAAAGATGCGTAAACTAAACTCAACGTGCTGAGACAAGAGGAATAAAGGGAAGCAGGGAGAACTCACCAGCTTATTCTCATGGATCGGGGAGGCTGGGGGAGAGATGGTGGTCTTGCTGATGGTCTGCGCCTCGAACTGTGGGCAAGCTGCCTGGGCATTGCCATCTTTGTCCCTCTTACCCTTCAGCCAGTAGGTCTCAATTTCCACATTACCCTAGAGTAAGGGAGATGATAGTATCCAGTTTCATGTGCAGTTACACAGTAAAGCAGAATTCACTTTACTACATTCTGTCATAGTTGGTGTACACACTATGTAATAATTAGAAAGCAGACTGTGATAGTCCAGTTTGTTTGAAAGCCCTCTATTTAAACACATGTATCTAAAAAACAATAAAATAAGCATAAAAAATAAGTCTCCAACATCTTTGTCCTCTCACATTTCCACCTGACAGTACGATTGACTTGAAAGAGATTTAAAATCAGACTTGTTGATTTCCATCAGCAGCAGATCAAGATCAAATCAATTTCATTTGGGACTCTCTCAGCCCTGGATAGGATTGCAGGCTCGCAGAACTCAATCTCTCCAAGCATTTTCATTTAAAAACATAAGATTTGGTTTCAATCCAGAAGCGTCTTACAGGCTGCAAAGAATGTCAGTCATTGGGGAGAGCAGCTGGTTGGCTTCTGACAGGAAAGAAGGCCCTGAAAGGGTGGGGGCTATTTTACTCTCCAGGAACAGTCTAAAAGCATGACTTGCAAACTGAGATTTCCTTAACCAAGTGTAATACCAGAAATTATGTCTTAAAATCAAAACATGTTTGTTATGTTTTTCTTTCATAATGGCACATTGAGACATATATAGTGAATGGATGTTACTTACAATTGAGAACAATGCAAAATAGCAACATGCAAATCAATATTAGTAATGCTGCTAGTGGTGTGATTCCGTGTATTTATTTATGTCTTCTGTTTATAAACTAAACAGACAGGCTCATTGTTTCTGCATTAGCATTTTGAAAGAACGCAGTAAGCAGAGGATAAGCTGCACAGGTGAGAACAGGTCTTTAATATTTATATTTCATTTCTGCAGAGCAGTTGCTGACCGTTTTGTTGAAAAATAATACAAAAGCATGGGTTATTTACTAAATAAAATCAGAAAGATAAAATGCAAATGTTAGCATTTAGTAAAGTCACAAACACATGTTTTTCTTCAAATTGTGAGTTTTGAACATAAATATATAAGTTGGTTACTGTTTTCTTAGGATCCTCAATCAAAATGAGGACCTTTAGTCAATGATCATGTCCATCTATCTACCCATTGAGAGTATAACCATTCTCTCCTGCTGTATCTGGGCTGGGACTTTTGCTGGCGTGCTTGGTGAACGCAATAACTACCACGAATTTTCAGAAAGCTTCTCCAATCTTTTGTCATAGACTCCAAGCTTCTTAAGTCATATATACCTTTTGGATTGCATTTGGCTTTAATCAGAAAAAATGTACATTTGAAAAATATAAATACGATTATGAGCACCCTTCGTATGTGCACGCACTTTTTACTTCTTATCGCATATTGTTTAGTGTCATTTTTGTTTTCAGCTGTGCTAATAAACTATTCTTTTGGTATTTTGCCTATTCTAGGTTTGTCGATACAGCCATTCCGTCTGTGAAAAACATTTAATTGATTCTGTAAACCAGACTGCTGAGATATAACATCTCCAAAGACCTTCCGGAACACATGGCCAACACAGAGTTGAATTCTACTGATAAATTAGATTTAGATAATAAGCTGGAATGTGCTTCAATTACCAGTTTCCAGTTCATTCTGTTACCAGTTGTGTACAGCGTTGTTTGCTGCCTGGGTTTGATGGAAAACTTTTTTTACTTGTGGAACTTGCTCACCAAAAAATACACCACCGTCTATCAAAACCCCTTTATGGTAAGCCTGGCGGCCATGGACCTGCTGTTTGCCCTGTCCTTGCCATTGCTAATTGTTTACCATGCAAAGGGGAATGACTGGATCTTTGGTGAAGTGCTTTGCAAAATCTCCATGTCTCTCTACCTCTCAAACATTTATGGCAGCCCACTGATCCTGACCTGCATTTCCCTGGAGCGTTACATCAGTGTTGTCCATCCAGTCAGAAACATCCAGCTGGGAAAGTCAACATACAAAATCATTCTCTCCTGTTGTATCTGGGCTGGGATTATTATTATCATCCTTGGTTTGACCTGCACTGGAAAACTGACCAATGCATTCCAAAACAACAAAACTGCATGCATGGAGAACTTCTCTGGCAGCGAATTTACCGATCGGATTGGGATCATCAGCATGTTTGCTTCTTTCGTTGGCTTTGTTGTGCCCTACTTCGTACTGATCATCTGCTACTCCCTGATGATCTGCAAGTTACGCACCCTGCTTGGAGAGAGTCCTGCCACTCTGAACATTAAGAAGAAGTCCACAAGGACCATTCTGATTGTGATGACTGTACTGACTGTCTGCTTTCTTCCTTACCACACCATCCAGATCGTTAACTACTTCAGCTTTCTCAAGAACCCCAATGACAGTGAAACCATGCATACATTTTGCATATCGTACCGGATTGCCTTAGCAGCGGCTAGTTTCAACAGTTGCCTGGATCCAGTAGTGTATTACTACCAGACTACGGGCTTCAAACTGAGAATGAGCAACAGTCATTCCCAGGCAGTCTTCAGTGTGACAACCAACTTTAACTAAGTCCAGAGCACTACTAACATCACCCTGCCAGCATGAACGTGATGCCAACACAAGAAAGAACCCAGCGGCTTTGTCTGCCAACAGCAACTACTCCGATTAGTCTAAAATGTCAAAGAAAACAGAATAGTTCTAAAACCTGTAGAAAGAAGAGATGCAAATAATTACTCAGTAATCTGATGGTGATGCACATCCCACTCATGGGATGTGCCAATAACAGACAGTGTGTTGTTGTAATGAGGGGGTGTGGTGCGTGCGTTTCACAAGGAATTGAAATATTAACTCCTTGGTATGACAGATTATTACAATGACAATGGATTCATCAAGTTGTTTTGGGGGGGGGAGGGCAACATTTTGTATCTGTAAGGCAATTTACCTTCAAAAAGCAACCAGCACACATCTCCACAGACTATTAGACAGTCAGGACCTTGGTATTGTAACATGCACTTCTTTAATGATTGGCTGCTATACAATTTCACAACAACGTGTGCTGCAATGGGTGCAATGGGTCGCCCTGGATAAGGGCGTCTGCTAAGAAATAAATAATAATAATAATAATAATAATAATAATAATGGGTGGTAAGAACAGGGTAAAATAGCTGCTTACTTAACTGGCCACTTGCCTAAAAAAAAATTATCAAACATTTAACACTGAGCAGATCTTATTTTTACAGACGGCCTCAAAAATGGCAAAACTAGATCTGGTCTGGCCTGGAAAAGAAAAACTGTCTGACTTCTTGTGTAGACAACAGAAACAGCATGGGTCAAAAGGCTTTGAAGAGCAGTACTCCTGATTGATGTTTGATGGTAAATAAAATATCAGCCATCTGTAGTCTGTCAATGTCTTTGAAATGGGTAGTTCAAAAGTGGGGATCTGCATCATTTTTTTAATAGTTCCATTGTTTTGATGTTCTTGTATTAACCCTTTCGTTTTACTGAAGCAATATACAAGAATACCATTACTGCAGACTTGATAATAGCTTTTGCTATCCTCAAATTGCGAATACTATAATAACTGAAAATACGTTATAGCAGTCACTTGAAAATCTACACTATAAAAGAATGTGTAAAAAAATATATTTTATAAGAACTGTGAGCAGTTACCGTTCAAAGTAAAGCACAAGCTGTCCTGAGCCACAGCTGTGTTTAATCCATTCAGCCATTTGACTGTGTACATATACAGTACTCTCATTTTTGTACCATTAACATGGAATTTTTACTGTTAATTGTATTTTTAAACTATTGATTCTGAAATAAAAATGTGTGACTTTTTAGGTTGTTCATCCCCCTTTTTCTATTAGGCTAACCCAACTATTTTATCGTTCTAAATTGGCAGTGTCTTTAATTAAGCAATCGATCCCTGATTGGAGGGCACTGCCGTCTGTTAGTTGAACACGTTGGAAAGTACAGCGTGGGTGCTACCATACAGACAAGGTCAACTACCAAAGTAGTGCCTGAAACTAGTAGCTTTGTCTTTTTTATTACGTTACATTTTTAATTTGAGTAGGAAATTATTTTACCCCCAATTTAGAATGTCCCATTACGTTCCCTCACAGCTCAGGAGAACTGAAGGTCAGTGGGCATCTTCCAATCCCATGACTAAGCTTTTCAAAACCAGGAACTCGAGAGCAGATGCTGGAGAACAAAGGCCAGCCCTGTCCACCAGGAGCTCACCAGGCACCTGCCCAGTAGGAGTCCCTGACCATGTTGCCTGCCAAAGCTAATGCCATGCTCCCTCTGGAATCCCCAAGGGAAACCAGACCCCTAACTGTATGATCCACCCAGCACACCACACGACCATGCCTTTACCAGGTGTGCCACTCGGGGACCCTTTGTTATCATTTGAATCATTTTAAATATTTATTTTACAGGATTTTTTCATTTATTTTTAGGATTGATTTCATTTCAGTTTTTAAAGCTAGACATTCTCTCTGAATGTTCTGCGGTCAACTACTGTATAGCAGTGGCCTGCAATCCAGCTTCATGATTGGTGGATTAAAGGTATGAGGTTCGTAAACCTACTTGATTTTTAAATTACCATATCATTAGACTGCCACTAGGGGTGTTTCATTTTAATCACACTCATCATATGAGTGCAGGGCTGTGTTTGAAGCAATCAGTGTGCACTTTTCCTATATTACACTTTACCATGCTTAGCAGGTTATGTCACAGTACATGTTTGTTAGAATATAGCATTAATGTGCTCCTGTTTAATTTCCTGATTAATAAAGACTTTAAAGCTTGTACTGGGTGTATACGTTAGAAGCCCATTAACTTAATTGTTCCTCCCTATAATATGGTTGAAAAACATAACAGAGAGCCCATGCAGAGCCAGACAGAACCAATCAGATCTAAATGGTTCACTGAAAGCGGCTTTAAAACTAAACTGAAATATTACAGTATAGCATAAAATGAAGGTACAAAAATACCTTCCTAACAGCTCCTGCCCATGGGCTGCTTGACTTAATGCAATTGTTTTTATATTTTCTTCACATGTCCAGGGTCACAGATAAATACATGGGACTTGTCACCTTAATCGTGATGGTTCCTCTGCGCTCAAATATAAAATGGCTTCCTTTAAGGTGCTCGTAGGTGGCCCCGCTTAGTTGAATATGCATTTCCTGTAGCAAGAGAAGCACAAAAGAACGTGAAATGGAATTGTAATGCCTTACATGCTGTTGATAAGGTCACTGGATACTATTGACTCAGTTATACAGTACATATTTTTCCTGGAAGAAACACATTGAGACGAATCCATCACCTTTTCAGCCGTTTTCAAGGAGACACCACATACTATACACAATACTGTATAGCAGGTACTGTAGCAATGAATAATAAAAGAATCCCACTACATAGCAGTTTGAGCTACTCTAGGTTACTGTGAGCTTAGGAGGTGCCTTATTAAGCTTAAACTAAAAGCCACTTTTGGTTTTATTCATTCTTCTCTTAAAAAAGAGCACAGCTGCAATGTTTAACCAGCACACTGAAACAGCCGAAACAGCTGAAAATTCTGTTCTGCAATGTGGCCACAGTGCGACCCTCGGTTGTGCCTCCTACAGACAAAGCAGCAACAAAGTAAAAGAAATGCAATATCTGTGCACCTTCCCGTTGCTCTCCATGGCAGAAGCAGTGTGCACAGTGTCCCCATAGAGTCCATAGCGAGGCATCTTGTGACCCACCACACCCGCCACCACCATGCCAGAATGGATTCCTAAACACAGTTGACAAAGGAAAGACATACTTCAGCCCACAACAAAAAGAAGAAACACACTCAGGGTGTGTTCAGTAGCACTGTGGGTTCGGCTCAATAACAGCTAGGCAGTATCATAGGTATAGAATACGATCTAAAGCAGTGTAGCTAGACACAGCAGAGGAGTCCTGTAGTGAAAGGTCTGCACACACCGACTCGGATCTGAATGTTGTTTCCTGTGGAGGGGTCTTTGAGGTGGTCAATGGAGCGGACCATGTCCAGCGCCATGTCGCAGATGTTGTGGGCGTGGTACTTGGTCTTATCTGGAGCTCCAGCCACCACCATGTATGCATCTCCGATAGTCTCCACCTAAGGACACACAATTCAGTCTGTGGAACCCACTGCTTTGAAATTGTAAACTTCTCTTTGTATAATTATAAGAAGTGAAATAACAACTTGGGCTGGACTTAAAAAAAGAGTGTGCAAGAAACAGTCATGGATCACTAAGAATGGCAAATCGCTGAGCGTTGTGATAATGAATGGCGAAAACCAGCTCTAGGAAAGCACAGCTAAAGCATGGGGAATTACAATGACCATGGTGAACTTTGTGAGGTCCCAGCAGTGAAAGGTCATCTGTACAAGGCAGGGCACAAACTGTACCTTGAAAACCCGGTGCTTCTCGCTGAGGGTGTCGAACAGGGTGTACATCGTGTTGAGCATGGAGACCACCTGCAAGGGAGTGATGTGACTGCAGATGCGAGTGAAGCCCACCACATCACTGAAGAGGATCGTCACATCCGGGAACACCTGGGGAAGCAAAGAGCAGGGGAGTTAGCAACTTAAACACACTCCTTGTGCAACTGACAGGATAATAACGCTAACTGCTGCTGCTGCTTCACAGGACACCTGCTTGTCCTGATGTGGTGGTTCATGACATGATACCATTAGTATGTCAAAATAGCTACCTGCAGCCACCCTTGTGCCCCATAATTCAAAACCATTGTATTGCCAATGTAGATACACTGCATTTCCATTGGCAATCATTTGCATTTATTCTGTTTTACTCAGAATTGACTTACATATTTTTCCTTGGACAACCTTACTATTGGTTACATTATGTTGTGCAAGATAAGGGTCAGTGAAACTAGCCAATAGTACATTTGCTGTGTTGCTGGGTGTAAGCGCAGGCTTACCTCACACGTGTGTACAGCCGGCTCCCCTTTCCGCAGTCGCTTAGCAACCGGCTTGGGGATCATCCTGTAGAGTAGGTCATCTGTCTTCTTCATCTCATAGTCCAGCATCTTCATGCTTTCCTCCAGCTTACTGGACTTTTTCTGTTCCTAAACCAACAGAGCATCATTTATTGTACATACACTGAATTCAATGACAGTAAGACTGACATATATTGCAGTATCCTGCTTTTCATTAGCTTTTTAGTACAACACTCAATTTCGGTGCTGTTGAATCTTCCGTGTTTTAAAGATGATATCGTACCTGTATCAATGCTCGCTTTAGCTCCTCAGACTGCTGTGTCCCCGCTAGCACTAAATCTCGACTGGAGTCGTGCATGCTCAGATCATTGATGTACAGCCCGGTCTTAAACATGGCACTCAGGCTTTCCATTCTATACAGGGAGACGGCAAACAAAACAAATGTCAATTTGCCTAAAATGGTTAATTATAATGACCGTGGTAACTACTGTGTAATAACAAAGTTATTACAAAGTAATTAAATTGATATTCATGCCCTTAATCTAAAGAGTAACCAACCATGGTAAAAACCGTTCAAATGGCTGTATACAGGCCAACACAGTATAAACTCTCCTCCTAGCAGTGTGTCTTACACAGGTGTGCCCAGGAAGATGATGGACTCCCACTCAGGCATGTATCTCATCTGTCCTTTCAGCTTCAGGCAACGGCTCCCGTCTCCCCAACTCTCCGTTGCGTTTGCACTGTTCCCATCTAAGAAGTGTATTACAAAACACAAAACACTCAGCAAAAGGAAGCCCATTGGTTTTCCTGTCCAAGGGATTACCTGACAACTTCACAAAACAAAGGAGTTATTATTATTATTATTATTATTATTTATTTCTTAGCAGACGCCCTTATCCAGGGCGACTTACAATCGTAAGCAAAGAAGTGCTGTTTGTCCTGACTGAGGATCTAAGAAAAAGCTACATTTTGTATTACCTACTTTGGTTCGCATTCATTTATTTATTTGATCGTTTTTGGGGAATGTTTGACCTTGTGAAACACTATTTCTGGTGGTCTATTGTACAGAGTTACATTTCCAGCTTTTGTTTTCTACACTGTATACCAAGCTGGTATATACACAGCCTTTACAGAAACTAGACAGACCCCAGTCAACCAGGGCGTTAATGACTGGTCCCACAGACCCTGAGCAGCACTAATCTCAGATTGCCTTACAGTAACACACAGATTGCAAACGGAAACAGTTTGTGCTGTTTGCTGCTCTCCTTCAGCGCAAATTGGCTGCACTTAATCAATTTGCTTCTGTTGCTTTATGTGTTCAAGTGGCATGGTACATTAGCCCAGTCTCTTGGGTGTCAGCACCTGCTTGCTGTGGAGAGCTCAGACTGAATAACTGATTCATCTGTTTGAGCAGCTCTACTGACCAGTGCTGCCAGAGCTGGGACTCTGATATTGGGAATACTGGATTGGCAGCAACACAAGCACAGTGCCCACTTAACCTACAGCCAGTTTAGTCTCGGTTCCCATATACAGGTAGGCTGAGGCTGTCTGCAAAGGTGCTCAGTGCCAGTCATGACGAATTAATCCCCTGAGGTGCAATCTAAGACTACTAAACTCATATGCATGACTACTAAGCCTATGCTTCTAGAGGTCAAAGAAATTTCCTTAACTTAGTGTAGTACCAGATTTCATGTTTTAAAATTAAAATGTGTTTATTAGGTCTAAAATGTGCTGATTTGAAACCCATTTTAGACCTAAATAATGAATAGAAGTGCTCAACAGATGTATTGAATTATTTTGTTGGGTATAATCACTTTAAGATATGTTATTGACCGGTGTGTTTTGAAAGGGATACAGATGTGAATCCCATGTTATAAAATAGCATCTTTAGCTAATCCCCTACTATCACAGTGGAGAGATTCAGGATGTGACAATACCTTTATAATCATCGCCAATGATGGACTGAAATGCCATGAGCTCCACGTCCACGTCAGCAGTGCGGTTTGCATTCTCGTAATCAGAGTCTGAAATAGGAATTCAATCAAAGGACCCATTCAGTTCAATGAAATAAGTTCATGCAATATAGTTAATGTGATTTATTTATTTGTATTTATTAATGTATTAGAAATTAATTGAGACGCATGCAGCTTGTTCATATGCCAAGCCAAATTATCATGTACAGATATCTCAGATTATATTACAAGATATGTTTTATTTAAGATATCTCGAAATTATTGACAGGTATCTTTAAATGAATAGCAGATATCTTATTAGTAAATTTGAAGATATCTAAAATCAATTTAGAGATCTCTGCAAATCAATTAAAGATATCTAACATTCATTTACAGATCTTTTGAAATTATGTTTTTATGTTAAGCAGGCAAACCATTAAGAGATATTTTAAATTTAGCATTTTGAGATACCTTTAATGCATTATCTTCACTTAATTTGGAAATATTATCAATTATAAGATACCACTAAATGATTTCTTGATCATTTTGAGATATCTCAAAATAACTTCCTGTGCATTTCAATGCATCTCTAAATGACTTCCTGTAATGTGTTTGGTGGTCTTAGTCTATCTCTTAGTGGCCATTACAAAACCACTGTGTTATTTGCTCCAATCTGCAGTGTAGCCTGGATGAATGGAAGAGGGTCAGGAATCAGGAATATTTTGATACTACTCTAAGTAGCATTGGCTTGGATTTATTACGCCTTTGCTCCAGTGCAGTTTGCTACACTTCAACGTGAAAACAAAAAAAAAACTAAACACTTTAGTGTCTCTAACTACACGTTAATTACAGTGCAATTGCATGTGGGGTAACATGTTATGATTTACATTGTAAATGCACAAACGTGTATAAAAACTATGTCATTAAAAAAACATTTATGGAACTGTTCTGTACTGTTGCTAATGAAAACACAGACAGTTTCAGGAATACCAAACTGGATTTTCATAAAAACAGACTTTGGAAAAAAAAACTTTATTTAAATCGCTTATGAATTTCCGTGACTAGAGCCTGCTGTTGCATTGTAGTTACCCATCAGAATGTTTTAGCAGCACTCGTATTAACATTTACAGTTGTTTATGTCTAGCTCTTTTTATTTATTAATCAATAAAACACATGAAAGTGGACTGCAGAAAAAAGCATAGTAAATGTGACCCATCATCTTATGTCTAGCTAAAAATTCCATAAGCTAATTTGCAATGATGAGCCCTTTAGCATCCCCATCATGCACCACCTTTCATTACTAAGTAATTAATAATAATAACAATAGAAGGATGTGGTCCACAGACATTAATCTAAATTGACATCTGAAATATAATCAAAAGGCAGCATTTCTTCTATAAAGAAGCTAATTACTTTGCACGCGATTCTGAAGGTTCCGCTCTCTCTTCACTGGCTCCTTGGACATGATCTCGAATAAATTGTTGGGGTGTGAATTAATCTGAAATCAGTGAAAAGCCCAGAATAACCGTCATTATATTGTACACCAAAACTGTGGAAATGAGTACCAACAGAATTAAAATAAAATACAGGCTGTGATTTTGATTCAAGGTTTGGAACGTAAATCAATAACACACTTAAAGATTTCCTTCTGACATTTTTAATAGGCCCTGTTCACAAAGCTTGAACTCATCAGCTATTTAAAAAAGTAAAACTTGGTATATGTTATGTTATGTTAAAGCATTTTGGATTGGGACGACTAGATAACAAAAGGGGTTCAACATGCTCAAATTCACTGATGCATTCAGAAGTAGAGCTGAACTAGTTAACTGCCATTTCCCTTGGAGAATGGAAGAGATTTACAAACCATATTCCAGGTGAACTCCGCCAGGGGGCGTGCCAGTAGAAAAGCATCATTAATTTTCTTTCCGTCCAAATCAGGGAAAACTGTGGCCAGTCCTGAGCCAATGTTATGCACCACCATGTCCTAAAACCGCAAGGACACTCGTTACTGGTTATAACTGTTTCATATGAGTTAACGATCCCCTGTCCTTAAAGATACTCTCCCTTATAACGCCCTTATAATTATTCACTATGAAATTCCAGCATTGAAAACCACATGGCAGTGGTTTATTGAGCTATTGGAATAAATTTGGCCATGTGACACAGCCGACTGCTCTGTCATACAGAGAGGTAGGAAAGGCTTAATTCCTGGAGCACAAACCATCACCAATTAGCACGTTAAGACTATGGGTTACTATACAAAGGAGACAGAAGG
Source organism: Acipenser ruthenus (assembly GCF_902713425.1). Taxonomy (NCBI): domain Eukaryota; kingdom Metazoa; phylum Chordata; class Actinopteri; order Acipenseriformes; family Acipenseridae; genus Acipenser; species Acipenser ruthenus. The sequence continues at coordinate 19,608,139 of NC_081210.1, read as the reverse complement.
AACACTCGGGTCAGTCTGAGACCTAGAATCTCCTCTACAGATCTCCTTTGCTCAATGGAGCTGTTCATCTAGCATTGCTCAGAAAAGTGCTGAAATGTGTGGGCAGATAAGGTTTAAGAACAAAATCACAACAAGCAAACCGCTTTAAATTATTTAGATTATTTAGAGGTACCTTGAATTCGTTATCTCCGCTTCATTTGGAGATATCATTCATTATAGGATACATGTAAATGATTTCTTATTCATTTGAGATATCTCAAAATAACTTCCTGTGCATTTTAGCACATCTCTAAATGACTTCCTGAAATGAGTTTCGTGGTCTTAGCGGCCACTTAGTGGCCATTACAACACCTCTGAGTTGTTTGGTCCAATCTTCAGTGAAGCCTAGGCTGAGTGGGAGAGGATCAGGAATGCTTGTGATTAATCTGGAGGACATTGGGGCACATTTATGAAGCTCCAGTGCAAAGACCAATCCATCTTGTTATCAGGGGTACTTTACAATGCTGTTCAGTATATGAAGCCTTATATGGATATAATATACTTTTGAAAGGATTGCTTTTACAGAGGATACCACCCAAATGAAGGCTGTAAAAATATTGACAATTCCATACTGTACTGTACATCATGTAACATAGTTATGTAATAGCCCTAGATGTAGATTTCTATGTGAAGTAGATTTCTCCTAGCCTTTTCTGAGGTTGGCCATCATTCTGAGTGGTCCACATTGCAAATCCAGTGTTTTATTCCGGTTATGAAGGCGTCTATGATAAGGTGTCTTGCCCTATGGTCAAGAGCAGCTCTTGAGTTGCAGTTGCCTCTCTTTTAGCATTGCTTAGATCAGTGTCAATAACATTGTGGCAGCTGGGTTTAGTGATGATCTACTGTGAATCAAGTGCCCTTTTGTATCTCTGTCAATAAAACAGCAGCTTTCCTAGATGACACTGGAAAAAAAAAACCTTGTGTGACTCCCAGATAAGTCCATGTACTGGTATGTGGTCACTGAAACACGCCATGGCTGTTATGCTTGTCTGTTAAACCCACCCCAGGTGCAAGTTTAATGGGTGCACTTCCAGATTGCACTACCTGCTAGAGGGGTGTCTGGGACATGCATTTCCAGTTACTCTCCACAACCACATGGGGTGTTTATTCCATGTTTGCTGCACTGGAATAAAAGTTGAAGCAGGTAGAGCTATGGCCAAACGTTTTGCATCACCCGATAGAATTCACTAATTTTGCTTCATAAAGTCGAATGAAACCTGCTGAATAATGAAAAACTGACAAAAATTGAAAAATGTGACATTTAGAAATCTAACATGAAATACTGTACTACTATTATGTTTTTTTTTTTTTTTGTTTTTTTTTTTGTGTGTCTCAATCCTAAAATTGTAGGCGAAAAATGTTTTGCCATAGCTGTAGAATGAATTTTAGAAAAGCTGACAGTTACCTGGCGGAAGACGACGTTGAATGGAAAGACATCGAAGAAGAAATCACTGGTGATGGGCAAGATCTCATGCTCCTCCTCATCCTCCTTCTGGATGTAGCGATACGCAGAGTTATCAAAGTTTAACCTGCAACAAGTTAGCAGGATGGACATCGGCATGAGAAAACAGATCTATATTTCTAACTCCAGAAGAAAGCGGGCTGTGAAAAGGTGGGAGAGTTTCTATACAGTACTGAATGTAATCATACCTTTTGGAAAAGCTTACGGTTATCAAGAGATTCAGGCCTGATAAACACTCCCCCTAGTGTTACAATGGAGCTCTACTGAGAGAATCTGCTCATGTTGCCATACTGCTATGGAAAGTGGAGGGAGTTTTGTCAAATAGTTTTACAAGTTACATACCCTACAATTAATTTTATAATTCTGGATGAAGTTTACAGAGAGATGGCATGACTTATTTGAAATAGAATGCATTCTAGTTGCTATTCTCTGCAGGTGTACATTTGCTTTGCTGTTCCCTGAGATCTCTGTTCTACCTCATGGTGACGTGAGAATAGTCCCCCACCAGCTGCTCAGACAGAACCTCCACATGGATGTCTGTGTCGTAGAACTGCTTCCCCATCTGCCGCAGCTGGCCCATAGCATAATGCAGGTAGCCCTTCCGCTTGCTCCTGCAGAAAGGACAGGAGACACAGGAAAAGATCAGCTTCATCCATTCACTTGTTTACAGTAAATACAATTTCAGTAAGGCTGGGGATCACTTGTGAGCAAATCCCAGCTGATCCCTTAAAAAAAACAAATAACAAAAAATTAAAATTAGGCTATTGCATCTTCCATCATCTCTACACCACAGGTGGAATTTGGAGCAAAATGTGTCAGAGGGCATATCATATATACATGTATCTAGAAAAAACTAAACTAAATTATATTTAGTTTTCTTGCGTGTCTTTGTTAAAATATACCTTAATTTTGACATTTGTCGTTCCTTTTTCCAATTTGAAATATTTGTGCACTCGCCCACCGGCACCAAATTCCCAGCCAGGTAATGAAAATGCTTAATTCAGGGCTGGACCATATTCAAGCTCAATAAATATTTATGCCAGTAATATAATATATTTTAAACTGCAGTTTTGCTCCTTAAACACCTATTTTAAAACCCAGAAATCCAGTGTGTTTATTTGGTTTTGTATTTTTGTAGTTTAGTTAAATTTAGAAGTTTTTGTGAAATTTGGCAGGGATGGGGTTATGAACGCATCACTGAAAAAACTGAAAAAAACTCTCCTGTAGCAGAAGAAGGTGGGGGCTGCACTTTGTAAAGCACAGAGAGGAGTGTGAGCTCAGGTACCTGTAGTGCAGAGTGACTCCTGTAGCAGACTCCTCCTGGCAGAAGAAGGTGTGGGCTGCACTTTGTAAAGCACAGAGAGGAGTGTGAGCTCAGGTACCTGTAGTGTAGAGTGACTCCTGTAGCAGACTCCTCCTGTAGCAGAAGAAGGTGGGGGCTGGACTTTGTAAAGCACAGAGAGGAGTGTGAGCTCAGGTACCTGTAGTGCAGAGTGACTCCTGTAGCAGACTCCTCCTGGCAGAAGAAGGTAGGAGGCTGCACTTTGGGGTAGCTGAAGCGCAGATACTCATGCAGGTTATCCAGTCCGTTGACAAAGTCTCGGACGTGACGACCCAGCACCTACAACAAAGAGGGGCTGCTTCATTGAAGGTTTACTGAACTGTACCATGGTAAAATCAGACCAAAGTGTAACAAACGGACATCCAGTGAATGGTAAAGCTCAGATTTACAGAGCTGGTATAAAGTTGGTTGTCTCTACATATTACGTACATCCTGTGGCTTATCCAGGTTGCTGGTACTGGCACAGCACAAGCAATGAGGGACACAATGCAGGAATAAACAAGCTGAAGCCCATATGTGCATAACGCATGGTTAATTAACTATAAACAGCTGTAATGCTGTGTGTTTGAAGCCTCAGCTCGTACATTCAGCATCGTGTTTATATGCCCTGAGCAACTTTATTTAGGTGTTGATATACCCTAGGCAACTTTATTCATATCATTCAAATATAAAAAGATTGTTAATATGCAGTGGGACATGTTTCCTTACAGATTATATGTACCCACCTTTAATATTCTGTCATATCCGTACTTCCCAACAAACCCTAAGAAGTAGACCCCCCAGGAGTTCATCAGCTCATTGTATGGGGTGCCGGTGACTCCACTGGCTGCCTTGGCGATGCGGGGAATGACACTCTCACTGTACACCTGCAGGAGAAGAGGACCGGGCATGTATCAGCAGCTGCAACTCGCTGGGAGAAGGAGGAGGTGAGCTTGTGTTACGTGCGCAGGCCAGTCAAACTGCAAGGTAAGTCTTTGGAATGTGCTTGGGTTATTCCTGCAAGAACTCCATCCGTATCCTTACATAACTGCTGCACTGAATCTCGCTTCATTCTCCTACCAATAAAAGGATCTGGTAAACCAGCCACTGCATATCTAAACCAGTGATCCTCAAAAATGAGCCAGCAAGACCACAGAGATGTGCAACTGATATTACATGCGATACTGATATCATTACTAGTCTGTGCTCTGCTGTATAATAATTGTATGTTACTTTTTGGAATAAGAAGTTTGCTGAATGTCAAGATGGAAATGATCATGCCATCGAAATGTACATTTTCCCACGGCCAAATAAACTGAGCTTGTATAATTTCTTTCCCAAACAGTATCTGGGACCCATCCCAGTTCTATAGAGAACAGAGAGTCTGATTGTGTGCTGCTGCTTGCTGCTGTCTTTCAGGGCCCTCCTGGGAGCAGATGTAGATCAGACTGGATTTTCATCCTGGTTAAATGAAAAATCTTGAAAGCGTGCAAAAGAGATAAGGCTATATGTTTACAGCGTGTATTTCAGCTTTCTGGAAAAAAAATGTCGCAATGGAGTAGCCCCTTGAAGCAAGATATACAAGATATTTTCATTTTAATAAACAAAAATCTAAAATGGTACATTCCTTGTGTGAGACCATCTAACCGTAATGGTTAGGGAATCTTTTTTGATTGATGATTAATGACTTTATTATGAACTCTTTATTACTTGTTGCCTCGCACCAGCAGAACTGGTGATGAAGCAGTACACTCATGAAGTGGAGGATTACCTGGTGGGTCACAAAGGAATGCAGTCTGACGTCTGCTCTCTCCCGGACCAGCTTCCACACATCGTCTCCATACGACTCCTTGATAAAATCGTGCAGACTCTCACAAAGCAATCCGTACATCATCAAAGCGGCTGCCAGAGACTGCGTGAACAGAATGGAGTTCCCTTCAAGCATTCAAACAAACACATTGCTTTCTTTTCTAGAGGGGAGCTTTGCAGCCATCTAATAACACAGAGCACCATTAAGATTATAGAGGCACAGGGGCTGGTTCTCAAATGTAAAAATGAACACAGGTTGAGTAGAATGCCTAATAAATGCAGTGTTCTGTGTTTTACATGTAAGACCGACGCATTACATCATTTTTAACTGAATTACATTAAAAATATTATTGTCACACACCATTTTAGGAGGACTTGTTGTGTTTCATCTTAAACTTTTAACAGCTTCCTGTCAGCAGTGTTGGGGGAGATGTAAGGTGTTCCTGTGATCTGATTTTTCAGTAATTTGAAAGGTAACGCATTGCACTTCGTGTGAAAAAAAAAACAAAAACATTTTTAGTTGCATTTTTAAAAAAAGTATGGCTAATGCATAACATGGAATCGCTTCAACAGTGCAAGTCAACGATTAAATGTCACAAGAACGCGCCATTCATTTTACCTTGCTAGAAAATTGCATCGGGTGGTACATGTGGGTTTGATAGCTGGATCTTCATAGACAGTTTTAAGATGCAGTCTACGGAACCGTGTAACTGTAGAGCAATGTATTATATACATGTATTTCCGTTTTCACGAGATAATTGTTACGTTATAACGTAATACTTATGCTAAATCTTTACGTTTTCACGAGAACATTATTACCAACAAAACCAGTGCCAGTATTTGTCAGTCCCAAATCTCCACGTACTCGCGTCAGACACCGCGTTCTTGATTTCACAGGCTCCATAAAATAACTTGCTACTTTGGCCAGGCCTAATCCAAAATAGAATCGGGTTTTGTTTCCTACATCAGCCATGCATGACAGTTTCGCCTGATTTGTGAATCTGTACTTGTGCTAGTGAGATATTGCATTATTTATTTATTTATGTATGTATGTATGTATGTATGTATTTGTTTATTTATTTATTTGTTTGGCAGACACGTTTCTTTATCCAACACTCATTATTTAACGTTTTTATGTACTTACATAATATTAGTTTTAATACTATACAACCTGTGAGATCATATTAGTTTATATGTTATTTAGTATTTAATACATACACTTTTATTAATGTTAGTAAATTGTTAAAAAAAAAAAAAAAAAAAAAAAAGCTTCAGGTTCATGTTTTGTTTTTGCTGTCTAGACCTCCACTATGTAGAGATGGATTTCAACGTCTATCTTGGGAATATAATATTTTTAATTTATTTACAAAAATAAAAAAAGGTTAAAAGTTTATTTTACTTTTCAAATTCAATGACCTTTCGAGCAAAAAGTAATATTAGGATGTGTTGTTATTTTGCTATAGTTGATAGCGTCATGGTTGCTACTTTTAGAGAAAGGGAAACGCATACTTGCATTAACAGTTGTTAAAATTAGGTTAAGGAAATGTTTAAACCAAAGATATTTCAGGGAATCCAGCGAAGACGGTGCTAGAAAAGCACGTAAATGTGTTTAGTCTGTGCGTACAATAAGATACTCGCGGAGTAGCAGACGCCCTGGTGCCTTTTTAAGAGGACGACAGAAAACCTGCCCTCGGTAACAGTTCAGCATAGACAAAAATACGCATTGCTAAACTACTGAGATTTCACAATTAACATAATCACTGGTCACTCATGGATTACAGAAATAATTCCTTCCACAATAAATACTATACCATATCAACTAAATATCTTTATACAAGCAATGAAAGTTATTTAAAATACGCTATATATCAAAGCTATTTATAATTAGAAACCAACATGTAAGTAAAAATAAATAAATAAATAAAAATACCTGCAGCAGACTCTGGGGTAGTTGTCTTAGGGATATCTCGGTTGACTGATTTCTAAACAGCAAGTTGGACAATACATGGTAACTAAAACAGCAAGGTTTTGACAGTGACCTCATTTATACACACCCGCATGTTGATAAGCACCTGTCAGTACCTGGTGCCTCTTCACATGTGAAACAGTGGTCAGTTATAGCACCTCATGACACAAACAGACTGCAAACAGATGCCTGCCCAAAGTGCTTATTTAACAAGTACAGCAGCTGAAAGACCAACCTGCTGCACATTCCATTTTATAGCAAATATGGCAAATAATCCAGTGGTTTACATGGATTGCTATGGGTGTTTCAAATCAATATGACTAATTGTTTTTAAAGCATAAAACTGCATTTTAAGGCGAATATATTCCTATAACAATGCCAGTAAATCTTGTAACCTAACCTAATCTGACATTGAACCTGCAGTGTCCCACAATCATGACCCACTTTATATTAACAGATGTACATAACATTTGAAACATTTGAAAGTGCACAGCTTGGGCTCTTACCTTTCCAATGTAGTCAAATATCAGACAGTAATGCCCTCTGATTAGGGATCTACTGCTGAAACTGAATTCACTGGTGTCTGTTTACCACCATGGTTTTGCCTCAGGTGATTTCTATTGTCAGAAAGCAGACCTTCAGAGCTAGCTTTCGTGGATTTGTGTTCAAGCTTCCTCTTGCTTTTACCTGCAACAGTAGGAGGTTATAGCTTCAAGTTGCAGCTCACAAAGCAATGCAACGCAAACAGAAATGTAAAAGGTTAGTTGCGTTTATTCAAATTTTGATTTTGATAAACTGGTAGAGAAAGGGCCCTATGTGAAAGAGTATAAGAATGAACCAATAACAACCTTTATAAATATCTCAAAAATACATACATTGAATACAGTTCTATGTCTAAGTATGAGGTTCTACACCTTTAAGTGAGAGACACGTTTTTACTGATATTTTACAGATCATTCTTTTCACCTTCGTGTTATCATTTTAGAGCCGACAGGAGTGTATCTGTAGGCTAATGGAAATGCCTACTAAGCCGTTATTGCCAGTGCTAGAGTGTTGGCAAACTGGCAGACATTTACCTTAAAACACTGCTGGTGTTGTTTTCTGTTTATCAATATTTTTGAACAATAGTGGCTCCTTTTGTACATGTGAAATGTATTTGTCAGTTACCTCTGGATGTAATAGCTGGAGAGTGGAATTAGTGCCTCCCCTCACACAAATGTGCTTCACTCATGCTATTTTAGGGGGGTGTCATCCAGTCAGGATGCCCATGACACATTGACTGCTTTTTGGATTAGGGGATTGTCAGCAGGACAAGTATTTCAATTCTTTATGAAAACCTTAGAGGGGGATTTAATCAGAAAACACAGTGGCTGCCTTATGTTCCTGTTCTAGGGCGACTTCTAATGACATGTAGGTGTAGTGAACAGGTGTTTTTACAGTTCAGAGGAGCTAATTAGACGATAACACAATGGCCTGTTTGTCGGCAGACCTTTATATCCCTGCTTACTTTTTTAATAACTTTCTATTGGACCAAAGTTTATCCAAGCTTATTACATATGTCCCACCAGAGGAAATGGATGTTGATAAGTTGTCTACATATGTTTACAAAGAACACGTGTTTACAATCTATTTTTACCTGATCAAGGGACGTATGTTATCCAGAAAGCTGGAGTAGACATAATGACACCCAAGCTGGTCCAATTAAAATATATTAAAAGAAAAGAAAAAAAATGAAAGGTGGACTACTGCAATACTTTTATATCCAAAGCTGTGATTGTCTGTTCCCATGGGACATGGAATTAACATGACGTAGTGCTGCTTTTTTATGTTTGCAGTTCAAGCACTGCCCATTTGAAATGGTTATATGTAATAGTTATATTTTTTTGTTTGGTGGTTGTCAGGAGCCTATGTGAAATTAATTCTGTTTCTCTCAGTCCAGCTCCCAGTGGTCACAAAACTTTTCATTAAAGCAATAGAACTGGAGTTAAACCTGACTCAATGTCCAAAATTGCTACACCTGCGATGTCCCTGGTTTTAACGAGAATAGTCAAACCCAGCTGCTCCTGGTCAGCCCACAGTGTAATGTACCCAGATCGTATTCTTATCATTAAGATGATGCAGCCAGAGACTGACTTAAAACTCCGACAGTGTTCACATTTCCAAGCCAACTCTGGCTCAGCTAAATTCAGTTTATGATGTCATGTGGAGATGTCCAAGACTTTCAGCTTGCCCAGCTGTTCCCTGAGAAGGGCTACTGGCAGGGAGGGACAACAGCAGACAAGTGTTAAGAAGCACTGTAACTCGAAGATTCTTTTTAACAGCTTTTTCACTTTTTCACCTACTGGAGCAGGTAAGTGATTGCCGGTCGGTACGTTAATTGGACTGTAAGACAAATTAACGTATTCTATAAACAGTATGTGTTAATTGATTCCAATTAAACACGCTCTACAATTACAGCATTTGTTGATGGACTCTAGCTTATTTCCCCAAATGATTTTTCAGAGCTACAAAGTTCACAGAATTAGGGCTGGGACAGGGCTTTGAAGAAGACTGCAAAATCATTGTCTAGCCATCTTTGAATGAATACAAGGTTCTGTCAGTCGTGTGAAGACTTTCATGATGTACCAAATTTAAATTGGTCAGTTGGGAGATTAAACAGTCTTTAGTTATAAATCTGTAAGAATGGTTGAAGACTATTTTGAAAGTATTAGAAAACCTATCTTTAACTTCAGTGAGGCTTGTGTCTTACAGAGACAAGGATAAAACCTAAAGCTGCATTTCAGAGATTTCTGGAGGGAATACATAAACCAAAGTCGAGATTCCCTTGCCTATTGTGTAACAAATTCAGCTGCTCATTTCCTGATTCCAGGGACTTATTAAGATTGGGGTTATATGCTGTTTATGTGTTCTGAAGGAACAATGCCGTAAGAAAATAAGAACAGAGCATACTGATGCTGCTAAACCCATGGGGGGGATGTGTTTAATTTCTATAATAGGATCTTTCTAATTAGTCTGTTTCATTTGCTTCTACTGAAAAACAAAGCCTAATATGACCTGCTTAAGGATTCCTCATAATTTGAATGAAAAAAGTCTGGAAAAGTAAAAGATTAGAACATCTAGCTACAGATAACAGACTTTAATTATGAATAAGGTTTAATTTAACATTAAGCTGATATTGAACCCTGTTTCAAAATCAAAAGGAGCTCTGCTAGACCCACCTACATATCGACAGATACAATGTTGAAAGGTCACATTGCACATGATTTGAAACCCAAAGTAAAGCTCACTGCCAGGTAAAGACAGATGTAGAGGGAAATGATAATGATAATAACTTAATATTGGAGCAACAGAACTATGAACCATACAGAATGACTGCAGACATGTCTGAATTCTCTTTATTTAAAACCATGTTAAAGAGAGTTTGCAAGCACTGTCACTCCGATTTCTCATCTCCCTGTAGTCGCAGTTTGAACCAGTCTTTATATCAAAGCTAGAGAAGAATCCAACTATATTATTATATTGGATAGAGCTTTATATTAACTGAGCAACAATTACCATGAATTGCCATTTTATAAGATACAATTTCATATTGTTATATTTTATGAAGTCATTTTGTATTTTCATTAGCCTTAACCTTAACCTAATTATCAGAGACGATTGCTGGAAATTACCTCATTATTTACTGTGTGAAAATAAATTACATTTATATCATAATCTATTTCATAATAAACTTTTCATGAACACCAAATCCCATGTTTTCTAGAATCTGAAAAACTCAAAACGAAACTTTGCTATTTCTTTTAAAGAAAAGAAGACAAAGGGTTGAGTTGGATCAAGCCAGAGCCCACTGGAATAAGCAGCAGCTGGACTTCATCAATTCACAGCACTAGGGAGGTGAAGGTGGTCAGTGAGGTCCAGGGGAATCCCCTGGTGCTGTAACATGCTCTAATACAATCCAGCTGCGGCTTATCCTCGTTGGGTAGAGATTCACATCAACCCCTAGTAGCCAGACATAATACTCCAGTACCTTTGTTTTTGTCTTTCACAGGAGGAAACTTAAGGAATGAATATGATGCCAACATCTTACTCAGATCTGGTCAAGGAGAGGAAGGAAAGGGCTCAAGCAGTTCATAAAGAGATTGAGGGAGGTAGGTATCTTGCAATAAGCCAGTACTGGTGAAATATGCTAAGGGAGTCATCTTGACTCGTATCACTAGTAATTAAGTCATTGATGTCATAGTTTGTCTCTGTTTGGTTTACAAGTGTAGGTAACTGTATATAGTGTTAATCACACTGATAAGCTGTAATTTAATAAACTAAAAAAAAGTGCTTATCAAGAATGGTTTAATAATGTGTTGTGCAATTTTAGCTGGCAGTTTTTAATTATTAAGCACAGCCTCCTTTGATATTTAGTACCTAGAAGTGGCTCTCACAGAGGTGTATAATATATAAATGAATATGATTTAAGTACGCGGTGGAAGCAACGGAAACAATGTTAAGACTTGTTAGATGTGTGCATTTCCATTTTGACTCAGATATTTCATTGGATTGTAGGTGACTTAGCTCATCAAAGTGTGACTCTGACACATGTTTTATATTGGACTGCTGATGCCATGTGCATGCAGCAGTCCAATATAAATATATTTCCATCTGCAATCCAGACTTACAGCCCTTTACAGAGTGCGCTAAAACAATGTCTATTTATAAGCCTGTTTCCAATGCAACCACTCTCCCACAAACAAACACACACACACACATGCTGTTATGATGTTTGTGAGGGCCTGTTAAAAGTGTCTTTTTTACAGCCTGCAATAAATCCTCTATAATAAATTAGTTTATTATACTGTACTTCTATGGAGTCACCTGTACAACAGTGTAGATCAGGTTCTAAGAAAAAATGATGTGGTAAAAATTTGGCAACATTTTTATGCTTTGTGAAAAAATCAGGATCTAAGAGCAGAAATTACTGTATAACTTTCAAAACTACAGCTGACTATAGGTCCTAAGCGCACTTGTACTTTAAGTCAATGGGTAAATTGCCTATTTTACCTCAAAAACAAACAGTCAGCGGTTCATACTGCCATTTCCAAAATAATTCTGGAAGCCCTCCACGTTGCTGCTTTTCCAGAATTATTTTGGCGACTGTATGTGCAGCTGTCCACACTGCCTGATGTGCTTGGCAGTAAACTTACAATCGCAGAATGGGAAGGATGAGATAAATCCACTGAGCCATCAAACAGGCTCTGCAGCTCCACCTGTTATAATCAAGATCACGTTTCCCAGTCAACGCTCTTTAAAGTCTTAGAGGGTCCTGATCTTAGAGGGTCCATTTTTATGAACTTGGTTTATTTGTTATTATTACCATATACTCCTCAAGGTGCTGGAAGGTGTCCCGAGGCATGTTAATCTATTCAGTCATTAATATTGCAAGCAGTTGGTGGAGAGAGGTAGGCAGAGGATCGTTTTGACAAATGCACTTCAATTTCATCCCAAATATGCTGCATTGGATTGAGATCTGGGGTTGTCGTGGCCATGGAAGATGGCTGAAGCCCCTGTCATGCTCTTAAAACCATTCACACACAAATTTGGCACGGTGGATGCGTGCATTAGTGTTGAAAGTAGCCATCTCTATGAGGGTAAAAGTGCAGTATTGTTGGGTCGGCTTAATCCACAGCAGGTTTATAGTGCTGTAGGGATGTCACATTATACACTGTCCCTTTAAGAGACATCATGTTCCCTTAAACTGGTAGCAATGTGTTACTGTGTAATTAATAGGGAATATCCACCAATTCATAAATTGTAAATGTAGACTTTAAATTTAGTTAAATACAGTAATACAAGTAACTGACTCAGAGTGTGAAAATGAGGCACTGTGTCTTCCCTATTTTAGACCACTTGAACCTGGGGAAGAAGATCAGCGTCCCCAGGGATGTGATGATGGAGGAGCTGGCCTTGCTTTCCAATAAGGGGTCAAGGATGTTTCACGAGAGGCAGAAACGGGTCGACAGGTTCACTCTGGAGAACATGAAAGAGGGGCCTCTCACTGTGAGTAGCACCGGTTTTCAAAACTTTCCCTATTGAGTTTAACAAAATATTATATTTGTATAATACTGCACACCAATCACTCAGCCATGATACAGTCATACAAATTCAGGAAATAAGATAAAATAGTAAAAAAAAAACAGGCATTTGACCAAGGCATCTAACCACTGTTCTGTAGAGCATATCTATATCTTTAAACACTAACAGCTGATTCACAGACCCACATTAAGGTTTATTGAAATGGGAGGTTATGTGAGCACAACATAGTTTTTGTGGGAGGTATTTTAAATCAATGAACATCTAAAATACCCACTTACTCTTGTGCACAACTCACTAACCTCCCTTTTCTAAAAACCTTGGCCCTGATTAACACCAATGATGGACTATCTTACATAAACTAAGGTAGTCCAAGATTCGTGCTAATCATGATCTACAGAACCAGCCTTAAATCAAGAGATTTAGTAGGGCTGTCATTTCAATTAGTCTTTGCCATCAATGGTGCAACAGATTAGTTTGTCGTCCTAAAGTTAGACTTGGGGTGTGGGTCATGGGCTCTGGTAATACTGAATTTCTGCAAATTATCTGTGAAAGTACAATGATGTCACTGCCATAACTGTGGTACAAACAAGAACCACCATGGAAAAAATACAAATAAATAATGAATTCAGGCATACTAAGCTGCAATGATAAGGCCAGGCTTACCTTTAAACTGGGATGTCCCTAAAAGTTTCCTACAGTAAATGTGCATTGTAATTGTGTAATTTTTCCATGCTTTTTCCTGTGCATTTAGTAGTTTACCATCATGTTTTTAATGTGCTTTACCATACCTCTGTGGGCTTTACAATGCTTAGCTTTGCTGTACCAATGCTTTCACTTTTCAACACAAACTATTGAGAGCAAGAGGAATATCCAGCCTATTGATCGTGTTAAAGTAACTGATTTCTCATATGTAAATACCCTGTTTTGTACAAGGTTCAGAATGGCACTCAGCCATTGTCAGACAGCGGGAAAGAGAATTTCAGAACAGAGATCTACATCGGGCAACCTGGCAAAGGTGATTTCCTCTCAACACTGAAGAAAAAGGCAGCTAAAAAAAGCGGAAATCCAAACTCCATTGCACCAGGTAACCAGGCAATATGCTTTCTAATCAGGGCTCAGATCCCAGATTTAGAGTTGTCTGTTTTTATAAATAAAAAAGCACTTCTACTGGAATGCTCAACACTTTACTGAGAAGCTTTCTCAGGACCATAGGCCTAATAGGGAAGATCTGGTTCAAAGCTGAACTAACCTGGGATGTGTAACCACAGGGGACCATTTAGGAATTTCCTAGATAGGAACATCTGACCCTCTCTCAACCTCTGAACTTTTAACCGCACATTTTGTTATGTGCGTAGCCACTGAGAACAAGCCAGTTTGTTAATGGTTTTCAAGTAAGGTATTGCTCTTGGGTCAGGTGTATTAACCTGACCTTCATTAACGTTGTATAGCTATTACACTGGCAGGAATCTTTGTGACCCTGCGAACCAACCCCAGCGACCTGAATGTATCCACTTTCCCTTAACTGTGTGTGTGATGGAATCCAAGCCTTTTAGATCATTTAACAGGTTTCACTGTATGTGTGTCATTAGGGTACTCTGGACCCCTGAAGGAAATCCCACATGAGAAGTTTAACATCACAGTCATCCCAAAATCCTACCAGTCACCTTGGAGGGAGTCCCTTACTGACACGGAGGAGCTCCTGCATTCCCTGAACCAACAGCTCCCTGAGCCTCCCCCGAAACCACAGTTCAGGTGCTTTAACAGGTAAGACACTCCCGAGTATCCCTCTCATTGCCTACAAGGACAGGATTCACTGCCCCGAGGGTCTAATGATAAATGAGTTCTGGTGGCTCCAGCCGATAGCCCCATCCACATTAAAATAGCAGAGTTCACAACAGGTTGTGCTTGTGACTTTTTAACTGCTTGGACATCCAGAGGTTACTTCTCTCATCATTGTATTTCAAAGCTGGTCAGTCTTTATTAGGTGGTTGGTTGGTTATAGAAATTACAATGTGTAAAAAGTTTCAAAAGTAGTTGCAAATACATTAGAAGGAAATGTATTCAAAAATCAACATTTCCCAATCTTTTTTCTTTTGCAATTGCATTTCTTTCAAGATAGTGAATGGCAATTCACCATAGGCAAGGCATTGAAAAATATGACTGCACCAATGCTATACCACTTGAATTCATTATGCTGTTTATGACAAAATGCCCCATGCACCAGAAACTGGATCTTAACCCGTTTTCAGTTTTAGTAGGTTTCGTGTAATAATATCCTTGTTTATAATGAGTGAGTGAATAGATCCACTCTGAAACAGTGAACGGGTTGTGCAGTAACATCACTGCTTGCTTCTTTGCCTAAGTGTGGTACTTTTTATAATTTCTGTGGAACACTTGCTTCTTGACTTCTCATTGCCTTTATTGGGATTCCCCATTCAGACCTTGTGTTTCTGAAAATTGATCTCAACATTGACAGAGGGGCCAGATTCTATTTAAACCTCAGAGCAGAAATCTGACACTGTCCAACACTGCCAACCTTTCAGCTCCTCCAGGCTGTGTGAGTTTACAAGATATTGAATAACGGAGACAGCACAAAGTAAATAACACAAAAGTTGGTTCAATACAAAATAAATTATATATATATATATATATATATATATATATATATACGGTAGCAAGGCAGGGATGGGGTTAAAATCCTCTCTGCCAAACACACATGCAAATGCATGTGTCAATTGTTTAATTTTATTGTTGTTAAATTATCACCTGCACCTGGCAGTTACTGTAAATTAAAGCCAGGTGCAGAGTTTAAAAGGGTGACAGCCAGCCTGTTCTGGACTGCTGAGTAGAAAAAACCAGGTAGGTGTACCTGCTGCCGAGCAGTCAGGTGAAAGGTACTGTGCATTACCGTGCTAGTGTGTAAAACAGTGGGTTTGTTTGTTAACGGGTAAACAGCTTAACTGTCCTGTTTACAGTTAGTGTGTTCCTGTATGTTTAGTTAGTGCTCGGGTAGAGCTAGGTGTTATTTTGTCTTATTTTTTGATTATTACAAGAGTGCGTAAAAGCGCTAAACCCTCAAGTTTGTGTCGGGTCTATGTTTTTATAGGGACAAACCAACGTGACAGAGTGGCTGTGTTACAATATATATATAAAAACACAATGTTTAAGAACCACTGGAAAGTGAACTTAACAAAAAAAAAACTAATTAATTCATCTAAATTGTGTGTTTGCACAACATTTGTTCTCAAGATGTAAACTAAAGCTGTTCTATACTTATAACTCAGGTACACAAATGCAGGGGCTGGGTTAGGGGTCTAACCTGAAGTTAGAGAATTAGAGTTCATGTAAATGTGCACAGGCATGTAATATGGAGTTGTGGAATCTCAGCCCTTCCATAAATAACACAACCAACAAATTACATTTTATAAGAATAAAGCAAAAGAAAAGCAATTTAGGTTTTGTTTTTATATTTAAAAAAATTAAGCAGTGTTTCAGATATTAAAACAATAAGTTTGTGGTGGCAGTTTCCTAACATTAACTATGTAGTTATTCTATAGAATTCCAGATTCCAAACAGTTTAAGAATGGATATTTAAAAATTCTAATCCATGTTTTCCAGAGCGCCTTTGCCTTTTGGAGGAACAGCAGGATACGAGAGGACATTTCCTTTGCCAGGCTTCGAGCTCTCCCATGCACAGACTGAGCCCAGCTTAAGCCTGGCTCGTATCCTAAACAGACCCAACTTCAACCGTGCACCTAGAGGCTGGGGGGTCTGCTATTCTCCAGAGTCTGCTGAGCTGTAAACCCAGGGATTACGATCTACAAATCAGAGCTATCGCACAGAAAAGCACTGCCTCCCTATCTTACTCTTTACAACCCTCATGAGCCAGACCATTCAAAATATAAACGCCATTCAATTAGGTTTTGTTTTAAAATATACAGGAGAGGGTAGTTGAGAATGGTAAACTATTTTTTTTTTCTTCCCCAGAACAAATGTACTCCAGCATCTGAACGCAACACTGTTCTTTTACTGTAAAGATGATAAGACATCACTATTAACATTAAAAAGGGTCTTGACAAGAGGAAAAGCTTGATGCTTGTTTAATGTTCTAGAAAAGAAATTACTTGAAATTGTCATGCTATAAAAATGACGTTTCTTCTGGTCATTTACACATGTAACACTAAACTAATACAATAAAAAATTAAGTATCTTTAGTTAACATGGGCTTCATTAGAAAGTTGGTTAAAGTGTACCCGGCCCTCCCCTCTCCACAAATCACAGTATTGGTACATTATAATTTAATAATGAACTGTCCCAGTGAAATTATGGTAGCTTAGAGGAAGTTTTACAGACTCCAGGTATTTTACTTGCAAATGTTCTTTACAGTAGCATGACTACATCTTCAATTGTGTAGTTCGATGTTGATCAAGCAATCTTTACATTACCAGGATAATTAAAGGGATACCAAAAACTTTAAAAAGGACAAAGACAGAAACAGGGAGGTTACGAATTCCCATGTCTGTTGGCATGGGCGCCCATTCGCTGGGGATCCTGGGAAGGGTAGTGGATGGGACCTGGGGCTCTCATGAACTGAGGGGGAGGTGGGGGTGGGCCCATTGAGTGGAACATGGCAGGTCCGAAACCTGCAGGGGGAAAGAAGTTTAGAAACCATGATGAAGTTGTTTTTGTATTTACACAGTATCCACACATGCAATTAGTGGACAGTGTTACCCAAAACTGATTTTAAATGTTCTACTTTACACTTCATTTAATACTTGTGTTTGTTTCTTATATGGAGCACTCATTTATTTTACATTTAATTTGTCTGCCCACTAACACAGTCCCAAAGATACAGGCTTTTAAAGCTTAGCCAATCACACATAGAGATAATACCATATTACACAAAATATGAATATTTAACACAATCAGTCAAGTTTAATAAATCAGATAAGCTTTCCTCAACATGTCACTAAAAATGCAATTGTGGACATCACTGTAGTTATTACCTGGAGGAGGAGGGGGTGCAATGCCTGGTGGGGGTGGCAGGGCGATGTTCATCACTGATGGAGATGGATTTGGACCAAGGTTGAAGTAATTTGCTGGAGCCTCTTCCTCTGCAACAGGGGGAGGGGGCAGGGCTGTGGGGGGGATAAAATAAATGTTAAATGAAATTGAAAAAACAAGCAAAAAAACAGTGGACTTTTGAGAACGATACATTTACAGATAATAGAACCTTTTGGGAATGAGCATTTGCACAGAAGCATAAATTGGCATAACTGGTTGCGTTTTGCCATCAAATAAGTAGCACTGCCCTTATGTTCCTTGCTACTGCAACATACTAGAACATCCCGTCACAGTCATTTAATGTCTTAATAGTATGTAAATGAGCATGATCCTGTGTCTGCTAAAATACATCTGGTTTGCGGGCTCTATGTGGGCCTGCCTATGAAAGACAAACAGTAATTTTAAACAACAACTCTTACTTCCTGGAAGACCTGGTACTGGCTCCAATCTCATGCCAGCCTCTGTGACGCCATCCTTTTCTTTCTCCTTTCCTCTCGCTGCCTGGGACCTGATACACAGGGAAGACAGGGACTTATATTAAACAAAAGAAATGGTACACTGCATCAAAAAACACTTCACTGTTTGTATGCAGAAGCAGCATGTTCACATTTTGATTACATTTCAGGCTTTAGGTGTGGTTGCCCTCTAGTGTAGTAACTTGGTCACTGCAGCAACAGCACAGGAGGCTACTGAGCAAGTAAGCTATTTTGAAGCAGCTTAAGAAACTGACTGAAATTAACAATTATATTTTCAAGAATAACTCTAGCAGCACTGAAAAAAGTTGGGAAACAGATTTACTTTGACAACGTTACATGCCAACGTCAATTAGTATTCAGCTTTTACACGGGAGAGCTAATTTGCAAGCATAAACTAGTTTCAATGAAACTATAAAGACAAGATAAATATGAACATTTTCATCTTTTTTGGCAATCATTTTTATGTTTAGGCCCTAAAGATACTAGGTTTGATTAAATTTACACAGTCTACTGAATTACAGCTTCTTAAAGTTGAGGCAGTAATCCTGCAGCTTATTAGTTCAAAGCCTTTGATTTAAAATTCTGAAGCGTAATCTCTCCACAGCCAAGGGAATGAAACAGGAAGACCTTCACACTTAAAATGCAGCTCTCACTTTTGACAAGGTTCCCAACAAAGATTAGGTCAATTCAGGGAGCTTAATATCTGGTAGAAGAAAACAAATCAGAAAAGCAATTTCTGCAATGCTTTCATTCACTTACTGCAGCTGCTATGTTCACAACATAGAAGTCCCTTACTGATGTAGACAGGGCTCTGTTTAAAAATTCATGTCAAAATGAAAGATAAATACAGCACTCACTATGCATGAAATACACTATATAAATAAAGACCATCTGTGGGCTTTAACAGCCCTCTTATTTGATAACAAATGCTTTCAAATACATTCAGCGTTAAAATTCTGCTGGATCTCTCACCTGCCCCACTTGACTGTGAGCCTGCGGCCATTGATAATCAATTTGTTGAAGGACTTTTCAGCAGCAAGTTCAGCCGCTTGTCTTGTAGCAAACTGAATAAACGCACATTGCTGCCTCTGCACTATTGTTGTGGTGCGAATCTCTCCAAACTGGTAAAAGTGATTCCTGTAAAAACAAAAGCATATTCAATTAGGTACCACAAAAGACTCCAACTCAGGTTTAAATTGACATTTTTAAAAACACTTGTTTTCTGAAGTGTAAAATCCTTCAGCTCAAGCTTCTAATTAATTCATTTGTCTGTAAATGTAAACACGTGTGTTCTTGAAATCAAAAGCAATTGAAGTGTACTGACCTGAGCTCGGTCTCTGTAACAGTGTCTCCCAGCCCGCCCACATACAAGGTTGAGATGGATTTGTCCTCAGGCGGGTCTAGACGTGGCATGGTAGAGGCTCGTTTAAGAAGCTTGTCTGCCACAGGGTCATTGATCCCATAATAACGGTCTTTAATATTCTGGTCTGCCAGGGGGTCATCTGGGTCTGTTGGCTTCTCATGCCTAAAAGTTAAAAACAGTGTTACAAGTTCAACTTTATTTTTCTTTGCACGAGACTTTCAAAAGAGATGCAAATTTTGCGAGGGTAGTTGCAGGAATTTTATTCCCCTAAATTGTGCCTTGAGAATAGCAGAAGAAAAAAAAAAAGCCTTTTTTATACTAATTTATATATGTAAAATCACAAGCGTTTTCCTCAACTCTGTAAGAGGAGTCCATCTTACAAGTTCAAAGTAGGGCTGGGTCAGTATATCGGTTTTTCGGTTTAACGCGGTTCAGGTACATTACGGCATTGATACCATTCCTTTTATTCTGCACCGCAATTATCGTAATTACTTATATAACAGTTAACATTTTTCAACTGCAAACATGCTTCTTCTAAATCAAGTGATGATACTTGCAGCGTTAGCAAAGTGTCTGATGAAGATCTTTTTGTGAACTGATACTGTACTTTGATAATGGTTTTGAAGGAAACTGTCGACACAGAATACACGTGTCAATGGTTGCGTTCTGTTACCCAGAGCTTGCTGCGCCGGCTGCTGTCTTTCTGATGTCACACGCAGCTTCTAGAGAAACGCCTTCTCCAAGCACCTTTTGTTTTAAGCAATAAGACCGACCATTTCCTAATTCTGTTTACCATCAGCTAAACAAAAGTATTTATTTAATTTTTTACGCTAAAATGTTTTAGCAAACTCCAGCACCACGTCATTTTGAGCAAATAATAGATCTTAATACTGTTGTTGTATAACACGGTGTACAACTTTAGGGTGTTCTGTTCAAGTCTGATTGTCTTGATAAATTAAAACAATTTTAAATTTTAAAATACAAAATACCAAATGTTTAAATAATTCCATGAAAAGAAGTGTGATTTGTTTGTTTTATTTTTGTGAATTACAGGAATTTATGTGATTTGCATTAGTCTTTCTTCATTCATTGTAAGCCTTTATTTTATAACGTGCATGATGTACTGTATACCGTGAAATTAAGGTTACCAGTGTATTTTTTTGTTTTAACGGTTATCATATGCAAATTTTATACTGTTTCATCCCTAGTTCAAAGTTCAAAAAAATTGACCGTCCCCCAAATCCTAATGTTAGGGGAAAATGTGTTGCATGTGTTTGACTTGACTAATTCTTAAAACAAGACACTATTTAAATACTACTTACTCCTATCAAGGAGCTTAGTGCTTAAAATATCTTTAGTCCTTGTTATTCAGAGGTACGAGAACTAAAAAAAAAACCCAAAAAAACAACATAAAATCGATACTGTCTAAATATACCAAAAAAAGATTTCCATTATTAAACATGCATTAACCCTTTGCAGTCCATTTATTAAGTGCGTGTCAGGCGCGTCAGGTCCAATTTATTTTCACACGTGCAGTTAATTTTAGACGCGCTGTTTAAAAGTATTTTTTTCCACAGTCAAACGGGTTTAAAAGGCCCTGCATATCAACAAAGCACTCACTAGGCATCTCCAGCCCCGGCCCACCCTTTCATTCGCTATAGCTTTCACATATGCTAAGAAATAAATAATAATAATAATAATAATAATAATAATAATAATAATAGTCCTACATACTGATCAATCATCTCCTGATCACTCGTTTTTATCACCAAACGCCTCAATAATGCGATCCAAGTCATTATTTTATTACTATAACATCTGAAAAAAACTCTGCAAATGTCCGTGATATCCTCTGAGCGCTGATGCAGTCACAGCCAGCTTGTTTCCTTATGGCCGCTGTTATCTGATGCCAGGGGCAAGTATGACTTCATGAGATACGCCCTTTTTTTTTTCGGCTTGTCTCGGCTCCTGTCGCTCCCACTCGGCCATTGAATGGTTTTCTCGGCTTTTTCCGGAGAAAAAATGACTAGAAACCCGTTTTTTGCATCTTTTTGATGATGTCGGACAGGGTCCGACATTGGACCAGATAAGAATAATTGCAATATCGGACCAGGTCCGACATAGGACCGCAAAGGGTTAAACAAAGCTGCTCCCTCCACTTTCATGAAATTGTTTGGGATATTGCTCTGCTACTTGCTTAGAACTTAATTTCACCACTCTTTTTTATAGCTGTGTAAGTATTCACCTTTTTTGACATTTGTTAACCTCTAACTTTGTACTGCTGCCAATTCAAAAGACCTGTACTACTCATTTCCTTTTTTCACGCCAAGCGGAAACTAAATGGCAAAATGCATGTGAAAGTCGTGACCACTGTGATGTAATCATTTCCTTAATTATGATTTCTAGCCCTGGGTACTGTAATGTTAGTAAGTTATGTCTTCCTACCTGTAGGGACACTCTTCTCCTCTCTTACACTCTCCTTTCACCCAGAAGGAGCAGATGTGGGGTCGATTACGTTTGTAATAAGGGGTGGTCCTTGCCAGTTTCAGCAGCATGTCACTGGAGCTCGGTGCTTTCCCCAGTAACCCAACCGCCCTTGTCCCATCAGAGTTCTGAATCTGCAGAGCACAGGAAACAGACTGGGGAATGAATCTATACCAATCTAGACTGTCAACAATAAATATAACAAAGCTGCAGGCTTATGTATATAAAAAAAAGTGAAACATTGAGGTCAGTCCTCACATAGTGTAGTAAAATATGTACAATTTACAGTCTTACTTTAAATTGAATGAATTATCTAATCCTGAAATATGTATTACGAAAAGGTGCAAGTATATAGACTGTTATTGGTCTTAACTACGACTGCAGTTAAATCAAAACTATATAAATTCAAAGAAAATAAAAGCTCATATTCCAATTTCTTTAACAATGGTACAAAGCCAAAACTAAACATTTTAAATGCTTATTTCATAGAAAAATTACCTCTCTTTCCATGTTCTGAGTGTAAAACTCTTTATTGACATCCGATTTCGGCATGTCGTCTTTGATGGACAGACTAGTGTCACGAACCTGGATTGGCAATCCTGGAGAAAGACAAAGAAGAGTTCATAAGAAGAGTACGAATAACAAACAGTCAATCACAGGAACTGTTACATTAAGAAGTACAAACTGGGGTGATAAATAATACTGAAACGTACTAACAGTACTAATTTCCAGGTTAAACAGTTGAAGGGGTTTAGTAGCAACTTGCCATATTCCAGATCCAGCAGACAGGTCTGACACACGTTCTTCAGTTTGCTGCATGTCTGACACACTTCTGTTTTTTTGAAGCGCATCCGCACCCCTGGGCACCAGCGAAACACTGTAAAGGGTCTGGCACAGATCTGTATGGGGGTGGGGGGTGGGGGGGTAACATAGAATTTATTTGAAACTAAAACAACAATTTGGGGCAATGATGTGATAGGAGTAAAACTGAAAATATAATTGAAAAGTACACTGAAAATTGAGAAATGTGTCGGATAAAAATGACTTTACTTTAACAGTTAAATGTATTTACTAGATGATTTATAATAAGCAATATAGTGGTGATACTGTCAGTTACGGAAAGACTTATGACACACCTGAACTCTTTGAGAGCTGCAAAGACAACCATACTATAACCAATTAAATAGATTTTGCATCTTATTATGGAATTAACTATTACATAAATGATACAAGGGCATACTAAAGACCAGCACTAGTTTGTTGTGTTGAGGTTTTTTTGGGTTTTTTTTAACCTCTTTGGGGTCTGCAGTGTTGAATTTTAAGTGCCATTAACTAAACAACAACTGTACATCATGTAATGTATAATGCTAGGCAAGTGACAACAGTTGGTTGACTTATATAATACTTGATAATGCCCAGTTGTTTTACCAAGAAGCTAGGTAGACCACTTTATAATAATAAACTGAAAGTCTTACCTTGCACTCCTTGCCATATTTCTCTTTCGTCTATAAAACAAAAAACATATTGCAATCAATATATCAACTTCACTATGATATTAAAACTTCCTATTGCCCAACATCGAATGACTACTTTTAAGTAGTATAATCTTTGGACCCAACCTAACATATAGTGTGCTTTTCTGGTGATTTCATATACTGAACCTGATTTAGAATGAATGCATGGACTTCAGAAAAAACAGACTTGGTAAAGATCTACACAGTACATTCAGACTCATTCAAAATGCATTACTGGTTAGTCAAACAACTCAGTGTGATCAGCTTACAGCATATTGAGTAGAGAACAAATAAGTTAAAACATTTTTAACTGAGACGACTTTTCTTGAAACTAACGGTATCTTGCTTACTATTTGTTCCGTGAGGGGAAAAAAAAAAAAAAAAACAGTAATAACTTACCATGCGGATATAGGGATTTTCTCCAAGGCATGTTTGGCAAAGAATGGGGAAGTCCTATAAAGAGATCGACTAGTTAGGCGAAATAACCTACTGAGGGTTTAGTGGATATTATAATGTGTTTAATAAATGTATGGCATATATTATTAACCACATTATTTAAAAGCAAGTGTGCCTAAGTGCAAGTCATAAAACTATTAATAAGTTTAATGTATGCATGTACTTATTTAAATTCGTTACTTTAACAGCCACTGGATTCGTTCACTTACTTTACAACTTAAGTGTTAAACAGATGTATATACATTTCATTATTATTATTATTATTATTTATTTCTTAGCAGACGCCCTTATCCAGGGCGACTTACAATCGTAAGCAAAAACATTTCAAGCGTTACAATACAAGTAATACAATAAGAGCATTTCATAAAAAGTAAATCCAACTAGACACGTATTTAAATTAAAAAAACAGCATTTAGTTGTTTTTTTAGTCTTGTTATGTACAGTACAATTGAGTTGTATGGCAATAGTAACAGTCCACCATTTAACACATTTATGCTTTTATAAGTTAGCAGTACAGTACGTAACGCCAATGATAAACAAGTAGGCCCCACATTTTTCCAACCACGATCTGTGTTTACTACTGGTACTGTACAGTAAAAACACCTTATCAGGAATAACACATATTTTTGCCAGTAATAAACGTCTACTCTCGATCGAAATTTGTAATTCATAAAAAGTTTTTAATTTCTGGACTGCATTGTTTATTCGCGGAACTGTTAAAAAAAAATACGTGAAGGGATCCATGCGCAAGTTTTATAACAGATGAACAGAATATTAATCCAAAGATCATAGCGTCGCCTTGTATTTACAATAATTCTACTGCAAATGGCCCCAGGTTTAATTTATGTAATCAGTATTTTAGAATAACTAATATTTAATCATACCGCGTCTTCCCAGTTTTGCCTATTGTAAGTGTTCGCTCCCAACGACGTCGCCATCTTGCAAACACGTCTCCCACAATACACCGGAACAAGTCAATAGACCCGCCTGTATCCCAGCATCCACCAGCAGAACACAACGCACTCTCGCTCGGTCAAGAAGTCACTGAACAAAGTAGAAAGGCAGTTTGATCTGTATAGTGGCAGTTGTATACTGTTGTAAGACTTCATACATTATCACGAAACAATGATAAGATAGCAGTCAAATATGCTTTAAAATGCCTCAAGGTTACTTAATATAAAGCTTGAGTTTCTGAGAAATTCAAGACAATTCCAATCATTGAAATATATCTATAGTGTGTATGGTGTTTATTACTGGACTATTTTTGTTGTCACAATATGACACAATTCTGGTGTTTTTAACCACGACATTTGCCAATAAATTACTTCCAACAAAATAATGTGTTGTTTACTCGTCGCCCGATTTCTGAATAGAAGACGGGTCCAAGCACCCCTTATAAAAGTTTACAACGATCGTGGGAGTTGTATAGCAAGGTTTAATTCTTATTCAGATTCAAATCAAGGTAAAAGCATATGACCACTGTAATCATTATAAAAAAAACCCCAGTGTGCTATGGTAAGCATTTCACATGAGTAAAAGATTAGCTATGTTCTAGTTTATGAAAATTGCCATGTTAAACAAAACCAAGTTGGGCCTTCTTATCCATACATAAACACAGTTTAACTTGGCCATTTCTTTTCAACTCGAGACAGTAGCTGGCTCCTTGTTCTTTTAAGTACTGTAAATGTAAGCAATAAGGCACAACAGGGTGTGGGATATACTCCAATATGCACACGGCCCGGGTGCTTTATAAGTCACGAGGCGAAACCGAGTGTCTAACCGCCAGGGGCGTGTGGATATTAGAATATATCCCACACCCTGAAGTGCCTTATTGTGCTTATAAAATGGTTCAACAAACTAAATAAAATAAAAAAACAAACCTAAAAACATCTTTTAATTAACAAAAAAGTAATTTTTATTAAATATCCTTCTGCTTTTGACCTAAAAAATAGTCCCTTAAAACTTAAAAAAAATGCATAAAAATGTATTATTATTATTATTATAATAATAATAATAATAA
The DNA here is from genome assembly GCF_902713425.1 of Acipenser ruthenus. Classification (NCBI taxonomy): domain Eukaryota; kingdom Metazoa; phylum Chordata; class Actinopteri; order Acipenseriformes; family Acipenseridae; genus Acipenser; species Acipenser ruthenus. Next base: position 19,582,084 of record NC_081210.1, on the reverse strand, counting down.
TAATAATAATAATAATAATAATAATAAACATTGAACTGATAAAAAAACAAGAAGCACTATTTATAAATGTTAAATTGAACACTGCCATTGAAATTGCAGCTTTGAAGATTTACAGCCCTTTTTTAGAAGTTCATTCTGAACAGTAGGTGGAGCTGCAGCAAGCGGTTTCGAGCAACATGGTGTTTGATTCATTGTTGTCCTTGTCATTGTCTGAGGAAGTTCAGCAGGACAATCACGCAGACCTTCTTTGCCACGGCTGACCATGTTTAGTTGCACATCAATACAAACCTCAAGACCTGCGGCAGTGTCAGGTGACAGTGTTGGGGAAGATTATTATTATTATTTTTGTGATCTGGGAGTAGTGACAGGAGGTATCCATGCCAGATTTGCGGTACCGTTTCACAGTGGCAACAAAGCATTTTGAAATACTCGGACAGTGGCATAAAAAGGACACCCGATGCCCAGGCAGATGACTTCTGTGTTTTTTTTTTTTTTTCCTTTTCTTTTTCTACGTCCAGAAGCTGTGCTTCAGTAAGTTCGATACTAGCAGTATTACCTTTTTTTCACCACTTGAATAAGTGTTGGTGTCTGATTCAGACTCATCCAAAATCTCATCTAGAGTTTGGTTTCCCGAAAGATATACCTTGTCAGTGATCTTTATTGCGAATTTAAATATGGCTAATGTTTTTTTTTTTTTCAAAATTCTATACCAAATGTGGTTAGTCATGTTTATTAATATAAATTTAAATATGGCTCCTGTTTTTTTTTTTTTTTCTTAAATTCTAGTGGCATATGGATATCTACAGGTGATTCACCCCTTTTTGAAAAAAAAAAGTTTCAACCCATGGGAATATGCTGTAATATTCACACCCCCATGTGACCTGTTTTGACCAATCAGGATAGAGTATTTAAAAGACCCATTTTATAACTTGTTCTAACTTGCTGTGGCTTGCGTGCTCTGCTATCTCTTTCTGTCTGGACTGATTGGGTGTGAACTCCCTGCTTGCTTGCATCTGTGTTACTGGAGGTGATGAAGTCTTTTGTTCCACCTTTTTGAGTTTACTGTCCTTTTTTTACTGTTTCTTTACCCTTCAAAATAACTTATTTTTTGTAATTATCTTCCACAAGGTCTTCTTTTGAAGGATAACCACATTGAGCAGGTTCAATTCCTTGACATATTGGTTGTGATACATGTGTAGTGTATAGGTGTTGTATAAAAGCCACATAATGGTATACTAAACATTCATACTCTTCCTACACATTGAGATTGATATTCCTGATAGTTATACCAGCTGGTTGTGCTGGTTTTTACTCTGACATGGCTGTTCAAAAGACTAGAATGCTCATTTTGTTGTTTTAAGAAAAAAATATATACAGTCAATGAGTTGGTGTCTCCCTAATTAGATCTAGTTTCTGTAAACCTGTGCTGTTTTTTATAATCTAGCTCCTGGGGTCTCCAATCCAGTCCTGGAGAGCCCCAAATCCTCAACTTTCATAGGTGTCTGCAATCAATAGCTAAAGATCTGGAACACCTGTTAATCTTGACTAATTAAGCCAATAATTGGTGCAATTAAGTAACTGTGAGCTCTGTTGAAACGAAGACCCAGCTGGTGTAAATATTAGCCTAGCTAATTAACCAAGAAAGGAACAGCACCTAAGGTTGTTTCATCCAATCACAACACTTTCATTTATTGTGCAGCAACAACAGAAATCCAATTCAAACCATGTAAATATACCCTCAACTGCTAAATGTGTAATAAAGCCATACATTTGCACTACAGCCCCGGGTGAAACCTGCATCACAGTTGCATTGCAACTTGAAATAGGATATCCTTAGTCTTAAAGCCAAGCCCTGTGTCTAACTTTATGGCCCTGGGAAAGGAGGTTCACCTATCATTACCTCAGATAACCGTTTTACAATTGGGACTCAGTCAGGTAGGAAAATGTGGTGTCCCAGTTTGACTACCCTAGCAACAAACTAAAAGGGAGAAACGTTGAATCCATATTTATTAAGGAAGGTGGCCTCCCGTTTTTGACTATGTAAGTATTTGTGGAATTGTTGATTAGTTATCTTCTGGCAGGTTCAGGCAGATTTCTACTGGGAAAGTTAAGCAGTATTGTGCGGAAGGATATGAATGCTACAGTGAAACTCCAATTCCAGAAATTCCATTATCAATACATGAATGGAAGCTGAGTAAGTTCAGAACAGAAGGTAGGAAGTGTTTTTCTACACAGAGAGTATACATCCATAAGATGCCAGGTGAAGTAGTAACATCTAAAACACTTGTAACATTATAAAAACAATTATATGATGTCCTAAATAATTAGCTCCCCTTAGTAGGGGGTGTGCTAAGAAAGGAGGAGGCATTATGGGCTGAATACTTCTCCTCATATGTCTGTATTAATTAATATTTTTAAAAAAAATCAATAAACATTAACAGCATACACCACAGTTAGATCAATAGGTGTTCCCTAAATAAACAAACAGACAGTCAATCTAAAGTAGCCGTGGCCCACAATCATGTTCAATTTTACATTAAAATGTAATCCTCTAGTAAGAGCCTTGGCTTTGACCCCCAGCAGCATGCTGTACTTGAACATGTGATGAGCCATTGACAGGTTTCTAGTAAATCACACTGGGGTTATCTTATTCAAACAATAGAAGAGGTTATGGAATTGATGCCATTTAGTCAGCATTATACTCTCCTCCAGAGAAATGGTGCCCATATAAGGGCAGTCAATGCGATAGAACAGAAGGTGTTAGCACAAGGACCTTCTTATCTGGGTGGTACAGTAGTCTTTGAATCTTGTTTTCCATTGTTTGATGCCACCACCTGCCAAGTTTGATTGCTCCATGGGGATTGCTTTCTCTAGCACCTCCATCAGCTAGCGTTGAATGTTGCACCAGTCTTTACAGTCACCATTGAAGAAATGTTTCAGAGTAAAATAACTCCACCCATTCTGCATTGGTAGTAAATGGATAGCATTTGGGTTGCCACTGTACTTTTGGAATTGCTTATAAAGTACTGTTTTTTATGATGATGGACAATTCTCTATTCAATGGGGGTTTAGCTGTTAAATAAAGAACGGGTCTGAGTTAACAAGCAATACATTTATCACCCACAGTCATTGTCAACAGTAGAAGTTGGATTTTGAGATACTACTGCCCTTGTAAAACGGCTTGCTCTTTGAACTCCTTTGATATATTTGAAGAGTGGACAATTACCTACTAAAGTACAGCAAGATATTTAGTAAGAAAGTCATCAGAATCAGCTAAAACAGTAAAACAGGGCTTCTCATCCCAAGCACCACAAACCAGAAGAGTATAAATCGATAAATTCATATTGTATTCCAACTGGTTGCCAAAGGGATTATATTACCATTGAAAAATGCATGTCAGGAAAGTGTATCATAAAAAAAAAAAAAACATGACATTTAAATGTACTGTACGGCAAATAAAAAATATAATACAAAAGGTCATCTCCAGGTTTGCCTTACTATAATGAGTGTTTCTTGAAAAGCAATTCATTACTTTAGTCCAACACATTAATCCACACATGACAAAGAACTTGCAAAGGCTACACATAAAAATGTACTGTGCAAAAACAGGATTCATATTTGATGAAGGTTAATCCTGCCCACTGGCTGGTTCAGGTTTGGATCTGTATGACAGCAGATTTCTTTCATTTGTGAACAGAAAAGCCTATCATCTTAAGCCACTCCACACAGCTCTGTTTTAATTTAATTGATCAAATTTACAGAGTGAATGCACTTAGAACATATGCAGCAAACTGGCTGCTATAGTTTCTTTTGTTTGTTGAATTAGCTGGGCATTTATATGTATATCATTAATCATTTGAAGGTTGCATCTTGAAAAAAGCTATATAGACATGATATTGTAGCATTTGAGGATGGAAAGTCAGATTACTAGAACAGTAGCAGTAAAAACTCATTTGAAACCTTACTTTTAGCTATTTTTTTATTACTATATGTAAGTATTTCGATGGCCCATGAAAATAAATATTGCAAGCACTGTAAAAGCTTTTGTCAAAATATAAAAAAATAAAAATGACTGGTCTCTCCTGCAAGCTACACATTTAAGGTGACCTTTAGTATGACATACAATATTGAACAACTATTCATTCAACCTCTTCTAACAATTATAAAATAAAGAGCTGGTCTCCAAGTGACACTGTATGAATATAGTATTACTAAAAGACACTACTACCAAAGACACATTTTCAAATATTTTAATGTTTGAATTAATTCCACTGTGGCCATATCTCAGAATTTGCGATTCTATTTTGAAATATGACACGAGTCAGGCTCTGGGGGTGCAGTGTGTTTTGTAGTTTAATGAATTGAAGAATGTTTCCTGGCATTACACTATCGTATAGTATTTGGGTGAATAGATAATTATTCCGTTTCAGAGGGTTATGCCTTTATCTAGGTCATGTATGTTGTTTTCTTTCACGCACTTTTTAGCAGGAACAAGCAACTCATTCAGTGGGGAGGAATACATTGTGTGGCTTCCCCACTGATAGTTTGTCACTTAGAATAAGGGACACAAACAAACGAGAGAATTCTGAAGTAGGGCAAAATTTACTGACTAGTGCAGTTTGTGCACAATGCGATGCAGTAAGAGGCAGGTGCCAATTTGGGTTGCAAAGAGATTTATGTGTGCAGGGTCTATCGGGGTAGGAGAAAAACCACTGGGGTGGTAATTTAAGGAATACCACTGCGCTATGTTGAAGTCATGAACCAGTGAGTCAAAAGCGCGTTTCGTGCAGAGTTGTTTCGTGCATTGTATACTTTACCGTAAGTATTGTCCACTCACTGCCATTCAAAAAACAATCAACCGTCTCTCTTCCATTTAGTTACGAGTTTTTTGTTTCATAAATGTGAAAAAAATGTGAAAAGATCTAAAGGAATGAGGCTCGCTGGCTTGCATGAAGCGTACTGAAAGGGTTAATTTAGTTCCGCTGCCTGGTGATCCTGTTGCCCTCTAGCGAGTGTTGTGCTTTTCCTTCCCCGCTCTCTGCAGCAGAAAGGGATCTCACATTACTCCCAACCAGACTGCCTGCAACAGAAAACCGGGAGCTGCTATAGCCTGCTCCGTTTGTCTCTTTCAAAAAGCAAGGAAAGACCCCTCTTTGATTCTGAAGTCTCTCTTAGGCGATGGCTGTATTTAAAACGGATTTAAAAAGAACTGGGGAAGGGGTGAGTAATACATTTTTAAGTGCACGCGAATGTTTTGTTCTGAAAGGACTCTTGGTATGCGTGAGACTGAATGCTTTCTCTCTGACGGAGTCCGTTTCGGTGTGTCTGCATGAAAGGGGAGAGAAACAGCTTGGCCTGACAGATTCCCGGAGAGAAACAGAAGCCTGGAATTAGAGTGGTTACTCTCCTGCTTAGTGCTACCCCACATCTGGAAGTATTGCGGGGTTTCTTACGCTGAAAACTGTCGAAAGACCCACTGATTGGCTCAGAACGGGATTTTGCTATACGGCAATTCTCGTGGAATACAAGGAAGCCAGCTGTGGTTTAATGTGTGGTGCGAGCATTTTAAAAGGCGTGCTTAGTTGTTCATACGAGGTTAGTGGGGGGGAAATCGGTGCATTTTGCAAAACATAATTAATTATTATAATAATGGTATCATCGTTGCTGTTGATATTATTGCAAAACAGTTGAAAATCGTGAACACATCATTTCCAAGAAAAAGTCAACAACACACACACAAACAAAAAAAAATACAGGAAGAAACTATTAAGTAATCTGCTTAATTTATACATTTCACATGCCAGTAACTATGCTGAAGTCATCTGCATGTACTGCAAAGATAGTGGTAGTTTTATTTAAGCTGTAAATGTTAATGGTGACGATAACCACTTTAAGTTTTAAGAGCATTGAAAAGTGGAGCGAGTTGTAACACTTGGGACCGACCAGTCAGACACCTTGTTTTTAGTGTGATTTGTTTGAGACATTAACTAAACCACCTGTTATATTGCAAGACATTTGTGACACCTCAGCAAGATTAAACAAAATCAGTTTATTATGTTTACACTTGAAAACAAAACAAACAGCAAAGTTTTAGCTGACAAAAGCTTGGAGTACTCGAATTCAGTAGAAGTGGTAAATGGTTGGCAAACACGCAACATTACATATTTGAGATCATTGCTATTTATGTCTCATCTTGATGTAAATACTGTACTAATGTGATGACAAATTGCTGGACATGGAGAGGTGTTTTTTTTTTGTATCACATGTTTTAATCTACAGAATGCACATCAGCTGAAATAGTGGTTCACAGCAGTGACTCATTAGTAAAGACTTCCCTGACATGGAGGGTACAAGCCTCTGAATTACAAGAAAACTATACATAAATCAAATAGGTGCTTGCATAGAAGCAGGCTGCTGCTGAGCTGTGTAGGGGTTTGTAATGGAGATGTTACATATGTGGGTCGTCACTGAATAATATTGAATCGGATTCAGAGCAGTGGGTGTTGACACATCACACATGCACGCAGATTTATTTGACAACACAGGTCCCACGCTGGGTTACCAACAATAGTAATCCTAGTGGCGGATTTAATAAAGAAAAGAAAACAAAGCTAAAAATGAGTTTACCACACAGGCGAGCGCTAGTCCTGCTACAAGGAACGTCCCGCTCCAGTATCCTACTACACTACGCAAACCCTCTCTATACTGTTTGGGATCAACATCCCCTAAACTAACCTACTTCTCCCGGAGTCCTGGCATCCTCACGGCGACTCTTCAAACGGACTCGGCTGGGCAATGCCTTCATGAGTACCTTCTTGGAGTGGAAGGATTTCATGTAGTAGTTCTCTCCATGGAGCGGACGCTCTCCTCCTCGATGTCAACACAGCAAGCTTGCACTCAGCATCCGTCTGTATGGCTATGGCCGCGCAGTAGCCTCGACACTTTTTGAGCTGCCCCCAGGCTCCCCAGCCAGTCAGTACCTCCGGGTGGGCCTACCTGCGCAATTAGTTGCCTAGCAACGCGAGTCCCAGCTGCTTCCATAAAGGCACACATGCACTCAAGAACCAGCGATGGGGTACTCCCTGTCACAGGGTTAAAGGCACTTTGCATGTTTAGCTTCTTTTGTTTGCAGAGCTCACAGACTCTTACAGTAACTCAGAATCAATTTTGTAGGGTTATAGAAATGAAAATATGATGTTTGTGGATCTTGGCGATCAAGACAAGTCGGGTATAATGCTACTTGCTGCCCAGTGCCGTCCAGTTGCCAAGCACGACTCTTCATTCACAAAGCCACTTTTTCAGGAACAGTGGCTTGGAACCTGGTTCCTGGAGACCCCAAGTCTCCCCTGGTGTGCCATGCTCCAAGCCTCAAAGTGGCTTGTGTTCCCTCAGCTTTGCGGACACTGAATTTATGTCCACTGAAGTCGCTAATAGCTACAAACTCACTTCACCTCCGACTTAGTCGGATTTGGATCCAGGGAATAGACAGTCGTGACTAGTGACTGTGCCACCCCCGATGTACGAATGGTTTAGCGTTACTTTGGTGTCTCGGAGTCCCAAAGTTTCCATCCAGGGTAAGCCAGCCTTAGGTAAGGATTGAACCAAAATGAACTCCCAATCCAAATACATTCTAATGCTCAGTTTTTTGTTGTTTTGTATCTGTGATGGACATGTTGATTCTGTGGGATGAACTCCAGTAAATTGAACATGAGAAATTGAATGCCCAAGCTTTAGTTTCCATATGAACTGGAAACTCAGCCCAGAGAAGTTGGAATTGCTGCATTATGCCAGGGGTAGTGAGACAAATGGCTCTTCTGCAGTTTTTCAATCTTCTTGACCTTTGTGCTGCTTATTCACTTGGGACCATTCCAGTACGTGTTGCTGGGTGACAGATAAGACACGTTGCATAGCAGGTAAGGGTCTTCAGGCTTTACTGTGAGCTTATCTTGTCACACCTGAGATTAATTGCATGTTCTAGATGCTAATGACTTGGGAGTAATAAATTCATATATCATAAGTAAATATACAAGCTGCTGCATGCATGCAACTTTGCAGTAAACTAGCAGTATTACACTGAAGGATTTCTATTTTTGCTGCATACTTGTGATATGCATCAACCTGTAATTGAAGCCTCTTATCTAAATGGAAGAAATGTGTATAAAACAGATGTCATTTAATATATTGTGGTGTGGAGAACCTTGTTGTAAACAGTAAATGCATTTATAGGAAAGAAATTGGGGAGGGGGAAGTAGGAATGATTGCCGTAAATCATTTCAATAGAATAATAACCAAGTCTCTCTCCTGAGAGCTACATTATGTGAACGAAGTGTTGTGTCTCTTCCTTGTTTTTAGTGGTCTCTCACCTACTAATAATGTAGGAACCTAGTTTAAAAAAAGATGTATTAAGCACGTCTATGGCTGGACTCTGTGAAGGACAGCAGGATGGCATTTATGATTGTGAATAGTACAGGCCGCGAAATAACAGGCGACAATTACCTAAGTGGCAAAGCCACTTGCCTCATGCCTCTCAAATTAAAAAAAAAAAAAATAATAAAATAAATAAACTTACAGCAAAAGTTGCCTATATGCCCGCCCGTCATTGCCGCAGGTGTCCGTCAACACCAGCACATCTGATCTACAGCTAGGGCGTCTGATTTTCAGGTTTTACATGATTTAATCCGATTTCTACCCCTGAATGCTTTTTCTTTCTGCATTCGGGTTAAACCCCAAAACTCCCCCAATAGGCACATACTATGATATATATATAATTATTTTTTATTTATTTATTTCTTATCCAGGGCGACTTAAATACATTTCAAGTGTTACAGTACAAGTAATAGAATAATAGCAAGATAAATACATATATATATATATATATATATATATATATATATATATATATTAGATTTTTCAAAATAACAGCAATATAGCTTTAAGGGTTTTGCTTTTTTTGCACACTTTTCTTCCCAGTTGTTTGTTTTAGGAGTGTGTGTTTAAGCCAAGAGCAATTAGATGTAACAGTCGGTCGTTTCTCTTTGTAAAACAGCATGGAGTAAAGTTGTTTAGTTTTCCCGTATGTTCTGTGTGCAATTATACTTGCTACGGCACTACAAAATAAAACTTGATTGGAACGGAGAAATGCCTCCATACAGTGTGTTTGTGTGTGTGTGTGAGAAAGACAGATAGGTGTCGTTCAAAGTTTGCATACCCCAATGTGTGGAAATATACAAACGCTGGGGATTTAAACTATTGATTTTTTTCATTAAATAATTCTACCCGATTTTTTTAAAAAGCATTCACCCGAATTTGGAAAAAAAATTCACCCAAAAATCAGACGCCCTATCTACAACCCATTCGCAAGCTTGCTCACGTCAGCTGGCCCGTTCTGTCACAATTCAATTGAATTCTGTCTAATCTCGTCCTGCGAGAAAATGACGCCTTATCATAATCATAATGTATTATTGTTGCCTTTCTTTTTACTGTTCACCTCCCAGCACTAAGCTACGAAAAGACGTACACTATCATTAGTTAATGACGCCAAACAGAGGGAGGCACGTTGTTAGACTAAGCTTAATATGACAGCGCCTCAAGGAATTTTCAATCACACGTGTTCACTGGCAATTTCCTATTTTAATTTCTAGCTTAGTAAAAAAAAAAAAAGAAAAAAAAAAACACCTAACGTATACCACATTACACATAATCACATATTCTATGATTATATGTGGTATAAGGATATCTGATTCTATTGCAATACTATTGTAATACACATTCTGACTTCTTCCATGTCTTCAGTGTATATACATTGCTAATTTTAGACATTTCATTGACCGTTGCTTTTTTGTAATTCTGTGTTATTCCCCCCAAAACATCAACGCTGGAAATGAACAGACAAATAGGTAGATAATTACTAGTTTTGCTCAAATCCTTACACCACAAAATAACAAAAAAATAGCAAGTAGCTGTGTATGACATGGTTCAAGTAGTAGCTCCCTGCGTTATGAAACGAGTAGGAGATATAACAGTAGTGAACGAAACACGATATTTATTTTTGTGTAATACCTTCTCACTACCTTGCATAGTTCTGCTTTTTAACCAGTAAAACGTGCGCTTTCACGAAAGCGGTTAGAATGCGTATGCTTTAAAACAGCAATGCACCATAACACAACTGTAAATCCTTTGCAACTGTAAATTTCAAGAACTTTGAAACTATAAAAAGTCTCTCAAATGTAAACATCTAACATTATGTACATCCAGCTGTTCATGATTGTGATGCAGAGCACTCTCCACTGCCTGATGAAATTTCTATTTCGAGTTTTTTTTTTTTTTTTTTTTTTTTTTTTTTTAACAGCAATTAGCAAACTACAGTTGCGCAGACACATTGCAGACCGAACAACTCATCTGACCACTATCGTTATTACACTCCAGCCAACAGTAAATCTTCAGCCACTTTGCCTGAAAATCTGTCTTTAACGTTCCCTTCACTAAAATCGCTTATTTGTGATGTTGTATCACTAAGTCTGTATTTTTCATGGTGAGCATGGATTTCACGATTTCCTTGAATTAGAACCAGTGCTGTGTAGTAATTATAATATCCAATTCTCCGTGAAAATCTCAATTTCTGAAAGAATACTATTTTTAGCATTTAAACAATGCACTGATTAAACGTTCTCTTCACCAGCAGACAACTTTTTTTTTATATGAAATCCAGTTGAAAGTGCTTACACTAAATTATGAAACACATGGCATAAAGGGTTTTAAAAAAAGCTTTAATTACAGAACACAGACAAGCGCTATAGTTAGCTCTTGTTAACAGGGTGAATATTTATTTTTTGCCAAATTATCCTTTTGTATTTTTTCACTATGAAAGTTTGTTTTTAAATTGGATATTTTTATACCATTTTATTTTTCAAATGGAAGTGTGACCTATTTTATTTTTGTAACGATTAGTGTGTTAATCACCAAGAAAACATTGGTTTTTGTTTGTTTGAATGAACATTTCATCAACATAATAGGTTCTCTGTTTATTTATTTTTTGTTGCTTGTATGAAATTTCCTTGGATTGTATTTACATGTTGCCTTTCTGCCCACAAACAACGAAGGCAACATTGCCTTGCCCTTTATGACCTTATCTTCATCCCCTGATAGTGACGTTTTACAAAAATCTCAGTCTCAGTGCCAGCCCTTTTTCAGAAGTCCTGCTGCATGTTGGCGTTTTCAAGTTTTCTTTGTCCATCTTCACAATTTATTTTTTAAGCTCTGCATTTCTTCAATATGTTCATTACAATTCAATGAGCTACTCTATTTTGTAGTATAATACAAAGTCGGATTGGATGAATGTGGTATTGTGTGTGCCGGCCTTTTGTACTAGGCAATGTATTATATTTAACTAGGCATATGTTGTTTTTTTTTTTTAAATTTAATCGTTGCCAATTATTTTTATTATTTTCTCCCAATTTGGAATGGCCAATTATTATTTTGAAGCTCAGCTCACAGTTACCACCCCTGCGCTGACTCGGGAGGGCGAAGACGAACACACGCTGTCCTCCAAAGCGTGTGCCGTCAGCCGACTGCTTTTTTTCACACTGCAGACTCACCATGCAGCCACCCAAAAGCTACAGCGACAGAGGACAACGCAGCTCTTGGGCAGCTTACAGGTAAGCCCGCAGGCGCCCGGCCAGACTACAAGGGTCGCTGGTGCGTGGTGAGCCGAGGACACCCTGGCCGACCTAAACCCCCCCGCCCCGAGCGACGCTTGGCCAATTGTGCGCCGCCCCCTGGGAGCTCCCGTCCATGGTCGACTGTGGAATAGCCTGGACTCGAACTGGCGACGTCCAGGCTATAAAGCGCATCCTGCACTCCACGCGGAGCACCTTTACCGGATGCGCCACTTGGGACTCCCTACAAATAAATGTTTAGAACAGAAGATGTTGTTGATGTTCTAAAATGACATTGAAAAGACTATTCCTCAAAACATTTGTATATTGTTACCATTTTGGGATTGTTTTTTGTACTAGTATTCTGCACAGCTAGCTCTCATGAAGATGCTTGGTTGAACGCAGGAGGAGGGTGTAGGGCAGGGAGGAGGGTGTAGGGCAGGGGGGGGGGGTTGTTAAAGCTATGGATTACATAAACTATGTACACTGTAGTCAGTTATTCATATAATTCTTCTGAATTGGAGTGCCTTGTGAATCTTAAATCAATACCATTGACTAGGTGGTAAGAGGATAGATACTCTTAAGAGCTTTAATAAGACAGGCAGAAAGCTTCATTCAGCTGTGGGGAAGTGAAGCTGCGATACTTCCAGAATAATCTGAATTAAAAAAAGAAGTAAAAAGGTTTGAAGAAATGTTGAACCTTGGCTATATGACATAACATGTAATATCTAAATGATATTACATTGTGCCACTCAGTTTCATACATCTCTGGCTGATAGTTTGCACATACAATTAGAACATAAGAACATAAGAAAGTTTACAAACGAGAGGAGGGTATTCGGCCCATCTTGCTCGTTTGGTAGCTTATTGATCCCAGAATCTCATCAAGCAGCTTCCTGAAGGATCGCAGGGTGTCAGCTTCAACAACATTACTGGGGAGTTGGTTCCAGACCCTCACAATTTTCTGTGTAAAAAAGTGAATGCCCCTTTATCTAGTCTCTATTTGTGACCCCTGGGTCGACATTGACAATACCTTTTAGAATTTTGAATGCTTGAATCAGGTCACCGCGTAGTTAACTTAATAGTGCTGCCTGGCTGCTTTACAGTTTGATTGAAGCATTGCATGTTATTCAACTGCTACTTTGAATGCTCTATTAAGTCTGTGTTTAAATTATTTATGATATTTAAAAGAGACGTAACATAAGCCTTTGCAATCTGTGTCTACCATTTACAGCACTAATGTGAGATTGTATATTTGATAGAATTGACTGTGTAAAGAAAATGTCTAATTACTTTATTGTCGGCAATTGCTAAAGAAAATCAGTAGGCTGTTTTATTGGGTGCTGTTAAATGCTGGAAGCTTTGCAAAATAAATAATAATGTTTGTAGTTGCATGTTGCAGTCTCCCCCCTTAAAATTTTGTCAGAGGAAGGATTAGCCTGTTTTCTTGTGCCTCTCTTTTATCTGTCAGATAAGATGTTGTATTGGCTGATGTGTTACAGGATTTCAGTACAGCCCTACATTACAGAGGTTACACAACCAGTCAATCAATGCATGGCACGGTACAGTATAGCCTGTAAAGCAACAAAGGTTACTCAACTGTGGAGCAGTAAACCCTATAGAGGGGGGATTTGTCAGCTGGTTCCTAAAGTAAGGTATACAAAAAAACATGCCCAGTGTTCTTCAGAGAAGACCTTGGTAAACCTGACCAACAGGTACTTTATGATTCATAAAATTATCAAATAAAAAGTTTTTTTTGTATGTGTTCTGTAGCAAATTAACATCTTGGTATGCAAATAAAGATACTTTTTTAGTGACTTGTACACTGTTTTTTTTTTTTGCAGAAACTCAATTAAACACTGGCACAGAGCTCTTGAAATTCTGCAGAAATTCAAAGTCGTGTGTTTATCGGGTTTAGCCAGACTCGGATCAAGGCCTCTGCAGTTTGGCAGGGTCCCGCAAGCTTTTCTTTTCCTTGCATAGTGAAGAAGACATGGTGCAGGAATGTGATTGCATTAAGAACCTTTGACAGCAGTTGGCATGCAATGGATGCATCACTTTGATCATTTGGGCTGAATTGAAGGCTTTCACTGGAGAAGTTTGAGCTTTTTGCATTGCTGTCTGATCACTGGTTTTGCCGGTGGCGGTTATGTCTTGTGAAACGTTTATTTTATTTATCTTCTGTATCTTTGGGTTAGGATGAGCGTCCATGTTCAATGTATGTTGATGTACTGCAGTTTAAGCGTGTTTTTAAGTACTAGCTAATTCGCAAATAGTGCAGAGCTTAATATCTTGACACAGTTAAACAGTGAAGTGGGAACGTCTAAGTTTGACATTAACAGGTCCTACTTAAGCCTTTAAATCTGATAAAATACAGTGGAGCACCTTGACAAGAAGCACAAGGGCTAGCTCAGGACAGTACAGATCATTAAAGCACTACATTAGAGGGATGGAAACATGTACTGTATCGGGCACTGTAACACATTGGCGTAATAAATGCTGCAAAAAAATAATGGGTATTGTAATTGGAGAGAAAAAAAAGAATGTTTAAAGTACAATGGGAGCACACTGCAGATGTGGAGATATTCCTACTGTAAGAGAATTGCATTCTGGCTCATGTGTGGATAAAAAAAAATAAAAAATCAGCAATGATCTTTGCCTTTTAAAAGTGTATTCCTACTAGAGAAAACATACAAAGCAGCATTATGTAGGTATAAACCACAGTGACAAGGAATTTTACCAGCAATGCTCGATAACTGTGGGACAAAGATTTTGAGGACCTAAAAAAAAAAAAAAAATCTTATGAGGTTGTCTTCTGAACCGTGAACAAAATGCAAAATGTCAACCCAATTACATCTGATCTGTAGGAAAAGTCTCTTCCAGGTGTATGCTTGCTTTCACACGTCTCCTGCCTCTGTCTGCCTGTTCCCAGGTCTACAGCATGTACCCGGCACTGAGTGCTTGTTTTCCAGTCACACTCCCTGTCACTGAGCAGAGCAGAAACAATGCTGTCCTCACTGCTGCTATGCGTGATCAAGATTGGGATATTTACCACATCACTGGCTTGAGTTTAAATCCTAACTGGCCTGGCAGAGCTGGAATTCCAATGCAAAAAGCTTTAGAAAGACGCGCTCGGTACCCGTGCGTGTGTGCGTATGTGCGTGTGTGTCTGCGCACAATCTATTGCATTCACTGTATTGTCGTGCAAGGTGTACTTCTTCGTTTACAGTACCTGTTTATCAGATTCTTTGATCCTTTGTGGATTATCATTCAGCATTTGTCAGCTTTTATTTTAGTCCCTTTCTCCGCTCTATTTGTACTGCAATAACACGTCCCTCCAAATTAAAGACAAAACAATAATAACGTGGTGTATCCAAAACCCTGGAGTTGAGGGTAGTTCCAATGAAACGTGTGTGTTTGGAGCCGAAAGGGAATTACAGGGTATTGTGAATTGGAGCCCTTAAATGTTTTGTAAACAAACATTTCAAATCTAGCTGTAATGGATTTGTTTGTGCTCTAATCTATCACTTTCATGGAAAAAAGAGCTACAGTACAGTATGAAGCACCCTGTCACTACATACTGTGCTGTAGGCCTAGAGCCAACACAATGGCTTGTTTACTGCAGATCCTACGGTACTGCCAATATTGAGCAACCTGTCACTGCCTGCACACTATATGCCCCTTGTGCCAGTGTATAGAGGAGCCCCTATAGGGAAGCTGTTACATTCTTTCACCAACACAGAACAATAGAAAACTGGGTCAGGTCCTGTTCCTAATGTACTATGCAGTAGATTTCCAGCAATGCATGTATCTGGGGACCAGCGATATCCTATTACAAACCGAATGTTGAGCCGGCATTGACTGTCCTGTTGCTGCCTAGTGCCAATGCAGAGCACTGAATTGGTTTGGTTCCATCATATCATCCTTGCTGTACACGGCTTGATTCCAGTATTGAATATCTTTCAATGGCCGTATCCTGCTTACTGTATGCAGCTGCCTGGTCTTCTTCTGTACAGCACCTTGTGTCAACAGTGAGTCTGCTGTCCTTTCCTGATGTAGTTGGTGCCAAAGCCCTCTTTTTGGGTTAACATAGAGCCAAGACATAGTGTTCTTAAACAGCCTAGCTTCTGCACCATTTCAGAGCACTCTCTTGTCACTTAGATTTGTGGGGGACAATGTGGAGATGTTTGTCGGAGCCTATTCCTTTTATCAACTCTCAGGGCACTAGCTCGGCTCTGTTCCATTGCGATCACGGAGAAGAACTCTTATCGCACTAAATGCATCAGCGTTCAGGCCTTTTGGCAACCAAGAAAGAAAGCATTGTGAAATCTACATGTACCAGTTCAGGGAACCCGTCACAGCCTTTCCCTTGAATAAACGAAACAACACTGTTACTTTTCTGATCTGTAGTGCCAACCCAGAGCGCTCCATAATGCTGCCTTTTCTGGGTGCCATTACCAGACCCCCCACTCCACCCATCCCCTTGTCACTGTTTATACTAAATGCTAAGAAGATGGATGACCTGCCGCAGCTAGTGTGGCACACTATTGCATCCCAGGCCCTGTAACAATGCAGTGTTCTGCTTGTGCCCAGATTGCGGACCACTGCTGCCACCACAAAGTGCTCTGTTACTGCCAGATCCACAAAGCATTTACTGATGTAAAAAAAAAAGGACTTCAGCACTGATCTTGTACATACTTGTTTTTTGAATGTTGGATGTTCATCCGTGGGTGGTGGTGAGATTCTAAAAGCATTTGAAAAACACCATTACTGTACAGAGCTCAGATTTTATAGAATTGAAGCTACTTTTCTGTACACTCTTGAACTTCGGTTTTCAAGTATTTCTTTTTTTTCCTCCCCATTTGTTGAGATAGCTGTACAGAACCTTTAGTTCTTTTAAGGGAGCTGCAGGGAAAAGTACATTTTCGATATAGAAAATATTTACTTGTTGAAATGAATGGTAACAGATGTACTGTCAAAAGAGCCAAGCATTGTGAAATTTGGTATGTTGAGGGGCAAGCGTATCATCCAATTAAAACCTACAGTTTATCAAATATATTTTTCACCATAATGAGCAATGTGGAAAAATATCCAAGAAATAGGCTACTAAAGGTATTAACACATTACAAAGCACTGTGCGTGGGCATTGTGCTTGTTGACAGATATTATTAGAATGACCATACATATATATTTCTCTCCCTGTGTTTGGATGACTACTGTATTAGAGCCATTCTTGGTCTTTTGAAGGAGACTGATATGTCTCCTGAGCCATATAGGTTTCTGACCCCTGCTGTAGAATAACCACAAGTAGGATCAAATTACTAAATTGAGTACCAGGTTTCTGCTGTAGCTCAGGAGTCCAACTAGAACAATTCCCGCTGCTAATAAGTGTATCATTTCTTATAAAAGGGTATAGGTATTTCAGTTGTCATGATAATTCTACAGACAGGGTCCCAAAAAAACACACACTTGTGTAAATGGGCTGTCCTTCGCTTACACTAAATGATACCTCGGAGATATTGAAACCCTGTTCACAATTTTTCCGGCTGATCTTCTCATTTTGGCAATGTACTTTTTATTATAATTATTCAAAAAATACCACATGCTTGAGTTCGTTCCTTGAAAATTTCAAGCTGTAGCTTTGGCAACATTACTCAGGAGGTCATTTAAAAAAAAAGTGGGTTGATTTGACATTATGTACAGTATGCCAGGAGTGCAGTCTCAAAAGGGACATCCTCCCACAGAGTTGATGTATAATCCATTGCATAAAAGTATCGTTTATACTAAAGGTTTAGCAAGCAAAGTCAAACCAACTACCACATGACCCCAGCTTAATGTTCAACTTAAATTCTTCTTCTGGCACGGAAATAGGTTCTAAATCTTTACTGGACAAAGTGGAACAAAAAACAATAGTCCTTTCAAAAATAATAATGAATACATTAGAAAGCCAAAATAAGCTTGTGTGGTAGAAATAGGTTAGTTCAGAATCTAGTATGTTGTGTTCATTCAGTTTTATTGCCACCCATGAGGAATTACCTTTTTATAACCTCGCTCTGTGTGTCTTAGGAAGTTCTTTAGTCATTCCTCATCGTTCATGACGTGAAACTGATAGAACCAGATAGTAACTTCTACTGTATCTCTGTTCTAGAGAACAGACTTTTTCATTAAGTGTTCTCATTCACTACCTGTGCTGTACTTTATTTCACGCAGTGCATTTCAGTGAAATGAAACCTTGGTATTCTTCCTGTCACAATACTGGTATTGCTTTGAAGAGCGCAGTGCACAGACACACAGGTGTTCCTAGTGTCATCATCTCCCGACTTCAAAAAGAATACATCCATGGTTTCATCCACTGTCCCCAGACACTGCTTGTTAACTCAAAAAAAGCACTATAAACAAAACATGGGATGTATTAGCTGGTTCTTCACAAAAATTAAAGATGAACACAGAAACCATGAATTCCTTGACATGATACAAGGCAGTCATTTTAATTTCAGGGTTTGGAACACATCCACAAACCACTCTCTGATGTCATAACCTCCCCACCGAATTACTGTCTTGGACTGGGTTCTTAGACATGTAAAGTATTATTTATCTCGGCAGCTAGACTATCATGATGACCTAATGTACAGTGCAGTCTTCCAGACCCCAAATTACTTGGATGCCCAAGTTATTGAGCGCATTTGTGTCAATAATAATAATAATAATAATAATAATAATAATAATGATAATAATTTAAAAAACAAAACAAAACTTGAATCATGTTTATTTAAAACCACAAGGAATAATATTATAAAAGCAGTCATGTTTTTTTAGTATTATGTTTTTTAGTGTAGAGAGTTTGCTTTGCGAATTTACAAGTCCTTAATTTTTTTTTTTCTATTCAGCATTGTTCCACTTCTCTTCCCATCTCCAGTGACAAAATGCGTCGGTCCTATTACAGTGGTTTTACTTGTTAGTTCACTATTCGATAATGATCAAGTTTGTTTCATTCACAGTTAGGCCATGCTATTGTTTAAGTGCTATATTTCACTGCTTTAGATTTTTTGATGTGCAAGTCAGATAGTGGCAGGAAAAAAAAGTGGTGGCGTTGTACTGTGAGATTATTCAGGTGAAGTTTCATTTTTCAAGTTGATGGCTTCAGATCTTCTTGAATGGACAGCCAGACAGTTTGAAGCCTGTCGGGGAAACAATACTGTCCTATCTGGAAGAAAAAAAAAAAAGTAAGTTAGATATTATTATAGTTCAAAGCTGTTTGTTTTTGGCACTTTAGTATTGGAAGCTAATAACGTTGTTACTTGCCCTATAAGCGTAAGTTATGGAATCTGAAATGCTGACTTTAAATAATTCCACCCCCGGCTCTTATACTGTGAAAAAGAGCCTTTGCACATCAAAGCCAATGTCGGGAAGGATCACAAAGAGAGAAGCAGAAACCCCCTATTTCACTGTATTCATTTGAACCCCTCCAGGGCATTCAGGTGGTAGACTGACGAGCAGGATTTCCAAGGGGCTCGTAAAGGTTTTTTTTCAATTGGTGCGTGTTGTTTTGGTGAGTTCCTATATAAAACCCATTCTAACACCATGTAAAAATGTAGGACCCTGAGGCAGTGAGGCAAGGTCAGAGAGGGTCCCATTCATCATATTCTGCCTCAGCCTGACAAAATATTCCTCTAGCAACAGCTAAACAAAGGTAGCGTCAAATGCATAGACTTCTTTACAGAGCTAGTTAAAAGCTCATTTGAATTGTGGTCATTGGAGTATATAGAATTCTTCTTTTTTGTTCTCATCCCATGGGCATGCATGTCCCTTTTCAAAGAGGCCCAGTGCCTGAGCTCAGGCTGGTGTAGAGCCAGGGGAATTAACAGTACTACTGTTAGCACTGATACTAGCCTTCAGCTCCAACAAAGCAGACAGGAGTCACAGGACGGCATTCTGGGGCTTTGTTTGAGGAAGTATTTCACAGCCTTCACACAAGAGGCAGCCCAGCTTTATATTTCTGCCGGTTTTGTATAACTAGGGCCTTCCAGGTGGATTATTTTTTTTGTATTTATTATGTATTACTCTGTATTACAATCAGTATGTTTAAATGAATTACCATTTTGATTTAGATACTTCTGTAAACGAAACGCATGCCTGATTTGACACATATTTAACCTGTACCCTGAGACATCAACCACTAAATTCTATAAGTAGGCTTTATTTTTGCTTGAATGGTAATGTTGGACTATTATGTAATGTAATGGTGCTTACTAATGTGGAGTAATGTAGAGATTAATCGTATGGGCTGGTTTTAGTTTTTCATTGTGCAAGATGGTGTCTAGTGTTGTGTTATTTTTTTTTTTCTGAACATTTTAAAGTTTAAACAGTACCGTTTAATGTTCTTTGTGTAGACAAAATTGTGCCCCCAAGACCATAGTGCCATCCCTGTAATACCAAATATGAAATACTGCAGTCATTATGTACAGTGGTAGTGGCGGAACTAAAGTCATTACAATGCAATGTACAAGTCTCTGATCTCAGTGCTTTTACTGTATGTCTTTTGGCAAATCTAATACATTGTAATTATTTTACATTTTGCAATTAGCAATTACAGTAGTTTAATGTCGAAAGCAGAATTGTCACGCATTGTCATATGAAATAAGCCTACACCCATGGAGATCATCCAAACTATAACAGACTCAATGAGAATATGTAGAATACTAAAAGTAAATTGACAAGACATTCCACTGGAACCATAAGGCAGCGTTTCTTGTCGCTAGCATAGACGTTTGCACAAAGTTATTATTATTATTATTTTTATTATTTATTTCTTAGCAGACGCCCTTATCCAGGGCGACTTACAATTGTTACAAGATATCACATTATACATTATTTCACATTATACAGATATCACATTATTTTTACATACAATTACCCATTTATACAGTTGGGTTTTTACTGGAGCAATCTAGGTAAAGTACCTTGCTCAGGGGTACAACAGCAGTGTCCCCCACTGGGGATTGAACCCACAACCCTCTGGTCAAGAGTCCAGAGCCCTAACCACTACTCCACACTGCTGCCCCAGTTGAATCTTATTTCAAATTTCTTTTTTTTCTTTCACAAATGCCATTTTTTTTTTACTGACTGTATTTGCACTCATCCCTGCAAGTATTTTCAAAAACATGTTTTCTAGTTTGCTCTACGTAACTTGACAGAGGCTGTTGACTGGGAAATGATACTGTGCATTGAAATTCAATGTGTATTTGGTTCCTTGCTCAATTAAGTGTCCGTGTGTTAGAATACTGTACTGAACTGTCTGTAAACATGTTTCTAACGGCATGCTTAATGCTGAATGTGAGTAATGCTTCTAATTACTGTCTTTATTGATGATGATGAACATAAACCATGTTACTTGATATATTTAAGTCCTTTTATTCTAATATGTGTCCAACATTACAATAAAGAATCCTAATTCATGTTTTGGACTTTTTCATTGATTGGAGAGCTACAGTATGTTAATTACATTTAATTGAAGCTTAATTCCAGAATGGACATGTAAAACTTGCAAAAAAGTATACTTTAACACATAATAAAAAGAACATAGTACAGTAACATGCAATTGGTGTGAGTGCGTGTGCATTTTTGCATGCTTGTAACTGAGTTTGATGAAGTAAGTTTCTAGCAAACATTGCTGCATCTATTTTAGCATAGTGCCGAACATTATATTTAGGATGGTGTTTCTAAAGGAAATACTGTACAGCGATTGTGAAGCAGCTTAAAAGCAGGGTATACTGTTTTTGTCTAAGCTCGGGACCACCCTGAATTAAAGATAATAAAGCTTAAAATCGTTATCTGTTGCCAAACCTTAGAAAACTTCTGATTTATATTATTGAGGGGGGAAGGGATTTGAGGTACAGATATGCTTGAAGGAAAAATTCTGAGAATTTGTGGTGTAATCTTACTAATTAAAATTGTGAAGATATTACTGTAAAGTGTAATTATTCGTTCTACCGTTAATCAATTATTCTGCGCTTTCCTACGAGGTGGATCTTTATGCGTAGCAGAATATTTGTTTTTTGCTATACCTTGCCTTTCATTTTGCTCTTCAACTGCAAACATATAGTACTTTCCTAGTGTAACTGAGAGTTTGTGCACTTCCTGTAGTGCTGAACCTGACTTCATTACTCTGGTTCTTCAGGTTCAATTATCTCATGTTATTTGTTGATGGATCTCAGATTAATTAACTTTAGACAATTCATCACAGATATCTAAGGATGGGTTGGGGTGAATTCCGAGCATGTACTGTAATGTAATTCTCCCCCCCAAACACATTGCCTTCTGCATGAGCTGCCAGATGAAAAATCAGCATTTAATTCTAAATCTAAACACAGATTTTAAAATGGCTTAGCCCAAAACCAAAAAACAGCTCTTTGCCTTACGCAGCATGCTGTATTGCTCCTTCTTGCAAAAGCCTCCAGAGCGAATTTCTATGCTGTACCATTCAATCAATCCCAGCGTTATTGCTGAGATTGCTACTCTAAGACAGATAATTGCTAATCATTTATGATGTGTGGCACAGATTGCAAACTCAACTTTTAAAGCCTTTTGCACTTGCTGTTGCAGTTCTTGCTTGCTGGCAACCAAGCTTTAGTAAGCTGCTGCAATGCAGACTAAAACTAACCTAATATAAAATATCTGCAACCTAATTTCTTATTCAATTATCGTGTAGGCATTTATCAACGATGCAAAATAAAGAACAAACACTCGTTTTTTTCTTTTTTTTTTAACAGAAGATCCAATAACTAAAAACACTGTTGTGCATAATAGTTAACATACAACTGAAAAGAATATGCGTGTGTCCACATAAGATGTCCCTTTAACATTGTAAAAATAATAATAAAAAATACTATGAAGTCATTTCTGTCTGAATTATGGTTGTTCATCGTATGTACAGTCAGCACTCGCATATCCGATCCTATAAAATGATTGTTAAACGAGTGTGACGCAGATCTGATTATTTCATTTCGGCCTGTTCCAACCCTTGTCCGTTTTTCAGGGAACACAAAAAAGATACTATGTCAAAAATACATAGCTGAAAAGATTGTGTTTTAAAAGAAGTATGCTTCCATTTTGAAGTACTGTAGTTGGTTTTGTTGGTACAGTACTATATTTTTAACAGAAGTATTTTAATTCAGAAAGATGTGATTCTGAAAATATCACTTGCTAAAAGAGACGACATGTGGACTATAATACATACTTTTAAATCTGGTTCTTATTGTAGCAGTGTGTAAAATTCCTCATTAACGACCCAACAGCAAAATGAAATCAAAATGTTACCCATGCACATAACTGTGTAAAACATAAAAGACAATGCAATTTAGCAAAAGATTAAAAAAACAACACCAGTTTCCTGAATTAACAGTATCCAAAGTCAGTATTCAAAATTGCAGAATATAGGCTAGTGCTCGATAAGGCCCTAATTTCACAGTTCATTTGCAAACGAAAATGCACAAAAGCAACTAAAGATCACAGATTTAAAAAAAAAAATGCATCACAGTATCTAAAACTGTTTTAATGATTCATTTTTTTTACATTACCGTAGCTGGTCTTGTTGGCATTGTTTTTGCTGCATTTTCGTCATGTGAAATTGGAGTAAGCGCTATGTAATTGCACAATAGACAGATTGATTTGGCATGCGAGGAAAAAAAAAAAAACAGACTGTGACGGATAAACAAATACATTGTAAACATTGAAGTGCTAGGCTTTGTATCAGAAAACTGATTGCAGGCGGAAATCGCATGTGACTGGGTAAGTGCATTAATTTATTATATGTATATAATGGGGATTGATTTTATTCTTAATACAAGGGCCGTAAAAGGTGACTGACGTGTATCTGGGTAACGGATTTCTGCGTGCTGACTGTATATATATTTACATTAACACTGAGCCGGGTCAAAAAGTGGAAAGTGTCATAGAGCTGCACTGACTAAGGATTGATTAAATGTGACCTCAGACAATCGTGTATTGTTTGAGATTTTTTTTTTTTTTTCGTTTCATGCTGTAAAATATATTTTCAGGTGCAGCATGTGAGTTGTTTTAATACAGTAAACTGTGCACAAGTTAAGCATCATCTATGGTATGTTTGGGATCCGATTGGAAATGTGCAATATTACAAATTGCAATATACAGTATGTAAAAAGAGGAATTGTTTATCCATACATAGTACTAATCAGGACTAGGAGTAACTGGGACAGTATAACGGTCCTCCAGTGACAAGGATGATTTTCATGCTACAGTTTGTATAGTACCTTCTTAAATATTTAAGTATGCAGGACTTGGATCTAAACAATGTGTTTCTGACTTGTCCTTCAGCACAAGCTAGAGAATAATGCTCCAGTTGGCAGTGATTAGTAATTGTTTGTCGAAGGCAAACTGTAGCCATGCATGTATATTTGTTTTTTGTTTATTTGTTCTGTGTGTTTGTGCACACTGTTTGTACCAGGACGACTGAACTGTTACTGAGAATTGAATGAAATGTCTGCTTCATATTTGAATAGCTCTCATTGCACGTCCTTGAACCTTTTATTGCTTATTCAGCTACTATATAGATTTCCCCAATCGTCCATCCCATTAGGTTTGCGTTCTATTACATTGTCAACACTAGGGTTCAGTGACATCTCCAGGCAGAATTGTGAAAATCCATGCTGGAGCCAGACTGCCACATTGATGCACTGTGCCCTCTTCGCAAACGCTTTTGTTTTTGAAGCTTCCTGAATATCAAACATTTATTTTTCAAAAAAATCTTTCAATAACTTATTAAAGCTTTTAGGGCCCGTTTTATTTCTTTGGAGAGGACGAGCTGTGAGCTGTGCAGTATTCAGTTCAGTCAGTTCAAAACCTTCATTCATTAATATTTAAACAATTCCTCTTTGTCCTGGTTAAGATGGTCTAGCCCATTCTAGAATTTGTAATTATTTAAGTGGTTAAGTAAGGCAATTTTATACAATGTCAAGTGAAATCTAATAACACAATACAGTATGTTGTACTGTACATACACTTGTTAGTCACTCCCACCCCCTTTTAAAAATATAAAGCTGCCTAGAAAGTGGATTTATACTGCATTTTTTCAGAACGATTGACATCAAACATTGAAATAGGATCCCTACCTAATTTTTGAAGATTTTTTGCAAATAATAATAAAACATCAAATCTTGTACTGAACAGCAAGTGGCATACAGTATCTGGATAACATTTAATCTAGTCTGTGTTCAAGATCAGCAATCAATTCCTGTGACTTTTTTATTTTTTATTTACAGCCCAGTGTTCAGTCGTGTATAGTAAAAACCTTTTCACGGTTTAGGAAAGTGTTACCAGGTGTATGTACTGTAGTGTGAATGGTCTGGTGGGCTTGGCCTGTTTAATACCTACACACACACCCTCTCACACAGGAATTTGTAACTTGTTAAAACTTGAAAGTATAGATGCTTCACTTCTCTGCACAGTGATCCGTCAAATTGTATTTAGTTTCAAAGCTGAGGTTCTGGGGAACTGCGAGGAAGGTGCACAACCATGGCATATTCTTGCATTATGCACAGGCATTTATAAAATAATAAATACAGTCATACTCCATTTTAGTTTCCTTGGGGGAGATTTAGTGTTTTTAATGATGAAGCATATTCAAACTGAGCTGTGCATTGTACTGTACTGAGGATATTGCAAAACCAAAGGTAGGGATTAACCCCTTCTGTTAAAGGATATCTCCTGAGAAATTTGGGGTAGGGAGGTGGGGACATCTGGTATAAATGTTATCTCCAGTCTAAGATTCAAATATGTATTGCAGTTGGGTATAGTGTACAGTGCATATTCTCTACCCTTGGTGAAGCTGGAGGCAGCCCGAGACTGGTTCTGTATCTAAGATTTATGATGTGGTCGGTATGATACTGTCCCAGCTCTCTGATGGAAACAGGTGCTGATACTGTAGACGTATCTGACCGCTCTCAGCCTGTATTTACTTGTGAAGGACTTTAAACTTAAGACTTTAGACCAATGTTGTGGCATAGCATTAAGCCTATTTGCTGATGGGATAAAATTACATTGAAATCCCATGCCAAGGTATGTGATCCATTGACTCAAATTTAAGCTAATGACTACTTCAGTATTGCCAGTACTACATTGCATTAGACTTCTTTTTTTATTTGCCCCAGGCCCTCAATTTCTTGGGAGGGTTAACATTTGGGATTGGGGGAGTTTAATTGCCCCTAATGGTTTTAGTTTTTTGCCTAATCCCACTTATTTTGAAAAAAAAAATCAGATTTGCCATCAACTTGAATACATTGGATGCATTTTGGCAGTCCGGGTTAATATGAGGTTGCTTATTGTTGCTGCAGGTGCGCACACACATCCAAGGACCATTGTTCTACTTCTAAAGCCAATTCTGGAGTCAACTGTGAGTGCACTTGCAAAAGTTATTATGTTATTGGCCTTCTATATAATAGAGTGCAATGCCTTAACTTGTTGAGTAAACTGTTGCTAGCCTCGAATATGTAATGAAGGCAGATCGCATGAGACGGGCTGCTTCATCTGTGATTATTTAAAGTCAGTTTCCCCTGAAAAGGCCATGGGAAGGCGTGGAGGGACCCTGTGGAAACTTACTGTACAGCTGCTGCTTCAGTTCCTTCTTATTCCATTATCTGTCGTTAGAAGGATCACTGGAGTATGTAAGGTAATGTGAAATACAAATCCTGGGAATGATTACTGCTAAATCCCATGTATTATTAACCTGAAGTGTTTTTTCCTTGGAATGCATGAAAAAGGAGATGCAGTCCTGGAGGGGTTGATAGTGCTGATCCTTCTGGCAACCAATTAAATTATTCATGTTTTGCCTGTAAAAGTAATTTGTGTATTCTGATACATTGCTGTGTATTTGTGAGGTCTGTCCAAGCATTTTTTTTTCCCCCCCAAGATAAAGATGTGGGGGTTGTGATTATTTTTCTATTTATGGTTTATGACATTGAGAATACCATCTGTTAAGATCAGATAAGAGGACAGGTGGTCATTTTGTTGCCCTTAAAATTGGTCAGACCCAGCAGCCATTTCCAGAGAATAATGAGAAGTTGTTTTTGCATGTCTGGATGGGAGGGGCAGAATTTCCAGTAGGAGAAATGATGGAGGTGGTAAATCACATTAAGTAAGTAAGCATGTCGAAGTATGGAATGCTGACAGGATGAGAACCTTCATGAAATATACAACTACTATCACATTACTGCCATGTTTAATTCTTCTCCTAAAGATCAGTTTGAATTCAATAGTATTTTATGTCCGTTCAGATTACTAACTGCTTCACGCACAGTATGGTATGAGATTTTTTTTTTTTTCCTGGCTTTGTTTTGTAGACCACAGCTTTACTGTCAGCCATGTAGAAGTATGGGACGGTTTTTCGTTTCATATGCTATTTTTCAAACTGAAGCATTTGCAAACCATCTGGAGTCGGATCACTTCCGGAATTGATTGCAGCCCTTCTGAATCCCTAGCGTTTACTTTATACACCTCATAAAGCCAGCTTGAGTTCTTATTTGCTATACTTCCTTACTGGTCCTAGATTGAGTCTCTAAGTTTTAGGGTATGTGAGTCCAGTTTACTTTAAAGCAATGCAATGTATATACAGTAGTTATGTTCAGTACTGTAGGGGCCCCTCTTTGATGCAGTACAGTTGTTTTTGAAGCTTTGTCAATGAAGCAGTATGTTATCATGAAGGATGTTATATATCAAAACAGAAAAGTTGATGCATATTGTAAGATTAAGAAACCTGGTCATTAGGCCTACAGTAAACGTAATACTGTAGGAACCACCCTTAACAAAAAAACAAAAAATGTTGGTCTGCTGTAGCCTGTTCCAGGTTTCTAGGTAGGGAGATTCTTTTTCTGTTCAAAGTACAAGTTAAAATATTTCTAAGATGTTTATGTATTGGAAGCTGTCTAGGAATTTGTTTTTTTGTAATACAAATATGAGAGAGAAATATATGCCAGAGTGCTTTGAAAAATATTTGGTTAGGAGTTAAAATGATGGGTTATAGCAAACCACGGTCTTTCATCGTGGCTCTGTATTAACCCCCTCAAAGCAAAATATAATAAAAATGGTTCAGCAAACAACGCAGCAGGTTATGAGAAATTGTGCACGGAATCAACCATCTGCTATTCAGATATGAATGACTGCTATACCTTTAATTATTCCACATGCATCTTTCTTCCGTTGTTTTACCTACCTTACGAATATGGCAGAGACACACATTCTTTCATTCACACACTATTTAAGGACAGATACTGTAGCTTAAATACAACAGACCGTCTCACTGCTTGAACACAACCTTCTAATGCAGTACTTCTAGAATACAATGAAGTAACCCTGCACAAGGCATTAGGCTGGAATTTGGTCAACTACAACAGTAGCCTATAATTTGAAGTGCTGCAGCACATTTTGTGGCAAGGTTTATTACATTTTGTATTATGTAATGTGATAGAACAGTTTTGGTACAGTACTTTTTGTTTCTTCCAAAGAGCCCCAGGATTCGGTTTTGAAAGATAAGGGAGGAATACATTTTATCATCCTAAGGAGTTTCTTGCTCGTATTACCATTGTTTGTGGTCAGTGTTACATCTGTTGCTTTTTATAGCTATGAAAACTTTAGTCATGTCTGATGGTACAGTAGGGTTTGGTCAGAGACATGTATAATCATCTCAGCCTCTTGTCTTTTTATATTGAATAATGCATGATTGAATTAAAATAATTTAAGGCAGACTTGTCTGTTTTTCTCCTACTGTATTATTATCTATGCTCCTGATGTGAATGTATTCTATTTCATATGGAAATAACTTTTTCAGTATACTGTGCAGTAATCATTAATATATTTTAAGGCACCTGTTTGTCTAATTTAATGCTTTCATCATCTCCAAACCAGCTGAAGTACAGTGTGAAAGCCACATTATTCATTTAAAGGTAGGACACTCTGAGGGCCTCTTAATCAGCACACTGTAATCACCTCCACATCTCAGATAGTTTTAAATCTGCGCTGCTTTCCAGTGCACATGAATAGACACTCTGGGCTTTAAATATGGTATTACTGTGTGTACTGCAATGTCCCTGTAGTAGAGCAATCTCCTAACACTGGAATCGTTGCACTGTGACACCGGGTCAGTTGGTCTGCATATGGATTCAAAAGGGTCAGATGGCTAGTCATCGCCCTACTAAGCGGCTTAGTCAGATCTATGAAGTCTTACTTCTCTCACTCTACAAACCCTGAGGTCAAAAGAAACAATGTGAAGAGTGCTTTCAATAATGTAGCTTAGTGGCCATTATACGGTTAACCTGCCATCCCAGATTAACTTGCGTTTTAATATTTTATAGCCTAATGACAGTTAGAGACCTGCAGACTGTGGTCTGTTCCTTCTATATATTTTTGGTGGAGGGAGCGGTGGGAGGGATTGTAATTCAAGACTTTTCATTTATTATTGATATTGTTTCAAGAAGCTAAAAAAAAAGTATTATTGAGCTAGAGCTTGGCACTTTCTTTTTTCTTTTTTTTTTTATTTATTTTTTATAAATGAATCAAAACATTTTCTTTCCCAGTTGTGGATTCGAATATACTCTCCAAATCTTAGCGATGTGTAACGTCGGACTGACACACCTGAGTGAAATAAGCACAGGAGTCAATATCTTTAAGTGCCTGTTGGGGCTGGAGCCTGTAAATTAGACCTGCGTACTGTAGCGCTTTGAGATTGAGATTGTGTGCTCTTCACATCCAGATGTGAAAATTATACTGCTGTGCTGCCAGTCTGCAGATACTAGAAAAACATAACCCTGGCCTGGGGGAAATATGCAGATGGCCATGTAGCTCTCCTGAAATTGTTTAATACAAATCTTGTCCATTCATGCTTTTAGTACACTTACCATTTCAAATGACACAGTAGTAGCCTGCTGTGGGTGAAGTGATGCCATTAAATGACCCTCCTTTAAACATGTGCACTTTATATAGGAGAGCAGCTACTGTAAAGGCCACAGTCACTATAATCTAATAGTACAGCTTCTGTTCTCCAATAAAATGATCACCTTCAGGCAGGGTTTCCCCTGGGTTCTAGATTTTTGTAGTCACTAGTGACTAATCCTTTCTAAAAACATTAGTCATTCCAGATATTCAGTAGTCACTACTGGCGCACAGCTCAAGTCTTCAAGGGTGTTATGAATCCTGTTTTTATTTTATACCTTAAATCACTGTATTGACCAAAACAATTATTTAGGGAAATTGGAGAGAGCTTCAGTCGCAAGACATTTGGGGCGTTTTTAATCTTTGATGGTATTTCGCCTTGATCGCCATTTGCTAGTAATGTACTAGTACTGAGCAAACAATCCACATTTTTTCACTGGATTGAAAGCTAAAACTACTCTCACACCAGACGTAACGGCTTGTCAAACTAGACCGCATGACAATACTTTGGTTTCTGATTGGCCATACATTCTGTATTTTGAAATGTAGTACTTAAGTTACAGTAAACTTCGGGTCATTGAAAAGAATAAAATATCGACTTGCAGGCATGAACGCACACAGGAAATAAAATAAGTTAGACTAGGATTAGTTTTTTAAAATGTCTTTTTTTTGTATCCCAGACAGACTGCAGTAACCGCCCAACTGTTTATATTACATTTAAACAACAGGGCTTATTTAAAATGTACATATTTAATATGTAAATTAGCCATGTGTGCACTGAACGCTGTCACAGCGCATCAGTCTGGTGTTGGCGATTAAACGCTGATTACGTGACAAAAGTTTGCAATAGATTGGCAAGTGGTACTAAATAAAATGCGTTGTCTGCTATTTCAGAATTTTTCTCGAGTACCCCAGTTTGAAAACTGCTAGAAAGAAACCACATTACCAACAGATACAGTTTAATAGTAGTAGTATTTAAATGCCGTTGTCCTGACTGGTAAATTCTTCCAGCTTCCCCTTTTATTTTGACAATTTCCATATAAAAAATGACATTTTTATCTTGACATTTTTCATTCTTAGCCACCAAGTAAATATTTTGGACAGTTTTCAAAACAATTGTTGCTTTATTTTTACACGTTGGTGTTGTTGATAATATGATAAACGCGTATATCTGCTTCAGGTTAAACGATGGCCCGTGTTACACAGAACACTACAAATACAATGTCAAATATACACTATGTATTTCGTTGGTTTTGTGGATTTGCTATGTTTTTAACTTATTTTAATACTGCACATAATTATAGTTTAGAAAATGATACTTACCAAAACCATGCTGCACGTGAACTGTATTACATAAGAATTTCCTTTATTCCGATTCCAGTGGTGTTTTCTCAATGCAAGATG
Organism: Acipenser ruthenus; assembly: GCF_902713425.1. Lineage (NCBI taxonomy): Eukaryota > Metazoa > Chordata > Actinopteri > Acipenseriformes > Acipenseridae > Acipenser > Acipenser ruthenus. The sequence continues at coordinate 19,551,071 of NC_081210.1, read as the reverse complement.
TATTGTAGGCATATATACAGTGCCGTATAAAACCACATACACTGTATATATACAATTTTATCATGCTCGTTATAGGCCTACTGGCGAAATGGTCAAGAGACAGTTGGTGCTTAACACATACAGAATAATTTTGGCCCTGAATTTTAGCATTTTTGGTCATAGAAAAGACACATTTCACATATTTTATAACGTTACCGTAGGCTACTTTTTTTCTTTTTTTAGGTAATGATGTGTTTTCGTTTTACAAATCTTCTGCAGACAGTATTTTTAAGCACAACTATAATAACCTATATTTCAACAGTCACTGCCGAAGCTTATTACTTATTCTTCCAGAAGTGTGTAACGGATACGAGGTTATATTTGTACCGGGCCATGTTGTTAACAAGCCTGATGTTGTCGTCAGGCTTTACTGTGAAACTGCCTGTAACCAGGGCGGGTGTGAGCACATTCTACTGGACTGGAGAATAAAAGCACGGGAGTTTAATTATGAAAACGCAAGTGTAAAGAAACAAGTAAAAAAGATTAGCCTGTCGTCAAACATGTCATGGTAATACAACATACATTAATTTACTGCGTATTGGTATTGATTGCGTCTGGTCAGGGAAGGGGGACACACGAGCGCGTTTAGAGAATTTCAGCGGGACATTGGCGCAATGGCGCTAACACTGTGGATGCAAAGGTTTGAGCAGAACGATAGGTTGCGGATGCAACCCCGGTTCCCTGAAAGAGAAAATAACCATCAAGGTATGGGACATTGCCGTCAGGCAGTAGGGATTGGCTGAGCTTTATGTCAAAGCTGCCGATAGGCCTCCGCGCAAGCTGCCGTGTAAGCCCGCCCCCCTGGGAGCTTACTATACGCAACGCGCGGAGAGTCACTTCCTCTTTTGCCCTTCAGGCCGTGAAGGCTTCCAGAGCGACCTCGCGGCTTGATGGTTATTTTCTCTTTCAGGGACCGGGGTTGCATCCGCAACCTATCGTTCCCTTTCAAGTCGAAAATAACCATCAAGGTATGGGAACAGAGTACCCAAGCCGTCGCGAGGGAGGATTCTCGGCAGTAGGACAGACTTACGTCATAACGCAACTGCGTAGGCAGTACATCTACGCACATGCGGAGCTGCGCCTCAGCGTCTATGCTCGCAATGACACCTATCCTAAGGTGTAATAGTCACACCATATTGTCAACCACTCTACACGTCCGCAACCTGAGGCGTCATAGAGTATAACACAGATGCTCCAAATGACGGAGCAGAGGATTCCAGTACATTCAACCGGCAGAACCTCGTAAAAGTATGCGGTGTAACCCAACTGGCTGCAGCGCAAATGTCAGACATCGGCACCCCTCTAAAGAGGGCCCAGGATGTTGCCATACCCCTAGTGGAATGTGCCTTCAACTGCCCTGGTGGCGGAAGGCCCATAGAATCATATGCTAACTGAATAGCATCCACTATCCAATGAGAAAGGTGTTGTTTAGACAACGGCTGATCCAAAGTCTTAGAACCATGGCATATGAACAGCTGTTCTGTTTGCCTCACAGTCCTTGTGCGGTCAATATAACACCTCAATGCCTGCACAGGGCAGAGCATGTGTAACCGCTCTTCCTCTGGGGAAGAAAAAGGAGGAGGATGGAACGCCATCAACTCGGCTGGTTGGTTCATATGAAACGGGGATATGACCTTGGATAAAAAGGGCAGATTTGGACGCATGGAGACCTTCGAACCGTCTCCTGCGAAACGAGTACATGATGAATGCACCGAAAGTGCATGTAACTCGCCCATGCGTTTTGCTGATACCACTGATAGCAAAAACGCAGTCTTTATAGACACGAACTTCATATCCACACTGTGGAGAGGTTCGAACGGTGCCTTGGTAAGGGCTTCTAGCACCACATCAAGGCTCCATGACGGTAAACTGGCCGTCCTTGGAGGCCGCAAGCGTCTTGCGCCTTTTAGGAACTGAGATGCCAGAAAATGGCAACCACGTGATAACCCGTCAATGCGTACATGGCAAGCCGAAATGGCGGCTAAATACACTTTAAGTGTAGAGGGAGATTTCCCCTCATCTAGCAGCTTCTGCAGAAACTGTAATATCACTGCCATAGGGCAGGAGACCGGGTCATGGCCCTCAGCCAGACACCAACTCTGAAACAATTGCCACTTATACGCATACTGCGACCTAATAGAGGGCGCTCTCGCACTTTGAATGGTCGATAATAACCGCCGTCGAAAGCCCTAAGGCTGACAGGCGCTCCCGCTCAGGGGTCAAGCCCATAACTGCATGAGACAACAGGTCCGCTCGCAGAGGGAGCTCCCTCGGGCGACCGTGCAACAACTGCACCAGACTCGGGAACCATATTCTCCGAGGCCACCGAGGAGCGATCAGAATCACTGTCGCTTGCTCTACCCTGACCTTCTCCAAGAAGGCGGGGAGCATCGGAATCGGTGGAAATGCATACAGGAGCCCTGGCGGCCATTCGTGAGCCAGTGCATCGACTCCTAGGGGGCTGTCGAGGTCCTTCACCGAGAACCATAGGGGACAGTGCGTGGTCTCTCGCGAAGCGAAGAGATCGACTTGCGCTGTGCCGAACCATTCCCAAATGCGCTCTACCACCCGAGGGTGAAGACGCCATTCGCCTGCAAGAGGACCTCCTCTGGACAGGAGATCCGCTGCGTAATTGACTCTGCCCGGTAGGTGAACCGCACGCAGAGAGGCCAAACGCGGTTGTGCCCAAAGCAACAGCCGTGTTACCATCTGGTGAAGACCGGGGGACCGCATGCCGCCCTGGCGGTTGATATACGCCACTACCGTGGTGTTGTCTGACCGCACTAACACGTGCTTGCCTAGAAGCACTGGCAAGAAGTGCCGAAGGGCGAGGTCCACCGCTCTGAGTTCCAGAGCATTGATGTGGGCCGACCGCCAGGGTCCTGACCACACTCCGCGAGTCCCCGACCCGTTCCAGACTGCTCCCCAACCCTGGTTGGAAGCGTCGGTCGTAATAACCTCCCTTCGGAAGATGGGACCCAAGCGTACGCCCTGGCGGATGTTCGACGGAACTTTCCACCAGCGCAGTGCTTCCCAGCAGGTTCGGGATACCCTCAACCTGCAGTGTTTGTCTCTCCGCGGATGCAACGCGAAGGCATTGAACCAGGCCTGCAGAGGTCTCTGGTGTAGTAAGCCCAAGGGAAGGGCTTGCGAGGCGGCAGCCATCAACCCCAGCATGCGCTGACACAGCTCCATGCTGACTGTTTCTTTCAACCTGAATAGGGAGAGACACCGCTCCAGCGAGGCAACTCTTTGTGTCGACAGGGTCGCTTCCATGGACACAGAGTCCCGATGCAGACCCAAGAATTCGGTCTGTTGGCTCGGCACGAGGCGGCTCTTTTCTGAATTGACCTTCAGACCTAGCCGCTGAAGATGGTCTGTAACCATCACTGTGTGCTGTGCCAACTGCTCCTTTTACTGCGCGCAGACGAGCCAGTCATCCAGATAGTTCAGCAGTCGGACGCCTTGAGCCCGCAAGGGAGCTAAAATGGCATCCATACACTTCGAAAAGGTTCGAGGAGCTAGAGACAGGCCGAATGGCAGGACACAAAACACGTAGACCCTGCTCTGAAATGCGAATCGTAGATAGTTCCTGTGACCGGGACAGATGGGAACGTGAAAGTACGCATCTGTCAGGTCTACAGTGGTAAACCAGTCGCCCTGCCGGACAGACTGGACAATGTGCCTGTGCGTAAGCATCTTGAACGACAACACCCGTAGGTATTTGTTCAGTACTCGCAGATCTAAAATAGGGCGGAGCCCACCGCCCTTTTTTGGCACTAGGAAGTACTTGAAGTAGAACCCCTGGTCGGTCAGATCAGGGTCTACTAGTTGAATGGCACGCTTCTTGAGCAATGCCTGTATTTCCACATTCAGCGCTGAGGACTGAACCGAGTCCTTCACTGCAGTTACCACCACTCCCCTGAAGGGGGGGGGGGGGGTTTAACCGGAACTGAAGGGTGTACCCGGTGAGTATAGTTTTGCGCACCCAGATGTCGTCGGTGCATTGTTGCCAGAACAGAAGCTGTGGAACAGTGTAGGGGTGGGTTAACGGCTGCCTGGGTTTCTTAGGGCTGCTTAGGCTGCGCTCGCTCACGAGGGGCCTGGCCAGAGCCACGAGGACGCGGTCTGCCACCTCCTCTAGGGCGCCACCCTCCGCGCTGCGGTCTTGCAAACGCAGGTTGGCTGCGTGCTGATACACTCAAAGGGGCGGTTTTACGCATCGGTGGAAGCCAGACATCGTGTCTAGCACTCGCAAGCACTGACGAGCAGTAGCGAAGCGAGGAGCACCGATGTGCGTGTGTCGAACGCCGAAACGTCGAGCACCGAAGTGCGTGCGTCAAACGCCGAAGCGTCGAGCACTGAAGTGCGTGCGTCGAGCACCACCGCGTCAAGTGCCGAGGTGCGTGCGTCGAGTGCCGAGCACCGAAGTGCGGGCGTCAAACACCGAAGCGTCGGGCACCAAGCGTCGAGCACATGAAGTACGTGCGTCAAGCGTCGAGGTGCGTTCGTCGAGCGCCGAGCACCGAAGTGTGTGCGTCGAGCGTCGAGCAGAGAAGTGCGTGCGTCGAGCGTCGATGCGTCAAGCACCGACGCGTCGAGCGTCAATGCAACGTGTACCGAGCGTCGAGCGCCGAAGCGTTGAGCGTCGAGCACCGAGCCCCAAGTGCAGAAGCATTAAGCACCAAGCGCCGAAGCGCTGCACCAAGCGCAGAAACGCTGACACCAAAGTGCCGAAGCGCAGGTACCGAGCGTGGAACGCTAGCACAGACGCCTACGCGTCAGCTGACCCGCCGAGCGGAGACGCTAAGTGCTGGTACGGTGTCTGATGCTGTGCAATACTTGCCTGATGGTGCTGGGGATTTTGCACGTTGGTGGTTGTCTTCCTCTGTATAGTGAAAGGGAAATTTATTTATTTATTTATTTATTTATTTATTTTTGTTGGACGCTGCAACAATATACAGAATGATATAAGCAAGAGGGTGTAGTAAACAATTACCACGTGGTGGGTAGAACGCGCCGCGGTGGGGAAGGAAGACTGCAGAGCAGACTACACGCGCACACACGGTCTAGCCTAAGCGAGACCGAGGATGCAGATATGCGTTTTTTTTTTATAGTACAAACAGAAACGATCGTCACTAGTGACGATTCCACATTTTTTTTTGTCGTCACTTTCAAAAAACATTCGCAAATTACGAGAGTGACGAGCGACAGCGAAACCCCTGCCTTCAGGCCTGTTGTAAAGATTTGTCAATCTAATTGTACCATACAAAGTGCTAATTGGGTCCCAGGATTGAGGCAAAGTTGTTATGCATGCAGAGATTCAAATTGGGGATCTTTTCATGTGATGGTGTGGGGTCTATTATAATGACTTATTCCAAACACTAGAATATCTTAATAGCAGTATCCTGAAACTTAGAAACTTAGAAACTTGCTTTTAAAAAGCCCCATTGATTTTTACTTTCGGGTCGTGAGTTCTGATTTGTTAAGTTTTCAGGAGTTGCTGTATAGCCTGGTCTGTAACTGACGGTCCCATTCTACTCGTGGCATTCAAACGAATGAGTCATTTTCAATGGAAGCGGAGAAGAACAGTATAGTTTGGTGGCTCTCCTGTCGGTTCTATAAAGGATCCTGCATAAATCATGTAATAAGTACTGTAGCTGCAGCAAATGTCAGCCAGAATTGTGAACTGATAACCTTGAAATCAAAGTGTTGGTGTAGATGAATAATATACAGCAGACTGAAAGAGCTGAAGATGCACACATTCCGTTCTATGTAAACACCCTGTTTATACATGGCTCGAAATCTAACCTAAAAAAATACTAAAGATATTGTGAATCCAGTGGGTGGTTTAGAAGAGGGTCTTGCCTGTGTGTTGCTGTGCATGCTTTTTAGCATTTGACAGCCGTGAAACCATTATAAAATGTAAGCACCTCGGGCAATGTAATATAACTCTAAATTGGAAGTGTATGGTTTGTATGCTTGGCAGTCAGTCCCAGCATTATAAGTATACACATCTCACACCTTTTGTGTTTTAAGCATCTGCCCCCCTTTTTTTTTTTTTTTCTTTGGCCACAAAAATGCATTTATATCAGTACATTTGATATATTCAGTTTTACTCAGTCATAAAAAATGGTTCTGTGAAAAGATTTTTTTTTTTTTTAGTCAGAGGTGAGAATATTTAGCATGATCCTAAGAACCAGCATATATTTGCTGTAGGAAGGTGGCCATTTGACTTTAATTAAAAACCAAGAAACCCTGAGTTATCTGAACCATTCATATCGTCCATTGCCACTTACAGTACAAAGATATTCGCTGCAACATTAGCTATGTGAAACACCCAATTTATTCCAACGAAATGTGTGTCAGAGGAATACAGATAGTTAGATGTCAGTCTTTATTCTGATTTAACCCTGTTGTTCGTCTCCACAGCCGTATCCTCCAATTCCCTCGCAGTCTACAGCATTTCATTCACCATTCAGTTTCTTCCATGGCAATTTCAACTCCATTTTCAAAGGGGGCACTTGCAGCCGTTTCTATTGGAGGGGGGGGGGGGGGGGGGGACGACCATTTTTCAGAAATAAAAAGACGCAAATCTGGATTACTGGCAACTTTTTTCAGATTTATTACTGTAGCTTTAGAAAATAATAATAAAAAAAATGGTAAAATGTAAAATAATGCAATAATGACATTTAAAAGAGTGGAATTCTGTTTCCGCAGTATAGCTGACTGAATTACATTATTGTAATAGAGAGCTTCAAATGAGCTCTCTATATAACGGTACTGTCTGTTTTTCATTACGAGAGTTCAGTGCAAAACCCTGTCAATTACAGAATCCAAAAATACATTTTCCAGTAATCTTTCAGTTTCTGTTTTCTGTTTTGGATTGATGTGGTGATATACAGAAGTTACTAATTGCCTGCTGGATCACATTGCTGCATATGACAGATATCTGGGGCTCAGGGGGTTAAATCCCCTCCACACTGGGCTGATTAGATACTGTAAATCTGATTAGACTTGGAGCTGCTGATGTGTCACAGCTTGATCTGAAGCCTGTCTACCCGAGCAGAGGCCTTGGCTCTTGTTGAAATTCTACTCTTTCTGCAGTCATTCAGTAAAGGGGGTTGCTGCTCTGTTGCTCAGCTGTGCAGTGTATTATTTTAAAGAGGGGAGGGGTGTGAAGGGGGATTGCAGGTGTGCCCACTTGACAAACCCTGGGATTTATAATGACCTCTCATCAGTCGTACTAATATGTAATTCACACATTTCCAGACCCCAGATATTGCGTTTCCAGATGAGGTATGTGATGGAAACTCTGCTTACCCTGAATTAATACATAGTATAATCTTACCCAAGTCCCTCGACGCTGTCTGGACATATTGTTCCAGCTCGCTTCGTGTTTCTTGTGCCCAAAGGATAAATTCAATTCTATACACAGACAATACAATGCCTACACTGCATACTGAAGGACGAGGGAATGTGATATTTATCACCCTGTTCTCGCATTGGTTTGGGGCTCTTTTTCACAATGTGTGTTGGGAAAGATATGGATTGTGTACTGTATTGCTGAGCGTGTATAAATCTTTTGCAAGAGACATTCAGTACTGTATCTTGCGAGAGAGATGGCTTAGGGTGGTCTCCTTCATTGTTAAACTGCTTTTTGTATGTGAACAGGCTTTCTATTCCCCCTAAAACACCTATCGAGACTTTATATTAGACTACATATTGATAGGTGAAAACAAAACAAATGCAGAAGTTCAGAATGAAAGATATTTTAACCTAACGTATAAATATTTGAACATTAATTACATTGCATTTTTAAAGCGCATACAATTGTGTGTGTGTGGGGAGGGCAGTACTGTACAGTAGGTCTTCATTATGTGACTCTTCTACAGTAAATTAGTGGCACAATACTCAAGGGTCTTGTTTTTGTTTTTTTTTAAAACCGGTTTACAGCAGTGAAACTATTGGTAGTGTCCTTAGAACAAAAGAGGTGCAGGTTGTTTGTTTTGTGCTGTCCCTTGAAGTTTGTGCATACTGTTTCATTGGGTTTTGTGTTTATTTTACTTTGTTTCCTTGCTGAAGATCTATGAGCAAACTATATTGGTTGAAGAATTTTAACCAGTATTATTCACAGATTTGCCACACTTTTTAGATTTACAGACCTGGGGCATTTTCGTCTTGTTAAAGGTTGCTTGTAATCTGCACTGCTGAAGACGAGGTTGATTCTTGTGCTGTAACTCTCGGTGCTATACTGCAGGCACTTGGGGTCTGAGAGATGATTCCAGGTGGTCCCTGAAAAAATTACAAAATTAGGCTACTGTACTTCTACCTATCCCCACACTGTCAAACCACAGCAACACCAACGAATCAGCACGACAGCCCATACCTGGCTGCAACTTCTACAACTACGAATACTTAAGAAATATTTAGCATGAAATAGTTCCAATTACAGTTAGTTTTTTTTAAGCATAATAATAATATTATATAATAATTATAATGATATAATAGTAATAATTAGGAATTAGGATGGTAATTTTAAACATTTAAACGTATCCACTCTAAAGAAGTGTTTAAACGTTGAGTAATATGCTACCCGTATAACCGGTCACGTGACAAATTTCACCAAACGCATATTTTTAAATGTATTCGTTTTCGTAATTTCTCATCATATACAGCAGTCTATCGCATATCCAACTGCTGTGGTGTTCATACCGTAGTGGGCATGGTTCATACTGTAGTGGGCCCTGGATAAGGGCATCTGCTAAGAAATAAATAATAATAATAAAATTGCATCTCTAAACAAAGGAACGAGGAAAAGCCACGTTTGGAATTATTTTCAGGAACCGGACGAAAGAACCATGGTATGTAAATAATTGTGCCAAACAGAATTGCCGTACCACAAAAACACAAGTTCAATGCATCATCGTTTGAAATGAAAACATTGAGAATTACTGTGGATGGATTAAAAAGCAAACATCCATAATAAACAGAACACTCTAGATGGCGACTGAGAATACGTATAACACGATTTTAAAAGGAAGGTTTTTTTTCAATATTAATTCAGAGAACGCTTAAGTGGTAAATTATGTATAGACTTTAATTTACCAGTACACTTTTACAGAAATAATTTGTTTAACACTATATATATATATATATATATATATATATATATATATAATATATATATATACACATATATAATATATCCTTCATATCTATTTGTCAGCAGAAGGGGATATTTAAAAAAAGAAATAATAATAAATATATTGATTTCCTGTTTGTGGCACCGATCCCAGAACAGTAGAGTTAATATAACAATGTATTGAAATCTGTGCATTTGATAGATTCTGTAACATGTAAATTAATTATTATTATTGGTTTGGCTTTGTTCTTTTGAATATAATATGATATAAAATAAAAGTTTTAGTTTAGTTTCTCACTTTGTGCCCACGGGGCCAGCAAAGGTGCATGCCACTAGTGCAGTACAAATACAAAGAGAGACATTTACTAAGATAAAATAATAATACAAATGCGTTTACAAAGACCAAATTATGATCCAGTGGTTAAAGTCCAGGGCTTGTAACCAGAAGGTCACTGGTTCAAATCCCACCTCTGCCACTGACTGAGCAAGTCACTTAACCTCCTTGTGCTCCATCCTGTGGATGAGTTGTTAAATCAATGTCCTATTGTAAGTGACTCTGCATATAATGCACAGTTCACAGCCTACCTCTGTAAAGCGCTTTGTGATGGTGGTCCACTATGAAAGGCGCTATATAAAAATAAATATATTATTATTATATTATAAGATCGTTACCTTAATTAAAAATGTGGACAGATGAATCTACCGCTTAATGTACCACTTAATCAACTAATGCCCATAAATTAATTGATCAAAAATTTGAATCGAGTGATAGCCCTAATTTAATTATATGCTGTGTTGTGTACGTGTGTTTTTTTTTTTTTGTAGTTAAGTCTTTGCAATGTTAAAACATTATTTGTTTATTTAGGAGTTCTTAGCTTGGGAAAATACTAACCAGGACCGTCAATATACATCATTATGTAATATAAAGAGTGTGTGTGTGTGTGTGTGTGTGTATAGATATGGTTTAAACGCTGACACCTGCATAGCATTTAAACCTTCATAAAAATGTACCAAAAGCACATCCCTAACAATAATGATATCTAATCTGAAATACCAGTTCTTGTGTAGTTTGACATGTAAGTATTTATGTAATGGTTCCGTGCTGTTTGGGGGAACCAATGCTTCAGCACCGTTAGAATCGCAGTGCTGCTGTGCTGATTAAATTCAGACTTCATACACAAGTCTTAACTCTCTGTAGTGCAGACAGTTGATCCAGTCTATGCCACATGTTGTGGCTCTGCTGCTTTAGGTAAGGTTCAATGTATTGAAAGCTAAAGGAAGATGAAAGTGTGGGGGAGAGACTGAGATGTTGGTGTTGGATGTGGAAGTTTTGAAAAACAGAGATAAGAACCAAGGTTTCTAAATGAGTGGTTGGCTGGAGTATGAAAGTCTAGAGGCTTCTGTACTCTGTAATGGGACTCTTCGGGAGGCCTGGCTTTACACTTGACTTTGTGAAAGAGGAGCTATTGTAGATCCCGCTTATCAACCCAAGCAGCTACTAGAGATAGCACAGCTTCCTCTGAAGAAATCAAAGAAAATGAAAAGATAGTTCAGCCTCTGTCTAAACTGAACGGAATGCAAGAGATATCCGCTTCTGAAAGAATCCAAAAATGGTTTAATTGAGAGGGGGTGGGGTGGTAAAATTCAGGTCATTTTGTGGTTGGATTAATAAGCAGAAGCTATGGTTTAAAAAAAAAGTATTGACCTAGCTTATCTTGTAGCTTAGACTGTAATACAATTGGCAAGAACAATACAAATTCCTATTAATGGTCTAAAACCAAAAAATACCTGCATTACTTTGTTCCATGACAACATCCAGTCAACCCATTCTAGAGGAGTGGTAAATATGTGTTCTAACTGAAGGGTGGATCAATAAGTCATGTTGAATAAACCAGTGTGGCAGGAATCTAGCTCATGGTGAAAGTAAGGAGGAATGCTGAACCAAGAGAAATCAACGAGGAGGGGAATGGGAATCTTCTGAATGGAAAATGAAGTAACAACCACATACACATAAACATGCTTACTCTATTTATTCTAAATAACCAAGCAATCATTCTAGGTACAAAAACAAAAATATACTTCTGTAAAGCCGTAAATATTTGCTAGCCTTTTATTATGTGTGTTTCATATGGGGGGGAAAAAAACGCAAACATTTTTGGCACGAAATCAAATTCCACTAACAATACATACTTCGTATATTTTAAAAGGTCGCCAACATTTCTGGAGCGAAATAGGTTTTATGGGTGTGAGTCACCAAATATTGTTGTCAAATATTTAATATAATAGTTTTCAAACAAATGGGATTACCAAAAGTGGTTGAAAATATAAGAATAATGATCGAATGACAAATAAGTGCGTAATTGAATGGTAATCGATCAATTATATGGTAATTACAATTACACAGGTGTGCCAAAATTCAACGACAATTACAATTAGCCTGCATTGAAATTGCAATTCATTCGGAATTGCCCAGTTGCAATCGTAATTGAGCCCGAGTCTGCTGTAAATGTAGGAGGTAATTAAACAGAAAACTATGTCTTTATGCTGGTGCAAATCTTTTTATCATTTTATAGAAGGGAGTTGTTTTGCTTTGTTTTTAATCATTAAGACAATAACTACAAATGCATGGCCTCCAATTTGCTTTCCAACAGATTAGACTTTTTGGTGTCTGTCAAGTCTACTTGTGTTTTTTTTTTTGTTTTTTTTTTATATAAATCAGCTGTTCCTATTTTTTATCAGTGTTAATGTGTTCATTTCATCTGACCATTTGTTAGTTCCTTTTATAGGTATTAGTACACAATATGATAGAAAACAGGCATTGATTGGCCATTACATTGCACAGACAGACAAATGCATTTATATTCCAGATAATCAACAGATAAACTGTTGTCTTTTCCATTTGTGGTGGGGGTGATGACTTTACTTCCTTATTACCAGCGATCATAAGAGTAATAAAAAATATATATAAATAAAAAAAACACTCTTAAGTGGTGGGTAGGGTGATACTAAACCCCTGTCAATCTCATTTCTCACTGCTCATCTCTGTAATGGAATATGGGGCTTTTGGTGGCTTGAGAGCACACATTTCAGCATGCTTTCTCTAACACCACTGATTCAATCATACAGTAGATGTAAGGAGGTTTTATTGTGTTCCCTGGGGATTTTATTGTAGTATTGGTCCAGAGAGTGGAGGTGGTAGTTTTAGTTTTATTTGAAAGAACAATCATTAGAAGTTAGGGTTCAACAGGGTCAAGTAAAATACTGTTTTTAGAAAGGTACTCAAAAGCCATGCTTTTTGTTTTAGTATCTTAAAATGATACCAGTAGTCATATAATAATAAAAGTAAAACCCATGGTACATAAAGGGGCACTTGGAAATTGGTGGTCTCTTTGTTTTTTAACACAAGATTAAACCAGCTAGAGTAATGGCAAATGTGCACCATTCAGGTCTAGATTAAGGACCTTTCATTAAAGTTATGTGAACCGTGGAAAAGCCAGAAAATAGATAGATTATCATCATCTACTCTACAGTAGTTGCAAGGCTTGGGTATTACGGCTGTGAGGTTCGTAGATTTTGCTTGCATGCAGTAAGGTCCCTTTTAAAAGAAACCATGTCATTTGATATGACACATACACAGCGGTGAAGATTGTATAAAGATATGATTGTGGTGACCAAAAATAATGAAAAACACTGTGTGTTATACTGTGGGGGAGGGGGGGGGGGGGGGAGTGTGGCATTACAGTACTCTAAATTGCAGCTTGTAATGTACTGTACACTTTCACTCTACAAGGGTTAAAGTGTTGATTATAAGAGGCACCACGTGTAAAACTGCTAACCTCAGTTTTAACCAAATGTCATAGCTTTGAAATACTTTGAACACTATAGAGTCCCTGTAGGCCAAAAATAAAACTCTGACGTTACTAACAGTGGGCTCTAAGTAGGAAAAGAACCTGACCTTTTAAAACTGCAGTGGACTTCCTTAATCCCTCTAGTTTTACAGCGCGGCCCACAGTCTTTTTTTTTTTTTTTTTTTTTACTCTCAAAATAGAAACATTATTAGCCTGTAACACTGGCAGTAAAAGTACAGTAAAAAGCCCACACTCGCACAAATAAATCAGTTTTGTCTGAGTCATATTATGCCTAATCTAATGAGATCTAATAAAACTAAATGCTACAGTGCTGTATCTGTATAAATAATGGATATGCTTGTGTTCTTTATGCTCAAGGAGCAGCTGGTGGAATTTTGATGGGGATAATGTGTGAATCACAGATAGATATCTATCTCTCTCTCTAATATATATATATATATATATATATATATATATATATATATATATATATATATATATGGATATACAGTGCCTTGCAAAAGTATTCAGTCCCTTGACCAATTCTCTCATATTACTGAATTACAAATGGTACATTGAAATTTCGTTCTTTTTGATATTTTATTTTAAAACACTGAAACTCAAAATCAATTATTGTAAGGTGACATTGGTTTTATGTTGGGAAATATTTTTAAGAAAAATAAAAAAACTGAAATCTCTTGCTTGCATAAGTATTCAACCCCCACACATTAATATTTGGTAGAGCCACCTTTCGCTGCAATAACAGCTTTAAGTCTTTTGGGGTAAATGTACCAGCTTTGCACACAGTGTCGGAGTGATTTTGGCCCATTCTTCTTGGCAGATTTGCTCCAGGTTGTTCCGGTTGGTTGGATGACGCTTGTGGACCGCAATTTTCAAATAGTGCCACAGATTCTCAATGGGATTGAGATCAGGACTTTGGGCCACTGTAGGACATTCACCTTTTTGTTCTTGAGCCACTCCAATGTTGCTTTGGCCTTGTGCTTGGGATCATTGTCCTGCTGAAAGGTGAATTTCCTCCCAAGCTTCAGTTTTTTAGTGGACTGAAGCAGGTTCTCTTGCAGTGTTTCCCTGTATTTTGCTCCATTCATTCTTCCTTCAATTTTAACAAGATGCCCAGTCCCTGCTGATGAGAAGCATCCCCACAGCATGATGCTGCCACCACCATACTTCACTGTAGGGATGGTGTGTCTTGAGGCATGGGCAGTGTTAGGTTTGCGCCACACATAGCGCTTTGAGTTTTGGCCAAAAAGCTCTATCTTGGTCTCATCTGACTACAAAACCTTTTCCCACATTGCAGCTCGGTCACTCTCATGCTTTCTGGCAAACTCCAGACGTGCTTTCAGATGGTACTTTTTGAGTAACGGCTTCTTTCTTGCCACCCTCCCATACAGGCCAGTGTTATGCAGAGCTCTTGATATGGTTGACTGGTGCACCATTACTCCATTCCCAGCCACTGAACTCTGTAGCTCCTTCAAAGTGATTGTTGGCCTCTCTGTGGCTTCTCTCACAAGTCTCCTTCTTGTTTGAGCGCTGAGTTTTGAGGGACGGCCTTTTCTTGGCAGTGCCTGGGTGGTGTGATGCAGCTTCCGCTTCCTGATTTATTGATCCAACTGTGCTCACTGGGATATCGAAACACTTGGATATTATTTTGTACCCTTTCCCTAATCTATGCATTTGTATTACTTTATCTCTAACTTCTGTAGAATGCTCTTTGGTCTTCATTTTCCTTCAGATTCACAGCCTGACCAATGATCCTTCAACAGTGGGGTTTTTATCCAGAAAATGTGACAGCAACTTTAATGGTTCACAGGTGGAGGCCAATGATAAGGTAATTGTGTCCTTGTTAGGGCAATTTCTTTCATCGGTGTAAACTGGGAGCTTCCACAGCACAGGGGTTGAATACTTATGCAAGCAAGATATTTCAATTTTTTTATTTTTCTTAAAAATATTTCCCAACATAAAACCAATGTCACCTTACAATAATTGATTTTGAGTTTCAGCGTTTTAAAATAAAATATCAAACAGAATGAAATTTCAATGTACCATTTGTAATTCAGTAATATGAGAGAATTGATCAGGGGTCTGAATACTTTTGCAAGGCACTGTATATACATGTATGAAGGCTAGATTTGCATCCTGAGCCATTTGAAAAAAGGCATAATACTGCAGTAGTGACGTCAAAATGGCATATTTGTCTAGAAGATTATACTTGACCCATATTTGACTCGACAACAGCCACAATTCGTGGTTTTTAGGCACTTTTAACAAATCTGTCTCTGTGAAGATTTACAATAATCCTCCACCAACGGCAGCACCAACCAAGCGAACGAGACAAATAATCTTCGTCTCTGACAGCGACTAAAATATAAAATAAAAAGCATACCCCATTGAAACACCTTTTCCATAAAAATACGTTATTTTTTGCAGTTCATTATCTACCCAGTTTAATTCACCGTTCCTGAAATATCAAAAAGAAAATTATATTTATGATTCTTTAATATTGACTTAATTTACGTTATTATTCATTAAATTCACTTGCAATTTGAACCTTAACGCCCATTTATTTATTTATTTTAATCACAGATAATATCCATGTATTATAAAAAATAATAGATGTGCTTCAGTGAGTTAAAGGAAAATAATACCATCTCTGGTTTCTGTGACAGTTTATAAACTACAGTACTCGACCTAACGGTCTCGTAGTTTATGACGTCACATAAACCCTAGATGGAATTATTTTCCTGTAACTCACTGAAGCCCATCCATCCATTCATCCATCCATCCCTGATGTAACTATCAACACTGTTATCTGCTCTTGAACTGCCCCGATATCAAATCGTACTGAAGTCATTGTATTTTGTATCTTGCTTTTAATTGTACTGTAATTCTTGATATGTATTTTTTGTATACAACTGTAAGTCGCCCTGGGTAAGGGCGCCTGCTAAGAAATAAATAATATAATATATAATATACTGTATGTATTTGCCCTGGCTCTGACCCAACATGTCTTATGATTTGACTTGATAGAAGTCATCAGCATGTTCAGGGGATGCTGCATTTCTAGAATACCATTCCCTTCAAGCTGTGTGAACCTAACCATTTTAATGATGGCCTTTGAGGGCGCTGTATGGATCAGCCTGTGCCTACACAATGGGGAAATTCCATTCTGTACAGTAACTGCCTGTAAGAAAACAAATTGAACTAAAAAAAAAAAAAAAGTTCAACAAATAATGTGCAAAGAATTAAAAAATAACCCATGCCCCAATTGTAAAAGTGCAGCTTTAGAGTATAGCAGTCATCTGCTAAGAACGAGACTGGAGTGTTGAGCTGTTTTCTGTCTTTCGTTAATAAAGAGAATTAGAAAATGAAAGCCAAGAGTTTGTAGCTGTGCCAGTTTTTAAAATGCTTAAAAAACCAAATAGAGCTTCCCAGCAGTGATCTCATATAGAATTGGAATATAAACATTCAGGCGTTTTCAAATTAATGAATACATACGTTGCAGCCAAACAAAAAAACGAGTACTGCCTTCTGGAAGATATTAGAGCTTTGTACTTTCAGTAAAAAGAAGAGGAGAAAAGATTGCTTTTCTGGAACCTGCTGCTTTGGGCACCCTGCTGTTTTATAATCCAGATTGACTGTAACCCATAGAGCAAATTACTTCAAATCTTTGCTAAGCAATCCGAGGAAACCTTTATAGCTGATTAGCGATTCACAGTCCGTTGAGGAGCAGTTGGCTGTGGTAGTGCTTCATTTGCATCCTATTTGGAGTGCCAGTCTCTCTTCGGCTTCTTAATTTGCATCCTATAAAATATGAAGTGTTTTTTTTTTCTTTCTTTTAAACAAAGTACTGAAACAGTGAGAGATCACTGTATATTGTTTTATTTTTAATTTAGTAATGCGAGTCTGATTTGCTGTGAAGTTTGCATAATAATAAATGACAAGTAAATAATATCAGCAATATTAACAAATGTAATCATTTTAGTGAGCGTTTTTGTAGTGTCAAGTCGTAAGTTATTACATCTACTACACTGCTGTAATAGTACACACTTTACTACTGTATTTTCACAAGTATTTCACAACTTTCACTGTTATTAATTAGCATTATTTTTCAATGCCGTTACCATATTGTACTCTAGACTGTTATCCCTGTGACATTGCAGTGACCAAACTGTAAACAAAACGTGGCATCTCAGTTGCGTAACGGCTGCTACTGTAAACCTTGTTAATATTTACCTAGTTATAGGCCTACAACGTGTTTTGTATTTTGCCATCCAAACAGTCTGTCACAACAGGCCAATACAGTCAGAGTGTTTTAAATAGTACTATTGTTAGCCTTGGCCCTTGGTACTGCCCCAGCCCATTATCATTTTGTGTTTAGCTCTGAGGAGCCTGGGGGTACAAGCCCCCAGGAGGCACTGCCAGTCTCTTATCTCAAACACACCAGACACTTACCCACTGTTCCCAACCCCTCCCCTGCAATAGACAGACAGTTGCCTCCTCAGCTGAAACATCGATAATCCACTTACACATAGCATGGGGCAAGGAGGCCATGCAGGTTCTCCATGTGGGGCAGATTAGTGCTTTTAAAGAAGGTGGATTAGATGTTAGACAATGGCCGGTGTGAATGCTTGCCTCTCATTGGCTTGTAACCATCCCCATACTGCACAGTATTAGGCCTAAATCCCTGCCTGGCTAGCCATATAGCAGGCAGGGGCATGTCTGTGTGTCGGCTGCACCGCTGTTTACCAGCGATTTTTATACAGTATAAACCTTGCTTACTGTATGAAGACTGCTTTTCTTGTGTATCTGAAACATGTTGGGGAATAAAATCGAACCATTTTTATTTGAAACTGCTAATTCTGCAAATACCCCCGAATTAAAACACAAGTATTTGATGGAATGGTAAAAGAATAGTGTTTCGTTCAATGGTGCTCTGAACTTGAATATAAAATGAGTTCATTTCTGTAGCCAGTAGTCCTGAAAATAACAAGCATTAAATTATTTATCTATTGAATGCCAAGATGTGCCTTTAAAACAGATGCTAATGTAGTCAGACCAGGTCATGAGTTTAATGAGCAGCCCGTTTTAAAAGCTTGTCTTTGACTATTTGTGCATTTGCACTGGTCCAGATAAACAGGATTATGGATTTAGGATTACGGTTCCATGACCTTCCCAGATTGTAAGAGTTGCAAAGCAATCCGTTTGGAGTTTACATGTAATTCTGTTTGTCATTCTCTTCTTTAACTGAGCTCAGAGTTCAGTAGTATTTAATGGACTGTGCATGTGTTTAAGTTTACAGTACGTAGGTGTACCTGCTGTATGTATGTTTTTCTCGTTTTCCAGTGTGCATACAAACAGAGACGTGATTTGATATGGTTAGTGATTTTCTATTGACTTGATTAAGATCAACATCCTAAAATGTATGTATTCCCTTTTAATATGAAAATCAGTACTGAAAGTAAAAAAAAAAAAAAAAAAAAAAAAGTTTGTTTAATTTTTTTTCCCCCGATTTAATTCAACCCATCTAAAACTCAAGTGTGGTCTTGCATCTGAGCAAGTAGTGTTGTCATGGTGTTGGCATGGAAAGAATTGCTACTGTGGCGTTGCCATGGAGAATGTGTTGTTGCTATGGTATTGCCTTGGATATGGAGAGACATCATTTATTACTGTCGGCGTGTTGGCAGGAGGGGAAATTGCAGCTTGATACGAATTTTACTGTTTCCAAGTTTATTTATAGAAGAAAAGAATGTATCCCCTTTGCAAAAAAATGCTACTGAACAATTAATCTTCCCAGGATGCAACCCTGTATGTAGTTATTTAGCTTGCCTTTACTGTAAACTCTATTTGTTCAGCATGGCTGGGTTTTACAGAGCACCATTATTAAATGTGCAGTAGTTGATTTCAGAACTGTCAGATTTGTATCGGGGCTGCAGAAGACGGTCTTTATTAAGCAGAGCAGTAAGAATGGTTTCTTCCAACATATTGTAAACCGTTTGGGATGCAGAATTCATAGTTTTAGTGTTATGGGTAATATCTACAGTAAAGGTGCTCTTCATATTACAGTAACCTGTGACTCAATGCAGCTTCTGAAATACGTTAATATGGGACCAAAGACTTTGAGTCATTGATTTGAGTTTGGTAATGCTGCATCAAGTGGAATGACTCATGAAACAAAACAAAATAGATCACCTGTACCGTTCCAATAAACAGACGTACATCCTAAAACACGTGTATTCAGTATGTACAAGTGCCTGTGGCCAAACCACTCTAATGACATTCCGCCTGTTAAGGCAAAGCATCATTTAAATTGTTTGAGTCAGGGCATGAGCTGCATACAGTACAAACTTGATTTAAGATGGGATTTCTCTCAAATAGGGGTGTGACGGAGTAAAGTGATCCTGTACTGCAATCAGAGGGCTGTGAATCAACCACGAAGTTCCCAACAAGGATCACCGGAAGTGGGACTGACGTTGGGGCGGAAGTGCAGTTACAGCAGTCGCCATCTTTGTTGGGGGCAGCAACCCCGGAACATGCTGGAACATTCTCAAATCAGCAGATGATTGAGTGCTGTTGATTGGAGGGGGGGGCGTTTCCTTGTGTATATAGGGCCCAGATTGTAACAGCTTGGGGTTGGTTTGTGGAAGGAGACAAGCATGCTGTTTGCATGGGTGCTTGTTAAAAGAAGACGCTAACACTCTGTATGGATTTTTTATCAAGTAGATCGAGAGAGAGAGAGAGAGAGAGAGAGAGAGAGAGAGAGAGAAACCAGCAGGACGCTGACTCTTCCCACGGAGTGAAGCCCTCCAGGAAGCTTTAAAAACTTTAAAACAGTCTTCTTTTGTTTATTGTAAGTCCTTTGTTAGTGGTTCTCTTACGTTTAAGTTAACCAAACTGAATACCATTGTTGGTAGGAGGGGAGGGTTTTCTTTGAGTCATTTTATTGATTTATGTAAAGAAAATATGATCTTTAAAGGAACTTTGATTTATCAAAGTAAAAGGAATTTTTAAAGAAACATGTGAACAGAAAGCCTGTGGAATTATGAAGATTTGATTTGTGATTGTGAAAGATAATAAACAGAAAATAAGAGAACTTTCCAGAAACTCAATACTGCCTCAAGTGGTTTGATTCGGTAGTGCACCCCACACTCCCACTGTGACAAGGGGGTTTTATTTTCTATCCTTATCTAACATAACCTGAAGATGTTCAGTAATGCACTGTAGGCTGCTGTACTTCACAAAGAGCATTGTCATGAAAACCAAAGGGCTATTAAAGTAATGATTACAGAGTGACAACGTCTTTCTTATTTTTGGCGGGCGCTTCTTACAAAAGGGCCAAGAAGGCAGGGATGTTCGTTGCGGCCAAGATTCTATATTTTATCCTTACAGCTCCTGTAGAGTTTCCTCTGGCTTTGTTTCACTTGATCTCTTTTTCTGCTTTCACTTTACCCCATCAATTCCTTGGGGGATATTAAATACCTCTTATTGGCTGTAACAAACTCCACAGACAAGAATTCAGGAGGATACCGTTTCATTTATTTTACTCTTCTGTTGAAGTAATTAAATTATATTTCAAAAAAATGTCTTCTCAACATCTAACTTTAACATTGTACAATCTAACAAACCCAGATCCAGTTGCTGTTTTGTACAAATACAACCTACAGTTGCTGTTTTGTACATATTGTGATAGTCCTTAATGAAGTCCCACACAATAAGGTTGGTTTTGCATAATTTAGTTCTCACGGTAAGTGGTAACGCAACACTAAAGTCGTGGTGCAATATAAGTGTGTCGAGGCCTTGAGTACAGTACACTGTTCTTAAAGGTCTGGAATCTGGAGGAGATTTGGTATTACTTGGGCTAAGACAATGAGTTTGGAATTGTTCTCATTATCAAGGAGCTAATAAAAAGTATGTTTGTCCTGGTAGGTAGTACTGTAGGTGATTAGTTGGGTTTGAATAGCTAAACGCAGACGTGTATTTCAGACTGTTTCAAGGATGTAATTGTATACAAAAATATCTGAAGGAAATACAAATATCTGTATAGAGCATTTAGTGGGGCACCGTGAACACCTCAGTCCTAAGCTGAAGTTCACCCCAGCCTGCCATCCAGTCTTGGCCCATCCACAAAGAAGACATTGTCAGAGTGTAATGTTTTTATGTGGTGCATTTGTGATGTGGACTGAAGGTCAAAGCTGACCGTACTCCATCTAACTTGTGATTTTAAGCTGTGTTTGATCCCAGACTTTTTCATGTGAAAACCTAGTACATCACATTATGTGCTATGCAACCTAACTGAAAACGAAGCAACGCCGATGTGTGTGCTGAAAATTCTTTCCATTCCCCCCACTCTTCTGCATTTGATGAACAAATCTTCTGCTAAAATTTCCTTAAAGGGCACATAAGGACCTTTTTATTTTATTGTTACATGTTCCCATGTGTTGCTATGACTGTTTACGTAAGGTGTGTGTATTTTATTTAATTATTTATTTATTTATTTGCATTTTGACCACTTTTTTTAACTTTTAAATTGCATTCCCTGCCTCAGATGGCTTTCCATGGACAGCTCAGAACTACATTTCACATCATCCTCCTGCTCACATATGTAACTGAGATGGATTTACCAGTGAGCAGGAGGATGATGGGAAATGTAGTTCTGAGAGGTCCATGCGGGTACATGGGAAGCCATCTTGAGGCAGGGAATGCAATTTAAAAGTTTAAAAAAGTAGTCCAAATGTAACAAAACAAAAAAAATAATTAAAACAATACACACACCTTATGTAAACAGTTGTAGCAACACATGGGAACATGTAACACAATAAAATAAAAAGGTGCTTACGTGCCCTTTTGTCTTTCTGCAAATGCAGTACTGTACATCTTATTAATAACCCTTGACTTTCTTTCATAACCAAAGCTGTAGGTAGAGCAAGGAGAGTAAAAAAAATAAATTTAAAAAAATGTAAATTTAAAATGAAACAATCTGCCAAAAGATCTCATCAATATTTATTTCTTCTTTTGTTTTAGATCACCGAGAAGTTTGTAGGGAAATGCCTAGGCAATGATCTGCAGTGATAGCACCAAGTTTGTGTCTCCTCCTGAAGTCTGCACCTTGCTTCAGCAGCCACAAGCAGATAACCACCCAACAAACTCTTCTACAAAATCTGCAAGGAAATCCAGAACTTAGGGGGGGAAATACAAAACGAAAACCGCTCAAGCGGATGATTGGGTGCTCCGACGCAAAACCCACAACTTGTCTGCAATGGTGACATGAAAAGGCCCGGTGTGCTGAATTTCCGAATTTTTAACAGTTGTTTTTATTGAGTTTTTATTTTTTAAAAGACGAGGCTTTCTCGAAGGAAAAAAAAAAATGCATTTGTGCGGGAGAGCGCGGCGGGCTTTTCGACAGCCCACACTGCAGATGAGCCTGCTGCTGCTCTTCGCCTTCTGCATGGTTAGCGTCTTCATCTCCGCCTACTTCCTGTGCGGCGTGAAGCGGGAGTTGGAGCCAGCCGGAGACGTGCCGGCCCCGGACTGCGATGACCCCAAGGTGACCCCATCACGCTTGCTCCCCCTCAAGACCCTCAAGCAAGTGGACTCCTCTCGGACAGATCCTGTGGTGTTGGTGTTTGTGGAGAGCCTGTACTCCCAGCTGGGCCAGGAGATTGTGGCTATCCTCGAGTCCAGCAGGTTTAAATACCAGACAGAGATTGCGCCTGGAAAGGGCGACATGCCTACCCTCACAGACACAGACAGAGGCAGATTTGCCCTCATCATATACGAAAACATCCTCAAGTACGTGAACCTGGACGCCTGGAACAGAGAACTACTGGACAAGTACTGTGTGGAGTATGGTGTTGGAATCATTGGCTTCTTTAAGGTATGGTGTAGCATTGTGTACTACACAAGTGTTCAGGGATCTACAGGTAGCACTGAATAGCATGTCTGTATTCAATTCTGTTGAGTGAATCTTGAGTTCATTGAAATCCAGCGATGGAATGGCAGGGTTGAAATGCAAATGACACAGTGTTGCTTAGTAGATGCAGAGCTTGATCTCTGAATTCACTTATTTACTTTTAGGTTAGAACTGTAGGTGACTAGGTGCTGAAATTACAATTAAATGAGTAATTCACATAATAACTAGTGAGGCTGGTGAAAATGCCGTGCTTTTTATTCAATGTTTTCGAATGCCTGAGAACCACTGTGTTTTTAACATTTTAAACGCAGCCGTTTCCCTTCTTTCCCACACTTTCTGTGCTGCTTGTAAGCCCCCTCTTTCTGCCCCCCTTCACTTTTCATTTTGAAGTGGATCTTGAATAATGGAGTTGAAACTACAAGACTAAAGTCAAGTAGATACTCATTGGGATTATGTGGAAGGCATTTGTTGAAATGATTAACATTATGTGCTGCAAGAATAATGGGTAGGTTGGCTCCCTTTTTGTCTACACACATTTAAAAATAGAAAATTGATACTTCAAATGATATCATCTCCTTGTGTATTTTTAAAAGAGATGAAAAAAATACGGATTCTTGAAACTCGACATCAGAATACAGTAATTTGGGAAAAGTTCAAATACCTTATTCAGTTTGTTGAAGGTTGCTCAGTAAAGAATAGTTTGCTAGAAATGCAATTACATTTCATTCCACAAAAAAAGTGTTTGCATAGCTGTTTGTGTCTTTACTGTATATACCACTACCATGTGATTCCACTCCCAAATGGTTATCCACTAGAGGTGAAATAGTTTCCTATTGGAATACACAGGGGCCAACATTTTTGTGTATTCGAATACCTGAAATAAAGAATAAAAGGCACATACGTATGTGTACTACAGCAGACAGCATAAAAAGCGTGAGCCGCTAAAGTACACGCTTCAGAGGAGCCGGCCGGGTTCAAGAAGTGTACAAACAATGGCCAATGCAAGATTTATTTGTTCAAGTTACTTTGCTTATTCAATAATCTGTAAATAATTCAAAACAAGGAGCATACCTGGTTGTACTTTTAATGGTCAGTGCAAATGTTGACGTTACTCCATCCATTCACAGAAAGTCAATGTTTTACATTTGTACTGCAGTCCACAGGTTTAAAAACAAACAAACAACTACTTCCACGCTGTTTTCCCAGTCATTGCGGTGGTCTGTTTAACATTTAGGCTAGTCTTCATATTCAACATGAAGCTAAATTAGCGTTCTAATTTCAATATTACTAAAGTTAGGCTTCCTTTTTAGCACTTGCTATATCCATTTGTTTACAAATTTAAAGCTAGCTGGTGCGGTGCTTCCGGAAGCTGTTTCACTACTGCCTATTTTGCTGTTACAAGCATTGCATGATTAATTAGGGTCCTTACGTTTAATGTGCCAATCTCATTCACATGAACGCGCAGGGTTCAACACTGATTCTGAACACTTGTCAAGCTTCGGCATTTAAAAAAGACACTTCTACTAGTAGCTAATAGAAGTCTTTATTCGACTACACTGACCTATCCCTACTGTCCACACAGCTGCAGGGTGGAGCTGAAGTGTGTTTCCTTCTTTCCCCCAGTTAAAATAGTTTATTTATTTATTTATTTATTTATTTAAGTACATATAGTTTTAGGTTAAGCTTTGTGATTTGCCCATCTGGTAGAAATCTGGCTGCTGGACAGATGATCTGCTATAATAAATAAATAAATAATAATAAAAAAATAAGTACTGTGTGTTTTCCAGCACTGTTTTTTGTATTTGAATATGCAAATTAATTTGGTCCTCCTTGTGCACTTTCCGTTTTCATTAGTCCTTGAGAGAGAGAGAGAGAGAAACTGTTCAAGAACGAATGCATGTAAAAGTTTAATTCTAGACTGTTGCACGATTTTTATTATTTTTTAATTTAAGGCAAACGAGAACAGTTTGCTGAGTGCCCAGCTGAAAGGTTTCCCACTGTTTCTGCACTCAAACCTGGGGCTGAAGGACTGCAGCGTGAACCCCAAGTCCCCGCTGCTGTACATCACCAAGGCCAACGAGGTGGAGCGGGGGATCCTTCCGGGTGACGACTGGACCGTCTTTCAGTCCAACCACTCCACCTACGAGCCAGTACTGTTGGCCAAAACCAAGTCTGCGGAGAGCATCCCTCAGCTGGGTGTGAGCGCGGCGCTGCACACCTCCGTGGTGCAGGACCTGGGCCTCCACGACGGCATCCAGCGCGTCCTCTTCGGGAACAACCTCAACTTCTGGCTGCACAAGCTGGTCTTCGTGGATGCCGTGTCCTTCCTGACGGGCAAGAGGCTGTCTCTGTCCCTCGACCGCTACATCCTCGTCGACGTCGATGACATCTTCGTAGGCAAGGAGGGCACGCGCATGAAGGTCGAAGACGTCAAGGTCATGGGCTTTTCAGTTCAGTGCTAAATTGTCTGCTCTTCGTAAAATTAAGTTCATGTTATTGAAAGACTGATTTTTAGTAACTGTGGGCCTTATTCTCAAAACTTGATGAGTTATTTAATAAATACATTGAATAAAAAACAGTTTGATATTCATGAAAAGGTTGTAGGCTGCTGTTGGCATCTTTTGCTACCTTCAACTCTTTCAACACTGCATACCTCTAAAGAGGACTAGACAAAATAACTCTAGGCTGCTTGAGTAAAGTACTGCAAGATTAGTATTAATCAGGTTTTGTGAAAACTGACATGAAAGTATTTGATGAGTTATCGTAGGGTTGACTTTTTACAAAGCTTCTACTTGGTGTTGAAAGAGTTTGAATTAAAGCTTTGTGAATGCGGCCCTGCATATGATTTTTAACATGAAAGAAAAACTGCAAAACGCATGCAAGTGGGCTACCTCCAGAACTTCATACTTTCGTATGATTTCAAAATGTTCTGTGTCACTTACGGTTTTAATAATTTTTTTTATTATTATTATTATTATTTTTTAATTTAAATGTGCAGCTGACTTAACAATGAAAACAAAATACTGCAGACTGTACAGATGTTTTAAACAAAATTCCGGCCCTTTAATGTGGTTAAACGAGTATAAATGTTGAAATGCCATGTCTTGCTGGAGTAGCGCTGACACCTTGAGCAGTGAATCTGCAGCAGCAGTGTCTCGAGTGATTAACACCTGGTGTGCATGTCTCTTTGGGGTGTCTAGGCTCTGCTGGAGACTCAGAATGATCTTCGAGCCCATGTTCCAAATTTCACTTTCAATCTGGGATTCTCAGGGAAATTCTTTCACACAGGTAATTTTAAATTAAAATAAAACAAATTACCTAAGGGATAATGTGTAATGAAGTCTATGCAAACTGTATTTAATAATCTAAATTCACAACACTGTGTGTATCACAATATGTAGGTCAAGATAAGATATGATGTATAATAAGATACAGAGATCGTTAGAAGTACATACAGCTGAGAATTATTCCAGTCAATCTTGCCTGTCATTTCGTTCCTGTGTAGAAGGTAAACACATTATGGAAATCTCATATTTGATTTTTTGCAAAAACTCCAATGAACTATATTTGAACAATATGTAGTATTTGCTGATCGCTCCTTCCTGATATTGCTGTGTCCCCCGTGCCATAAGAAGTATCATGATTTATCAGTACACAATGCATCGTTACACCCTTATTGATTAATGAACGAAGCAGAATTGATGGAAGGATTAGAAGTGATTGGATTGTGCCAAGTGGAATGGGAGAAGCTGGGATGAGCAGTTTTTGTTCTCTGATGTATTTAAAGGTACAGATGAGGAGGATCAGGGGGATGACCTGTTGCTGTCATACGTGGAGGAGTTCTGGTGGTTCCCTCACATGTGGAGCCATATGCAGCCACATCTATTCCACAACCAAACTGTACTGGCAGAACAGATGATGCTCAACAGAAAATTTGCAACTGTAAGTAAGGGTTATAGTATATAGTAGTAACCTTGTGCTAAGCTGTTAAACGCTTCAATTTTTAGTTAGTTTTCTGTACCTTTAACCACCTTAATTATAACCTTCTGTATGCAGCAGTACTATGAATATATATACCTGTATATATATATATATATATATATATATATATATATATATATATATATATATATATATATATATATATATATATATATATATATATATATATAATATATATATACAGACGTGCTCAAATTTGTTGGTACCCTTACAGCTCATTGAAATAATGCTTCATTCCTCCTGAAAAGTGATGAAATTAAAAGCTATTTTATCATGTATACTTGCATGCCTTTGGTATGTCATAGAATAAAGCAAAGAAGCTGTGAAAAGAGATGAATTATTGCTTATTCTACAAAGATATTCTAAAATGGCCTGGACACATTTGTTGGTACCCCTTAGAAAAGATAATAAATAATTGGATTATAGTGATATTTCAAACTAATTAGTTTCTTTAATTAGTATCACACATGTCTCCAATCTTGTAATCAGTCATTCAGCCTATTTAAATGGAGAAAAGTAGTCACTGTGCTGTTTGGTATCATTGTGTGCACCACACTGAACATGGACCAGAGAAAGCAAAGGAGAGAGTTGTCTGAGGAGATCAGAAAGAAAATAATAGACAAGCATGGTAAAGGCAAAGGCTACAAGACCATCTCCAAGCAGCTTGATGTTTACTGTGACAACAGTTGCAAATATTATTAAGAAGTTTAAGGTCCATGGAACTGTAGCCAACCTCCCTGGGCGTGGCCGCAAGAGGAAAATCGACCCTAGACTGAACAGAAGGATAGCGCGAATGGTAGAAAAAGAACCAAGGATAACTGCCAAAGAGATACAAGCTGAACTCCAAGGTGAAGGTACGTCAGTTTCTGATCGCACCATCCGTCGCTTTTTGAGCGAAAGTGGGCTCCATGGAAGAAGACCCAGGAGGACTCCACTTTTGAAAGAAAAACATAAAAAAGCCAGACTGGAATTTGCTAAAATGCATATTAACAAGCCACAATCCTTCTGGGAGAATGTCCTTTGGACAGATGAGTCAAAAGTGGAGCTTTTTGGCAAGTCACATCAGCTCTATTTTCACAGACGAAAAAATGAAGCTTTCAAAGAAAAGAACACCATACCTACAGTGAAACATGGAGGAGGCTCGGTTATGTTTTGGGGCTGCTTTGCTGCGTCTGGCACAGGGTGCCTTTAATCTGTGCAGGGCACAATGAAATCTCAAGACTATCAAGGCATTCTGGAGTGAAACGTACTGCCCAGTGTCAGAAAGCTCTGTCTCAGTCGCAGGTCATGGGTCCTCCAACAGGATAATGACCCAAAACACACAGCTAAAAGCACCCAAGAATGGATAAGAACAAAACATTGGACTATTCTGAAGTGGCCTTCTATGAGTCCTGATCTGAATCCTATCGAACATCTATGGAAAGAGCTGAAACTTGCAGTCTGGAGAAGGCACCCATCAAACGTGAGACAGCTGGAGCAGTTTGCTCAGGAAGAGTGGGCCAAACTACCTGTTAACAGGTGCAGAAGTCTCATTGAGAGCTACAGAAAACGTTTGATTGCAGTGATTGCCTCTAAAGGTTGTGCAACAGAATATTAGGTTAGGGGTCCCATCATTTTTGTCCATGCCATTTTCATTTGTTTTATTATTTACAATATTATGTTGAATAAAAAATCAAAAGCAAAGTCTGATTTCTATTAAATATGGAATAAACAATGGTGGATGCCAATTACTTTTGTCAGTTTCAAGTTATTTCAGAGAAAATTGTGCATTCTTCGTTTTTTGTGGAGGGGTACCAACAAATTTGAGCACGTCTGTATATATATATATATATATATATATATATATATATATATATATATATATATATGTGTGTGTGTGTGTGTATATATATATATATATATATATATATATATATATATATATATATAAATATATATATATATATATATATATATATATATATATATATATTACACACTATATATACTATATATATAATACGTGCAAATAGTGGCAGTATTCAGATCCTTTGGTGTTAAGATCAATTGAACAGACCCCCTATGTCTTCTGAATCAATTATATTTTATCGTACGTGCAGTTTGCTTGGCGGGGATATGGGTGTTGCTTTCAGACCTATGCAGTACCATGTAATTTGTAAGACATAATGATATCCTGCTTTTAAGAAAAGTAGAGTATCTGTTGTGACGCTACATTGTGTTTTTTTTTAGGAACATGGCATTCCTACCAACATGGGCTATGCAGTTGCCCCCCACCACTCTGGAGTGTACCCTGTGCATGTTCAGCTGTACGAAGCCTGGAAGAATGTGTGGGGCATCAAGGTGACCAGCACAGAGGAGTACCCTCATCTGAAGCCTGCCCGCTATCGAAGGGGCTTCATACACTCCGGGATCAGTGTAAGGGTGCACCGCTCTCTGTATTTCTCCTCTTTTTTCACATTATGCATGCCGAGTCTCAGCTGGTTTAAGCAGCTGGCAGCTTTCATCAGCTTTCCTGCAGGAGCAATGTGGACTGGTAACTCTAGTCCCAATGTTGGATTAACCTACGTACAGCACCACCTGCCCACCCCAAATTACTGTGTGGGGAAATGTGATATCCACATGGAGTTCGCCAACCCTTGTATCGTAATTTGTGAAGTTGTGTTTTTTTTTTTTAATAATATAATTGTTTTAATTTTTTTTCATGAATTTGATCTCCACAAGTGTACTAACCAAGCAAACTGTTTTGAGAAAAAAAAAAATCAGCAATCATAGAATTTGGCACCCGAACCTTGTTGCTGAAGTAACACCCATTTAGCCTTGATCCTGTTTTATTTCAGTTGACTAATATTACCAAGGCTACACAGCAGAGATTGACCTAGTTTTTATAAGAAGCCTCAGTATTATCTAGTTTAACAGGTGGGAATCCCTCACATGATCTCTTGAAATATGGTCTAACAACCCAAAGTCCCTAACCAGTATGATCAACTGATTTGCAATAATGTAACAGATAATGTTACCTTCATGGGAATATGCCATGGCCCAACTGAAAATATTGGATTTATTTCACAAGCCATGACTTCACGCATGGTGCAGTGTGTGTGTGCGTGCGTTTCAGTAGTGGTCAGACGGAGGGAGACCCTGAGACTGAGTTAAAGACAGATCTGAAGACACGGGTGTTACCTTACAAAAAAAAACTGTCTACTTAAGTTTTCTTCTCCACGCTTATTCTATTGCGACCTTTCCAACATCCTCGTATTTCTGACATCCCTGATCTCGTAAAATAATTGATTTCTGACGTCCACAATAAAAAAAAATGCCACGGTTCATCTAGTGAAATGTGTACTCGGTAGCATTGTATCATAAGGTATTCACTGTGTCACAACCCTCCCTGGATTGCAGGCAGCTGCTACATTGACCATTTTCACATTAAGTTACATTGAGATCTGTTAGCGCCTTGGTAGTTGTTCATATTGCTGTAACATTGTTGCTTTCATTGAATTATATGACTATAATGTTGATAGCTTAATGTGTGAGGTGCTGCTAAAACATGTAAAATAGCCTATTGTTTCCCAAGGACCTTTATGGAAAAGAAGCATAGAATGTCATAGTTGCTTTTCCTGAAAATGGTAAATGAAAACCACATATCCTATGTAAACTCTTACTTGGTGATCTACATTAACCTGCTCTAATTTGTGTCTCCAGCATTTATGGAATTAATACTGCATCCGTTGCTCAAGGCAACTATGTTGGCATACAAATGTAATGAGTCAAGTCATTGGGACCATGCACCTGTATGACCTTGAGGTAAAAAAAGTCAACGGACATTCCAGCTGGTGCTTCATTTAGTGCAGTGCCTCAAAGGTTACTGTCGCTTTTTGAAGGTCAGTAGTTACAATGAATCACTTCCAGATCTATGCAATTAGACAAAAAATAAACGTTTTCATGTGCAACACATTGTGCTGCAGGGCGGATCTTTTTTATTCTGTGCTTGGTACAAGGAACAGGGTCTAGTTACATATGACACATGTTGTTATAGCGTTCCTCCAAGCAAACATTTTTTTTGGAGACTGTCTCTAACCTCTCTGCATTCTCCTCCTCCAGGTTCTTCCACGGCAGACCTGCGGCTTGTTCACACACACCATCTTCTATAACGAGTACCCGGGGAGTCCCAAGGAGCTTGATAAAATCATCAACGGAGGGGAACTCTTCCTCACTGTCCTGCTCAACCCAGTGAGTAACACTGGGGTCCTGGGAGGGGGCACAGGGACTGCATGGGTGTGTGCTGATAACTGCCAGCACTGGAATACAAGAGCTGTCATACTGCAAGTATATATAGAGGCATTATTTGTGAATATTTTCCTATTTTGGGACAATATACTGGAATTCATTAGGAATTATTGCGGTAATGTTCTGAATATAACATGCACTCTATGTATAATAAGCATTATTGAGCAGAATATGCTTCTATAGTGTACATCTTGTTATGCTACCCTAACAAAAACTCTATAGTATTATACATTAAGAATACTACAAGCCAAGTATACTGCACACCTCGTATTAAACACGTAATATATAGTTAACAGAAATTCTCTGTTAACCCTTTGCGGTCCATTTATTAATTGCGCGTCAGGCACGCCAGGTCTAATTAATATTCACACGCGCAGTTAATTTGACGCGCTGTTTAAAAGTATTTTTTTTCACAGTCAAACGGGTTTAAATGGCCCTGCATATCAACAAAGCACTCACTAGACATCTCCAGCCCTGCCCCACCCTTTCGTTTGCTATAGCGTTCACCTATGTAAGAAATAAATAATAATAATAATAATAATAGTCGTACATACCGATCGATCATATCCGGATCACTCGTTTTAACACCAAACTCCTCAATAATGCGATCCAAGTCATTATTTTATTACTATAACATCTCAAAAAAGCTCTGCAAATGTCCGTGTTTTCTGTGCGCTGATTCAGTCAGCCAACTTGTTTACTTCAGACCGCCCCCGTTATCTGATACCTGATACCATGTATGACTAATCATGAGATACGCCTTTTTTTTTTTTTTTTCGACTCGTCTCGGCTCCTGTCGCTCCCACTCGGCAATTGAATGGTTTTCTCGGCTTTTTCCGGCGAAAAAACGACTAGACACCCGTTTATTGCGTTGCTATAATGATGTCGGACCCAGTCCGACAAAGGACCTGTGAGGAATAATTGCAATGTCGGACCCAGTCCGACAATGGACCGCAAAGGGTTAAATAACGAAAAATAACACTTTTTTTTTTTTTAAAGCAACTGCCTAAATACCTTGCAAAACTCTTGCCTGTTGCCTGTTTTGATTTGATCTTGTCAGTGGTGGTAAGAATGAATTATGACTAAGGCTCCTGTACTTGCTAAGAGGCTGGTCGAAAGGGGGTGTTAATGCAATAGTGATGCTGTTTGAAAATGTGCATGTGAGCCGCTGCCACTCTTTCACTGTTACTTTATATAGACACACTGATCCCTTTGTACACTGTGTACAGTTTAGTTACTTTTCTGTTAGGAGTATAGACACAATTAACCATGTAAACGCTTTGCAATTCATTCTCTCATATGTATATAGACACAGACCAGCGATTTCACTGTCAACAATTGGGTCACCAGTGTTCTTTTTTCTTTGTTACAGACACATTGTACTGCTAGTTGCATAGGCAGCGCAGTGTTTTCTCTATTAGCCCTTCATAGATATTGTAATTTGCTTTCTAATAGCCTACATATCAGACAGTAAAAAAAAAAAAAAAATTGCCCCACTGTATCAGTACAGCTAACTAGCTTTCTAACTGTCAACTAAATAGACACTGTGACATTTGTTGTATTTGTGAAGGTCACATCTGCTGTACTTTATAGATACTTGCTCTCCTGTTAATTAAAGAGATGCATGGTCATTGTGTGTTTTTTTATTTTTGTTTTTGTTTAGATCAGTATTTTCATGACCCACCTGTCAAACTATGGCAATGACCGGCTTGGGCTGTACACCTTCAAGAACCTCATCAAGTTCATCCAGTCGTGGACCAACTTGAAGCTGCAGACCCTGCCACCCATCCAGCTGGCACAGAGATACTTCCAGATCTTTCCAGAGGAGAGGGATTCGCTCTGGCAGGTAAAGGCCACCAGCATGAGTCACCCTGACATTATCATTTAAATTGCTTTCAGTTATTTGTATCCAGTGTGGTTCAGTCAGGCTTTTAACAAGAACCACTATTAGCCCTTGCAATAAAGAGCAATTTAAATGCATTTAAGTAAAACTGTTAACTTATTTATCTATGCAGATTTTCCTTTAGTTAGAAGGCATATAACAAGATTTTCAAAAGCAGCAAATTAAGATTTGATCGTATACACACAGAGCTTGTAACCAGGAGGGTGAGACTTTGTTGTAAGTGACTCTGCAGCTGATGCACCGTAGTCTAAGTCACCTTGGATAAAGGTGTCTGCTAAATAAACAGATGATAATAATAATATTTTATCAATGGATAGCTTTAATTGTTTAACTCAGTTCAAGGTTCCTTACACTAGTCACTGCTTGGTTTTGTTTGTTTAGCAAACCAAAAGCAATTCATTGAATTTACAAGCTGAATCAGTTGGTTTACACAGACCACTAATACTTGTAAATAAAGAGCAATTTGAATGGATTGCCATTTCTGAGATGAGAGAGCCACCAACAGGTGGAGCCAAGACAGCAGTGACTGGCTTGCTAAATATCTATCTGCCCGTCCGTGCTCTTCGTCAAGACTGGAGCATTGCTGTAGTCTCTTCAGGATGGCCCCTAATTTGATGCACTACAGTAGGTTGTCCTGGGATCATGAATCCATCCATAGTTGTCGGCAAACGCTTTACAGCAAACAACAAATACCAAACAGATAAGATCATCTGTAACATTTGTACATGGTTCAGTCAAGTATTATTGGTCACTGGCAGTCTGTTCCATCTCATGAGAACACAGTATGAGACCGCCTTCTCTCCAGTGGTATTGTTTTATATGTGAAACAACTGCTGCTGTTTTCACCTGGTCTTGTTTAATATGCATGCTTGAGCCCAGCAGGACTTCTTTTAATACACACTGCTGTATCAAGTAGTGTTAGAACATGGTTGCTAAACGCTCCAATTGCTGCATAGTCTACAATGGGGTAACTCAGTAATGCAATTTTAATACAGATCTGCACAGCTATATTATAAGCAACATCTAGTTTTTGAACTAAGGTAGAATCAACCATACTGTAAACAAATTGCATTACTGAGTTTCTAACAAATTGCACATGCGACTCGCCAATGCAGCAAGACACCACTTCTAGCATCTAACAAAAATGTAATTTTAGTGCTGATTTTAAAGGATAATGTAGGTTCACCATCGCCCAGGGTATATTTTTGTTCCTAATCTGCTGAAGTCATTAATGTTGTTTCTGGTAAACGGCTGGTTACACTCAAGTTGGGTGAGAGAAATAAAAAAAATCTGGAATTTTTTTTTTCTCTACCAACGGAACAGCTTGAGCATGGCGTTGGTGTCAGCTTGAGCATGGCGTTGGTGTCAGCTTGAGCATGGCGTTGGTGTCAGCTTGAGCATGGCGTTGGTGTCAGGGGGAAGAGTGACAGGGAAGTTCTTGTCTGCTGTAGACTCCTCCTGTCACGGTTCAATAAGGGGCTATTCCAAAGCACCCACTCCCATTCGGAAAGCATTGGAGCCTGCAGCAGTTCCTGTCCTGCTTCTCTCATCAGGGGGTGCTATGAAGTCTGCAGCTATTCCAACCTCTTGAACTAGTCAATCTTTTATACTGTGGCCTCATGCATGTACTCGCCCACCCCCTGGTAAATTATGTTCTGTAATAATACTTTTTTAATGAACTAATACAATATACATCATGGGTTTCTGTGGAGCCTGCATATAATCAGGCTTTGTGCCCTCCAGTATAAACGACTGCAGAGCCTTTTCCCTGCTGTATTCATCGTTGTAAAGCCTGTTGTCAGTTCCCACCCTCTGTCTGGTGAAGGGAAGTGGTGCAGTCTGCTCTCGTGTTGCCTCCCTCAGGGAAGCAGCCTGGGAACTAGAACATACTGTAAGCCTGGTCCTCGCGGCAGGACTCCAGCTTCCAGTTTGTCCTATCGGAGGAACTGTGGATTGAAACAAATAGCGTTTTCTGTGAGTGTATTAATGTACACTACACTTGGCTGTAAGTCTTGTGCACCAGTCCCATTTATTTGCACTTTAGTAGTGTTTACTCCGGATAGCTGGATGATAGCTGAAATGTAGTTTATACACAATTATTCAGCTATGCAAACTATACCATGTTACAAGATAAAGTGAATGCATCTATTATGGTAATGGCTGAATAACAATTTCTAGCAAAAACACTGAGGATGCTACTGTATTAACATTATTTTCAATGCTTCCTTGTTGTTTTACTATCTGACACATCAAAAAGTCATGAAATGTTTAAAACAATAAACAAGCTCCACTGTACAGGAAGATATACTATATGTACAATTTACTTTCAACACGTCCTAACCCTAAATTTAAGTTAGCTGTATTTGTTAATAAGTTCACATTGAACAATGCATTAGGTTCGCAAGAATATCAATATACAGCTAAAAATAGAAATGAGTTCTATACATAATATAACTGGATACATATTCTGATTTCAGCATTAAAATTGAGAGTCTGGTTCTTTTAAAGGGTTAAAATAGAATAAGATGACTAAGCCTTTTTAAGCACAAGTACACATTGTCCAGGCTTGAAAAGCTGTCCACACACCCAGCTGTTGTGAGTGAGGTCCTTTGTTGTAAAAAGGAATGACTTGGTGGCATTCTCTTGAATTTGTATTTTCTGCTTTTCCCTTTCAGGATCCATGCGAAGACAAAAGGCACAAAGATATCTGGTCGAAAGAGAAGACTTGTGACAGGTTTCCCAAGCTGCTCATCATTGGCCCACAGAAAACAGGTACGGCACTGGACGTGGTCCACTAGGGCCCCCTGGAGGGGGGATTTGACACTAACCTTTTAAAATTGCTCAAGCACTCACTCAAATACTGTTGTGAAAAAATACATTTTCCCAAGAACTATAAAGTATGGCAGGTGGAGTATACAAATGACAGTCAACAGGGGGCTTAAAACTCGTACTAGGCCCTGCACTCATGTCTGGCTTCCAGAGCTACCCTCAATTAAGTGTATTATTGAAATAATCTGGAAAGTGATGTAAAAAAATAAATAAATACAAAATAATAAAGTTCTTTCGTTATAGTTGCATGAACCACTCCCAGTAAACCTACAGATGTGGGTGTGACTTATTCATTATGTAATGAGTGCGATTTTAAGTTCAAAGCAGATTTAGCAATTTCAATGAATTACCATAAAAAGGGAAGTTCTGAAAGCCGGGCTGGTGTGATTTTTCAAGACCTGCCAACAAATCCAAGGTTTTCAAAAGACTTTTTAGAAGCAAATACTGTCAAAATGCAGCACATTGATGTTGGGTTTTAAATAAGCTGCTACATGTTTAATAAGCAGGAAGCTACTGAAGCTGTGTCTTAGTGTGGTTACTGCTATTTAGCTTTTTGTTCAGTATCATACCCTCGTGGTATCTCTCTATTCCTGCCACAGTCTTTTTTTTAATTCAGAGCTCCAGAAGTGGTCCTGTAAAGATAATTCAAGCAACGTCTTCAATCACTGAATGAAGTCATGAGCTTTTATATCGCTGAGCAGATGTGTGTCAATCTCCCATCCAGTGATAGAATTCCACAATTCCGCAGTGCAAAATCTTAGCGTGAAATAAAACACGGTGGATGTGTTCGAACTGGCATTTCACAACAAGGCTTTATCAAGATCACCATTCTGATGACAATATCTTAAATCAAGCTTGATTTGTGTGAGAGTGAATATTACTCCTTCAGAAATTAACATATAGAAGAATGATATATGCACCACATTGCTGTTGTACAGTATGTTGTAAAACTTTAGAAATTTGAGATTGACAAAAATATTTTCTGTTGGAAAGAAGTGCTCTTCATGGCTTATTTGACCTCATTAAGGTTGTATATTTGACATTTTTTTAAAGGTACAACAGCACTATATCTGTTCTTGGGAATGCACCCGGACCTAACCAGTAATTACCCAAGCAGGGAAACCTTTGAAGAGATCCAGTTCTTCAATGGGAACAACTATCACAAGGGGATTGACTGGTACGATCTTCACAATGCAAAAGTCAAGTTTCAGATGAAGTCCTTGTTGTCACACTAAGCTTAGCTGGAATGTTAAAGTACTGTCAGACCCTGGCTGAGTTAGTGCTAAGTGTATTGATTTATACAGAATGGGATCTTGACAACCAATGCAGCATGATTGTAGGCTGGATTTATTCCTTTTGCAGACTCCAGCATGGCTGTTCAAAACTCTTTCTTGTGACTCCTCTTAGCATTCTAGAACTCTTACTAAATGGGATCTTCAAGACCCCTCCTTTGGGTGTCACCCTAATTGAAACCTGTTTAAAGGGGTTATAGCATTGAAATAACTGCCTGTCATGGATCTGCATTCATTATGCAGTATCACATGTGCAGTCCTGAAAGAAGCCTCTGTTAAAGCACACATGTATTTTCTGTGTACAAAGCGAGATCCGGTGCCATGCTAGGTTAAAGAAATCTTGTTTGGCTTACTTTCAGGTAGTCTATTACACTTGCACTTCCTCTGTCAATTCACCTTGCCTGGCTACAATTGTTTGGCTTCGAAGAGTGTTGGTAAGCAGGGGAGGCAGCTGGTATTTATTGACTGGGGAACAAGCTGTTGAAGCCACTCTCCAGGTGAAATGATCAAGGAAGTACAGGCATAACAGGTATAATGCCGACTTTCATTAACCTGGTATGGTACCAGATCTCTTTGTTATAGCAACTAAAGCTATCCCCCAGACATGTACAAATCAATACCACATTTTCTTAAAGCTACACTGAATGGGTGTCCACTATTAATGATCAAGACTTTTGATGTTAAGAAATATGTATTGCCATTAAAAGTTCATTAGGTTTTCAGTGGTATAGTAATAGTACATTCAGACAGCAAAAATACATTGAATATCTAAATATGGGCACTATAGTGCAGTACATACAGTATGTGCGTGCACAACGTTACTGTTTGCTGTCTGATTGGAGTTCTCTTTCCTATGCTTGTTAACAAGTCAGCAGTGTTGAAGGGGTTCATACAGAAATAAGAACAAAGCAGAATTGCATTTTGTAGTCCTCAATTCCTTTCCTTCTGCCACAGGTACATGGAGTACTTTCCCACTCCTTCCAATGCCAGCTCAGATTTCTACTTTGAAAAAAGTGCCAACTACTTTGACTCAGAGCTGGCAGGGAAGCGGGCAGCTGCTCTCTTGCCCAAGGCCAAAATCCTCACGATTCTCATCAACCCTGCAGACCGGGCATACTCCTGGTACCAGGTAAGAGAATGTGCTGTCCAGAGGAAACCTTGCAGTACAAGTTTTTAACAGCAATCAGCGCCCGCCTGCCTGGGAGCTATCAATTTAAACTAGCCATTGATTTATTTGACTGAGTGTACAAACTACAATGCATCTTGAGTCGTGTTGGCTTTGCACCAATGTGTTAGTAATGAAGCTGTCAGTGTTAGTACATTCTATCGCTAATAAGTTTGTCTTGTAAGCAGGTAGCTTTAAATGGTTTGGCATACAAATGTACAGTGTGTGTTTTGTCTGTAACACACAAATACCTAAATGAAAGAAAAATGAAAATAAAATGGTAAACTAGCATAGTTAGTACAGACAAGTGGTTTCATTTTCAATGCACTGTTTTCTATTTAGATCACAATTTTATGATGTCATCAATGTGGGGTTGCAGTTTATACATAAAGTATTTTGTTTTAGGTTTTACCTTTAGTTGCTTTGACAGGGGTTATCAAAGTTAAGACATTTAAGTACTTTCTGCACACCCATACAGGAGCCCCATGTCAGTGATGAAACACACAGCAAGAAACTTTTTTTTTTTTTTTTTTTGGCTTGCTCTGCTTTTGCTCTCAAAATCTGAAACAAGTGCTTTGCACACTGGCTGTGCTCCAGCTATCACTGCTTCTAACCTGGCTGATGCTAAAGCACTGCCCCAGC
The DNA here is from genome assembly GCF_902713425.1 of Acipenser ruthenus. Lineage (NCBI taxonomy): Eukaryota > Metazoa > Chordata > Actinopteri > Acipenseriformes > Acipenseridae > Acipenser > Acipenser ruthenus. The sequence goes on along the minus strand of NC_081210.1, from coordinate 19,511,991 downwards.
CCAAACTCACTCTTGCCTTTGCTTTGTTTGCAGCACCAACGTGCTCACGATGACCCTGTGGCTCTGAAGTATACTTTTCACGAGGTGATCACGGCCAGGCCCGATGCCCCAGTCAAGCTCCGTATCCTACAGAACCGCTGCTTGGTACCGGGCTGGTACGCTACCCACATTGAACGCTGGCTCAAATATTACCATTCGAACCAGGTGTGTGGGTCTCTCCTGCATGTGTGTGAATGCGTGCTTAAAATATAAATGAGATAACTCGCTGCATTAAAACATAGGGGCAGACCCACTGTAAGGATTTACTTTAGTGTAAAGTTTGCCCCCTGTGATTTACTGTGATTACGGAATCACTTGCTAGGTTTTATTGCATTAACACTGAGAAAATGCTTTGTGGGTCTATTTCTAATGGTGACGTTTCCTTCCCCTTTCAAGTGGATGAACTCTTTCTTTTCATAACGGTGCTGCTCTGATTCTTTTCTGGCTTTCTAGATCTTGGTGCTCGATGGGCAGCTTCTTCGAACTGAACCAGCTTTCGTCATGGAGAAAGTACAGAAGTTTCTAGCTCTAACAAACATCACAAACTACCACAAAATCCTGGCGTAAGTAGCAGTTGTTCTAGAATCTCCGAAGAAAGGCGGAAATATTTGCCTTCAGGGCACAAAGTTCTGGTGATTTCAGTACTTGAACCCACAGAACCTGCTGCTGCCAAAATAGTGTTACCTTGTAACTTTTAAAACTTGCTGTAAGACTGAGAAATCTTGATATGTGGATTGTATTTCAGTTCTGTCTCAGAATTATTCCTGTATTTATTTGTTCTAGGTTTGATCCAAAGAAAGGGTTCTGGTGCCAGCTTGTGGAAGGAGGGAAGACAAAATGTCTGGGGAAGAGTAAAGGAAGGAAGTATCCTGAAATGGATTCTGATGTACGTAGGCTTGTTTTAAACATGCTCTTTATTCCCTCTGTAGAGCAAAACCACCAACACCCTCCACTGCATGAACAATGCGGTGTGGCTACCCTTACATGGAATATCAGAACGTGCTTTGTGTAGAGGGGGTGATGACAGGGGCTCTCTGGGTGACAGTATAGGGAAGTCAGATACTAACATTTACAGCAGCTTTGCCTGGACTAGAATAATGTTCAGCTCTCTTCAAGGATGTTTGGGGTTCAACACAAGCCTAAATGTACAGTATGTTGATAGCGGTAATAAAATGGTTTTACGGATAGCCAATTAAACTAACTTTCTGCAGAAAGTTAATTAATCCCAGTTACACAGTGCACTAAAATGATAGTTGTCTTATTCAGATGTGTGCCCCTTTTTTAATGTTTAGATTTTCTTTCTTTCATTTTTCAGTCCAGAGCCTTCATGCAAGACTATTACAGAGAGCACAACATTGAGCTGTCAAAGCTGCTGCATAAGTCAGGACAGTCTTTGCCCACCTGGCTGCGAGAGGAGCTGCAGAATACCAGGTAGCGAGGACAGTAGAGACGGGAGCAAGAATCGAGAGAAACGGGTACCAGCCAGCTGCGAAATACACGTACACAGAGGACTGAGGAAACTAGAAGGAAAAATAATACTTATTTTTTTCAAAGAAAGCAAGCAGCTTGGAGAGGAACTGTATTGAGAACCTTGAGGAGAAAACAAGCGATCAGTTATCAAACTGTGGACCTGGCTGCATTTCTACTGTTGTAGAGCTGTAGTCCTCTGTCCTTATTGCTCTGGCTCTAAAGTAGCATTGGCTGTAACTAATGACAGCTGCCTTAGAAGAGGAATGGACCAGAGGAGGAGGGTAAAGCTGAGACTGAAGTCTGGTTGATCGCTGCATACTGCAGTCAGTGGTATAACAAATATTACCGGTGAGTGCCAGTGACGTCCAGCCATATTAGACTAGCCAGTAAGAACTACAAGTGCCAGGATGTGCATTCCCGGTTAATGTCGTCAGTACCAGTTGTTGTTTTTCCTTCCTTGTTTTTGTTTAGTTTTTTTAAAGCCATCATCAATGTGTTTTAACTCTCATAGCCAGTAGGAATACAGGTAATGTACAGTATTTGGGTAACTGCATCATGGAGATTTGTAACTGGCTTTTTAAAAATGTTATTTTATCAGACCTAGAAAAGTTCATTACTGCAGCACAACAGGAAATGAAATCAGAAGATGTTGGGATTTGTTTTTAAAATGTTCGTTTTATTCTACAGTATTAAATAACAATGTGGACATGCTTGTGAGCAGAGATATTGCAAAAGAGAGCAGGTAGGCAAGGTTAGGCCAAAAGCACCATTAACTAGTTTCCTGTTTGCCACAAAATGCTGCTTTGCGAAGAAAAAATGTGATATGGCTATTAAAACACAAGCCTGTATTTGTCCAGCTTGATCCACTGAAAGAGATTGGAGGAGAATGTAAACTGGGTTGATTTTCATTCAGCAGTCTAAGCAACTTCAGTTGCAATGCAGTTAATGTCTTTAGTTCCAGCTGACTGACTGACTGTGTTTTACCATGTATGCGCCAGCAGTGTTAAATGTTTGTAACATCCCGTGAAATGATGCATTGTTACAATAACAGGACAGGCATTCAAATGCTAATAGAAGAATGTAGGCAAGTTACTCCTACAAAGCAGTGGGAGAGAAAGAGGAGAGATACAAACAGCTGTGAGTTATCCATTTGTGGCAATTGGATATAATGATGCCGTTTAGCACCAAATGTGAGATTTGCAATGAGGAATAAAAAAAAATAATAATAATTATTAAACCTTTTTAAAGCCAATTTCAATGTTGTTCCAGTATTGCTATTAAGTCATCCATTTCATTAATCATGCTGTACTGTGATCACGCAGCATTACCCCCCAAGCCCTAATCACGCTTTCTGTCTTTCTGGTCCATTGAGAAGGCAATCTCGTTTGTCTGAATGACCAGATATACACGACCTGAGATCATGTCTAAGGAGTGTGATAGACCTGATCAGGGAAACACAAATATAGAAGTCGTTCCTCTGTGGTCACAGAAAGGGCACACAATACAAGCAGCGACGTATGGGTCTTCAACTGAGGAAGTTAACTATCCTGTGCAGCTTCAGTGGGGATGTATAGTTTGTGAACTGGTCAAAATAAAAGATGAGGAATGCTGCTTCAGAGCCAGAGGATCCCAGCAGCAGCCCTAGATTTACCTTCAGATTCTCTTACGGAACCTTGAGTTTCTTAAGGTCAGAAATGTTCATGGAATCTCAGAACTCAAGTTTAGTGAGTGCCACAAGGGTTAGGATTCGTTACTAAGGGCTAAAGCCATAATCCACCACATGGTGTAGTATTAAGGGGGTCCCCATGGTAGTATTTACTTGGAAACACACATACACAGTATATTGTTTCCTCAGTTCATTTCAATAATTGATCTTTTGTTCTGTTTTTGCAGTAACAGTAAGTGACAGATATGTTGTTCTTGACCTGAATTTAATCAAAGTTTTAAAGCATCACAGTAACTGTTAATTTGTTTTGTCATGTATCTGAGTTTTAATAACTGCGTTGGGTGGATATTTATACTGCAGATTGAGTCAGAAGGACGTTATACAGACAGGTCAAAAGGAAACCCGCACTATTAAATACCAGGCATAAGAAAAAGCTTTAGTTGGTTTCATGCAAGATCGAAAGTGCCTTGTGCAAGAGCAGTGCATTTAAACGTCACGTCATTGTGCATAGTTACCAAGAAGCATCAATACGATCCCAAAGTGCAAGCCATATCTATCCACTAATGGATCTTCTGATTGGTGCACATTCTGAAGCTTGTAGTGGCAAGTAATGAGTTTCTACTATAATTCTTTTTTTTATTATCGAACGCAATGTTCTGTGACAAGGTCGTTTTTGGTGTACTGCTGTGAACAGTGGTGCACCAAAGCCAGGAATTTAAATGGCACCTTGGTAATTCTTGCCAAGATTTCCTCCAAATGTTTCTGCAAAGCCATTTAAATGTGTTTAGCTGTGCTAAATTCCCTTGGTTTCTGTCTCCTCACACTTAGGGTAAGCTCTGCTCTGCTAATTTAGGTCATTGCTTCCCCACAGTTAAGAGGAAATTGCTCTGCAGAGTGCTGTGCCTTTCCGTCTAATTCTCTGTTCCGAGAAACAATTGTGATTCACTTTGCAATGAGCAGACGAATGACAGCCTAGGTACCATCCTTTGAACTGCAGGTTTTGCTTTATTGGGTGGGTTTGTTTCCTTCCCACCAAAACAGAGAGATTGTATTAAATAATTAGGTACTGACAAAACTCCATTAAATGTAGGTATGGTACACGCTATATTAACTTCCCACATTTCAATTCTAATTATGAAAATTCAGGATGGTAGGAATGTAAACCTGTTCAGGTTTGTTTAGCCCACATATTATTAATATGGGCTTTATTATTTATATTATTATTTAGCTTAACTCAAGAAAATGAAATATTAATATTGAAGTCTTGACAAAATCAAACCACGTTATTTTTAAAATCAGACCATGTTTATTGGATATTTTATATGGTTATTGCAATTACATCAGCACATTTCTACAGGGGATGGGGGGCATGACAAGGATCTGGACAAGGTTTTGCCAAAAACAACTAAATATAAATATCCACTTAACTGTATGTTGCGAGCATATTTTAAACAAGATGTTCTATATTGTGTGAAGTCATCTGTTGTAATGTGGAAAAACTATTTCAGTTGTAGTGTTAATCTAAGTGATGGATAATGCTGTGACTCTCCCACTGTACTACAAAAGTTAGTTTCAGCCAGTTGTGTTCGCTTTTGGCTTTATTGGAAATAAAGCATTTCTATTTTGGAGGTACGCTTTTACGCAAATATATATTTGAGGCAGATTGTGCTCTCTCTCTCTCTCTCTCTCTCTCTCGCTCTCTCTCGCTCTCTCTCGCTCTCTCTCTCTCTCTCGCTCTCTCTCTCGCTCTCTCTCTCTCTCTCTCTCTCTCTCTCGCTCTCTCTCTCTCTCTCGCTCTCTCTCTCTCTCTCGCTCTCTCTCTCTCTCTCTCTCTCTCTCTCTCTCTCTCTCTCTCTCTCTCTCTCTCTCTCTCTCTCTCTCTCTCTCTCTCTCGCTCTCTCTCTCTCTCTCTCTCTCTCTCTCTCTCTCTCTCTCTCTCTCTATTTTATAGACACACGCACTAGAGTTGGATTCTACTGGGAATGTATTTATTAGCAGCCCAGCATTGCTGTGTGTTTTGCACCCTAACAAAATTGGATCAAACTGACCCTTGAAAACAAAGCTGTGCATCTCTCAGAAGCTGAAAGAGCACTTTCCTAATGTACTTGCCTGTCTCTTTTTAAAGTCGCATTACCCCCTCTCCTCCTTTCTAGCTCTGAGTTTGTAATAAGTAATCCTGTTTAATTCATTGTGGTCCATCTCTGTTCAAATACTTAAACTGTGAAGCATTCTGCATGTTCTACAGATATGTGTGTTTAATTGGATTCAATGCAACACAAAGTTCAAAAAAGTGAATCTTGGCACAAAGAGCCTTAAGCATGTGTAGAGTGCTAAGAAAATGAACTACATTCCATGGCAGATGGTGCATAACTACTGTACTGCTACTGCTATTACTACTAATACATTCTATTTTGTACTTCTTTTGGTGGGCTGAAAGAGGATGAATCACTTTCTCAGCAAAATGTTGTTCAGGCAGTCTTGTACCAGGTAGGGATGTTTAAACCCCTTTATTGTATTATCAGACTTCACTGTAAATACACATTCTTATATGCAGTATGTAAGTTCCTGTTATCCGGTGTCTAATTTATACCTCATTATCCCTCCCTGTCGTTAATCAGTGTCTTTTTGACTTCTCCAAGCAGCATCTTGTGCTTTGTACTGCTGATGAAGCAACCAACAAAAACAGCTTTCTTATTGTTCAACAGTATATGCCGACCATTGTGCAGTACAGTACCACTGTGTGCAGTGCAGCACCACTGTGTGCAGTGCAGTGGCAAACAACTCTGTACCAGGAGTCGCTTTCTGCAGTAGCAGTGACAATAGGGAAAGGGTTTAATGCAAACTGTTTGTATTAAGAGTTCTTGCTAAAGGAAAAAATCCACTATGTATAAAGATACTCAATTTAGTGATGTGAAACAAATAAAGACCAGACGGTCTGAGAAAACGGTATTACCACTACAGAACAACACTTGTTATAACAGCTGCTCATTTCAGGTTTAAAAATAAAGAAATACTTTTTTTTTTTTTAAAGCTGTTTTCGTGATTCTGCATGGTGAAACCATTTCAATTATTAAACACATCAACTGGTGGTGCTGTGCTGCTTTAATGTGCTTTAACCCTTCGAAATATGCTGGGGTTGGGGAGGTCTACCTGCAGCTTAGCAGGCTATCCTTGAATGCATCTTAAAAGTTAGAACAGGACAATTAACATTGTAAATGCGTATGTCAGTTGTATTTATTTTGTAAATTATTTGAACTCAATAATGTTATGTAACCGAGTTTTCACTATTATTGGGGGGGGGGGGGGGGGGGGCTGTACAGCAACAGCATTCTAGGGGTTAAAGGACAGCAGGGTGTACATTTTAGATTAACTCTGATTTAATACAAAGGAGTATTTGAGGTGTAGTGAATTAAACAATAGTTCATGCAGAAAACCCACCTGCTGCATCATAGTTATTACATGCAGACAGTATAGTTCTGAGCTGAAGCAGGTTCAGCAAATGCTAGTTGGAAAGTTATGGTACACCCTGTGGGATCATGCACATGCATATGCTCTTACTATTTATTTCTCTGTCTGGCAGGAGATTCCCACCTTTTGTTTTGGTCATAATCCATGTGAACTGCACACTGCTAGCTGTGTTTTCTATATTTTAAAAGTCCTGTATTTTTAATGTTGAGTATTGAAAAATATATATATATAATAATGATGATGATAATAATAACCTGGACTGTACAATAAAAGACTGTAATTGTTAATATTTTTTATTGTGTAACATACTTTTGTGCTTTTAATTACAAATAAAAACACCACTTTTTTTTTTTTTTTGTGGACACTCATCTGAGAACTGACTAAAGAGCCCATGGAACAATATCTTCTGTGTTTTTGTTTTTATTTGAATTTGTTTTATGTTGGTACCTACCAGTGGCATCCAGAATGTGAGTCTCAAATTGAATCTCGTCAGGCAAGGACTTAAAGCCAAAAGAAAGCCCAGTGTTACTGATCATTGGTAGAACCATACCAAAAGCTACAAAACGAAACCTGTCCGTATTATTAAATCTGTCGTGGTGTTTGACAGGTGAAATGCCTTTTTAAAATCACCATTTTGTTATTCTGTAATAAAAACATTACACTTGAATGTGTTTTCTGTTTAGACATTTAGATTCTTAACATCATTAAAACAGACCCCAGAATGTAGGTACAATAATAAGCCTGGACATCAAATACTCTGTAAACACGTTCTCTGATTATCACAAAATTAATAACATTTGTCTTGCATTTTGGGGGTCCTCTGGCTTTAAATCTCCACCGGTATCTTGTGAAATCAGCCCAGCTACTTTTGACATGACCATTGAGAGAGGTGGGCACTCCTATGATCCAGTTCAATCAGCTTTTACTGTAGCTGGAAAATACCCATTTGTTCAATAAACAGATGTGAACCCATTTCTTTTTTTTTATTATTTATTATTAGTCATATTTGTTAATGTGTTTATCAAATTGAAATTGTTCCACATTTCCTCTGTTATTGCATGATTTAATATTCTAAAATGTGTTTTTCTCAGCTGTCTCTCATTCTGTTTCTCGTGAGCACAGGTGACAAGTCAGTGAAGCAATGATCTATAGCGCCTCTCTCCAGATGCCATTTTTTGTCAACAGCTATGAAATTTCCCCAAGCTCAATCAAAATGGTCTTTTACATTTGTGTTTATGATATGCTGCATCTTTCCAACAACATAACACACTTAATTTAACACTTGGCACACCCCAGGGGAAAGAGGAAAAGCAGCACAAGAAATTCCCTTGCTTGCATTCCATGTCATTTACTTAACAAACTGTTTCGACTTCTGACAACCAAGTTTAAATTAATAAAATATGGAAGGAAATGAGTTTATCTTCATTGCATATGCAAACCAGTCTGGTATGTATTTAATATAGTACAGTCTGCCATTTCAAATTGCATTAGCATTTCATTATTTTCATGCTTTAGTAAAGAGTTGGCTTGTTTGTGTATAAATATGAGCTTCTTTACAATGTATTTATACAAAGTTAATACCCCGTGTCATCACCATTCAAACGTGAAATGTGTTATGCTGCTTCCCAGGCTCCTGTTTTGTTTTTTGTTTTTTGTTTTTTTGGTTTTTTTCCTGTGATACGTACCTGTTTATTAACATCAGTACCCAATTAAAGTCAGACGAGCTACCTTGATTTGATTCTTTCATTGCTCAGTCCTCACATACATTGTTTGATTTTCTTGATAACTCAGTAAAGGTGATTTTAACTGAATTCAGGAACTGATCTTCAGTTCTAGTTGCATGCCATGTTTATGTGGAACCTAGGGAAGATCAGCCAGGTCCATCGAGTGGTCTGCCACTATGGAAACAAGTTTCCTTTAGTTTTGCTGGTAATACACTTCTGTGCACTAGATGGTGCTGACGCTTACTAATAAAAAGACTCTGTGGCTCATCTAGTCTATATTACAAATGTCTATAGCAGGATACTAGAACTGATGAGCAGATCCTGGACTTCTAGTCAAAGCACAAATAAAATAAAAAATAATATTTGATTAACAGCAGTAAGAACCACTAAGAGTGATTGCAAACATCACGGAAAAGTAACAGAACAAGGCCATTTCAGCCAATTGCTCTTTGATATATTGGACTTTATGCGGGGAACATTTGTTAGGTATTAATTAACAAATACTTTTATACACAGTCCAAAACAAATCTGGGTTTAATGATTCAAACAACTAGACGTGACACAACATTTTACTACCAGCTATTGAGGGTTGGTTTGGTTGGTAATAGGTGAAGCTGTGGAATAGCACAGACTCCTATCTCTTGTCTAAGAGGACAGCTGCACAGCCATCTAGAAAAAAAGCCAACTGAGAATCTCTGCATATATGAAACTGCTAAACACTCCTGCACTATTGGAGAGACTTCTGAGAAGCGACGTGCTTCACTGTAAGCATTTACTCCCTTCCCTTTTATTTTAATCTCAGGGAATGCCTGTATGGCACTAAGTACTGTACATCATCAGCAGTGACACTTTGCAAGCTGCTTTGACGTTAATCTCCATACTCTCAGATTAGTGAGCCCTCAACATATTATACCAGAGGAAGCATTCTTTATGATGTCCCATTTGTCCTCTTTAGCACTTAAACTCCTCAATAAAAGATCAGCTGTTTTCTGGTGCCCTTATATATCCATGTAAGCCAGAGGATGCCAATATATTTCAACGGTGTATCTGCCTAACACTATCCCTAATCTGTGCAGTCTGTTTTATGTCATCAGTCATCCCTATTTCTAGAATGTTCCTATTCTGCTATTGTTACCTACTAGGACTGTGGCTGCCAGGTGTGCTTGTTACCCTAATAATAATAAAAAAAGGCTTTGTGGATAAGTACTTAACTGTATCTTTGCAAGCATTCAATTGTCTTACACACAGCACCTATGATACTGCTGCTGTCTTACATATAGACCAGATCAGGTCCAGCCACATTCTTAATTGTTTATTTGAACCAGTTAAACCTCCAGCTAAGCCTCAAAGCAGTGAATTATTGCATTATATCTCTGTTACACCTGGTGTGGAATGGCCATCCATACTGTAAGTACAGGACCCTATTCAGTTTAGATTAGTATCATTTGTGTCTCTTCACTTCATTAAACATTGAGTTCAATTTAAGAATTGAAGAGCTGGTTGGAACTGTGCCCGGGACTGCTCAATTCAATAAAAAAGGATGTGATTATAAAAAGTTGCTAAACTTGTAATGACTCTGACTGACGAGTTATTGATACTTACATTAGCATTAGACATACAGTACTTACCTCTGGGCTGCAAAGCTTGCTCTTTAGTTGTAATGTTAAGACGTTTGAGGTTTGTCCAGCCCTTGCCTTTCCAGTCAATTTAATGGGCTGAGATGCTAATTCATCAGACTGTCCACTAGGGGGCCAATATTTTGTGATGTGACTCGTTTCCAGACAACAAAATGCCTGACTGTAGAAAAATGAATAAACCTTCAGTGACAGTTATTTTATAAAGCTGCCACACCGCAGGACTGTCAAGGCCTCATATCTCAGAGCTCATTTGAAGTATCGACTACGTGTTTGCAGGGTTACATAAATTCTGCATTCCAAATGTGTTGGTTACCATGACATTGAATTCTGAGGTAATATGGTTGCCATAGTGAGGCTATGTGACATTAGGCATTTCTGTATCAGAACGCATCTTTGGAGTTTTTGACTCGGTGAAATCACATCCATTTCACATATGCATTTTACTTCATGTTTACAAATTACAACCCATTTGATTTCTACTGTAGCTAACGTTTACGCTTATATTTAGTGATGGGCACTGCAAATAACACTGTTGGCAATAGGACCCACAATGAAAGAAGGTAAAAAGAAGAAGAAAAAAAGAAACCATTCATTTGAACTCTTAGGCGATTAGGCTTAATGTATAACGCGTAACTCCAATGAATGATACACGTCCTGTGACTCATAATCTACTGTACATTTATTTGTAATTGTTTTATGTTGTTTTATGCTTGATGTTTTCTTCCTATTTATTTTGTTAAAAATATTAAAGAGCACAGTATAAATAAGCAACGTGCATTGTATCCTGGCTCTTGTTCTGTCCATGTTGCGAAAACTAACATTAAAAAAAACACTCATTTAGCTGCAACGGAGACGCCATCATTGTGAGGGCGATTAACTGGAATATTATTATATTTATTGAATTTTTATATAAAACGTGTATGTGGAAGGATAAAATCGTTTACATGCAATTTCTATTAAGAAATCGGTAATTATAAATTAAAAATAAACATTTTCATTGGTTACTACGTCACTTATTTCCGGAATAGAATGTTGACCTTTCCCCCGGTTTCAATTTTTCCTTCCTTTCCTGTTTCGGCTCAGCATAGAAACACACATAGGTACGTGCGCTCCCAGATTTTATCCGATCAAATCCTTTGTAATCTTAAAAGATATGTGTAAATGAAAATCATAATATGAAAATAAAAACTCATAGCTGCTGGTATCAAGTAGCATTTATTAAATTGGTCGATATAAAGGTGATAGTACAAAGTATTTGAAACTTGGGTTGAATCAGATACAGGCCTCTTTTGGAGCCTATTGCTATGTTGAGTGGATTTAGGTGTATTGCAGTTTGGTGCCGGCAGCGCGTTATGTTGCAATTTATTTTGAAATAAAGTACAATTGTTTTCTATTGTAGAGGCCGTCTGCATGTCAGTACTACTATACTTCAGTACCTGAATGTTCTCTGGTCTCATTTTGTTTTGACTGGTCCAGTAGTATTGGTACTGAGACCTGCAGCGTGCTATGTTTACGCTCATGCTTGAGATTACAACGATTACAATAACTTGCATATAACCCCTGTGCTGATTTAGAATTGCGTGTATTTTTGTACATTAATAAATAAAGCATTTACGGTTTTTAGAACGTCAGGGTGGTATCGTTGTACCTAGTTTTTAGTTCCAGTGAACTACTTTTACTGTAAAAACAGTAAAACCTTTGGAGCCAGGCCTCAATCTTGTTAACATGAATTTGGTCTGTGAATGAAGGCAATGTGTTATCTACCAAATTCATGATCCATTGTTGAGATTCGCTGAGTTATTGAAACTTAGGTTTTAAATGATTAGGAGTGTTTGCTTTGGTGTAAACTTAGTTTTGATTAAATTCTGTTTCAAAGTGCATTAAAACCAACATCTAGGCAATGTCCTTGTATTGTTTCTGTATTGGCTACCTGAACCCTACATTTCTTAGTGCTTTCATACATGTTGACAAAAACCTAAAATAAAAAGAACATAGCCCGCGATTGAGATGGTAACTTTTCGGTGTGCAGTAGTGCCACTAACTAGAAATGAACTGGTTCTCTCAATCTTAACATTGGTGCTGATTTGTGCTGTGTTTGTCCCCAGCAATGGCTCCTCGTAAGGGTAAGGAAAAGAAGGAAGAGCAGGTGATCAGCCTGGGACCTCAGGTTGCTGAGGGCGAGAATGTTTTCGGAACTTGCCACATATTTGCTTCCTTCAATGATACCTTCGTTCATGTCACTGACCTGTCTGGCAAGTAAGTATCTGACTGGTACCTTCAGTCACGACCTCCACACGGCCATGTTCCTTCAGAAGTGGTCATACATGTGTGTAAACCTGGGTTCTAATAGGTCTGCCTTTGTATTGCTGAGAAATGTCTTGCAGTGAAGATGGGAAAATAATGGGGTTGCTGCATTTAAAATTAAGCTGTGCACAACAAAATGAACAGGTTTCCATTACAATGCGTAGCAAACCAGAATACTGTTTGGAATAGCCTGCTTACATGGCAGGTATTCACATGCTGCTACGATTCAAATTTAATTGAATGATGTCTGCATGTACATTTGGTATGAGAAATTGCCCCATCAATACCAGGCTTAATAAACTGCAAAACCATTCAAGAGTGACAAAACTGTGTTTTTAAAGGTGAGGCTAAAGTGTGTGCTGGTTTTGTTTCCAGGGAAACAATCTGCCGCGTGACTGGTGGTATGAAGGTGAAAGCCGACAGAGATGAGTCCTCTCCTTACGCTGCTATGTTGGCAGCTCAGGATGTGGCTCAGAGGTGCAAGGAGCTGGGCATCACTGCCCTGCACATCAAACTGCGTGCAACTGGAGGCAACAGGTGAGAGCACCTGGGCATTGACCTCTTGCAAACAGTATTTTTCTTAAAGCTGCAGTTTGGAATAAGGTATTCGCATGCTCAAGATTTTCTGACAGATGTGGGGTTTGAAAAGTGACTTGTAATATGATACTGTGGCTTGGCAGTATATTTATTTTAACCGTTTGAGTTTATGTGGTGCTCGCTGCCCTATCATATAGACTGCATATTGTGAGGGATGAAAGTGCATGTCGCTGATACTATATGAAGATGTTCTACCCTTTGACATTGAACTTATACTACAAAACCTTGCTTCAGACTAACTCCCTATTGGGGAAATCTGGGCATTTATTGGGAATCTTCTATTGTGTAAAATGTGAAAACCCTAGAGACCAAATGTGGTAACCTTCAGGGACCAGTTATTTTAGGTGACCTGTAACTAAGATGACAGATAAAATTGTGCACTCTGGATCTAACCACATGGTGACTGAGTAATTAACAGCAGCAACACTATTTGTGTAGAATGAGGTCTGTTCAATTGATTCAAGGTTGTAAGGTAGGACAGGGTTGGTATCCTCAAATTCAATCTTCCTAATACATGCTTTGCAAAATAGTTTAGTTTTCAATCATTTTGGAGGGTGATAAAAGTAAAATTATTATTATTATTATTATTATTATTATTATTATTATTATTATTATTATTATTATTATTATTATTATTTATTTCTTAGCAGACGCCCTTATCCAGGGCGACTTACAATTGTTACAAGATATCACATTATTTTTTACATACAATTACCCATTTATACAGTTGGGTTTTTACTGGAGCAATCTAGGTAAAGTACCTTGCTCAAGGGTACAGCAGCAGTGTCCCCTACCAGGGATTGAACCCATGACCTTCTGGTCAAGAGTCCAGAGCCCTAACCACTACTCCACACTGCTGCCCTATATTGAACTTATGTATGCTTAACGCAAATCTGGTAGCCCCTTCATAACTGAAAGCTATTAATGGGGGTACATATTGACATCTCCCCTTAGTTCTTGGGAAGCAAAGTGATGATTACTTTAAATTCAGACGTGTTGTCGTCATTTTAAAACCGTGTGATGTGTTTGATAAAGATAGTCTATTTTCTCCGAGCACAGTTTAACTGTTCTCTTGGGTTGATTCTAAGGGCTTCATGAAATGCTGTTTTGTCTATTTCAGAACTAAGACCCCCGGACCTGGTGCGCAGTCTGCACTCAGAGCCCTGGCTCGTTCTGGTATGAAGATCGGACGTATTGGTAAGGATTTATGTAGAAAATTGCATTATATTTTAAAAAAAACAAAAAACTATTAAATAGGAGGCAGAGTATAAGAAATGCATCCTGGTCTCCAGCATTATCTACAAGGTGACAAGTCAATAGAGGTTCCATTTAGAAGAAATGGGTTCCATTAGAAGAAAATGTAATCCTTGGATTTATGACTACATGCCTTTTAGTATAATTTGGTTATAGCATGGGCTTATCTAGTCCATATTGGAACACTTTTCCTTCTGCTGGGCTTGTTCTGTAGTCAAGTCTGTATATGCATCTGAAAGCTAATGTATGAAAAGATACCAATGAGTGGCATGTGCTTCTTTTTCCAGAGGATGTGACCCCGATCCCATCAGACAGCACCCGCAGAAAGGGTGGCCGTCGCGGACGTCGTCTGTAAAATGTTTCCTGCTACTGTCAATAAAAAAGAAAAATCTAATTGGCATCTGGTCCCTGCTTTATTTATTATATTATCTTTGGATATTTCAAAACAATATTCTGGTGATCAAAATAACTAAACGAGAATGAATGCGCAAGTAATAAGTGATGGCCAAATTTCTTTAGTCGGCTGGATTCACTTCTTACTGTAGCTTTGTTAAATAAAACCATGGTCTCTAGGGGTTGTGACTCAAGTGCTGCTAGTAAGGAGATTTTTAATCTCTTCTGATTTATCTTCTAATCTCTTTGGGAGAGCTTTGCGAATCACTTTGATTCATATTCATCAAATAATCCCTTTTATCCTGGTGACCCTGGAAGTTGGACATGTTGGTCATTCGAAGTAGCTCCTGAAAGCATATTTCTAATTAAAGTCAACAGCAAGGCAATAGATACCTGGAAATACACCAGCAGAAAATTGTTGCAGCTTTTGAAGTGCTCAAAGATTGCCTGGGGACGGATCAAAAAAGCTCTGAAGGCATTCCCACCCCAGATCCAATCCCCAAAAGCAGCTTCAAGGCTGTCTATGTGATGGTTTGAACTAAAACAATAAACCCCCAAACTGATGGTTTTAATGTTTATTTAAACAACACTCACTCCCTGGTTCAAACTAAGATACCAAGTTAAATGCATCCTATAAGGAAAGGGCAAGAAAGAGTCACATCTGAATTGGTGAGTGGAAACTAAAATCTGCAGATTGGCAATCTAGGGTTTACCTCTCCACATGCGATTGGTGCAATTGGTAAAAGGTTCCCTTTTTGTCAGTACATATAAATATCATGGAATCCTATTCAAATCTACAGAACGGGATTCAGAAATCTAGATGTGTTCATTTCTCAGTTTGGAATTGGTTTGTGTCTAATTATCAGATTTCTTATAATCTGATCCAAGGACTTGAGTAACCTGTTTCAAATCCATTTCCAATTTGATTTGTTGGTCATGTGAGTTTAGGAATGGTTACCAGGCCCAAAAGCAGTAGCCTGGAAGTGCTGCAGTAAGGTGCAATGATCTGGTGTTAAAAGCAGATTTAGAGATGTCTTAGAACAGTGATGTACTTCCTATGGACAGGTGAAAACGCACAGTGCTTTAATCCTGACTGGCTCTGTAGCAGCAGATGGGCTGTGTAAAGCTAAGGTAGTCATTTTATGAAATACTACTGCTTTTTTTAATTACATTTTTTCTAAAAACCAAGCTACGTTTCCTGCCTTTAATGGCGTCTTGGTATTTATTATCAGTACTATCTTGGTTATTGTCACACTCCAGTTAATGTCTCTCACATTAATGGGTCTTTCCACCGCACCTAGTGGACATTTGTTGAACAATCACAAAAATATGAATCCCTTTGAGGTGATGCTGAAAGATGTTGTATCTTGCCACTAGATGGTGCTAAAATCTTAATCGTTTATGGGCCCGCAGCGTAGCTTGGAAGAAAGATGTGGTTAGGGTGTTGTCTTGATTTTTAAAGTATATTAAGCACCTGTAGTGATCTGAAAACGGTGTGTTTTAAATATATTTACTTTTAATAGCATTACCACAAGGTATAGCGTTGAGGATGTGTACATCGTTCAATTTACTGGTATATCAAATTATTTTATCTCATTGGAGATTTCTTGTTTCACTTGAGTGTCTCATAAGGAATCTAAGACTTGCACATTCTGATAGATTCAGAATGTTTCATTTTGTTGGGAGCTTTATTGGGGTTGGTTCCATGGCAAGCACTAAAAAAAAATGTTGTCAACAAACCATTTTTAAGTAAGTATTAAAACCTGCCAACAAAAAATATACTTGAGTGCTAATATACATCATAGTATTTTAGGAATTTCAGATGTTTCATTTATGCACTTCAACAATATATAGTTTAACCTCTTACTATTTGTGTTATTATCTTTAACTGTTAATCCAACTTCTTTTGCATATTCTATAAAAAATGAATTTGTCCAATAAATTAATGGTCAGTATAAGATATGTATATGAAATATTTTCTACTATGAAACTATTGATTCTCTGGAAAACTCCTTATGTGAATTGTACCTTTATTATTCTGTAAAAGTAATTGTTCAAGGTTGGCTACAGTACATGTGGTTTTTCTCCTCAAATACAATGCTAATGCTGCAGCAGTCATTTGTTGCTAGGGAGAGAAGTAGTACAAAAGCACTCATTTTGCTGCAGAAGTGAAATAAAAAAGTGACATTTTATGGCTGCATATTAGAAAAGTAGCATTCTCTGTTTATTTATTTGACCAGTTTTACAACAAATGTAACAAAACAACCAGACCCTTGAATCATCATACCTTATTGACCTTATCCACACTGAGTATTGTAGAGTTTATTTGATATTTTAATGATCATGTTTATCTGTAAGAAAACAGCCATATTGTCTTAACATAGAACACAAAGGATACAACATTGTAAAGTTTGCAGCCTATAAACTACTGCATTGTATCTGCATGATACTGTATTAAATATGTGTTCTGTGTTTCAGTGATGCAGATATCCTGTGTGCCGGTTTGTGCTAAGACTGTGCTTTTAAGATATCCGGTGAAAAGCAAATAGTAAAGATCAAATGGTTTAATATTAAACACAGGCATCTGATTGGAGTCGCTGGCTTTAAATTACTACTTCATTTGCCACTATTGCATATTAGTGTGATATTATTTTATATACATTTTTTTTTTACAGTTTTCATTATTGCCTGTGGATTATAATTTTTGTCAATACTTTCTTCCTTGTAATAAGAATGGGGATGAACAACTTTTAAACTAGTGTTCCTTACCTGAAAGTAATTTTAATGAATGAATGCATGGCACAATAAATATAGGATAGGGTACAGTACAAATCTATCACCGTGGATAATTATAGTCATGCAGCAACACGCTTGTCACTGAGTTTCCTGTTACTGCATTAAACCGTGTTCTACTGTGTGTGATTTACTGTGATAATATACTTGAGATACTGCTTCAGGAAACTTGAATTTCACTTAACCATGCGGCTTCACATGGTTGATTTGATGAAAGATTGAGGGACAGGCTCACTGATCATTTACAAGTTTGCATACAGTCTTTAATGTTTGTAAATGTATGTGGTAACGTGACGTACCATGTGATCCACTAGACCTATATAAGCTGTGTGCAACTGTGCAGCAACAATCATGGAAAAGCAGAGGCATCTCCGAGTCTTCACAAGGGCCATGACAGTGGGGGTCTGTGCTACCAACTTGTCCCTCAACGCAGTGGCTGCATTAACCAAGGTATCCAACATGCCCTTCACAGAAAACCTCCACTCCTGTCGCTATCTTGTTCAGACAGGTCAAGTCTGCAGATACTGTATATGTATTAGAGTGTGACAGGAAACAGATGTGGCGCAGTGGCCCAAATCACAAAAACCTTGAACAAACGCCAGGGAGGTGTAAAAGTGGAGGAAATAACCAGCACTGAACTGGAGAGAGAAATGTTGACACCCTGGAAATGTATTAAAATTGCAGCCTGTGTTTCAAAAGTGAGATTGGATCTGGTTGCTTATGTTTGTTATCAGTGGAGGGCACCTCTCCTGTCTAAGCCATCTGTAGTCTTGTACTGACTTGGGGGGTTTTGTGTGATTAATCTACACAGAGGTGTAAAATGCTGAATATAAATAGCAGGATCCCTGTACTGCTGTCAGTTCAAGATTAAATAAAAAAAAATACGGCTCATCAAAACCTGATAATATTTCTGCTAAAGTGTATGTTTGGATGTGTTTAGCTTGATGTGGATGGTGGCTAACTGGAAACAAAATGATTGAATTACTGTTAAGATGAAAATGCTTGTAATGCAAAATCCAGGTTCCATTATTATATATATATATATATATAAATGCCAAGTCTTGCTGCACGTACTGTGTTATTGCATCATATCCACTGACTGACCAAAAGAATTGAGAATGTAAAATAAGATAAAGCCCTCTTCTGTGATGTTTGCAAATATATGTGGTCATGCGATGTGACCCCCTAGAACTGTATAAACTGTGTGAGAGTTGCGTGCAACTATTCAGCAACTATCATGGGAAAGCAGAAGAATCTCAGTGACTGCACTGCATCAACGTGCCCATCAAACCTGAGATCATGCTGTTTAATCATCAGTGCAGGTCCAGGCTGTGTGAATCAGAGTCAAAGTTCAAGTCTGCATAATCTGTGGGATCCAGGGAAGGGAACTAGGCTGTCGAGGAGAGCATTATTCTTCTGTGAAGACTCGGATCGGACTCTCAAACTTATGTGTTCTGTATTTGAAACCAGTATTTAAAGAGTTCTTTCTTGGATGTGAGTAAGCTGTGTTGATCCCTCAAGGTTCAGGAGAATTACTATTTTACTGTATGCTAAACCACACTGAGTTTTATGTGTTGTGGAATTCCAGTTGTGCTCCGATCCTTGAAGAGACAGGTCAAACTCGGTGGTGCTTTCTGTTTGTCTGTCTATGAATAAAATATATCATTCAGATATTGTTCAACACATAATAATCTGAACACTGTCTCTCTAACTTATTACTACATTACTATGTACAATACATATACAGCGAAGTGAGGTCCATTAAGACCTGACACTGTTTCGGTAATGTAAATAGACCTGATAGGAATTTGTGTAGTCTTGGATGTACAATGCAATGCACGTTATTTTTACATAGCACCCTGCATGTCATGGCATCCCAGAGTGCTATTCAACATTGAAAATAAAACAAGAGAGCCCATATGTACAATACACCTCAGCTACAACCAGTTATATAAAAGTACATTTAAAAAAGTATGTTTTCAATTTAGTCTTAAAATAATACGAATGTCAACCGGAACTGAGTTCCACAAACGAGGAGCAGAACAGCAATTCAAGATGATGTTTTGGATCCACTAAAAGTTCAGCATGTTCTGATGGGGACATGGAAACACCTGCCAACCAAGCACCCATCAGCTCTCCATCAAAGTCTGTCAGATCTGTTGTCATGCCACTGTAACTGAATCAGTCTTAAAGAGAAATGTCTCTCTTTACAAAAGCCCATTTTGATTAATTAAGTTATTTAACCCCCGTTTCTCTCCACAATTTAGAATTACACTCCCTCACTGCAGCAGCAGCTCCTCACAACAGCACAGTAGAAGTGAAAATCCTCCAATCGTATGTCAATACAGCCAGGAGGCACATGACTGCAGATGTCAGAGAGATGTCCCTGATTTCCATGAAGTGCAGGTCTGGTTATTGTGAAGGAGAAACAGTCATTCATAAAAATGGGGAATTTGCTGCTGCGGCTAAAAAAAAAAATATTGCTTCCTTTTTTTAATGAACTACCAGGTTTCAGTAAAAACGATTTATTGTAATTGCCCAGGATTCCTCACAGGGTGTGCTTACATGGGTATGCTTCACTGGCACTTATCTGAAACTGCAAATCAACCAATCAGTGAATGTTACAGCAGACACAAAGCTGTTGTCAGGGAAAGTGCAATGCTGACAACATCTACATTTAGCCATTCGTAATCATAATGGAAGTTTTAGCAAAAACTATTTATTCTCAAATAAACCGATTGCCTGAAATCTTTACACTATTACCACTGTTTACTGTGGTGCAATAAACAGGATTATTTTCCTTCTTAAAGACATTTGTGTTCCTCCTCTCCCCCTCCTCCACCTCGCTAGTCAATCGAGGCTCGTCATTAATAAACAGACATTTCTTATGCCTGTGTCCATATACCCCAGATTGTGGTCCTTTTAATAACTTACTACTAAAGAACATGGCCTACAAGGTTTCAGTAAAAACTATTTATTCTAATGCAACATGCCATAAGGTAGTTACTAAATATTAAAAGAGTTTATTATTTTACTGAAAAAGCAATTATTTGAGCTCCCTTTCATCTTTCATTTTTAACTGGAAAAGTCATCTTGATAAATATATAAATTAATTCAACAAACCTTATAAAACTGTGACAACTTTGAACTGATAACCACAGCTAAACCTAATATTTTACTGTATCCTGGGTCATTTCTACTTTGTAGCTGAGAAAAGAAGTATGAGGAAATATTATTTCATACATTCATTGATGGAGTAAAGGCATAGGGATCTGTATTAACTGTGTTAATCAGTAATAATAACATTGAACAGTCGATGCAGAGTATAACCAAGTTAAACATGGACAAGGCAGAGGCTAAGCAAACCACACTAATCACAAACAAAGCAAGCACAGACAATTTATTTTTTCAAATTCTGTGTTCATTTCAGGAACCACAAATGGTACACCAGCCTGAGATGTGAGGTTATAAGTGCTGCTAGAAGAAACTAATAATGCGTTGAGATACTGTGTGTGTTTACCTAAAATCACCTTATAAACATTATAGAAAACATGTTGCAATCTGAAATGTCTAGAGGAGGTTATGATAAAAGTTTGAAGATTCTAGAACATTCCATGCAGAGTGTGTTGGACAGACAGACACAGTTAGTGCATAACATTTTGAACCCTTAAAACATGACATATAAAAAACAAATTAAACACAGGTCTGCAGTCAAATCATCAGTACTGGTAAGAAATCTGGACAAGCTTTCCTTTCTCTTTGTGTGATTGTGGTTGTTGCTGTATTACAATAGCCCATTACATGTTTTGTTTCTTTGAGCCCAGGATTCCTCACAGGGCGTGCTTACATGGGTATGCTTCACTGGCACTTATTTGAAACTGCAAATCAACCAATCAGTGAATGTTACAGCAGACACAAAGCTGTTGTCAGGGAAAGTGCAATGCTGACAACATCTACATTTAGCCATTCGTAATCATAATGGAAGTTTTAGCAAAAAACGATTTATTCTCAAAGACACTGATTGCCTGAAATCTTTACACTATCACCACAGTTTACTGTGGTGCAATAAACAGGATTATTTTCCTTCTTAAAGACATTCGTGTTCCTCCTCTCCCCCTCCTCCACCTCGCTAGTCAATCGAGGCTCGTCATTAATAAACAGACATTTCTTATGCCTGCGTCCCTATACCCCAGATTGTGATCCTTTTAATAACTTACTACTAAAGAACATGGCCTACAAGGTTTCAGTAAAAACTATTTATTCTAATGCAACATGCCATAAGGTAGTTACTAAATATTAAAAGAGTTTATTATTTTACTGAAAAAGCAATTATTTGAGCTCCCTTTCATCTTTCATTTTTAACTGGAAAAGTCATCTTGATAAATATATAAATTAATTCAACAAACCTTATAAAACTGTGACAACTTTGAACTGATAACCACAGCTAAACCTAATATTTTACTGTATCCTGGGTCATTTCTACTTTGTAGCTGAGAAAAGAAGTATGAGGAAATATTATTTCATACATTCATTGATGGAGTAAAGGCATAGGGATCTGTATTAACTGTGTTAATCAGTAATAATAACATTGAACAGTCGATGCAGAGTATAACCAAGTTAAACATGGACAAGGCAGAGGCTAAGCAAACCACACTAATCACAAACAAAGCAAGCACAGCCAATTTATTTTTTCAAATTCTGTGTTCATTTCAGGAACCACAAATGGTACACCAGCCTGAGATGTGAGGTTATAAGTGCTGCTAGAAGAAACTAATAATGTGTTGAGATACTGTGTGTGTTTACCTAAAATCACCTTATAAACATTATAGAAAACATGTTGCAATCTGAAATGTCTAGAGGAGGTTATGATAAAAGTTTGAAGATTCTAGAACATTCCATGCAGAGTGTGTTGGACAGACAGACACAGTTAGTGCATAACATTTTGAACCCTTAAAACATGACATATAAAAAACAAATTAAACACAGGTCTGCAGTCAAATCATCAGTACTGGTAAGAAATCTGGACAAGCTTTCCTTTCACTTTGTGTGATTGTGGTTGTTGCTGTATTACAATAGCCCATTACATGTTTTGTTTCTTTGAGCCCAGGATTCCTCACAGGGCGTGCTTACATGGGTATGCTTCACTGGCACTTATCTGAAACTGCAAATCAACCAATCAGTGAATGTTACAGCAGACACAAAGCTGTTGTCAGGGAAAGTGCAATGCTGACAACATCTACATTTAGCCATTCGTAATCATAATGGAAGTTTTAGCAAAAAACTATTTATTCTCAAAGACACTGATTGCCTGAAATCTTTACACTATCACCACAGTTTACTGTGGTGCAATAAACAGGATTATTTTCCTTCTTAAAGACATTCGTGTTCCTCCTCTCCCCCTCCTCCACCTCGGTAGTCAATCGAGGCTCGTCATTAATAAACAGACATTTCTTATGCCTGTGTCCATATACCCCAGATTGTGATCCTTGTAATAACTTACTACTAAAGAACATCTTAACAAAGTTTCATCACAATTGGATAAGAGGTCCTCTTCATATACAGCATGTTAAAATGTAAGCATTTAGACAGACAGACAGCCAGATGCCTTCATACAGTCAAGGGTTTCCACAATCTTCCACTATATGCCTCCACCATATCTTTGTCGCTAAAGGTATACTTCCACTTATTTGACATGACCAGCCAGGAAAGTGCTGTAAGTTCTGGAAGGATACATGACTTTATCAATGACAACTGCCGCTAAATGTCTCATAGAATACCTGCCGTATTATCTCTCAGATAATGGCATTGCTTTTTTGGGAAGCACCTGCCATCCAAGAGCCAACTGTCAGTCCTCTGGCAATCTCCTGTCTTGCCCATCATGACTGAAACTGACAACAGTTGAGAGATGCAGCTTTCTTATAATACAGAATACATTTCAACTCACTAACACAAAAGTTTGAGCTGCATACTGCAGTTGTTAGCAATTTGTTGTCTCACTCCTGTATCTATGTGCGCTGTACAGAACCTACCTAATTCAAAAGTCCGTTTATTGCATCCCAATTCAATTCGATCTCCTACAGGATAGCTTTCAGGTACAGTCTCCCTCTGGTAACAGATGATGCTTCTCTGTAGCAGCCAATAGCAATATATAAATAACAGTGAAACAAAAGATTGGTACCCCTCCTTCACAGCTATGTATTTGGGGGTTTCCGAATTAGATTATGCTTTCACTTCTTATCGCAGAGTAGAAAGGCGTGTTCTTCCTTTTTCTGCTGACTTTTAAGTGAAGGCACAGGCTGATTGTCTAGTTCATTATACTCCAGACAGCCTTCCGACAGCTTTTTAAGAAGTGAAGAGCATCAATAGCAAAGTCGACATGTCGCAAGAACAGCTAATGGAGAACGAAGCTACCCCACCGGGAGAGCACACCGTTCTGATTAGGAGTGAAAGGTAAAAACAAATAAATACGACAATAATACCAATCTAAAAAAAGAACAATACGTTGACGCCACGCTCATGCAAGTTGATGCATTGCACATTTGTATATATTTTCATGTTATCTTTGCTCATACGTAGCAGAAACAGGTTTAGAGTATATGAAATAAAAAAAAAAGTATGCAAAATGTCTTTACTAATACTACTGCTGCTGCTGCTGCTGCTAATAATAATAATAATAATATGAATAATAATATGAATAATAATATGAATATTATGAGCAGCAGTGTGGAGTAGTGGTTAGGGCTCTGGACTCTTGACCGAAGGGTTGTGGGTTCAATCCCCAGTGGAGGACACTGCTGCTGTACCCTTGAGCAAGGTACTTTACCTAGATTGCTCCAGTAAAAACCCAACTGTATAAATGGGTAATTGTATGTAAAATATTGTGATATCTTGTAACAATTGTAAGTCGCCCTGGATAAGGGCGTCTGCTAAGAAATAAATAATAATAATATGAGCCTTATACTATTATCCAGTACTTTTTATTTATTTATTTATTTATTAAAATGTTTGTTCTTTCTTACAATTGTTTAAGAACTTTATAAGGAAATGTTAATGTATGTGTTTATGTCGACAAATGGAATGACCGTACGTGTGTGACGCCAGTTGTTGCTAGGTAGGAATGATTGTGGACTTTCCATAATATATTGACGCTCTTGATACAGGTTCTAAGGTGACTGCTAGTTTTAATGTTATTTTGTTGTTTGTTTGTTTTTTAACAACAATAAGTATGTTATGAAAGCAAAATATATTTAAGTTACTGCATTTATTTAAAGGAACAATTCCTTTAATATAACTGTATCGGGGACACGTTTTTATGATGAAAATGCAGCTTTTTCTTTCTGGCAAGTTTGATTTTTTAGAAACATTTTATTTGTTTACTATACAAGGATTGTGGGGTACAATTAAACAAAAACAGTAATAACGAAATTTCCGGAGTGCATAAATGTTTCTGCATAATAATGTAGCGCATATTTACATTTTTTTTTTTTTTTTTTTTTAGAGATATCGTTATTGACAGGCATATCTCTGTCGTGAACATACGTTGTCAAAAAGCACTCAAAAAACCGACAACAACAACAACAACAAAAACTTGAGGATCTCATGAACTTTTCATGTCTAACCTTTCATGTTGGGTTGATTTGGAATAAAAACTCAGTTTGGGGTTCTTGCATGTTGGATTAAGATTTGGTGCACTTTGAAACGATTCATGTCAGGTTGATTTGGAATAAAAATTCAGCTTCAAACAATAGCATTATTAAAATACTGTGTCAATTAATTTAAATTAAAGTTAGCTGGGTTACCACGTGGTGTGAGATTGGCAGTAGAAGAGAATTAATCTGGTTAAAAAAACAAGCAAACAAACAAAAAACAAACCCCCCCCCCCCCTATTTATCTTAGCCTGACCCAAAGTCTGGTTTGGGGGGGTATTCTGTTCCTTGTTTTAGTTCCTTCTTGTCTACTTTCACTTCTGTCATCAATAACAATCTGAAGGATTCATAACTCTTCAGAAAAACATCTGCCTGGCAACAGGTGACATACGCATATATGTTTTTTTTATAATTCATAGTTAATTAAGATATATACTATCTTTATATATGTAGCAGTACATGAGAATTTGTGAGAATGGTCATAGTAGACAGATGATACTTCTACATAGTTAGGTTTTTTTATATAAGCTTCTGCTGAACGGTTGTTTCTTCCTGTCTGTCGCTGGCAGAGACTCCTCCAATCGTGGCTGGAAGATCGGTGGATTCACCTTACTGGGGCTGCTTCTGATTGCTGGCCAGGCGATCACTGTTTACTTTGTGATGGCGCAGAAGGGACAGATCTCCTCCCTGCAGGAACACACAGACATACTGAAGAAACAGCTCAACAACCAGCAGCATGCTCGTGAGTGCCCAGTCCCACACAGACGCACACACATGGGCACTTTACCATCTCAGTGCCCAGTCCCACACACAGGCACTTTATCATCTCAGTGCCCAGTCCCACACACAGGCACTTTATCATCTCAGTGCTCAGTCACACACACATGGGCACTTTACCATCTCAGTGCCCAGTCCCACACAATCACACACACATGGGCACTTTACCATCTCAGTGCCACAGTCACACACACATGGGCACTTTACCATCTCAGTGCCCGGTCACACACACAGGCACTTTATCATCTCAGTGCTCAGTCACACACACATGGACACTTTACCATCTCAGTGCCCAGTCCCACACAGTCACACACATATGGGTCCTTTACCATCTCAGTGCCTAGTCCCACACAGTCCCACACACATGGACACTTTACCATCTCAGGGATGCTACTGAATTGAATTGGGGAAGAGTAGAGGGCAAACTTTTAGTTATTCTTTAAATTAATTATTTTTTAGGTAAAAGCAAAATGCAAAAGTACAAACCATCATTTCTGTGCTCACTGTTCCTCAATGTTTACACTTTTATAGCTATATAGCACACACATACACACACACACGCACACGCACACACACGCACGCACACACACACACACACACATGCACGCACACACACACTTCTGAGAGCTTGACACATATTCATGGCACCAATATTTCTGCATTAAACAGCTGTGTTGTACACCTACTTTTAGGATAAAAAGGAAGCAATATTGTAATAACAAGACTGGTTCGGTGGTTTCCTTTTTACAGCCATTACAGTATTTAATGCCAGCAGTGCAGTACAGTAAGGTACTTGATAAGTCACACTTTATTTGAAAACTAAGAAAAACTGACATTCTGTTTGTGTAATAGAAATATATATACACGACAAAATAGCCTTAGATAGAATGTACTTTCAGGGATGGCTAGTTTAATATTATTACTATAAAAAAAAAATGTTGTTGTGTGATAAGGGGAATCCCATAGACGAAACTGCAGTAAAAATACGTCACCAAAATGTCCAAAACCCCACCAACCAAGTGCTATTGTTCTCTTTGCTGCTCAGCCCTGTCTCCTCCCAAGAAGCTGCGTATGCCCATGTTCAACATGCCCATGCTGGTCAGCGACTCTGCTGATGAGAAGCCCAAGAAGATCCCCATGACGGTGAGAACACAGCCCCATTTTCAGCATGAGCACATTTCCATGGCAACAGCCTTGTGGCCTTTGAAAGCCAATATGCATTAGTGCTGTGAATTGGATTTTCTCTTGATTAAGTGACAGGAATTAATTATTTTCTTTTTTAATTAATTGCGTATTGTTTTCATTTATAGTATTTGCAATGGGGAAATCCTCAACTGATAATATATTCCACACTTAATTAAATAAAAAGTTTATTCATATCATATCACATTGTTAAATGCTACCTAAAATGTTAGCAAAACAGCTTTAACTTTGTGACTTTTAACATCCCTCCTTTCCTCTGTTCCCAGCCCCTTGAGGACACAGCCACAGTGAGCCTGGAGAAGCAAGTCAAGGGCCTGCTGCAGGTAAAGAAAACAGACATTTCACACGATACCCCACGCCACTCAGGGATTCGTTATCTTTCTTTTCAGTTTCTTGTCTTCAATTTGGCCTTCCCCTTTCTAATCTTGCCTCTTTCGTCTACTTATCCAAAACCATTTGGGTTTAACATCCAAAAAGTACAAGATATGGATCCAGAACCAAATAAATGTGTTTCAAAGAATCTAGTAACCATGGGAAAATGACATTTGTCAACCAAATGATACCTAACTCTTGTTACTATGGGAGCACCCTTGACTAATGTGTTTCTTCTACTCTTGAGAAAATGAAACCACATCATAAAACATGAAACAGCACGTGTCGCTTTGTCCAAAATAGTGAGCTTCCAGTTTCCTACAGTTGTGTGATCGTTGGCTTGGTCCTCTGTTTCATTGTTCTCTGCAGCAGGAGGACCCTGACCAGACCCTGCCCCAGTTCAACGAGACTCTGCTGGACAACCTGAAAAGCCTGAAGGAACAGATGAATAGCTCCGATTGGAAGGTGAGACACGTGCCTTTTATTGACACCAGATCAGTACTCAGGAAGGAAGCAAAGCTCGATACTTTGGAATTCATTTCTGGGTAGTTTCTTTTTTTAAACATCACGTAACACTTCATTCCTAAGTTTCATTGAGTTCCCATGTAAGGTATGCTTTGCCTATATTATACTCACATGGGGAGTCTCCTGGTGATTGGGACATGAAAGGCCAGTTATGTCTTTCATAGCCCACAGTACCTTACCACTCACCCTCAACCAGGCAGTCCCAGCAGTAGTGAATGACGCTGATTCCAACAGACAGCATGGTTGAGATATGAACATTAATGCAGGTAACCAGTGGAAGAGCAGTTGTTTGTTTCGGGGAGGTGTGGTGTTGTAAGAACTATCTGAACTCTTTCTCTTCCTGCAGGGTTTTGAGTCCTGGCTCCGTCATTGGCTGCTCTTTCAGATGGCCCAAAAGAAACCAGCTCAGCCCACCATAGCTCCAGTGCAGACCACCACCCCTATGGAAGGTACAAATCTTGAATTGCATATTAGTTTAATCCGATAGTATCTTTTCAGATAGTATAGATGCTCATACATGCAGTACACATTAGAGCGTTACAAATGAAAATGAGACGACACACTCTAATTTGAATGCATATAGGTCAGTGATCTATTTTACAAGATAATATGACAGTGATAGCTCTAATTTTATATTTACAGCAGTCACTCTTTTTCTCAGAAACAAAAAATATCGCAAGAACAAATATCTTAAATTACAATATTATTTTTCTATGTGGGAACGTGTTAATGCCTTAACACAATCTTGTACAGAGAAAATAAAACAGATCCGGATTGTATTATGTTCAACATCCCATAAGTGAGAACCTCCAAAGGGTTCAGAAAACAGCCTTCCAGGCAGGGCAGTAATTGCTAGTTCTTCGTGTGTGTTTCAGAGTCTGGCGTGCAGTCCAAGTGTCAGCTGGAAGCCTCATCCCCCTCTGTTCATCCCGGTGTTTACCGTCCGCAGTGTGATGAGGAGGGCAACTACCTGCCCAAGCAGTGCTGGTCCAGCACCGGATACTGCTGGTGTGTGGACAAGAATGGAGACGAGCTGCCCGAAACCAGAACCCGCAGTCGTCTGGACTGCAACTTCGGTTAGTTCCTGGAAATAAACTTACACAGACATGTCGAAATACTAGCGTGTGCATACCAGTGAGTGTTTAAAGTGTAAAATAGACTGAATTTGTCTTGCAATTATTCAAATCAAATGACAGAATGAATAGGGGAATCACCCAGCTGCAAATGACACCTAAGCAGATGAGGAACTGGGTATACGGAAAGTAAATCCCCTATATTAAGTGCATGACTAATGCTTACACAGAATAAGGCCCCCCTTCCCTATCAGAGAAGCTGCAGTCCTTGTGTCTTAAAAGTACATTTCCTTTTCATGTTTCATTGTGCAGCCTTTACATTTTTAATACATGGTCTTCAGAAGCAGCCTAGAATTCAGGTATTTGTTCTGATGCCATGGTGTGAGTTAAAATGTTATCCTGTCTTACTTAATGGATTAAAACAGTCACTGCTTGCAGTCTGCTGGCTTTTCGTAACACTTGTGTTTGTAATTTGAAGGCCTGCGCAGGTTGGCGATGCCCAGCTTCCCTGCAATGAAGATGATCGATAAGGGTAAGGATAACAAGAATCTAGACAGACAGACAGACAGCTAATAATCTGAAACGAATTAGTAGATTGAGGGAAAGAGTGACAAAGAATTAAGTCGGGAAAAGGCCACTGGTGGCGCCTCCTATACCCAACAAGCATGTGAACTGCAGCACACCTAATAAGACCATCCTGCCATGAGTCTTTCAGTCATTCCAGCTCTCTGAACTGGACTGCTTGCTTTACAATCTCCCTTGTGTGAAAATAGAGAGAACCATAGATGACAATTTGTCTATTGTGATAGAGGACTCCTGACAGGGATGCTGATACTACTTGTACGTGCCTTGTTAGCTTCCTACTTTCAATTAGCTTTCGTTAAGAGCAGACAACAATCTGTAGGTGGAAGCAGAAGGGTGTTGGTGACAGTAGGACTGTAATGTGAATAGTACACATTCAAATCAGGATGCATTTTCCATATGTTTTTACATAATTTAATGAACTGTACGTTTCTTTCCTAGATAACTAGACGGAGCCTGCAGGAGGCCGGGAGCAGCCGCTCCCAAGCTGATGTAATCATTAAAACCCGCTAACCACAGCTTGATAAACAGCTTTTGAAGTTGATTGCTGACCAAAACAGGACATTCTTTTAAGTTAACTGTTAACTTTTTATTAAGTTTAAGTTTTTAAGAAATTAACTCTTTTATTGCAATCAGTAGTTGTAGTAGTTGCTATTATAGGGACCCCTACTGGAGTGGCTGACCAAAGATGGACTTTTCAAAATTAGAAATCCATGTAACAGCTCAATAAAGATTGAATTAAAGTTCTGATGAAAAAGTGTTTGACTAATTTACCATACACCATAACCCAGGTGATACAAATGTGAAGCTTTAAATATTTACAAATTGTAAGTATCAGTGCAATCTGGCCCCTGTTGAGAGGAGCTGTTTTAACAAGGACCATGTAGTTCTTTAAAGATGTGAAAACTGAGGAATTTGAACTAGAACTTCAGTCCACAAAATTGGAACGTCATTCCTGTTGGGTCACCTTATGCATATTTAGATGATAAGTAATACTTTTATTTTGAAATATTTTCTGTTTTTAATGGTACATTTTACTTTACGGCAGTGATGGATTGTTCATTTTACATCTTAGGCAATATAGAATCTTGCCATACATGTGGTTTGCATGACCAAAAACTCTCTTCATCTATCTTTATAAATACATAATTGCAGTATATTCTTTCTGTTATGTACTGAGATAAATTTCAGTGGAAATATGGTGTGCGATTGAGGAGCTTGATCAGAAAACATTAGCAAGTGTGTACATAAATGTACATACTGTGTCATACAATGAATGCTTTATATCTGAATCCTGTTCCCCTGAAATAAAAGTGTGGCAAGTTTAAACATTTTACAAAATGTACAACATTTACAAATGTTCACTGCAGTTAGCTTTTTTAAAACAGTTCAAATGGATTAAGCCATGCTTGAAGTTCATGTATTACTGTTATGCTTCCTCCTAATAAATAAGTTTTCTATCGTTTTTAATTATATATTGTATGTTTGTTTTTTTCAATGTATCTAATATACTTTTCCTGGAAGAAGCTAGATGGATTAAGAATGGTGCAATGAGAAATGTAGCACTGGAATTGTTTGAAATGATTGTATTTGCATTGGGCTGAAATAAAAGGAGGTTGTTCTAACACATTGATGGTGCTATTGGCCTGTGGTCCTTGTAGAGTAACATTTAAACCCTGCTCACACAAATATTCTGTGATAATCATATTAGGAAAATCGTGTTGATCACACATTTGTTTATTAGTGTGGATAAGGTTTCTTAATTTGAAATCAATAAATACATTATAAATCAACCACTGAACCCTGTGAAGTTTTGATAAGACCTATCATTTCTTTATTTACTTGGAATAAGAGGGTTCTTCATATCTGTACGACCTTCTTCAGAGACCAAAACCAGCTGAGATGTGGCTCTACCTAATTTCCACTTTTACTAATGGGTTTTACTAATTGAGTGGTTACACGTGGGCCTCCTTTCACACCACAGCTCGCCTGTTCTCTCACGTTCTTCTCTTTCCCTCTCCACATCAACACTAACCCTATAGTCTCTTGGGAGATTTTGGTTTACATCGCATTTTAATGCTCGGCCCACTTAATGCACATCATTTATTTCAGCCCTACGACTCAACCTTTCATGACTCAGCTTTGGAATTTCGACAGTGTGAGGGGAATCCATTACTTCTCACAAAACATGTCAATACAATTGAAAAACATCATCGCATCTGTCTAAGTTCAAACTGGTCAAGTAATGCCCAGACCTGGGCAGCTGACTCCTTCATACATGGAAAACTGGAATACATGGAAAACAAACATGGGTTTACAGTTATTATTATTATTTGTTTATTTAGCAGACTCCTTTATCCAAGGCGACTTACAGAGACTAGGGTGTGTGAACTGCATCAGCTACAGAGTCACTTACAATTACGTCTCACCTGAAAGACGGAGCACAA
Source organism: Acipenser ruthenus (assembly GCF_902713425.1). Taxonomy (NCBI): domain Eukaryota; kingdom Metazoa; phylum Chordata; class Actinopteri; order Acipenseriformes; family Acipenseridae; genus Acipenser; species Acipenser ruthenus. The sequence continues at coordinate 19,480,021 of NC_081210.1, read as the reverse complement.
GGAGGTTAAGTGACTTGCTCAGTGTCACACAATGAGTCAGTAGCTAAGGTGGGATTTGAACCGGGGACCTCCTGGTTACAAGCCCTTTTCTTTAACCACTGGACCACACAGACCACACAAGAAAGTGCACAGACCCCAGTTCCAGTCTGTGCACTTTTCTTCAGAAAGAAAACATTAAAAGTTTGTAAACAAACAAGACTTGCACACATTAAAAGCTGACAAAATGATATCATGGAACACACCAGTAGAAGATATATTTGAACTGGTTGCTTGCTGCACTGCTCAGCTTTATAAGCAGAACCCCGTTTTATACAGGTGGTTCTTCTATTACTGCATAAACGTCCACATTCTCATGGAGGGATCTGGCAGACAAGGGGATTAATAAGACGGTTGTCTGGATGCTGTCTTTGATTGCAAAGGACACAGCAAGGCATTATTTATGTTCAACATCTGTGAGTTTTCTGTAACAGCTACTGTATGTAGTTGTGCTGGGCAACTAGGTAGGAGACGGAACGGAACTTCATTATCATTTTCTACCAACCGGACTTTTAAAACTCAGAATGTAGTTCAAGCAGAGTACAGCTGCGTTGTTCTTGTTTTCTTGTTTTCTTGTGTTCTGTTGTGCTCTTTTAAACCCACTACTCTCACTTCCTTCTGAGGAGGTCTTGATCCTGCAAATCTGATGTTTTCAGCAGTATTTCCTTAGCGGCTTTAGATATTTGATTCACAGCGAAAATCATTTTCTGATGCATCTGAGGTCAATGGAAACGACCAGGCTCGGTGACAAGCAGAACACGAAATGGTGTGAGGTTTGAAACCTGAACTTTCTTGACGTGTTGGAAACACAACAGGGTGCCTCAGCTCAGGAGCAGCCTGCACTAGATTTCTACAATAGGCAGCTGCTAGGTTTTATTAACTGGGACTAAAAAAATACTACACCCAAATTAAAAAGAGACACAAGTAAATAAACAAAAACAAATCTGCCCATAACTGGCAGTCTTTCAAAGTGTATTATTTAGTAATGCAAACATCACCCACATGATTTCCCTCTAAAAACATTTTTAAATGAAGGGTTAATTAATGTTAGTGCTAGCGTTTGCTGTTTTTGTTAACATAGTGGTTTGTTCAGAACATATGTTTTATTGAATAGCACCATGGAACAAGGAAGTAGTTTGCCTCATAATGCGGTTCTGGTTTTGAGGGATGTTATCATTTGCTCCTCACTAGTGGAGTTCTTAAGCATGTCAACAGTTTAAAATATGAACATGAATTTTCTGTTTCTGTTCTTGACTTTTTCTTCTAATGCTCTTATATACATGCTCCCTACATCTATTCATGTTGAGAGTTCCCCTTGCATTCTCTATATGAGAATAGCATGATTCCAGGTAGGCAGTGCTCACTCGTATAGAAGGGTTCTGTGAATTCACTTTTTTTAGTTACTTCTGGTATTTTCCATGTCTCCCTCACAGGCACTGCACTATAGAGCTCTGGCTCTCTCTACTTCATTGTTTCTGGCATGTGGAAGCAGCCCTATTGGAAAGTCCCAAAGAGTCCAGGCCGCAGACCTGGTAGGCAAACAAGGAAAGCTTCCTCCCGCACACAGTAACAGAGGACATGAACAGGCCAGCAATGGGAGGCTGGAGCTCTGAAATACAGTGTTACTGTAACCCTTTACATATCCAGTCTGACAACAGTCAACTGAGGTTAAATGTGGCCTAATTTGTAAGATAATCTGAAAAACAAACTTGACCTGTTTGCTTTGTTTAATTTCAGTTTCTTTGTGTTGTTTGCTCTTAATTCAAAAGCTGTGTTTCATCTTGTTGACCGGTTGAAACAGTAGCAATTTATAAAGACCAGGAACAGTATATAAAGATGCTCCAAATATTCAAAGAAGTTATCTTAAAACAGTCTTGACAAATGATACTCAAAAGGTCTTCCACCTTTCCTATGTCATGGCTTTACAACTGAAGTATTTCTCCAAGTTGTTTTTAGTGAAAACACTTTATTCATTGTTTAAATAGTACCAATCAATCAATCAACTCCTTTATTTAACCAGGTAAAAAAAATAAATAATTGTGAATAAGTTCTGCTTTCCAATGGTGACCTGAGCTTAGCTTCCATCATAAAAATACAAATAAACAATACTGATGTAATGCAATTCATAAAATAATTACAACACAGCACCAGCATGAGTAAAATAAAAACAATACAATCCAGTCGGCTCAATGCAGACTTAACAACAACAGGTGTCGGTCAGCAGCAAATCCGGTTTATGAGGTGAGAAGGTAAATATGTGACGTAACCTGGTCTAGCCGCATCTACTGTACGTGCAGAACACAGGAATGATTCCGATCAGTTTCTTTACCCTGTTTCAATGATACAGCAGTCTTATAATGTGTGGCTGGGGGGTCGGTTGAGCCCAATTTAGTTCCAGCAGTTTCAAGTGGGCCGGTGTGCTATTACCGGAGCACACACTATCAGAAAGGTTCCACATGCAAGGTAATACACTGAAGAAAACAAAATACAACAACAGCAGACTTAAATCAGATCAGGGATTCTTTTTTTTTTAAACTTTTTTTTTTTAACTTAAAATCTTTTACACTATTGAATTACTATTATGACATCAGCGACATAATAGTAATTCAATAGTTTAAAAGATTTTAAGTAAAACAATAATGGGGTTGAAACAATAAAGGATTTGTTTGAATTATAGTTTACCAAGGAAAAAGATGTTTGAAGATATGGCTCCCCCTAGTGCATATTTGTAATATTTACAACACCCTGACAATCTCATAAAATACAGCTAGTCTGAAACTGCGGACAGATTGCCTGTATTTGATAATGTGCTGTGTTTACAGAAAAACAATATTTTTTTCAGTATACAATTTTCTTGTAAGCCAGTGAAGACACGCTAAGCCTATATTCATCAGTGTTAGCATTTTTTTGAAGGTTGCAAACGTCCACATTAAGACGTAAATTGTATCAAGAATGATTTACTCATACACAGCATCTATAAAATAAACCATATGCGAGGTGACTTATTGCATTTGAACTTTCGTTTCTATTTTATTCCATTTAGAAAAAGTGGCGGAAACAGCGAATTTGCGGCAAACGCTTGATGAATAGGCCTATGTTTCGAAACGCGTTGTGTTTGTTTCATGTTTTAATAAATAATAAAACGTTTTTAAAACAAACTGTAATAATAATCTGATGTATAATTTTATGCGGTCAAGTCTAAAAGAAGAGACTTTTTTTACTTTGCGACCTCGTCTCTACGAGAGTCATCGAGCAAAGTATATTTTTTCTGTTGGATGTCTTTCGTAATATTCTAGTCATTTTGAGAACAGCATGTAATAGTGTTATCACTGGCGTGGTTTCCATGAAAAAATAAAATAGTGTCACCTTTTTCTCACGCTATTGTGGTAGACCTTTAGGGTAATTTGGGTTTCAGTGTATTTTTCTTTTAGGAGATAAATTCTGCTTCCAATTCTCACGACAACGGAGAGAGAATTTGGAGTTTCTAAACCTCGTGGAAACCCTGCCACTGAAAAGCCTGAAACAGAAACAGAATGCATTTTTAAAAAAGCATGCCTTTCTCTTTCAGCGGTCAGATAGCACTCCCTGCTGTTCCTTTAATGGTCTTTAATATTTAATTATGGCCACGTCAGCTGTACTATGCTTTTGCTCCTAAAGTATGCAAAGTGAGTTTGGTAAGGAAAAGCGACCTGTCCGTTTACCAGAGGTACAGCTTAGTTACTCGTAGGAGTTCTACAGCAGCCCTCAAACACAGCTTCATCAACACGTTCCTCTTGTTTCTAGATTTCTTTCAGAATTAAAAGATTCGTTTAATAAGTAAATCAGTCTGAGTTTGTACTGCGGCGGTGTGGCTGCACAATGACAGGTATTTTCTCGTTGGCTGACTCGGATTGTAAAAGTCCGCCCTGATTGGCTCAAGCATTAACTGAAGCAGTTTTGAGTTATGGGGTTAACTTTGCACAAAACCAGTAGACAGCGCGGTTCTCAAACTTTTTGGGCCGCGCCCTCCTTCCTCTTGTCTGTGGTATTGACAAACATTTAAATAAATGTTTACTTAATTATGTCTGCTAAAACTGTCGTTTACAGTAATTCGTTACTGAGCATCAAAAGAAACGTATCACTTATATTTGAGCATCAAAAGAAACTTATCACTTATATTTGGATAAAATTCACTAGATGTGGTCGAAAAATGACAAACTCTGTTTCAGAGCAGGTGCAGTGACTTTTTATTCTGCTGATTAACAATCGACATCACGAAGATGCTGCAAAATAATGAGTGACAGAGGGCGGAATCGATACGACAACTGTATGCAACCCTCTGATTGGTGGAAGCATTATTGGCGATCCAATCAAAATAGCCAATAAAGCCCAAATAAAGTATCCGCCGTTATACGGTATATGCTAGGTTAAGATGTGTACTGTAATTAAAAAAATAAAAAATTAAAATTAAATTACATAAAAAAATTTAAACAAAAAACCCTGAACCTAATGCCCCGCCCAGGACACAGTCCGCGCCCCCCATAGGATTTGAATTTAGCATACACCTGGATGATTGTAACACGCCTCCAAGATTATTGTAAGTGCAATAATATCAGATAACCACCAGATGGCATATAGACAAACATGATTCAGGTCTTAACATGTTTAACACAAACTGTGCTGAATTTGCTCATACAGGTTTTTCGTCAGGGATTCTGTTGTTGGGGGTCATTTTGTCTGCCGGATTGAATAAAAGGAGATTTAACTGACATTTTTGGTATGAGGCCAATAGTGTATTAAAACAAAACTAAACTCAATAAACCAAGTTTAAAACAAAACAAAACAAAAAACGGGCTCCTTGTATTATGCAACAATAGTGTAAAATTAACACAGAATTGATGTCTTGTTTGGTTGTTTTTTTTAATGGTTTGTTTAAAGGTGTTGAGAAAGTTAGGATCCCAAGACACCCAAACCTTTAACCGCAAATAACAGTTTTTATATAAAGAACCTTTCTGACACAAAGCTACAGCAAATCCAGAGCTACCTTCCGAGTAAGGTTGAAGTGTTGGACCTCAGCAATAACAACCTTCTGTTGTTCAGTGCCAGTCCGCAGGGTCTGAGAGAGCTGTACCTGTCGAACAATGGACTCCTTGTCCTGCCTGCTTTGCATGATATGCCTAATTTACAGATCTTACAAATAGATGGAAATGACCTCACAACCTTCAGTGAAAGAGACATTGAAGACTTGAAACAGCTACTTGCCGTAACAGCTGAGAGAAACAGCTTCCACTGCGACTGCAGCTCCAAAGACACAACTGACACAACTGATAGATGTCCAACATTCTCAAAGACTGGCCAGATGACTATGTGTGTGGCTCCCCTTCCTTGGGGCAAGGAACCCATGTGAAAGATCTTAATCTCTCGTTCTTTGTATGTCACACAGCCTTGGTTCTCAGCCTGATATGTGTTGGCAGCTTAATTGTAATATCCTCTATTGCTGGTCTTGTCTGTTACAAGGTCCGGAGGGCTAGGAAACAAGGGGGTGGAGAAGCAGTAATGAAATATGACAACACAGGTGATTTGAGCTCAATGACTAGCACAGAAAAGTGATGCCATTGAGCTTTTTTTTTTTTTTTGCTCTGAAAAGGAAATATTAATTGTTATGTTTAAATTAATAATATTGAGCACAACCAAATAACATCATTTTGTTATATGCTATTTTTTGAGAACCCATTGACATAACATAAATTATAATAGAAACTATATTTCAAGAATGTAAAATTCCTCAGTTTACCAATGACAGGTTATTTTTAAATTGATGTTTTTTTGGTTTTGTTTTTAATTCTAAATACATTCTTTTTAAACTTGTAAATTAATCTTTGCTTCCAAGACCTGCTTTTTTTTACCTTACTCATCCTATTTCTTACTAATTATCGTGGTATCCTCAAATTCATAATCACACACTTTAAATAAATGAGATTCATTTTTTGAACATGCTGTCTCAAAAGTGTCTCAAAAAAGAATGGCCAGCGGCAGAGATAGTGGATGCAGAAGCGGAACACTGCAGTTTATTAACTGTCAAAACAAACAAAAGGTTTAAACAGCCAAACAAAAACACATTAAAAACCGCACCCAAGCAGCGCTATCCTGGCACCTAGACGGAGAGCACAGTCTGCTGCTCCTAGGGCTGCCACCTGACCCCAGAATTCCGGAACACTTTGGGACAGGACAGGGTTTTTAAGTTGCTCTTAAACTGAAAGAAATAAACACGTGAATTGAGCACTAAACACTAATTTATAGTGCTTCTTAATTATCCGAATCATTGTGATAATACAAATCTTACGAAATAAAAAAAGCATCTTGAATAAACATGTGTGTAGGTTTATTCAAGATACTTTTATATTTTGTAAAATTAGTATTTCAGTTAATATTTAAAAGTTGCTATTTATACCCTGTTAATTAGTAATTTATAGCCCTAATTTACACTGACTCTCCGAATTAAATAATAACACTGATCAGGTGTTCACGCTGTCTGGTGTCAGGAATAGTGAACAACTGGTCAGTATTAATAATTTGAGTGGGAGAAGGTGATATACTATTAGAAACTATAAAGAAACTTTAATATATATATATTTTTTAAACTATTACTAAAATAAATAAATATTGATGATGGTACTTATTTATTTAATTTGTTCAAAGCTATTGTTGTATTGTCATGCTGCCTCGAGATAATTAATCAACAGAATCAATTTAGCAAATGTTTAGCACTTGACTCACGTGTTGATTTCCTTCAATTTAAAGGCAACTTAAAAATCCTGTTCTGTCTCTCAGTGTTAAGGAATTATGGGGCTGGGTGGCAACCCTAGCTGCTCCCAGTCTCCTCCTTAAACTAATCTCTCTTGAATAAAAGGACTGGCTCTTCTTGTAAAGCACGTGGCCTCAGAATATAGACTTTATTCATACAAGCCAAACAAAAACACACAATCTACACATGCTGGGTTTCTGCCTGCCACATGCCCCTGCACATGCCCTTTCGGGTTTGAAAGCGATTAAACTCTTAACTGAAGTAAAACAAGCAAAGATGTGGTCTAACTCTTCTACCTCACTTGTTCAGTTTCATGACACAGATGTAGGTGTGTAAACTAGTTTGACACGCCAAATGAAAAAAGAACAAAGGAGGAAGAGGTTGACTCATGCATGCAGTTACTCAGGTGAGAGACATTGCTTGACTGTCTTACATGAAAATCTAACCACAGTAGAAAAATAGAGAAGATAAAGGAAACAGAAAACCTTGTCCCATTGCCAAACATTGAACTGTAAACACCTTAAATTAAAACCATGGAGTTAGGTTGTAGTTTTCTGTAAAGGGTGTATACATTTTATAATGTTGGGGATTGACAGACTTAACACTATGAAACAACTATGCAAAGAAACTTGGTGGTGCTGTTGATGTGGACTCCTTCCTTGCTGTAATTTTCATTCATTGTTTAATTCAGTTTAACACTTTTACTGTAAATTACAACTACAGTAATGTAGTCCCATTACTGCAGCCGTTACCATGACAACATCATCACAGCATCTGCACTGTCCATTGTGAAAAATGGCAGGCATGACCTAATACGGATTAACATGTGTAGTCAAGTGGACAATGACCTCCATCACTCTCTCAGTGAGATTCTAAGCATGAAGGACAGCCAGACTGATGAACAGAAGGAATAAATGCAAGGCGCAGTGTATAAAAATGGAGAAAGGAAAGGGTGAGAGAAGGTAGACATTTAATATATTTTGTTTATCATCTGTTTTATTCTGATGTTGTTAAATGAGGCATTGCACTGTGAGTATGACTTGGTGTAGTGCAACACTTTGAATGCTGTTTAAAATGTGATAAAAGTGTAACCAAACAAGTTGTTCAGGAGTCAAAATGATCACAGATCTGTGTTGTTGAAGTTTTTACATTAAATAATTAAACCACAGTTTGTGGTTAAGAAGTAAAACTTCTTACTTTTGTAGGAGATGACATTCTGCATAAAGTATTAATTTTGTATTTGATTATAATAAGTTTCTTTACTTCTATGTTAGTTTTTATATTTTCATATTTTGATACAGCTTAAAGCACATGTAACTAGCTAAGCAAGACTTTTCTGTATCTGCAGCTTCTCGTATCTTGGCGTCTGGGCAGAGAGCCAAAGTTAGCAGGTGTCTAACTAAGATGCAAAGAGGAGTTATATGTATCACAGTGTGAAAAGAGATCACCGCAAACAAAAAACTAGTTTGAATCAGTTTCTAACAGCAATAAAAATTATTCCTAAGATTTAATGTAATGTTTTTGTTTGAATCGTCAGTCAATTCTTTGATTTGACACAACAGACGTCTGTGTGATAATACAAGCATTAACACTGGGCCATAACTGTTAGACCTGTGTGTCTTTCTTTGGTTGTATCCAATGATTATATGATTGTATTAACAATATTTCTTGTATGCATATAAAACATTTTTGAACAAAATCATTTGCCGATTAATGTCCCTGCAGTTTCTTGGGTATGAAATATTAATAAATACATTGAAATTAATTGAATTGTTTTTCCACTCAATTTGAAATACCCTATTCGTCTCACTATTGCAACCCACTTACCAAACAGGATTTCAGATTGCCTCTTTTCACTCACAGAACCTGAGCAGTAACTGTTGCAAAGCTACCGAATGGTGAGGCACTGGTGACCCATTACCCATTACGATTACACAAAGCACTGCTCAGGAACTGCTGCTTTAATTGCAATCAAGTTCCAAGAAGACACTGACTAATCTCTCTCTGTGATTGGAAGAGGGGGAAGTTGACAGCTGCAGAGGATTGTGCCATCTGAAAGGCATCAATAATGCAATAACCCAAGCACTGCATGCAGGAAATAAGCAAGCTGTATGTAACCATAACAGTGAGAAAAATAGATTTGTTCGTGGCTAGGGTGCTGAGGGCGTGGCAGCCGTTTAATATAGTTAGCTTCCCGTTTTACTGGAATTCTGCATGAAGATTTAAGAAAAGAAGAAGAAAAATTGATTCAAATTGTCAATACAGATGTAACATAATGACGTTACAATGAAATGAGCCATCGCTCAAAGGTTACCACAGTGGTAACATTGGTTTGATATGCCTAGAGTATTTGAATTGTGTGAACTCACTGGTAAAATACTGTATGACTACCACCGCGCTATTGTATCAGGACCACAGTGAAATATTTATTCCAAATTCATTTGTTGACATTGTCGGTAATGATGTTGACTGCCCATGGTTCTTCTGGTGTCATTAAAGTATGCTAATATTTATTTAGTATTAAAGTATGTTAATATTTATTTAACCAGGAAAGCACATTAGGACTGAAGCTCCATTTACAAGTCCCTCCAGAACAAACAGCAGGCTGCAGTAGTTACGTATCAATTAATAATGATGACAGTCAAACTATAAAAACATTATCATTCATTCAACATGAGGTCTGAAATTGTTACTCTGTGATCATTCTTGAACCCTAGTAAATCACATGTATTTTTTTGCCATGTTACTCAAGGTAATAGTGAATCGATTTGATACTGTTTATTAGATTAACTATGATATAACATCACTAGCTTTGAAGACCTCAAAAATTTCTTCTTCAGGTGTAAGTGGAAATTTAAAGAAACAGGTGTTACAGTTTACATTTGCATATCAGAAGAATTGTCCATGTATTCATGCCAGTTCTGTCTGTATTCCATGTACAGTACAAAGAATACATTTCACAAGAAAAACGGGACTCAAAATGAACTTGAATATATGTAGCTGGATTGACACAATCGAGCTTTGAATGTCAATTAGCCTTATGTATGTAGAACAACAATACTTACAATTAGTGCTGGGACAAACACAAGATTTTCATGTTGTTACTCGTTTATTACATTCCACATAACAGAAAGTGACAACAAAAAATATATAATATATACAATCTATATAAAAATCACTACACAGCATTTCCAGCAAGTTGGGCACTTGCCTTTTTTTCTGTCCCATGAGATTCTGACTCGCTCTAAAGCAGCACAACACTTTTTTGACCGATGGCCTTCCCTAGAGATCATCAAGAGCTGCTGTGTTCATTCTGTGTTTATATATATATAGGAGGCTGTGTGGTCCAGTGGTTAAAGAAAAGGGCTTGTAACCTGGAGGTCCCCGGTTCAAATCCCACCTCAGCCACTGACTCACTGTGTGACCCTGAGCAAGTCACTTAACCTCCTTGTGCTCCATCTTTTGGGTGAGACGTAATTGTAAGTGACTATGCAGTTGATGCATAGTTCACACACCCTAGTCTCTGTAAGTCGCCTTGGATAAAGGCGTCTGCTAAATAAACAAATAATAATTATATATATATATATATATATATTAATCTCACTTATCACACAGAGCTCTTTTTCATTTGCCATGCTTTAAAGTGAATGCGAACATCTGATTTTTGTATCCGAATACATGTCAAAAAATATTCATTCAAATATTTGGATATTATATTTGTCCCAACACTACTTAAAATATCTACCAATATATGTTTTAATGATGTAAAATGCTAAAAAAGGTCATATTGATAAATAAAAGCACGGGTGGTAAACATATGCACATAATAACATAACAAAGGAAGATTGCTGTACAATGATAATTGTATTTGAATCTAAAATAAACTATTAAAAAAAGCACAGCTCAAGCAGTAGGAGAAGAGATAGTGCTGAGCATCAAACACAGAACCTTATCAGAACATTAACAGAGAGACAAGGGCACCTTTCTATGAGGTATGCAGACATTCCACTTGTATTTGTGTAGTTTACTTATTAAAACAAAAAGCAAATGTTTCATGTAGTGTCAGAAATAACAGGGTTGCCCCGCACGGAGGAACGGGTCCCTTACAAGTGGTCTATATATGTTTAAATTTTATATTTTATATGTTAGCTTGCGTGGTTCAGGGGGCGTGGAGCTGGGTGCTTCCAATCCTTCAATCTCCCAATTTTCTAATTTCCCGTTAATTAGCATCTATTTTCTATTTAAGACCTGATCACCTGCACCTTTTCTGTCTAGTGTTTCGTTTTTGTAGCAAACGCTCAGACGCCGTCGTTTCGTGCTCCACCGCTAAATATCTAAACTTCGTTGCCTCGCTCTGCAGGTCATTTCTCTGCACAGCGCTGCCAAGATATATTATCAATCATTTTCCTACCTGCTCAGGTGATCCTTCTTTTCAGACAGCGTCTCTTTTCGGCTTCAAGAGCTCCAACGTTTGTCTTTCCCGTTCCATCCAGCAACAGTGCCGTTCAAGAGCAGCGTCATTACTTAACCTGTCTGCAACTTTATCAGAAAGACTGGTCCTCTGCTAAACTTTCAAGCTCATTCGACAAGACATCGACATTCACGTTGTCAGCGATTGCCTTACTTTAAATCTATTAAATCCACCTTTAAGCTTTGGCTGCGGAATCTTTCTTTACTCCTCGCCCGCAATCAGACGCCCCTCCCCCCGCTCCCACAGAGCCAGCACAATTACCGTTCCATCGGAAGATCCTGCCCTGGACCTCCATTAGCTACGTTCAACCTTTTAAAAGACGTATCCTGCCCATTTCAACCAGTGGCGGCTCGTGGTTTGACTGGTCACAACATGTTCCAACGACAGTGCTGCACTGCAACTTTTCCACCCGCGCCTTACAGATCATGGTTACCACGGCAACGCCCTCATTTGAGTGACTGCGGGGAGTGGTTTGTTGCGATGGTGACCAGGCAGCTTCATCAGGCTCTGTGACTCAGTACTGCTGTCTTCCGGCTTCCTGTTGCTGCGCTTTCACAACTGGTGGAGACGAATTCAACACGCCGAATCATGACCTCTAATTACTGCGTTTACTTATTTATATACATGACTAACTGTCCTAACATCTCTAGAACATCTGCTCCGCATTTCATGTCTGCATCCCTTGCCCTTCTTCGAGAGCTTCATATTCGACAGCTTGATCAGTGTGTTCAGCCTTCTGTGCCCAGAATCTGATTAATCTTATTCCTTCAAACAAAACCAGATCCTGGCTTTCATCATCCATGGTAGGGATTCTCTCTCTCTCTCTTTCCCCCCCCCCCCCCCCCCCATTTTCTCCATACCAGCAGTTCGCCTGACCCTCCGTGAGATTCTTAAGAGCCTTCCCTTCTGCCTCCCCTTCCCACCTGTCTACATCAATGACCATTCTCTGTTTGCTCATTCTACTCTTCGGAAATGCCACTTCACCCCATACAAGGATCTACCTATGGAGATCATCCGCATCTGAGCCCTCTTCTGTCTTCTCAGGAGCTCAGAATCCACAGTTTCTTCTACTTCTAATTTTACTCCATCATTCAGTTGTGTACCTCCACGACGGATCCATTTCAACATGGTCACTTCATTCAGCGGTCAAGCAGAGTCCCCTATCTGCCCATTCTTTTCAATGTCAAGGTATTTCTCTGCATCTCAGCCTTCTTCAGTCTCCTCAGAACTCGAAGTTTCTTCTGCTTCTAATTTACTTCATCATTTGGCCGTACCTCCAAGATGGATCAATTTCAGCATGGTTAGTTCATTCAGCTGTCAAGTAGAATCCCCTATCTTCCCTTCTTTTCAACATCAAGGTATCTCCCCAGCAAGAAACCTTAACCCCCCCCCCCTGCCCCCTAGACCCTCAGTTCATTGATTCCTCTCATTCCTATCATCTCTCATCGCTGGTTCTCAACCCACCTCTCCACCCTCCAGAGCAAGCCTCCTTCCTCTACCCCCCGAAGGACCCTCAGTTAATTGATTCCTCTCGCTCCTATCATCTCTCATCACTGGTTCTCAACCCACCTCTCCACTCTCCAGAGCAAGCCTCCCTCCTCTACTCTACCCCACTCCTCGGATCACTCATCACTGGATCTCAACCTACCTCGCCTCCAGAGCACGCCTCTCCTACCCCACCCCCCAAATCATTCTGTAGGCACAGCCCCCTCTGCTGCAAGGGCCAACATCAATCACAGTCAGATCATGAGTGTGGAGAGTTGGCCCTCTTCTGCAGTGGATTCATTCATTCATTCATTCATTCATTCATTCATTCTCCTCTCATAAAGTTGCAGCCCATTTTAAAATCGCTAGCATGCCCGGAGTGGGGGCTACCTGTCTGCCGGAGCCACCAGAGGTTTTCCCCTAATCGGCCTCAAGGGTTTTTTTCCTCTCCACTGAGCGGCAGGTATACACATAGTCGCATCCTACTAACAAATTACTAATCTCCCTCTGTTTGTCCTGTTTGTCCTTCTGGTCTTTTGTTTATGTTATGCGTAGGCATGTACTGTCTCTTGTTTGTCGCACGGTGTGGGAGTTTTCGTGAGGTGCCGGGGGTCCATCCTTTGGGGGGCAAGTGAGTCTCACTTCCCCGACCTCAGGGCTAGGCATCCGCCTCCCTTACCTTCAGGGGGGTTCTCACCATGTGAGTCAGAGCGGACCCCCGGCCAAACTCTGTCCTGTCGCAGCTCCTGCGCTCATCTTGCCTTACTCGAGGCTCTGTTCTATTCTGCCTCTCTTTCAGGACGTGGTCATTCGTGCTGAGTCCTATACTAACCTCTATGCTTTGTCCTTATTTCAGGTCCCAGGCAGCGTGACGTCTCGGCCTATCAGGGGTTTTACGAGCACCTCTTACAGAAGTCTCAGATGCTGGGTACCTCTCCAATCTCCTCTCGAGGGGCGGCTTTTCGAGTCATAACCCTCATTAGTGTTTTCGGTTGCTGGGTCCTCTGCCCCTGGGATGTGTCGGCATCGTCGCCCTCAGTCAGCGACCTCTTTTCTATCCCGTCCTCGATTGCTGGGTCCTTCGCCCCTGAGATGTGTCGGCATCGTCGCCCTCAGTCAGCGATCATCTTGTCTATCTCATTTCGGTTGCTGGGTCCTCCTACCCCTGGGATGTGTCGGCATCGTCGCCCTCAGTCAGTGACCACCTTCTGTCCTACTAACAGCTCCTTGCTGCTTCTTCTGCCTTACTCTTCAACCCAGCTCACGCCCCGTGAAATATAAGGTTAATGTGCTAAAAGCATGGGCGCCTTTTCAACATTTCTAGCACTCCTTAAATGGTCACAGTGCTTTAATGTTATTTATGTTATGATTTATTGAGTAAGAGCATACTCATAAAACATCACACTTGTTACAGATACTCATTTACGTATACATGTTACTCTGCACACCCCTACTGTAAAGTTTGCAAAGTCAGCTTTCAGATTTTAATTGTGAAAATGATGCTGGTGGATTTAATTTTATATCAGTAAATCACTGATATATTGACAGTAATACTTTCAGTAGCATTTTAATTTAAAGAAGGGCCTGGAGAATGCCATGGTTAACTTTCACGCAAATTGACTTACCAGCAAATCAGTCCCATAGCCTTCAGATTTCCATATCACTAAATAAGGGCGCCACTTAAACTGATAGAAACCGGAGAGCATGGATGGAAAACGCTATCTGAAAGTTGCTTTGTGTTTCAGGGAGTTCCAAAACGTGGGGGTTAACTTGGAGGGTTGACTTTTGGAAATTGGAAGAGACAAATCTGATCATTTAAAGTATTACTAAATATTCCCGTTCCAAGGCTAACCCTGTTCTTTGCTCTTGCTAAAGATTTGCAGATATTTTTTTTGCATGTTATTTGGGTGGGTGATTCCATATATCAATGAACAAAATCAAAGGAATTAAGCAACTATAATCCTTTACAAACTGTTATCCAAACACCACTGTTGTTGACCAAAATAATTTTCTGAACAAAATGTTGTACAAATTATCTATCTATCTATCTATCTATCTTGCATAGTGGTGCATGCTGGGAGTGCTGCTGTGAGAGTGGAGAGGTTTTTGGTGCGATTAGGTGAGCGTCTTTTTTTCTATTTTATGTTTATATATTTATTTATTTATTTGTGATACTTGAGTGTTAAAGCCTTTTGTTTTTGTTTGACAGCTAAAAGTAAGCTGACTTTGTCAGCTTTAGGTCAGCATGGCCAATTCAAGGGGAAGGGGAGCTCCCCTAAACTTTTCTTTTGAAACGTTAAGCTGCCATCATGGGGTGAAGATAGTGGCGGAGGGGCTTGCTTCTTTAGAGCAGTGTGTTTTGGCATTAGGAGAAGTTGTTGGGTGTGACAACATTAAATCTGAGTCTAGAACGAACAGATCAATTGTAGCTTTTCGGAGCGAGATTGATCTTGTTTCTAAAGTTGTGGAGAATGGAACTGTGTTAAATGATACCTTTGTTACAGTGTTACTGTTGGCTTTACCTTCCAGAAAAGTCATTCTTTCAAATGTTCCTCCTTTTTTAAAAAAAAACTAATAGAGAATGCACTTTCTCGATATGGCCAGATTGTTTCAAGTCCCAAGAGAATCCCGCTTGGCTGTAAGCTATAGCATATTTTTTTCATTTCGCAGACAAGTCAATATGATTTTAAAAGATGTGAACGGAAAACCAAATGTAGCTCTCAAATTTAAAATAGAGGAAACTCAGTACATCATTTTTGCAACCACGGATGTAATGAAGCGTCCGTACTATTGGTAGCGAGGGACACATTGTTAGGAATTGCTCTGAAAAAGATCATAATGAAGGACAATAGGAGGAAGGAAAAGAGTCAGCATACCCATACTAAAAAAATATATATATTTTAAATATATTTTTGTAAATTATTCATATAAAACTCATAGTCTTTGGGAATGATAAAATATATGGAAAAATATATGTTATGTATGTAACGTTATATAAAATATATTTAACATATTACAAAATTGGCCCGTTTTCATCATATGGAAAATATATTTACAATGTATTTGCTTAAACATATTTTAAATATATTTAAAATATAATTTCAGGTAACCATATATCAATTATATTGTCCATGTATTTTTTAGAAATGTATTTTTCAATATATTTACTAAACATGTATTATATAATGTATTCACAATATATTACATAATGTAAAGTGCCTGGACACACACCATATTTTGCATGTGTTCCACCAAACAGATATGAAGCAAATAAATAAGAAAGGAATGGAATTCAGCAATTTCACTTAAAAATAACTACTATCTTTAAACATAACGGAATATATCAACATTTTGTAAAAATTCAGTGTATATAAAACACTCAAGTACAAAAATGAAAAGCTTTCAACACATGCTAAAAGGCTGTTTGCATTACAACAGGTGTTTGGGCTGCTTCTCTGTAGACCTGCTAACATTGTTCTTCTGAAACTATGAGACGTTACAAAAAACTGCTGCTTCCAATTAAAAATGCATTAATAGCTATGGAATTGTTGCTGAAAATAGAGCTATGAAAGTAAAAAAAAACACTAATAAACTGGAAATACATTTTTACAATTTCATTCTTTTTTTCATATTGGTGGGCATACAGTTTAAATATAAGGTGCCTTAAAATATGAACAGCCTATTGTGTCCTTGATTGTTATTGACCTCTCTTTTTTTTCTTCTTCTAAATACTAGGCTTAGCCGTTATTTTTTATGAGGTATCTGTAACACTTCGGTATCTGCAGAAAGATTGATTAACGACCGTATTTGTTCCATCAAGAATAAACTTATTTACTGAATTAAAATCACAGTGTCTGTGTTTTTATCTGCTGTACATGGATAAACTTACGAAGCCGCCTTGTTTTAAATTTAATGCTGCCAGACTGTCGCAGTCTCCCATTATATGCAATATATAAATATATTGTTTGAAAACACTGCATACACTTTTAAATATATTAATGTGAATATATTTATTTACAACATATTTTACAATGTATTTTGAATATAATTTAGAAAAATAAAATGTATAAATGTGAATATGTTGATTTACAAAATACATATATAGTATATTATACATATATTTAAGCAACATGTCATGTTTAAGAAAATATATTATAAATACATTTCAGGTTTTAAAAATATATAATTCCATATATAAAAAATATATTTATTTTCCGTATGGGTATAGGCAGGTAGAGAGAGAGGAAACTGGGCAGACAAAGGTGCAGGACTCCAGTACTGCACACCGAGCTGATGTGCTTTTGTTGTGTAAAGATTGTGTATCCAGGCGCTGTTAAACACTTCCTTTCACACAATGATTTGAACTTTCGCATTTCATATTTTACTACACCAAAAAGCTGAAAAAAAGGCATAGCAATTTTATGTATTTTTTTTAAAGATTTTTAAATACTTTAAAAGAACCCTAAAGTTGCACAATATATACCACAGTATGAATTATTCTATTATTAAGATCTATAATTTGCTCAAAACAACGTGGTGCAGCAGTTAGAACATTTGTATCGTGTACAATAAATAAAGTACTTTCTTCAGCTGGTGGTAAACACAATTAGAGAATGATCGGTTATATTGCTTAAAATACAAATATATTATTATTATTAGTTTATTTAGCAGACGCCTTTATCCAAGGCGACTTACAGAGACTAAGGTGTGTGAACTATGCATCAGCTGCAGAGTCACTTACAACTACGTCTCACCCGAAAGACGAGGAGGTTAAGTGACTTGCTCAGGGTCACACAATGAGTCAGTGGCTGAGGTGGGATTTGAACCGGGGGCCTCCTGGTTAGCCCTTTTCTCTAAGATATAAATAATTTGTATGAAGCCAGAAAAGTTTTGAGAGAATTTCATCGGCTAAAATAAACTGGCAAAAAAGTGGAGCTTTTTTAGTAGGGGATTGGGAGGGTTCTGGGCCCCCGGTTTGTTTTTCATGTTTTTTTTTTTGTAACAGATTAATTCCCCTTTTTGTTTTAATGAAGAGTCTGTTTTGCACATTTTCTGATTTGGCATGGCAAACTATGAATCCACAAGCAGCTTTCTGTGATAGTGGTGCTATATCGCAATTGCAATGGAATTTTAGATTGAATCTGTTCCAAAGTTCCAGTTAATGGGGCTTCCCCTAAAAAATCCTTGGCTATAGAGCTTCCCTAAAACAGGTCAGTGCCCACTTTAAATGCTCCAATAAATACATTCTGCAGAAAAAGTATAAAAATGAAGTCAAATTTTGCTTGTATTAGTTTTTATAGTAGGTTGTAGGATACAGAAAAATGACAGCGTACATTTGCCATGGTGAACTTTTAAAAGTTACTTCAGGTAGCTGAGACACAGTCAGCTGTTCTATGCTTAGTGAACATGATAATATATTAAATAAATGTATACATTCAATACCAATGTATGTCTGGTTTTAAAACCCCTTTCTCCTTTTGGAAAGAGGTAAAAAAAGACAGACGACTGTTTTAAAGTACCTGAGTGGTGTGCTACTCTACCTGTATCAACACACGTGGACAGTCCTTTTCAATCTAAATCTATAGCCATGTAATCCCAAACGTTTAAAACGCATAGAGAAGCGTAGTAAAGCATTGTGAAAGCAATGCTTCTTCTATTGAAAACGGATACTAAACAGATCTGTGCATTATTTTTCTACAACCATCAATGAAAACACTTAAAAAGATCTGATTACTATATCAGGTCTGAATACATTTTGTCTGAATTTAGGTAATGAACTCCACCATAATTATAAGATGCATTTTTATTTGTGAGGTTTAAAAAAAATAAAAATAATAACCATTAAAAATAATCCTTAAATGTAATTATTTAAAGTCCAAAATGCAGAGACTATTTTCAGCATGAGGTTTAGCTAATATTACAGTCAGCTTGATTTTCTTGTATAATAAATATACAGTAACATAAGTGATTTGGAAGTTAGAAAAAGATTTAGTAACATATAAAGTATACAAAATGCCTACTTAGCACACCTTTAAAAGGCAAAGCAGATGTGAGCATGGAAAACCACAGATATTTACTGTACAGTGCTTAAAGGACTGTAGACTGCAAAGTGCAAATTTCCTATGGTTGCAAAATAGAACCGCTGGTCTCATAGATGGCCACACTGCCAGCTAGCATACTAATTGAAAACATGTGCTGGAAACTTTCTGATTGAGCACCTCTGTATGTTATGAAAAAAAACACACACACAAAAAACTGGGGAAGTGTCATTATAAAAATTGGCAGACAAGTACAGTGTGGCTGTAGCTAATACTGCATTTCACTCAAAGACAGCAGAGCTGACAGTACTGGTAAGTTTCTTATGTATATGTTTTATATAGCAAAATGTACTATATACAGCATGTAAGGAGGAATGTAAATTTTTTGTGTAAAGTTGTTTAAACAGTTTAAGAATAAATCAATATATTATAAAAAAAGTTTGAATAATTAAAAATACTAGCAATGCAAAGTGCATTATGGGTAAATGAAAGCAGTCTATGTAAGCAGTTTAGGACAGTATAGGTCAACAGGATCCAGGGAAGGGAACCTGGCTGTTGAAAAGAAGCCTTTTTCATTTTTTATATTCTTGGAAATCGCATCTAATCTTAAATTGTCAATTCATAGCAATCACAAGAAATCAACTTCCAACTCAAAACATAGTCACTGAAGCCAGTGTTTTACTAGTGAATTATTTACACAGAATACTGTGCTAACGGTAGTGTTATGGTAATATTCTTTCATTCAGAAGTTTTTGTGATAATTCTCTGTGAATACATCCTGTTTCATTTGTATTTACTTTAGCGTAACAGCCTCAGGAAGTGAATATTAAAATACTCTGGCTGCAGGAACGTCATTGATCATAAAGTCAGAAATGAATTGAAAATAGCTGGTGGTAAACAGGTTTTCCTAAAATTTGAATCAGCCCTGCTGCTTTGTCCCTCTAAGAACCCTGGTGTATAAATGAAGTGTCTAACACGCTGGGCAACCCCTGCACGTTTAAATGCAATTCATGGATTGTTCTTTTGCAGAGAAGAACAATGTGGGTGAGTGTCTGTGCAACACTTTCTTCTCTTCTGCTGTGCCTTAACACTGTAGCAGAAGGGTGGAGCTGTTCCTATGAGGAGACACAGAGCTACTGCAGGTGCACCACAGAGGACAAGGATTTTAATACAATGTCAGTCTGTGCCAATGCCTCCACGTTTGAAATACTGGAGAAATACTTGGAGGAAGTACCTATTGAGCTCCAAGCCTTTCTGTCCAAACTGCAAACTTCTGATCCCAAACGGATCATCCTGAAGAAGGTCAACGTGTCAGATTCATTTGTGAACCATGTTGGTGGTGGCTTTTTAGGTTCTTCAGAAATTGAAGACTCAGAATATACAGGAATTGGACACTGGACTTTTAAAAATAAAAAGTACCCAATATTGACTTCAGTGTGGATTGTCAATGTGACAATTGTTGAGTTTTATAAATTTTATTCACTTCACTATCTCGGCCGTACACTTAAAGCTCTGAGAAATGTCACTGTGATTCATTGTAACCTGTTTTTAATTCCCTGTGAGGGGAGCAAGAAAATGACAAACTTGGAGTACCTAGATCTATCAGAAAACAAACTGCAAGACATTGCCATGACAAAGTCAGTATGTCCTGGTGGTTATCCTAAACTCAGAGTTCTTAAACTCCGGAAGAATTATCTCAAGTCCTATCAGACTTTGTGCAACACACTTAGTAAACTGAGCAAACTGCCTCATCTTGACTTAAGCCAACATGACTTCTCCACACCCCCTTTGTCTTGTTCTTGGCAGCAGTCGTTCCAGATCTTCAATCTTTCTGACACGAGGCTAAATCACATTCAAAACTACTTCCCTGCAACTGTAGAAATCTTAGATTTAAGCAAAAATAGACTTGTTGTCTTAGATATAACTCTGCCCACGGTGAAAAAACTGTACCTTTCAAACAATGGCTTGCAAGAACTTCCACCAGCGCAGAACTGTCCAAATGTAGAAGTCCTGTGCATTGAGACTAACAAGCTGACTGATATAAAGAAAGATTACTGGGTTTTAGAAACCTGAAGTATTTAAAAGCAGGCAGAAACATGTATTCCTGTTCATGTGAATTTATGTCAGAAATACCTGATTTGATGAGTGCAGTTGCGTTTGTGAAAGACTGGCCAGATGATTATGTTTGTGAGACACCTTCTCATCATAAGGGCAGCAAGGTTAAAGATGTCCAGCTTTCTTTGCTTGAATGTCATAGATCCCTTGTCTTGGTCCTCATCTCTGGCGGAACCCTGATAGTTCTCTGCATTCTAGGGTTCATATGGTACAAAACACACGCCACCTGGTACCTAAGGATGGCTTGGCAATGGTTACAGGCAAAGAGAAGAACTGTTAAAGCCACGACTGACTTAAATGCTAAATTTGATGCCTTCATTTCCTATAGTGAGAGTGATTCCGATTGGGTTGATAACTTCTTGGTTCCCCAGTTGGAGAATACAAATGAGCCCTTCAAGCTTTGCCTCCACAAGAGGGACTTCCTGCCAGGGAAGTGGATCATGGACAACATAATTGAGTCCATCGAGGAACGCCGAAAGACCCTCTTTGTCATTAGCAAGCATTTTGTGAGCAGCTTCTTTGATGAGAACAATGACTTTGTGATTCTGGTGCTCCTGGAACCTATCCCCAGAGAGTGCATCCCTCGCAGGTTCTGCAAGCTACACAAACTCATGAGCAAGAATACCTACCTGGAGTGGCCTGAGGAAGATGACCAGCAGGGCATCTTCTAGGAGAAACTGAGAACTGCTTCGACAAGTCAATGAAGGGACATCGTGCATCTAACAGCACTGCATGTGTGGCTTTTCAAAGTGTTTCCTTGTTTGGAAAGAAGACAATTCCATGTTAATGTATTAGTTGATACGTTTTTGATTATTGTCATCTTGTGCAGTTTGGACAAGAGGATCACAAAGCGAATCCGAGTTGCTCAGACAACGCAAAATCATTTCTGTTATAATAAGAGACACCTAACATCAAAATGTATAAAGAAAAAATGAAGACTGTACTCATGAACTGCTATTAAACATTATTATTGACTTTAGAACTAAGCTATATCTTGATGGGATGACATCAATACACAGGATAAGATTTACTGGAATTCTAATAAATTCTAACTGATTTGTTGATTTCTCATACCAATATTGACAATGCTTATGACGTCTGCTTTATGGGACACCCTCTATATTTCCATTGTCTTTTCTTTACTATGACTTTCTGTTTTGTTCATTACTGTATATACTGTCATTTTTATGTAATAACATGTAATTGCTTATTCCAATGTCGTATTTCAGCCAAGACATTTATTAATGTTTATACCATCTTTTTATAGTTTTATACTTCTTTGTTGAACTTTTACAGTCAAATTTGCCATTAAAACACAAACTTTGCTCATAAGAAACCACGCCTTTTAACATAATATAATGAACACAACACTTACAATGAATAGAGTGTAAACTGATGTTAATGAAATTAATAAAAACTAATAACCATTGTGTGTGTTTGTTATTTATTTATTTTAAACCCATTTTAACCATTAGAGACAATGGTGGAAATGGTGCTGAAGTTAATGAAAAGCAAAGACATTGAAAATGTATTAAACATGCTTACATTGAATTGAGTCTTTTGTTTCTGAAACCCTAGTCCACAGTGGAAGAGCAGCAGTAGAAATAGCTCTTAATATTTTAGATCACTGTGTAACCCAGCACCTTCCATCAGTCCTGTGGAGTTCATTAGAGCTTAACTGTTCAAGCCTACACTTCACTTTTTGAGGAATGGACGCTTCTTCTGTAAGTATAATATCAACTAAACAGGATACTGGAAACTTTACCTAGTGCTAGGTGATTAGGTAAGAACTTATATTTTATCTTGTTATAAAAGTGAACACAATGTCTTGATCAGAACAGCGTCTAGGAAGGGAGGTAAGAAATAAGGATTTTTGTTTAACCATTGTGTGTTTCAATTTCCTTCACTGCCTGTACATCTTCATTATGAATTAGTCTCTCACACTTCTTTTGTTTAACTCCCAGAGTTCAACGGAAGTAAGTCTACATGTAGCAGTGGGTCTGTCACAGAGAACAGGTATGGTGAAAAGGTTGCCCTGGTAACATGGGTATATGATATTCAACGGTACATATACAATACACTGACAGAAACCCTTATTTTTATATCTATTATTTTATAACTTTTACACATTATTTAACTGAATATGATATTGTTTGTAAGGAAATGTTTATCATAGTTGGTGTTCTCAATACCAATGCCTGTTCTGTGGAATGCCTTTACTGTTAATTGACCTTTTAAATGTGATGTATTGTGATTAAGGGGATGAAGCCACCAAGGGTCCATTCATTATAGATGAAGATGCGAAGAGCATTGTCTATACCAGAGAAGGGGAGGAGGTGAGAAAATACATTTATATTGAAATGCAGCTCTGGTTTTGTGAAGACTATGCTAAAGTGGTACAAATGCATGAGTGATACTGTGCTACTAGACCCTGATGCTATAATCACACTGTTATTTTATTCCTTAGTTTCAGGAGGAGGGTTTTATTAAAACAGTTTAAAGGAATACTGACCCTATATATTTAAGCTGTTTATCCTGTGTGCTCGTGATAATCATTTATATGTATTTTTCTACATTCATTTTTAAAAAATCACCTGCATGTTTTTTTCTGTAGGATAGTCTCCGAGCAAGCCTGAGCAAGGTGCAATTTCTGTAATGAGGTCAGTTATAAAATACTAATTTCTTTCCCCCTGATATTGTGAGTTTGTTAGAGATTTTCTACTGCTAATCTTAAATAAACTCACAGTTTCAGTGGTGCACACCCCCAGGTAATTTTTATACAAGCCTCATGACTCAGAGACAGCCCAAAGGTTAAGCATGCTGGTGACTTTATTAAACATGCCAGTAGCAGGGACTTTGGTTTTTTTTGGCTTTGTGTAAATAATGTTTATATAATGGGATAAAAAGAAATAATCTGGGGGCGTAAAGCAGTGGCTCTAGTACAGATATTTTAATGAGTTCATTGAACTGGCTCAGAGTGAATGAAATCATTTAGGACTTGCTTGAAACAAAGCCCTAGACTGGAAGAGACACCGAAGGCCAGTGGAAAATCCAGGCCAGTGTTGGAAAAGCAAAATGACTCGATTGTTGCCATTTTATTCTTTCTTTAAAGCTCCAGGTTTAGAATCTAATTTACTTTTTCAGGATTTGGTCTTTACATTTGATGCTGTTTTGCACCCAGACCACACGCAGGTAAGAAGTGAACATCAGAACTTGTCAATTTTTTTTTTTTAATTTAGTCATCGCCAATGGTTTTTACCCCAGTTTTCTCCCCAATTTGGAATGCCCAATTCATTATGGCTCCAGCCACATTCTCACATGTATTTGGCAGGGAGGAACTGAACCCCCTCCCTGCCAATCCAAAACAAACAAGAATCACAATCACAATAATTAATCAAATACACCTATATCGATACACAAACGAAAAATAACAATAATTATAATGAAAACAATAATAATACAAATAATATATCGCACATCATGTAAAGGACAGGGCACCTCGTCACACTATTCTTCACAAGGTTGATGGTGTAGATACACAGGTTCAAATGACCAGCTAGGTGATAGTGTCATGCTTTGGGGCATTGAGTGGGATAGTTAGATACATGTTTTTTTTCAATGTTTTCCTGTGAACCTTTACTTTAGGAGACACTGTACCCTGAATTGCTTCAGCCTCTGCTGGGGCGTGTGCTCTCTGGGTACAATGCGACAGTGCTGGTGAGTGGAACACACAGCTCCGGGAAACAACGTTTCCTTCATGGCTGTGAAAGCAGACACGGGATTGTCAAACAGGTATAAAATACTATGTTTCTCTTAATGTATCTATAGAGCTCCCCACATTAATCCTGCAAGATTCCCTAAGCCTTCTTTAAAGGGGCTGCACTCTCAGTGGCATTTAAAGGGCACATAAGGACCTTTTTATTTTATTGTGTTACATGTTCCCTGTGTTGCTACAACTGTTTATGTAAGGTGTGTGTATTGTTTACATATTTTTTTTTACATTTTGACCACTTTTTAAAACTTTTAAATTGCATTCCCGGCCTCAAGATGGCTTCCCATGTACCAGCATGGACCTCTCAGAACTACATTTCCCATGAACCTTTAAACCCATGGCCGCTTATGTGAAAGGCGATAATAGTGTTGAATTGTGTGGTGGTGCTGTGAGTTGAGCTACCAAACTCAATTCACCTTTGACCTAGGCTGGAAGCAAACCCAGGCCTCCAGAAGTAAAAGGTTAAAAGGTCAGTCTAGGTTACTTTGTGCAAATAATGAGTTCATTCTGCATTAATTGCAGATAGTAGACAGTTCTGGTACATGTTTGTCAATTGGAGTTAGTAGCTTATGTCATTTTTATTATCCTTGGGTGGCCCATGTTTAATATTATTGCATCAAATAATCAGGTTTCCCACAAAAATCACATAACAATCCTTTAGAGCCAAATAATGGCACTGCAACATTAGCAGAACTGAGTAGCCTGATCAAAGCAGATTTTCTTGGAATCTTCAAACATATTGCAGTATAATATCCATATTAAATAATACTGTGTAATGGTCAACATTTTATGGATGGCTTGAATGGATATTTTGATTATGAATTGTATGTAAAAATCTAAAGTGTTGAACTATCAAATGTAATTTGGTGACTGTTTATCTTGTTTTTCTATCTAAAGCTGATAGGAGATTTATTCAGTGAAATGAACCAGATGACAGATCGGGAATGGTTTACTACAGCTTCCTTTACACAGGTAAAAAAAATAGTTAAATACATTTAGAAAATCTTAAATACATTAAATAGAGAAAAACCTGTAACATGTACTGTCCCTCACATATCCCTTATGGATGTGTATCATAGTAAAAGCATAGCAAAGTGTAATAAAGCATAGGTATGCACTGTAAATGGTAAAGACCTTTACAGAGGGCTAGTGATAGTTTCTTGGTTAGCAGGTGCAGCTAAAGAAAGCAGCAAAAGAGCATTTAGTTTGACCAACTTTTTAGTAATCTAACAAATTAGTAATCTGTGAAGGAACTGGAGTATAGAATCGATGGTTATGACACAGAAAATGTCCATATTTAATGATGGTATAATGTTTTTAATTACTTGTTGTGGTCTGCCTAAATAAATATGAAATAGCACAAGTTTCTTAAAGTACTCGTCTTCTTGTTTAGAATCACTTTATATCTCATTTTCAGTCGTCACATCCTAAGGACTCAAAACACGTAAAGCACCCCTGTGGCTTCAAACGGGTTCTCAAACACATCTAATCTCCAAGTAGAGCTGGTACACCATTAACCTGTCCCCCTGAAAAATGCTACCCCTACCATTAGATGCAGTGTTGCAGGGGGACAGGCTAACGGTTACACTCTGATGTACCAGCTGAGCCTAGAGATAAGATATGTTTGAGAATTTTTAAGTCACCAGAATGTGATGAAACAGAAAATAATACACACAGTGAATCTTAACAAGGAGAAGAATACTGTCGTATTGCATACCCGAAGCAAGCTGGTCTTTAATATTGGCTTTGATGTCATGGTGTTTTATCTGGATGAGGTACAGAAGAGGATTTGTTGATGTTTGTGTTTATGTTCTGCCTGCTTGGTCAGATCATAACTGACTACCCTGAAAAAAATACATTTGGAGAAAAGAAATGGTAGAAAATCTTATCTAACTCTCGGTTTAATGTGTATAATGTTGTGCAGTTTTACCCAGATGACACAGCAGTAGACCTACTAAATCCAAACAGCCAGGATCTCAAGGCAGTGACACATCCAGTGCTGGGGATGTAAGTGTCTAATAGCAACCACACAATTACTTAATCATACCATGTTTAAAATGTTGCAATACAATGATGCATCAATGGAAATACCCTAGGCCAGTCTATTAATGTCCCAACTTCCACTTTCAACTGCCTCCAGCTACTACCTTTTCATTAGTCCTATTTTGGAAAGCATCCCAGAAAACATGATGCAATGGTGTCCAAAAAGGACAGGCCATGTTGTTTTTTTTTTCGTCCTAAAGACGCAGCAGCTTCTAAGCCTCTCCCAACCCTTTTCTAGCTTTTCGGAGGGTGATTGCATCAGATTTAGAAAAACAGATTTTGTTAAAAAAAAAAAAGAAAAGACTTTGAAAAGGAAAGCTGCCATTTCCATTGTTATCAATTTCTTACCAGACACCCTTATCCAGGGCATCTTACAATTGTTACAAGATATCACATTATTTTTACATACCATTTATACAGTTGGGTTTTTACTGGAGCAATCTAGGTAAAGTACTAGGTAAAGTACCTTGCTCAAGGATACAGCAGCACTGTCCCCCACCTGGGATTGAACCCACAACTCTCCAGTCAAGAGTCCAGAGCCCTAACCACTACTCCACACTGCTGCTGATATCAGCAGCATGAAGCTGATATCATTGTTCAGTATTACACTATAATATGATTCCTGGGTGACTGCTTACTGAATTATTTCATAGTTTAACCTAAATGTAAACAAACCGGTAATCCAACAAAGCCTAAGGTAGTTCTATCTGTAGCCACACAAGCATCCTCCCTCCTTTGGCTTTCTGGTCACTGTCATGCTCTGAACTAAACAGCCACCCTCTTCCAACTACATGCAACACCAGGGGGGAATGGATACCATATGTAAGCACTGTTTTAGAATATAAACACATGCTTGGTATGAAGATGATATTTTTAACAACCTTCTTAATAATAATTAAAACCGTATGAAGCACTGTCCTCTGTACTCTATTCTGAGGTAGACAAGTGGCTGCCTTCATCAGTGCTCAGCATTTGTCTACTTGACTTGGGGGTCGATTTGATTAGCCTGTACTCCACCAGGATAAAGCAGGGTTTTATTACATTATTTTACAGCACTGTAATAGCCACTGAGTGAGTGTGGGGAATGAGACGGTCATTTTGGCTTCAGGACTTATCCTGTGCTTTTCTAGAGTTGTAGATGATTTGAGTGAAATTGCAGTATTCACTGCTGAAGAAGCCTTCAGTCTGTACCTGGAGGGGGTGGAAACACAGAAGATAGCTGGAAACCTCATCAGCAGGTTAGTGTGAAAGGGAAACAGGAGTGCTGTAGTAAAAACAAAAAAATATATAAAGTTATTGCCAAAGTTGAATGAAACCTGCTGAATAATGCACATTAACATATTGAATTACGTACTGCGCTATGGGGTAATATCAATTTACAACTTTGTTGTAATATCGCAACACATTGATATGATGTGTAGTTTTAAAATGTGCTATTCTTGAATTCATATTGAATTCGTATGAAGTAACCATTCTTAATTATATAATCAACACTTTATCCTAGGAATTAAATTGTCATTAGTATTTTTACTGAATTGACATCGTTTTTAATGAAAAAATAAAGCAATGACCAGGTGTTTTGTTATTCCTTTACGAAATAAATTTCAGTCTGCTAATTGCTTAGCAAAACTGCAGCAGTTATTTTTTCTGTCCTTGTTTAGATGCAGCTCGTTGTTTTCTCTCACTGTGGAGCAGAGACAGGAGACCCCTGGTGGCAGCTCTGCGTATTGCAGATCCAGGCTGCACTGCTTTGATCTCACTGGGGGAGCGCGGAAGGAGGATTTGAACGGGTAGGCAGGGTGATATGAATGAAATTACATTTGCCACGCAAGTGTGAAGAAAATTAGAACTTGTTCTAACTTCCCAAGCACACAAATTCTGCATGCTATGTGCAAGTTCTATATACTTTAATATGTTCAACTATACGTAACTTAGTGTTGCCCAATACATTTTCCAGAGGTTTGTGTTTTGCGCATTCTAATTTTAAGATCAGGTGAGGTTTGTTTACATCCTATAAAGATAGTTTGAAGTTATGGATGATGTTAAAGATTTATGTTTATTCTAAATGGTCTTTCCATCAAACTTTATTCACAGTATAGAACATCCGACAGAGAAATAAAAAAACAGACACCAAGTCCTTAACCTTTTATCATGTTAGCAACCAATTCTGAGCGGCTACGAGTTCTGTTGCTCTAATACTGAACTGTAGTCAGTTTTCTTTGTAGAAGAATTCACTCATATCATCTGAGCCTGTAGGTTCCAGGTCAATGTGAGTACTCCCTGATTTCAAAGAAAGTCCTTCAGCACCTCCAAATGCACAGCACCATGACGAGCCAGTGATTCTGGAGTCCTGGGCCACTGCTGAACTCTATAATATATGCTGTTTCCATTGGTTCAGGACACCCTTTCCCAAGGACCATACCCAACCCTACATAGCTTCTGAGAGCAGATCAGACTCCAAGGTGTATGACTGCAGTACATTGCTCATTCTTTCTATGCAGTGCTAACCCCTTGCTGACAGTAATGGAATTAAAAGACAGCGACTCAATGCCTGTCCATGGACTGCTGCCCATGCTGCTGTATCAAGGACTGGAAGGGAACAGTTATACAGTCCTCCTGTACTGCATACAAGTGGAAGGTAGGCTCATCCAGGTCAGAATAACAGGAATTACATGCTGAGGCTGTCAAACCCTGCCATTCTTATAGTTCTGTTTGCCCTGAATAATGTTAATGATATAAAACTAGCAGGACACAACTCAGAGGGCTCTGTTTTCAAGCCTGTGCAAATGAATCAGTGAATATTTTTCTTGTCTAAAACTAGCAAGAAACCAACAATTGAGCTGCTTCTTGTGAATAACACTCGTATTATATTTTAGTGATGGTGGTACTATTGTTATAGTGGCTTTTATACTGTACCAGTAAATACTATCATTTATACACTTGCACACAGTTACAGTATCATCATAGGTTTTAAAATGTAATCCGAGGGAAGGGGGTTTCTAAATATGTTTAGAGTTGTTTTATTCCTTTAAACAAATATGCCTCTACACTTTCAATTGAACTGATCCTACCTGTATCTTAGCTGTTTCTTTACATTCTTCTTAAATGCAAATCTTCCATTTTTTCCTCAACTTTCCCATGTATTTTTTTCTGTGCTGCAGGCCTTATTGATGAGGAGGTCCCCTGGGCGCTGTCCCTGGCTCAGGTGGTGAGGGGTCTCAGGATGAAGGTGTCCCCTGGCCACTGGAGCCCTAAGGAGGCAGCCCAGAGCCTGCGAGCCCACATCAGAGAGCAGAGGTCTAGGATTGTGTCTGCGGGAGAGTCAGGGGGAGAGGGTGTCAACCAGCTAGGGGAGCTGATTAAGGCTTTGCAGGTTGGGATGAGCAAAGACGAGAGGCCTGGAAACCTCTGTTACTAACTCTTTGCACTCGCCTTTTCTTTATTTTTGAAAACCAGCACCCTATACTGCTACATTTTTGGAATGATAATATATGGTTTAATAAAATGAATTAAACAGTATAGCAAATCTTAATATACAAGCGATTTGATACAAACAGTCTGCTACAAAGAAATTCTATCACATGAATATCAGGGCCTGATATATAAATTCAGAAGACATTTTTGCAAATGGGTTGTGATATATGTGAACAGGACAAGATATTGTGTACCTGATAAAATAACAACCTGTTTTGGCAGGTATCCTTTATACAAGTCTCCAGATAACACTGGCCCTGGTGATGAAAAGCTCTATACAGTACAGAATAGGAACGGATGATTATTCTCTTTGATGTTACTTGTGGGAGGCATACTGTCTGGTGGAGAAGAAAATGACATAAATATGTTTTTATGTAATCTTCTTTTCAGATTGTGAAGAACCAGGAATGGGAAAAGAAGAAAGCGAGATCAAAAGAGATTGAAGCCAATAGAAGAATCCGCCTCGCTGCGCGGGTTGGTATTACTGTTATACAGCATGGGAGTTTCTCAAGCAGTGTGCCTGCTGAGACTGCATGCAGGGGGTGGAACTGGTCTAATCTACATGGGGAGTTCAGGTATAAATAACGACTAGAGTTTACTAAAGTTTACAAGAGCATACACATGTAAAGGTATAGCAAAGTGTAGCACTATAGAGGATAGTGAATTGGTAAAGGCTCCTTAGGCAAGTATTATACAGGTACAATGTATGACCTAGAATTAACCAGATTCATGAATTATTGAATTGCTAAATAACAAGACAGAACTGTACATATTAAATGACTGTGGCTGGAAAATCAGCAAGCTAGAAGTAATATCTCAACTCATCACAAAGAGAACAAAATAATCAGATTTTTAAAGAACTACTCCCCCAGTGAAGGATAATGCACAGTCCCTGTTTTCATTGACATGCAATCTCAATAACACGTTCCACATAATCAATTACCAGCGATTACGGACCGATCTGACAAATAATCAATACCGCTTCTTCCAAAAAATGAACCGTAGTTTATTATTATCTCAGTGCCTATTCAAAGCTCATTCTGTTCAAATTGTGTTCATGTTTTCTTGCTGGTAGAAAACAAACGCGATTTCAAAACCTTTTCAACTCAATCGCAGTTGCAGATCGCATACCATTAAACTGTTTAAACCAATTCAGTACAAAACGAACTTGTTTTTGTAGATTTTAAAATACAATTTTCTGGTGATATTTGTCAGGTAATGTATTTGGTAAACAGCCTGGCAGGCAACATCAATTCTGTTAGTATTTCTGATCTTACAGGGCTTGCTGTTGGGCCAACCCAGTCCGTCCCACTCTGAGAAACCAGACCCCACCCCCCAGAACCGTGACACCCAACTGAAGATCCAGCAACTACAGGAGCAGCTCAGGACAGAGATGGAGGAACTTCTTAGAGGTACCCTTTACCAATGGAATACCATTAGAATACCATGGGGGGCCTACACCCTATTGACAGTTCTATGACAGGTGTCTAAGCCCTGGATATATATTCCACTTGTAGGTGGAAAAGTGAGCGTGGACCTGAACCAGAAGCGACTGAGCAGAATTCAACAGCTGAAGGAAGCGATTGGGCAGGAGCAGAGGAGTTTGAAGCAAACAAGTCAACACACTGCCACCCCAGGGGTTGCCATGGTGAGATGTACATCCTCCTGCCATCTATGGTATGAGTGCTCTCAGTCTGAACCAAGTCCAATATTCCTTATAAATGTTTACCATACAAGGTTCTTTCATGTTTCTGCAATGAATTTACTGTGTTTTACACATTGCATTTCATTTTCAACTGTTGGAAAAAAAATGTAATCTTTAAATAAGTTGTTAGCTCCCCCCCCCCCCCCCCCCCCACAGCAGGCAAAAGATGGTAGTTCCCAGCTTGCTGCCTTGGAGCTGGAATATACCATGGCCCTAAACAGAAGGAAGAGACTGAAGGAGGAACACGCCACCCTCATACAGGGGGAGCTTCTGAAGATGGAAGAGGAGCTGCAGGCTGAGGAGGTGAGAAAAAGTAAACTGAACTTGTTGATGAGAAGGAGAAACCTATTAAAATGTATGTAATGTTATTTTATTTGTAATTGATTCACCTGGCATTATAGCTCCTTCAAACAACAAGTGGGAGAAAGAGAACTGCTTGACATGGGTACAGCATTTTTTTTTGTTGTGGTTATTATACCCCTGTTTTACTGCTTAATTTGAAATGCAACCGATTTACTGATCAGGAGAACTTGAAAATCAACAGGAGAGCTATATTCTCGCTGTCAAACCAATTGCCTCTTTTCACCTGCCGAACCTACAGATGTTACCAAGCTACTAAACCACGGAGGCAAGGCCCGGTCTGGGAAGTCTCTGTTCAGGGTACTGGCAGTTCAGTGTGAGACTGAAGGGTGATTGAGATAGAGCTGCAGTTCAGTATGAGACTGAAGGGTGATTGAGATAGAGCTGCAGTTCAGTGTGAGACTGAAGGGTGATAGAGATAGAGCTGCAGTTCTAGGTTGATGGTTCTTATGTTGTGGTTCCAGTGTGAAGGGGAGCCTGCGAGAGAGATCTGGCGGCTGCAGAAGGAGACGGAGGTCCTGGTTCTTCAGCTGGAAGTCCTGCGGAGGGAGAAGTGCGAGGCTGAGCGAGACCTGGAGAAGTTGCACAGGAGATACTCTGAGGAGCTGGACTATCACCGAGCACAGAGCCTGCAGGTCAGAGTACACTGAGGTCAGGTTCCCATCAGGGCCTGCATGTGGTAAAACTTGAAATAGTTGACACTTACTAGCAAGTACTTATTTTATATACCCATTACATTATACATGTTACTAAGAGTAGCCTTTCGTATGGTTCTTGCATTACCATACTAGTTAAGATCATTATGCAGATGGTTAAAAGGATTACCTAAGATGAGAGATGGCTGTTTCTGAGAAAGAGGCACTGGTGGGGATAAAGTGTGAAATGTTGAATAAGGCTACAATCAAATTGAAAAGGAGACAAATAGTTAGTTATAGTTCTTATGAATTCCTTTCAAAGCTAGGCAAGTGTGGGCAGTGACAAAATGTATTACTTTGAGCATTTCCACTGACGTTGTTAAAGTAAATAATATTCTTTCGTACCAAGATATATTTTAGTGAGTGCTGAGCGAGGATGCATCATCACTGTATTAACACTGATATGTATCAGTGTGGGTACGGTATTTGAAAATAAGATGGACTTAACTGAAACCAAAATAGGCATTTATCAAACATACACCCCCACTTTAATTATAGACGTATGCAAGTAACACTTGAATTTGATTTTTATTATATAAAGTAGGATGAATACAGACAGTTTACGCAACTGGGGATATAGCATTGAGAGTGAAACTGACACACATAAGATTTATTTATTTCATATTTTCAAAGTAATATCAAAATCCCTTCAGGGGATTACTCATGTTCCATTTAGATTAAATAGAATTATTTTTGAAAAGCGCAATTTCCTGGAATCATTCTCGCACTGTTTTACAATTTAATTTGGCGTTTCTTAGGAGGCAGCTCCCCCTAGAGGCCTGAAGCGTTAATGTACACTACCATACTGCTTGTTGGCAGGTTTTCCGTGCTTTCCGTGAGGTGTTTGAGGAACAGAAAGACGCCCTGGACCGCCGCTATCGGACTGTGCTGAGGGAAGCCATCCAGGATGCTATTTACCTGTCTGCACGCAACCAGCAGCTAGAGGCGGAGAATGCACAGCTACATGATGGTGGGACCAGCGACATTTATTACAGCAATTTCATACATTTAACATGGTATCTCTATTTAAAGCTGTAGTGCTCCACAATCACGTTACATTTTACACTGAAGTATTATCCGTGTGTGACAGCTTACTACATTTTGCCATTATTTATCCTTCTGCTTCGTCAGAAATTGTTGGCTAACCAGTTTGTTTACATTACCTGAGGTAGACTTTGTTTTTATATTACAATGTTCTCTGATAACTGTGTTTGTATTAGAAGTATATCGTTCGGTAGACCTCTCTTACAACTTAGTTACTGATTAAGTCAAAATGGCAGACTTTGGCCAAAAGTCTGACGCTCATCAATATCCAAACAGTTCATATTTTTGTGTGTCCCAATTTAATATATATATATATATATATATATATATATATATATATATATATATATATATATATATATATATATATATATATATATTACTAGTAAAAATATATATATAAGCAAGCACAACCCATTTTTAAGATCATCATTGAAAATGCCTTTATTGTATCCAAGCTTCTCTTAATATTTCTGAACATGATAACTACCTTACCATAGACCCTTAGCTTCCTATTTACTTTTTTTATTATTTTATTTTTATTGAGGTTGGGCATAATCTGATTTTACACAAATGTATCTGCTTAGTCTTTCTTAGTGTTACAGTTGTACAATTTTACAAAGCAGTATGTAATTCAATATGTTAATGTAACATTATTCAGCAGATCTCAGTTAATTCTATAGGGTGATGCAAAAGTTTTGGCCATAGCGGTACGTACATTTCAATAGGCGCCACCAGAGAAGCACCGATTAATAAACCTGTTTTCTGTGCATCTTTTAGCACTTGCAGAGCTCAGAGATGCGCTGTCTGTGAAGAAAGTTCTCGGAGGCTCCCAGCGTCGTCGGCAAGATACTGCCGCAAACTAAGATGAAGGATCGCAGCATTGCGGATTCAAATCACTCAGGAGTCTGCCTGTCAGGATGTCAAGGGAGAACAAACAACAGCAACTTTCTCAAGAATCACAGCTTAGTGTAACAGCAAGGACACAATAGCAAATCAAATCATCATCAGCCCCAAAGTGCTGTTGGGATGACAATCTCACAGCAGCGATACCGACCCTTTAAAATGTGTTGTTACCTCTCGTTAGCTTTATTGTAATGCTAAAGCACTGGTTATACACTAACTTTTTTCATATGCAACACTAAAGCTATATTCCTGTCTATCAGGTCAATATGTACTAAGAAGCAGCTGGTATGTTCATTGTAGTAAACAATATAGAAAGAAATAAATCTGTTCTTTCCAGTTCTGAAAGGATCCTTCTCCAAAGGATGACCTGTAACAGTAGCTTCTCTATTTCTGCCAATGCCTCTTCTTGCAGTTCTTTTTCTATTTTAGATACTTTCTCAAACAATTAACATCTTGCAATGGTATTTAAAAAATATATAATAAGTATAAATAAATATTGCAAAGAAATGTAAATATCCCAATTATATATATATAAAAAATTTAACTGCTAAGAGAACTATTCTCCCCCAGCTGGCATGTGTATGAGAGAGCAAAGGACCATTCACAATGTCCCAGTGAATCCTACCTCACTTCGCAGAGCAAATTAAACAGCTCCTATGGTCAATTTGCAAACAGAAAAAGAGCACAAAGATTGAAATCCCCTGATGGTTTAACACTTTGCATGGTGTTGGGGTTTAACAGTTAAATAGATCACATTTAATACAAAGATGTTTGTAAAGGTCACTTTATTGAACAGAGAAACAGGTGTAATATATGCATTAAGAACAGAGCACCAGTGACCTCCAACTGTTCTGTACATAGGGGAATAAGTGTGAACGAAGACATTATTTCGTGGCAATTTTATAATTATCCCAATGAGATTAAAACGTGATAAACTAAGAATATGTAAAAAGAAGGCAAGGTTTATGAAGACAGGGGGTTGGAGAACACTACCTTAAGTGACACGAGGTAGTTACTGTTACATTACTGTTACCCCTATACAGTCACAGGCTGTTACAGATTGTAATAATGGCAACAGTGGAGAAAATAAAATCACGTTCCCATCTAAATCCACAAAGTACATCAGTGACAAATAAACGTTGACCTTTTTTTCTCAAGACAGCACAATTTATACATGCTGTTGGTAAATGGTAGCTAGGCAGAAGGTAACATTGTGCAAGAACTGCAATGCATCAAAGACAACCTGTGGAAATTCAAATAGAACAAAAGAAGACCCATGCAAGTTTCACAGCAAAATACATACATGATGTAAAGCACCAAGAAACAATCAATTGAAATAATAATAATAATAATAATAATAATAATAATAATAATAATAATAATGAAAAAAAAATCCTAGTTGCATCAAAAACAAAGAAATGCAGCTTACATTTAGTCAATTGTCTGCATCACAACTATTCAGTTGTCCTTAACTTATTCAGATATTGTAGATCAGTTATAGCCACATGCTGCTATCGGTGGTTTCTTGGCAGCTGACTGGCCAAACGGTGGTCAAATGTGTGTTGCCCTTAGTGGTCTTGATGTAGCTCAGACGGGATTCAAAACATTAACCAGCAGACTGATGCTCACTATTTCTTCCCTAGTGACCAAATTCAATACAAAATAAAAAATGTCCTTATTGTTCAGAAGGAATAATACCGTAACCCGTACATTTTACACATGGTAGTATAAGTGAATGGCCATTGCAATAAAGAAAACGGAAACAAAGAAGAGTGGAGTAAGCTGCAGGTTAAACAGTGCAACAGAGTAAACAGCGTTGACCAGCATGGAGCAGGAGATGACAAAGAGACGGGTGATGTTGCTGCTGTGCTTCATGACGACAGATATGAGCAACCCGTTCAGAGCTTGGGTAACCACGATTACCCCCACCCACCATGAGTAACCATCGAAAAAGCCACTGCTGACCTCGGCACTGGCGAGGTGGGCGCCCGAGTTCACTACAATCCCGAAGAAATAGAGGAAGAGGTTCTGCAGGTTCAGAGGCAGTCTCTGAGTCTTAAGGATGAGCTCTGTGTAGACAGCAGCCAAGCCAGACACAATGCAGTACACAAGCAATAGTAGCAGGCCCAGGGCAGTGATGTGAAACTGTGTTCCAGGTATGGCTTCATCCACCTTCTGCTTGGGTGTGCCCATGCTGCTATATGTGTGGCATATCCCTGTTGCCATCAGCAAAGCCAGCGACAACCACTGCCTGTGATTAAGCCGTTTTCTCAAGGCGGCGCTATAAAGGAGTGCAGTGGAGGCAATCTTCAAGTTGCTCAGGACCTGGAAGGTGCTGGGGTCCATGTGGACCTGCATGAAAACCACCAAGTTATTGTTGACTGCGTAGAGCAAGGCTGGGACTGCGTAGGGGACAACGTGTTTCCAGGAAACTGCAATGTGCAAGGAGTGCCGATCTCGGAGAAATAGCAGCCCCAGCGAGACTATAAACTTGGCCAATTCTATTAGGACGACACAGGATGAGGAGCTGAATGGGATCTTCTTGTCTACTTTGCACAGGGTAATCAATGGGGCGTGGGAGCCATAGATAAGCACAGACAATGTGAGTAGGAGCCCCCAGTGGACAATATGTGAACTAAAAACGAGAAGGCGAAGTTTGGTAGTCCAGTGGTACTCCATTATTTTCTGCATGCACTTTGACAAGTTATCCTCTCTTACACAGTGTATTTGAGATTTCTATTGTACTTAAGCACCCAAGGGTTAAACAGGGATGAGTGCTTTATTTCTAATCTTGCGTGAAAACTGGAACATTAAAATATTTCACACTTACTGTATTTAACTGTAGTTTCAATCACAGTATCTTATTCATGACAATTAAAAAAAAGCTGTTTGTTTTTTTTTTTAATTTGTTTACATCTCAAAAAGGTTTAAGGCAAGTAAACAAATATTGTTTACATCTTGAAAAGGTTTAAGACAAGTAAAGTAAAAATTCTAAAAGACTGTGCAGTTGCAAAAGTAGATTCTCGTTGGTGCAACAAGGAATTAGTAACTCCTTGCAACAGAACTTTTATGAAAATCAATTTTAAAATGCAAAGTCTTGGACCCTGTATTGCAAACTCTGTATTATTTACAGCCTGCAAAAGTCTGTCCCAAAACTAACCACTCCACTGCAGAATAAATATAACATTAAAGCCTATGAGAGTAATAAATGCAGAGAAAAGCGTTCTTGGTTTTAATATTGCTTCCAGGTACCAATTCCTTTTCTCTGCCTCCAGTTGGCAGGATAGACGTTTCCTCTAGTTCGGTCCTTTCTTAATGGAGTTGAAATAGTCCTTGACGGTCTTTTCTATATTAGGGACATCAAAGCTCTGTGCAGCATAGATGCCTGTGCATGTTCCTATTAACACACCCATCACAGCAGAGGAGCGTAGCTTTGCTACTACATAGCCAGCCAGAAATCCCTTAAGGAAGGGAGAGGCCAACAAAGATCCACCCTGAAAAACAAAAAAAACATTGTGGTTATTATTAATCCCATGAAACACAGGGAGTGACCTGACTGTGCATTGTTAAATGTTTAATTTTCATAAGTTATTTTAATTTACAAAAGGGCCCCATTTTACCTAAACATGTGTGTTCTATAATTGTAAACATAGCCAGGTGCCCGAATTCTCTGGTCCGATTTCACTCCTCGGGCTGGCCTGAATTCTAAAGTCTGAATTCAGGCTGGGAGGAAATTATCAATAAATGTCAATCAAAAATGTTGTAGGGGGTGGGAGCATACCACACAACAGGACATTTTGGCTGGTATTAAATTCGGCGGGTTTGCTACCTTGGTGGAGTTTGACGGTTTTGGAATTGCCGTTTATCACCTAGCATGGTCACAAACGAAAATGCAAAGCAGTTTTGCATTTATACTTTTAATTCCAAAAAGATTCAAATAAATGTTTACTTAATGAAATCTGTCTGCTAAAACAGTATCTCATTTACACTAACTCGTTATACTAGCATCTACAATGTCACTGCAGCAACTTGGAGAACAACAAAGAAGGTCTTCTAATCAGATAGACTATCAAGCACTGGTAAAATCAGCTCAGTTTTATACAGTGCAGAACTCATTTATTTTAACGTTTTGTTTTGTTTATTGACTTTGCGATACCAGCTCGGTGGGTGTCTTTAGTAATATCTACAACGCATCGACAATAACAATCAACCATTTTGTTACAGACTTTCTAACAAATGGCATAAACAATTTTGGCTGTTAATTAACATAAAAAAACAGAGAACAGACCTAACATAAAACAGCCCTTAACATAAAAAAAGAACAGTCCTACAGTAGCAGGTACAGTTTACAGTGCCTCTGGGTTTCTGATCGCATCAGATCAATTCCAGATTTTTCTAAATCCTTGGATGGAAACGTCCGGTCTACTTTTAATGTTTTCAAGCAAACTGGCTTCATCACTGCCATTCTCATATCCACTTTGACATCGGACACATTATTTCTCTTGTCCGGTATTTCTTTCCCTGTTCTGCTTACCAGTCTTCCAGAGGTATATGTACTGCATGAAACAAATGCAAAAGCATATCTAGATGGATTTAATCTTTTAAATCATTGACAAATTGACTGTAATACCATCTGCAGCGAATGCACGTCTTGACCCAACTCAGGTGTTAACTCGGGTAAAGTATGAAAACGCCCCGCCCCACCAAGGTCAATTACAATTGTAATTCCTTGCAATTACAATGTAATCTAAATTGTAGTTGAACCCCAGCACACCTGCATAATTGTAATTATCATATAATTGATCAATTACAGCTCAATCACACACCTTTCCAAGCTGAATCGTTCCCAGTTGCATGTTGTGTTTTACATTGAGTGAACATTCTTCTCATACTTTCAACCACTTTTACTGACCCTGTTTGCTTGAAAAAAAACTTTATACAGCAAGTCTCTGTATTTGTACCTGTGATTACCGCTTGATAGAATAAACATGTTAATGTCTGTAGCTATTTGTGTTACTTTTTAGTGTAACTGTAATTATAATTGTAATTACTGCAGCATAATTATAACTAATTATCAATAAACAAACTGGCATTGTAATTTCAGCAAAAAATGGTGCTGTGTTTGTAAAAAGTATGTCTGGTACCTGTGGTATCCCTGCCTGCACCTCCTCCTCCACTCGTTTCTGGATGTCCTCCAGCTGGTTCTTAAGATGGGCCAGGTCCTTCAGCTTACTCAGAGCATCCTGGACCAACAGACAGGCAGATTAGGAAAGGGGAAGGACGCGCTTTTCTATAGTCGTTTATCACTTCTAAAGTAATTTAATTACTGCATTCAGTATAGGCCACAGAATCTGGAGTGAAGAAAGAGCTATTATCAAAGACGTAATAATAATAATCATACATACATACATACATACATACAGAGATACACAAATACCCAGTCTTGTTTTAATTTACCTGGTATGCATCCAGACAAAACATTATCGGCTGGTTTTACAGACAATAACATAAGAAGGTATGCCTATGCATTTGAACGCGACGATGCATCTAAACACTGCTGAGCGTAACAGTAACTTAGCTGTATTTACTTTGTAAGGGGGTCCCGTATCAAGTAAAGGTCAATATTTCTGGACAAACCAGTTCTTATACCTATACTGTATAGTTACACTCTGCCCGTGTCGTTTTGTCGTTGTTTTCATTTCATGCTGTCCTGAACCACTATTTCACTCCCCTGTCTTTCACAACATTCCCGAAAAAAAAGCCGGTCGCTACTTCTCCAAAACAAAGCCTCCCAGTCCAGTCTCTTTACATTGTCTTTGTTTTCAAAACAGGTTCATTATAAAGTTAGCAATTTGTCCCTTGCAACTCAGGCTCACCTTGTCGTCCGCCATCTTTGCCCGCTTCCTTGTGAGCTTGCGCGTTGACTCGGGCCACAGTGTGATTCATATATCGACTCGTGGCTCGTCTGCTGTATTGCAGCAAGAAAGAACAGCTTAGTAATGTTTAAATGCCTGGAAATACTGAACACCCTGCAGGAGTAAAGGTGCCAGCTCGCCCTGGTTAGTTTAGGAGATCGTTAAGCACGTCTTAATCGCTTTACTGATTAATAAAACAGATCACTATACACTATTTAAATGCAACCTCTTCGTTTTAATTACACTCACAGAAACACTGGATGCTTGCTGTGAAGCAAATGCGGGTTAAAGCTACAGAACGGAAACTCAATTACCGTAATTTAATTCAACTCAACAATTTTGAGGAAGTATGCAGCTTAGATGCAAAACAGTCGCCTATAACTAAAGGGAGGCTATGGTCAAAAATACAGAATTTCTAAACGACTTTACAAAACCTAGAATTAGCAAAGGTTAAATGCTGTTTATTTATTTTTTAAATATGGTGCACAAATGCTGCCTTTCAAATTGGCACATTTGTCAACAAACACAGTCATTTTTCTTCTTTAATATTAATGCAAGTGATGGGATGTATCAACCCAAATCTGGGTTAAGGTACACTTAACGCTCAAAAATAGAAAATTCTCCCAAATATTTGCTTGTTAAGCTTTATTAATTCATTTAAAGTCATAAACAGTTAGGAAAATACACAAGTTATGAATGTATTTATGAAGTATAGGTTAAAACGTTACTGCGTATTACCTTTTAGCTCAGGGTAATGCGCGTCGGATGTAATAGACACTAAAGGCCGCTGGAGGGTGCAAAAGAACAGTTGTTGAAATAATAGTAACAGTTTGAGTTAGGTGAGTTAGGTTTAAGGGTAGGGGTTATTTTACTATATTTTTGTAGATAACTTTAACTTGAGATTTTTTATTTTCTTCATTTTTTTCTTTAAGTTAATATAATAAAGGTCAAGGATGAGAAACATATAATTTAATGTTTTTTTATTATTATTATTATTATTGTGTGTTCAGTGTTAAATTATTTTGCACCCTCTAGCGGGCTCTAGTGGCTACTACATTGGACGCTCACCTCCCTGAAATGAAAGGTAAAGTTAATGAGACGTCTCCCATACTTTTCATATTTATTTATTTGTTTGTTTGTTTTCGCTTGAATGCTACCGTCCTTTCATAGCTTCTGCTCCCTTCCCTCCACGACATCTTCCTCAAAAACTATGAGTTTGCATTTAGATATACATGCTATTTATCCTATTATTATTATTATTATTATTATTATTATTATTATTATTATTATTATTATTATTATTACCATACCGATACCTTTTTCATTATAAAAACACTGCAGCTCCTGCTTTACGTTTGTCTCCCGCATGCGCTCCTTTGATCCACGGTTCACTCGCAGAGCCTGCATGAACACAGCTAAGTCAAGATGCGTGACAGGGAGACGAAAAACACGTGTGCCTTTGTCATTGCCATTATTAAACTGGCTGGCATGTTAATAGTGTGAGTTGTGAGTTATTTTGATTGATTTGACTGATTCAGCAAGTTGGTCACTTCAAAAAAGCTATATATATATATATATATATATATATATATATATATATATATATATATATATATATATATATATATATATATATAAATATAACATAGCTACACTGGCTTTTCAATGTAAAAAATAAGAAAATCTAAATGGAAGTTTAATGGAATATTTGTAATGCACTGTATACTATTCATTTCAGCAATTCATATTAATGGCAACAATAGCCTATTTGTTTAAATTGTAATCTAATCAATTATGGAGAGTTAGCTGGAATACAGCAGTGGTTGTGGTTTTGTCTTATGATTGTGGGTTCTGAAATTAATAATGCATTTAAACTGTGTCCTTGCTGTACAGATTCAGAATAGCAGGATTTATTCTTTGGTGGGAAAAGAAGGCTGCCAAGTTTGATTTTGTTTCTGTCATCATATACTTGTAACATTTTAAAACTCAGAAGTTTAAAGTACCTATGTTTCCTCAGTATAACTGCCAGAATCATGTCTGAACTCTAAGTACTGAAACTCCATAGTTTTAGGAATGCTCACATTGGATCTCTATTGCAATGGCATTTAAGTACACACAGCTACAAAAAAAAAATGAAATAAGGTTTGTTTTTGGCAGTTTTTAATCCATCAACATATAATCATAATTCTTACTCTTTATGAAATTAAATGAAAATATCCTATTGAAAAAGAGCAATATTATCTCTAAATCTATTTAACAGGAATCTATACTCTAACAAACTCTTTGGAAGTGGGCCAGTGCAGTGTTGCTGCGTCCGTTTTACAAGGGAGTTCTTATACAGAAGACAAGCTCTTTTGTTATTAATTTCTCAGCGCTGTTCTGAGTAGAGAATGGTTTTACTGTTCTCATTAATCCACTCTCATCCAGATGACCCCTGGTACAGACTGGATGTAGGCCCTTGGTTGCCATGGGAACAGATGTAGGTAAGGGATGGAGGCTGGCAGCTGCAGCCTGTGATCAGCTGATGACGGAATGTGAGAGACATCAATGGCCAGCCTCTTGTTAAGGAGGACCTGGAAGAAAACCTAGAGTGAAGAAAAGCAGTACGTTTCACAGAGGCTGCCGATAGCAATGCCTTATTTACTGTAGCTATAGAGTTATAGTATTAGATGGCTCATAAATGCTCATTAGAGTATAAAGCTGTTGTATTCTACAAAGTGGAAGATACCAATGTTAACGTAGCTGGATCAGGTAACCTTGACTCTGCTTTGAAAAAAACAAAACAAAAAAACACTCCTGGGAACAAGTAGGGCTAGAGTGCCTGTGTATCAGGGTTCTTCAACAACAGGCTTTTAGGCTTGCAAATAGTAGCCTGTAAGTGCTATTTCTCAAGGACAAACATGGCTTCATAACACCACAGTATTT
This sequence comes from Acipenser ruthenus, assembly GCF_902713425.1. NCBI lineage: Eukaryota > Metazoa > Chordata > Actinopteri > Acipenseriformes > Acipenseridae > Acipenser > Acipenser ruthenus. Next base: position 19,436,253 of record NC_081210.1, on the reverse strand, counting down.
CCCAAGATAAACCAATAAATGTTTTCAGCTGCATTGAACACATTTGCAAACAACCTTAAGGGGAGTGTTGGGGGAGGAGTAGATGTAACAATGCAGGAGCTGCAGGGATATTAAATACAAGCTACTTGAGGAGGAGTTGCAAGCAGCCTTCTCAAGCACAGAGACAGCAGCATCAATCCAGCAGCAGCATCGGAGAGAGGGAAGAAGGCATTGAGGGTCCATTAATTACTGCTGCCGTTGGTGCACAGGTTTCAGGTTGTAATTGGAGCCCCCTTGGCATGCTAGATTGTTGCACAGCAGTCTGTCAGTGCAGTATTAGCAACAGCTGGGCTCTCAGTGTGAGATGTACTGCGGCTAAACTAGGCAAGACTGGAAAACTACTCAGCTCGGAGTTCCGACATGCTAGGGAAAGACTACATGCTGGCTATCATCCTAGTCAACTGTGATGGTAAGTAGTTTTTAAAACCTTAGCTGACTGTTCACAGATTGCAATCCTGTATCATTGTCTCTCTAGAAGTGGTTTAAGTTTCAAGCCTCTAACAGAACTACAGCCGACATGCAGTGATAAGCACATTGCTGCTTTGCAAGACCTAGTCCATTTACAGATGCTTGACTATATAAAATACATTGGTCTATTGCAATATGTCTAATGTGCACATATAGTATAAGATTAGGGCTTCCCTAACAATTACAAAGAATATTTCAGTAATTAGCATCTGTGGTTTAGCTTGTTATTTACTGTGTGTTTGTGAAGAAATGTGCAGGTGTGTTATTGATGCTTTGGTATAGCTTGTGTTTGGCACCAGGTAAAGGTGTTGGGTCATCAAAGGCACACAGGGGTTGACAGAAACTTGTTGCTGTTTGTTTGTGTGTATTTGAGCCACTAGCAGGGATTGTTTATTTAGGAATTAACACCTTCCTTGTAACATCTATCCAAATATGGAAAGGAATATTTCAATAAATCATTGATGTAGGGTTACCATGTGGCTCCAGATTAACCGGACGCTGTGAGACAGAACGGGATTTCAAACTTGCCCCTAAATTGAAATAAATGAATGTGTAAATGAACCATCTTTAGCTACAATTAATAATGGTGCTTAAATACCCGCATGCGCGTCAAATAATTGTATTATACTAAGAATGAATTGCAGCCAGTCACTATTTTTTTCTGTTTGTTAAAATTCAATCGCCCATATTATTCTGCAAATACAATCAAAGCATCATCATCTCGTTGCTCTATCGATAGATTAGCTATTGGTTCATTAAGATCTGATCAGAAGCAGCTGATCAGTGTAACTTGTTTGCTGCGCCCAAGCAATTCCACCACAGCAGGATTAATCAAAGGTGGAGCTCATTTATACGTGGATTACTTTCAGTTTAGGAGGAATTTTGAAATCCCGGTCTGTCTCAAAGCGTCCGGTTAATCTGGAGCCATATGGTAACCCTAATTGATGGTTTACAATAGTGTAAATGTGCTGTATATTCACAGACCTGTGAGCCTTTTTGCAGTGGGAATTATTTGTTGAAACCAATGTGACACCTAGAGAGGATCCCTTTACTTAGACCTAGGCACCCATGGTGTTTGGAGAAAGCAAAGCACACAGCAACTATTTCTGAAGCATCTGTCATTTTATTGGATAATTTCAGCATATATATTTTCAAGTAAACATACTGTTGGTTGAGACAGCTATGGTTCTCATTGACATTAAAACTGCAAGCCAGCGCTATAAATGTCAATGTGTGCAATCTCAGAATTATATTTATAAGTAATAAATACAAATTTACTGTGCAGCTCAGAATCTAGGTTTAAACTGTATATGGATCTCAGCCATGTGTTTTATGTCTTTGTTTGATATACAACATTATTCAACTACAGGTGAAAGATTGTTGGTTGATATGAACAAGTCCAGACACATACATACTTGTGTCCCAAGAGGTTAAGAGCTACTGCTTTGTCCAGAAGGGGGCGCTTTTGAGTAAATGAAGCAGCTCCCAGACAAGATATTCTTTCCCAGCATTGTCATATTAGGTATTTCCTGAAGGAAAGAATCCAAAGCACAACATACCTGTTTTGATATTCTTGTGCTCTTCAGAAGTCGTGCTCCTGTTTTATTTTCTGTATAGGGCTACTTTTACCTACAAGCATGAGTTTGATTTCTTTATGCCATGTGTTCACTTCTTTCTATTGAAACTGTTGGTTATAACTAGACTAGATGTTAGCAGAAAAGGCCCCGCTTGCTACGAAGCTGTTTCCCAGTATTAGGGACCATCAGTACAAACTCAGGAGGGCTCTTGAAGCTTATGGAGGCATGTCTGATATGCATCAGGGTTGCTCAGAAATGTTGTTGCATGGACTACAGTAGATAAGAAACCGGGCAGTGCCGGTATGAATACAGAAACAAATGATAAAAGGGAGAGTGTGTTGAATCAAGCCCTGCAATATTTTTTGGAATCTATAATATTTACTGTCCCTGCTGTTTATTGAATAGCATGAAAGAACCACACTACACTTCATGAAAGTAATATTTTACAGCTAATTGTTTAAAATAGTATGCGTCTAGATTCTCAAGGCTCTTTGCTCCAAATGTATATGAAAAACTAGTTTATTTATTTATGTATTGATTACATTTATATAGCTCTGTTCATACCGAAGTGTCACAAAGCACTGTACAGTATAAAAACACAACACATTAAAATAAAAGTTCCCAGGCATATTATCTGCCACAAATAAAAACATATTCAAATAACAGATTAAAAAAAAAAAACATTTAAAAAGTAGCAATTAAGTTACATTAAAACCCACTAAGATAAAAATGCTGTTTATAAAAGTGTGTTTTCAGTCTCGACTTAAATATTGTAACTGTTCCAGCTTCCCTGACAAACAAGGGCAGAGCATTCCATAGTGTAGGAGCTCTAAAAGAAAAAGTCCTACCTCCTCCCGTGTTAGTTTTATTGACCCTAGGAATAACCAGCAGCCCCGCTTCCTGTGCTCTAAAGAGTGCGATTCCGCAAATTCGCTGTCAGTACCTCCTGCAAATAGCTAGGTGCTAATCCATTCAGGGCTTTACAGGCTAATAGTAAAATCTTAAAATCAATTCTATGTTGTACAGGGAGCCAGTGTAAGGAGGCTAGAACAGGGGTAATATGTTCATCTTTCCTAGTTTTAGTGAGGTGGGACACCACATGTTTTGGGATACCAGAGAGGAGTGCATTACAGTAATCAATTCTTGATGAATCAAAGGCATGCATTAGTCTCTCAGCATTAGATAAGGAAATAATTGGACTAAGTTTGGCTATAATTCTCAAAAAATTCTCAAAAAATACTTTAGTAACTTCCCTAATATGAGTCTCAAATGATAGATTAGGATCAAAGATTACCCCAAAATTTTTCATTTCAAAATTAAGTTTTGATGAAAGACTGCTAACTCATGCAATCCTACATTATTTAGTTGATTTAGAGTGCCCACAGGCATCCTTGCACCCTGCAAGGCAAGCAGCAAGTAACACCCCAGCAGAAGTATTTCCTGGCTTTAAGACAGGAACAGCAGGGTATCATCCACATAGCAGTGGAAGTTTGGATAACGTCACCCAACGGTAGCATATATATATTGAAAATAGCAAGGGACCTAGAATAGAGCCTGTGGAACAACGCTGTCAACTTCAGTCAGTGCTGATTTCTCCTCCCCAATTGAGACGAATTGATACCTATCGGATAGATAAGATTGAAACCAGTTACCAAACCAGAACTCTCATTTAAGGAGGTCTTAAGTTGATCATTATTAGTTTTAGAATGGCAATTGGTGGTGTTTCCTTTCAGTTGTGCGAATGACAATTTGGAATAAAGATCAAAGATCTAGCCCATGATTTCCTTGAGAGTCACATAATCACGTGACTTATAGGAGACACAGCGCTTGGACGGGAATTCCAAAGGCAGCTGTGAGATAAAGTCTTTGATAGATTAGCAGTTTTTGTTGCAGTCTAAGACACATATTATGGACTTGCCATGCCCCTTTCAAACTGAGCTTTTCTACAACCTACTTACTGCCAACAAAACTAGCGGCTAGCAGCATTTGAGTTTAGAAACTGCGTTGTTGCTCAAATCAAAGCTATATCGTCTTTGCACAAAATTATGATGTGTGCTTTGTTGTCTAGTAGTTCCTAATAAAGGATCCATAGACCTTGTGCAACTATAAACAGATAGTGAGGCTGTCCAGTAACTGATTCTGGGCTCTATTGATCCATTAGAGCAGCTGTTCACAGAGCATTAGGGTCACACAAGCATAGTAATGCTTTGATCCATTCCATCTTTAATGTTCTGATGCAGAGAGTTTGACCTTGTATTAAACAGACAGCCCCTCCACCAGGATTACTTTGTGCCAGATATATTATTGGATCAATTCAAAGATCCCTCCCACAGTGCCAGAGGAAAACGAAGAGGGAGGGCCGAGTGTGGAACTGGGATGGAGATAAATCTGCCATCCACTCAGTTCCTGGGCTTTCTTTGCTTTGTCTGTCTTTGTATATTTGCTGTCGAAGAGCTGGAAAAGGAACACAAGTATCAGTGAAGTGCACTGAAATGCTCTTTATACTTATATTAACTTGTCAGTTTATCAACATTTCATGAACTTTTCATGGGCATTTAGTAATGTATCATATTAGTATTAGTCATAGTAGTAATATTCATTGGATGTATAACTTGCCTTTTAAAAAATAAAAATCAAACACACATCTTTGTAGCTGCTCATAGTTAATTCTCATAAAAATGCAATTTAAACTGTAACTGAATTCCTGTGATATAGAAATCATAGAGGCTGGATTACTGAGGAAAGATTGCATATAGAATGAAAGTCAATTTCTTTAGCAAATAGATTAATTTATAGCAAACTGACCAAGTGAAAACCCACACAACCTTGTGCTATAGCTACTACTGACACACATTCCAGTAAGACTATATGCTGCTGGTTAAAGATATATATATATATATATATATATATATATATATATATATATATATATATATATATATATATATATATATATATAACTTTTATTATAGACTGAATCTGTATTGGAGAAGTCCAGTTTGTCAGACAGTAAGACTGCCTGACCTCTGAAACCATGGATACAGTAGAGTAATGAGGAACAAATCAATGATCCCGGTGATGTTCAGGTCACCTGACAGACCTTGTACTGCTGGAAAGGGTTTGGGGGTGCTGCTGGTGCAGTGGGCAGCACTGCTTACAGGGGCTGGAGGAAGTGCTTTGGGGCACTGTCCCATCTTGACCTTACCATGATTTTAGAGGAGACTGGTTACTATGTGTTGTATTAGATGAGGGCATTAAATAAACTAAGACAGTCTTTCAAATCCAGTTTGGACAAACTCTGGGCCTGGCTAATTCCCCCATACCCTGGCCTAAATTCAACACCAATTTCAGTTTTGCGCTGTATTTTTCTACCCAATTTGAAATGGCCAATTCGAATGTCGCCTCACCACTGCAACCCGACTGGGTGGGTCAAAGGGCAACCTCCATTCCCGGTGTCAAACCAATATTCTTTCACCTGCTTAACCTAAGCAATGAATATTGTCAAACAACTGACCTAGCCCATCCGATTTTCAACCATAACTACAAAGAATTACAAAAGCCTATGGCATATCTTTAAATGGACAGCATCTTTGTTTAAGATATTCCACTAATTGCCAGACATGGTAAACATAATGGGAGCTTGTTTTAACATGTATATACACTTTATAAATGTGTAAGTGAAAATTGGTAGGCGTTTTAACAGTGTTATATTTTTTATATTTAAGAAGGTTGTTACCTAAAATCATTTTTATGGCACACTGTTGACAGAATGCTTCAAGGAGAGAAGATTAAATGGGTGCAGCTAAACCTGTTCTGTGCACTCTGGTGCAAACAACACCCATTATTGTGTAAATGTTTCAATATTCCTTCTTGTGCAATAAAACATCCCACTAAAATGTCTTCCCATGGATTCTGAACAGCACATAGAAGGACCTTTATGTATTGTAAAAGTCCTTTATTGAAGAGTTTGATCAGAATTCTGTTGTAGGTGGATGCTATTGCAAAGCTACCTGATTACAAACAAAGTGACATAATTGTGGAACATTGCTTCTTTAACTTATTTGGAAGTATTTCTAATACTTCTAAGAATAAATGGGTAATGCAATTAGAATTCAGGTGGTCAGGAGTCAGTCACTGTGTTTATATGCATGGTAATGTTATATTATTATTCAGAATACATAGTCTAGTCCTGCACTGCATGCTTGGAATGTGGTGTGCAGTATTAGGAATCTTACCAAAACATTTCACTTCAACAAAAGAGCCAAAAAGACAAAAGGCACAAATCACAAAATGATTTACTTTATACAGGAAGAGTCAAGTTTATAACACAAGCTGGAACAGCACGGAATACAGAAAGAATGTAACGAAGACAAAAGACATAGAAGATACAATAATTCAAGCATCCTTATTCATGACTGCAAGAGTATTTTAATATGGGAGACAGACTTACACCCTCATAATATTGACCAATTATATTGTGCGTTTTGTAAAACTGCCCAGCAATACACAGAGCTCACAGTTTTTATTTTCCTTGAAGAAAACAGGGTAAGCAAGCAATACTAATTGTACCAACAAAATTAAATATGCATTTTTCTAGTTGTGATGCACCATATTGCCAAAAGGCTTTTTTTTTTAAAAAAAAAGTGCTTATCACAACGCTGTTTCTTTTCATGGAAGCTTGCTAGACCCCATTAATCTGCTCTGTCAGCCATCCCTTGGGATGTACTCCAATCTTTGGCAGCTGATATCATAGACTGCGTAGATCAGTTGTAGTCCTGTTTCTGTCAAAGCTGTGTGAGGGATGGAAGAAGGCATGTAGTCCGATCTGCTGTGAAACTGAGGAAAAGGCTGTTATATTTTTAGAAACAGACATGAAATGCTACCTTGTCTCCTTAATGCAGGCTGACACAGGGTCGTTCGCAGACATTTACGTATACATTATCACATGCACCCTTGGAAGCAACGTGTTTTCAGCTGTCAGAAAGCAACTGCAACAGCCTGGTTTTGCAGGTTTCGTTGGGTTTTTTTTAATGTTTTTTTTCTGAAGAATGTATGGTTTTTAGGGTTTTCAACAAACAAGTCGTTCTTGTGAAATGTTATCAGTATACACAAGAACACATTTTTAGACATAGAAAAATTGATTTATCAGTGGTTTCTCTACTAGACAGTGACGTTTCAACTGTTTAATATTTTAAAGTTGGCAATGATTTATTTTACAAAGAGAAACATGCAGTCAGCGATACAACGGTCTACAATTTTGCCTTTTCAGTACTGTGCTTTTTTTTCTTTACCCTATTTGTTTCATAATTTGTCACTGCAACTCACATATCAAATCAGAAGGACTGTAGATCAGCAGGCATCCTCCTACCCTCTGTCTAGCCCACCTAAGCAGTGAACATTGCCAAGCTACTTCAGCTAAGTCCATCGGCCTCCTGGCCTGCAGTTACTAGGCCCCTGATCAATAGGGATAGCTATGGGGCAGTGAGGAGAACCAACCCCAGCCCATGCTCCCTCCCTAACCCGTGGGAGAGAAATAGACCTGGTTGTCACTGACCCATTTCTGTATTGCTGCTCCAGTATGGGCCTTTCAGCTAAAGATGCTTTTGAAAGAAAGCCTGTCTTAATCAGTGTCGGAAATAGCAGTCTATCAAGTACCCTGGGAAATGCAGTAGATTTGCCAGAACACATACTGGATTTTCAGTTAATGTGTAGTGAGTTTTAGGATGTGGGTAGAAGCCAACTTCTCTGGCTGCTGGATTGACTGGGGGGCATACTGTATGCATGACAGCCACCCAGCCCTGAATTTCCCACCTGAGATTACATTCTCTGGCATTACATTAAAGAGACAATCCTATGAAGGGCCCTGTGGACAGGCTGGCTGGTGGTGGTGACATCAGACCCGGAAGAACACACAGTACTGCGAGGTGAAATGTGAATTGGGCTGTTGTGCCGGTTTACTGCAAAGTAAAAGAGTTGAACAAAACGAAACACTGTTAACACTGTGTGGTGGAATTTTCTGCATACAACCGAGCAGGCACCGGTCCCGTACCGAGAGAACGATTGAGACAGAGACAAGTCGGAGCAACCCACACTTTATTAGTCTGCAGACTGGAGCATTCAACAGAGTGTCACAGACTCTGCAAGCAACCGCAAAGAAGCTCAAAATACACTAAGTCAAACAGTTCCTTATATAATCAGTTTTTGCACAGAGTTCATGACTTGTGGTAATTCCTATCCTCCTCAGTCAGCTCAAACCAACCTTGTGGTATTCTTGATACTGTTGTCTACCGACTTTTCTGATTGGTTGATTTTTCTAGTTGCTAGGGAGAGTGTGTCTGTCAGGTCTCACAAAGTTGATTCCCCCAATACAAGAATATTAGCTAAGTGACTGGGGAGAAAAGAGGAATTATCGCTGTCTCAAAATATTATCATTTGAGACAGTGTCCTATTCTCATGTCGCTGACTCATGCACTTCTCTGAAAACAAGGCTGCTGACCCTTGGCCACATTCCAGTGTGTTAGTTCAACATTGTAAATCTAATACTTTGTTAACATCAAACTTCATATAATATCATTATTCAGGTTATACAAATCACAGAGATCACCCAAACATATTAGATTAGAACTCTTCGTGCGATTATTCTATCATTCTTCTATCACATTCCCTCCTTTTGTAAATATTATTACAACTATTGTTAGATAGAATAATTATACAACATCGTCAGCCATATCACTGAAAGGGTTATTATCTTCATTGCACAGGTTCTCAGTAGTAAGCAGTGGCATAGTTAGATGGTGTCCAATGCTTTGGTGCACAGTTTCTTGATGCATATTACAAACAACATTGGCTAGCCCTGTAAGTGATCTCTTGTTTCTTTAAACACATATTTCAAATAACAGACAATAACATAGCAATAAGCAGTACCAATAATGAAACAAGCAAGGACGCATGTCCTGCCACACTCCACCAGTCAGCCCAGTCCACTCCAGCACTTTCTCCAGCTAATCCACATAGGATACCCCACCCGCATAATCGGGCATCTGCTAATATTAGTTGACCAGTGTTGCCCGCCAGCAACGCCTGCACTCTAGCTATCACTACTTTTGAGTGAACGTCCATAAGCTGTGTTACTGTGTGCCAATGCCATCAGCATACCTGTATGATTAATTGTCTTCATCCATTCTTCAGCATCTTTGTTAATGCCTGTGATGTTAATAAGTGGATTGGGGTGCATGCTCAGGTGTCCCACAGTCACAACACCCTGCGGGTGAAAACACACAGCCGGCGACATGAGGCATACCTGGCCGCTACTTCCCACCCCCATGCTTGAGGTGATTACACACCATGTTCCATTCCTCATCTGAGTGCATCTTTCGTACCCTAGCTTTGGGTGTACCATTGCTTCCATCATTTACATTGACAGGTTAAGGCTGCCAGCATGGTCACACAGAACAGCATCACCAAATTCAATACACTCAGTGGCCTTGAAGTGCAGGGTGGCATTTTGGGCACACTGACCAACCCATGTCTATTTGTGGGACGATAACCCATGCTCCAATTACTACCCCTAGGTTACTGACATTTATCCCGGTACTGTGGTGGACCCGACTGGTGGCATGTGGCACTATTCAAATAAAACAAATATCTCTGTCACAGCGTTCAGTACATATCACCATATTATCCTGAAACTCTGGATATGCTGGGTATCCGGTCTTAGCTATTCCACGTAACATCTGTTCTCTCCAAGCTGTCAAATTTACATCTTCAATTATTGCATCAACCGTCTTTCACCAGTCATTTGTTCAGCCATGGCCAATCTCTGAATAGCATCACCTGTTTTCAGAAACCGGCCATGGTTTTCATTGTCCTGCTGTATACTATATATGGAATTGAGGCCTGAATTCACAGCCCCGAACCACCCAGCAATGTCGTCAATCAGACCCCTCCTTTGACGGCCACCTGCATTACGTTGGCAAGTATCCAATTCACGATTAAAGGTTTTATTCAATATTTTAGTTAATAGTCTAAACTCACCACACCTCTTGGTGTATTGTCGTTTGATATCTTCAATGTTTATTCTTACCAACGTTTACAACCAGGTTACTCCCATCACAAATGGTTTTGCCCTCCCCACAGCTATCAACCTGTCTGGGGGAGAGGGCGTTAACGGGGGACATTGAGTGGAGTGGAACTGTAGCTTCATACCTCCCATATACCATGTATTTCACACTGTGTGTGCTATACTTTGCCCTGTCACATTAACACATGTCCAATTGCTTGTTGCATTAGTTTGTTCCTGTTGTCACTGTTTGGCACACGTCCAGAGACAGTCCACCTCCAATGACGCGTTACTGCTTACAGTTCAGTTGCATATTGACTCATACTGGACCCCTCCCACTGTTATATCACAAGTAGGACAAGTAGGACATTGTTCAAACTGTGCTGGAGTCATTGCATTATTCTGGCTTATCAAACGCACAGGTTGCCACGTTCCCTCTATTTCACTCTCGAAGGGAAGTGGTCTTTGTTTCCATCCATTACCCTGTCGTTGTCTAAGGATTCACGTGCAGTTCTTCCAGGGGGCCCCCAAAGCTTGTCTCTCTGTACAGCCTCGTTCCACGCCCAGAGGTGTGGAATCCTCTCCGACTCTGGAATGACATAATACCTGGAACACAAATCATGTTACTGTCCGTTGCTGCTCCCGCTGTCTGTGGAAAGAGATATACCATTAGTTTCAGGACATTCAGTGTCAGCAAATTCAAACTGAGATGTATCCACGCGATGGTACCGTTTGGTCTGTGTCCAATGTACTCACTTAACCCCATGTAGGAGCTTCACTGCTACACTAGTTTGTGTCACCATCAGCACTATGTATTAACCAAACTATTGACATCTCTTTTCCCTCCTTGTGTCTATTTTGTGTGTCTATAATAGACTGCTGTTTCTTGCCCGGATCCTTATAGACCCGTCGGCACTCAACCTGTTTTTTCGTCCGTCCTCTTTTTTTTTTATCAATGCATTCCGTTTCTATCTGTGCAAGTATAACAAAATATATCTACTGACACAGCTGCTGTTTTGTGGTTAACAGGAAACCGCATTGCTTCCTTAGCTGGCTTGTTCACTTTTTCGTTGCCTAAAGACAAAAAAATCTGTTCCTTGACTGTGTGCTTTCACTTTAGCTGACTGTGTGGTTTGTCCAGTTCTTTTACTTGGTCCTATAACGAAACAATCACCGCGCCTATGCCCGAGATTACCACAATTGTCACATTTAGGCTTCTGCCCCTGTTTGCAATCGAACCTTTTATGTCCCACTTTACCACAGCTCTGACATGCTCCATCAAATCGTACAGCACTTATTTTCATTTTTATATTCCTTTTGTCTGTTTACAACTGCTACTGCCCAATTCATTACTCTTTCGTATGTGTTCCCTGGGTTTAGTTTACCCCCAGCTCAATTGCCTTCTGCAAATGTGGACCCAGTCCACGAATTAATACCTGTACAAACACTTGATCTGACTCATTTGGTCAACACTTCCTTCCTGTTGCTCTACCTTAGTCAGATAATCTTTAGTTGCATTTTTGCATTTAATCTTTGGCAGGCATGCTCCTAATGACTGCTTTTCTAACACCGTTAATGCACAAACCGTCATTTCCTTTTCCTCATTGTGCTTCTCACGGCGTCTTACTAATGTTGCAACTTTATTTTATTTTTTCTACAGGATAATTTCAATCGGTTCCTGCTGCAATAAACCACTGTCTTGTTTATGTGACGCCCATGCATCTGGGTAAACTGCACAGACTGTTCCCCATTTATTCTTCTCTAACAGTTTCCAAATTATTTATACTTAATATGTCGCTCAGAGGAAAACTCGGCTTCTCACACTACAGGTCGTTTTAGCTAAGGGACCCTAGTCTCTACAATCGCACTTTTTCCCTCTGAGCCATACCCCTTCTTTTTACATCCACACACACACACTCAACCAGAGCCGGGTCACTCAATCACATCTCACAAGGAATTCCAGTTACACAACAATGCCGCAATCGGCAAAACACTAGACCTTACATGCCCGTCTACTGGGACTTAATTTACCCTCTGTCAGGTCTCAAGTCTTGGTCCAGCAAACACCCACTAGTGCTTTAAATGCTTAGTCGAAGTACAAACTCAACTGTTAGCGACTGGATCCACTAAATATTGGGGATGGTAATTAAAACATACTCATCCTCCTTGGACAGTCAATAACAGACAAGTCAGCGTGACAATTAATTGCAAATTGGTTATTATGTTAAATCTGTAGTGGGGTCTTTTGGAAGGACTCGACGTGACAGCCCGTAGCACCAATCTTATAAACTTTTAATACGCAGCGCGAAGGAAGTCAGCAAGTGCATTCAAAATACAATTCTGACATTCGCACTCAATATAAACCACATGTGCACATAAACAGATAAACAAACAGAAAGGAACAAACACAAAAGATGGACTATTAGTTCAGTAGCTTTTTCTAGGAACAAGTTATTACTTCAATTCACTTCATGAACGATAATCATTCCTGGGATTTCAACAACCATTTACCTTACACAGAACTCCCAGTCCGTTTCTATAATGAGCTACGTTACTTGCACTTAATGTTCCTCTCAAGGAGAAACTTGTCCTGGCATTTTACGTAGCACCAAATCCTCCAAACTCAATATAAATCGCCCATTTATTGTAATATTTTCCTTTTAAAACAAGAATCTACCATTCATTCTAGTCCATTTAATACTAACACTTTTCAGACAAACACGCGAAACACTCAAGATCTCATCATCATCCCGAGCACTCCACAATAAGACGTCTATTTAATTTTGGTTCCCTACCCTGTACTAGTACAAGCCACTGTGGCTTTCTTCGTTAGATCACAACCTGCGCATCCCGTGCAGTGCTACGACAGTTCTCTCATAATCTGCCTCACCGTCGTGGGGGTTAGTGATCACAGCCTCACAGTGCTCTGACTACTTGGTCTCCTGTGTAGCGCCAGCAACAGCTTCCTTAAACTGCTCTGCTCACAGGGTCAGCCTTGTAGTTCTCTGGGGTCTGCCCTGACCACTCGGTCTCCTGTGTATCACACAGGGTCAGCCTTGTAGTTCTCTGGGGGCCTGCCCTGACTACTCGGTCTCCCGTGTATCACACGGGGTCAGCCTTGTAGTTCTCTGGGGTATTTCCTAATCAAATCGCTGGTCCAGATTGTCTCTACTCACCGCCTCAGCAGGGCTGTTTTGTTCGGGATCCTTTATCCGCCTCACTGACGCCCCCAGCCAGATTCGGAGCGGACTCCGCCAACCCTCTTAGTTGCGGGCGTCCTGACCCAAGTTTAAGGATTAGGTCTCACCGGTGATTTACTCCGTTTCCCGGGACGATCAGTGGACGGAGTTTAGGATCCCATCCTCGTCGCCATATATGTGGTGGAATTTTCTGCATACAACCGAGCAGGCACCGGTCCCGTACCGAGAGAACGATTGAGACAGAGACAAGTCGGAGCAACCCACACTTTATTAGTCTGCAGACTGGAGCATTCAACAGAGTGTCACAGACTCTGCAAGCAACCGCAAAGAAGCTCAAAATACACTAAGTCAAACAGTTCCTTATATAATCAGTTTTTGCACAGAGTTCATGACTTGTGGTAATTCCTATCCTCCTCAGTCAGCTCAAACCAACCTTGTGGTATTCTTGATACTGTTGTCTACCGACTTTTCTGATTGGTTGATTTTTCTAGTTGCTAGGGAGAGTGTGTCTGTCAGGTCTCACAAAGTTGATTCCCCCAATACAAGAATATTAGCTAAGTGACTGGGGAGAAAAGAGGAATTATCGCTGTCTCAAAATATTATCATTTGAGACAGTGTCCTATTCTCATGTCGCTGACTCATGCACTTCTCTGAAAACAAGGCTGCTGACCCTTGGCCACATTCCAGTGTGTTAGTTCAACATTGTAAATCTAATACTTTGTTAACATCAAACTTCATATAATATCATTATTCAGGTTATACAAATCACAGAGATCACCCAAACATATTAGATTAGAACTCTTCGTGCGATTATTCTATCATTCTTCTATCACAACTGTTACAAACAAAAGGGCATGTTGGCCAAACAAATGGCTAAACAATAAACAGTAACAAGCAGTATGCTAATTGCTAAACCAGCATACGTAGCAATTGTTATCTTTCTCTTATTAAATTACCTCCTCTCCACACCCATTCTCCACTCCCGAACACACAACCCCGAGTGAGTATTTCGTGCATCTATATATACAGTTGTGCCGGGATTCAATTACCAATCACTATGTAACACAATTTTTGTTCCTGGGTAGTAAGTGTTATTTCCTAATTGCTTATGCCTCAAAAGGCATAAGCAATTAGGAAAGCAATTTTTGAGGCATAAGCAATTATTTCCTAATTGCTTATGCCTCAAAAATGCCTCATTTGGGGGCTGATTCGTGAAAGTGATTTACAGTATAATCGTAAATCTCGAAAAAGTACTCACTTCTAAATCTTTTGTAGTCATTTCTGTATTACTTTAGTATAAATACATGTTAATTTGGATTCATATGTTGTTTTTTTCTGACTTTATTTGAACGAAAAGACACAAATTCGCCCGTTTTCTCATTGGAAATAGGTAAATTTCAAAATATCACTGTCCTGGTCACAAAGGCAAAGTTTGTGGGGAATAATAGCCATTTTCTATACTTTTGAGGCATAAGCAATTAGGAAATAACACTTACTACCCAGGAACCAAAAAAAAAAAAAAAATTGTTACACGGTGACTTGAATCCCAGCATGTGAACTAATCTGTGCACTCCCCGTGCTCACATATTAATACACATTTTATCTGCACGTGAAGTGATTGTGCAATCCCTGTGCCTAAATACAACTATATAATTTAAATCACTCATGCTCCACAGCCCCATTATATCCCGTGCACCAATATATATACACCGACAATAACACACCACATGCAACATAAAACACAATCTACACACGGGCAGGTCACCCCGCCAGAGGCCCCTACTTGTAGTTCTTCGGAGAATATAATTTATAGCTGGCATATTGTTATGAGTTAGTCGTTCTTTTCTTGCTGCTCTGAAATAGCCTGTGCCAGTGAAGTCTCGTGACCCAGTTGTTGCAGATGATAACGAACAGCATTCTTGTCCTATTGAATAAGAGCTGCAGTCATCATAGTGTTATTTAAATTGACCTAGTTTTATTCCCCCTTTATGAGCAACAGCACATCATTTTGATTTAATAATATGGCCAGTTATGTAGCTATATACTATATACTGTTACAGACATGACATCGTTTTGTGAACACAGATGTGAATTCTTAACATATAATTTATAACTGGTTAGATAAATCTCAACTGAAAAATAGAAACAGCAAGTCTTCCATTGACATCACTCAAGAACAGCTAGGCTATCTGAAACAGGTGAAACTGAAAAGCAAGCGGTAGCTTTTACAAGTTTCATTGGCTTTTTTTTTAAAATGTTTTCTTTACATACAGTACAGCATTCTTTGGTAGCAGCATAACTTTAAATATTGTTATGCTTGTCATAGGGCCACCTTTTATCCCCCTCACAGTTGCAGGCTTTACCCACAACAGAAGAGACAGCCCTCTTAAAATGCTAATAGCCCTGAGACAGGTATACAGATATATTTCAACAAACATAGTTCTAGTTGCACTTAAGTTCAATTGAAGTAATTATGCACAAAATATAAGTTACCAAACTTTAACACCCACTGTAACTTTACCTAAATTTATTTGGGCAATGCTGAATATAAATATGATAATCTAGCCCTTGAAAATATGATTTTAACTAAAAATGATTCATGCAGTTTAGATGGAAAAACACATTTTGCTCATAATAGTAATTAGTATCAATTGGAAGTTATTTATTAGTCAAATGTCAGTACTTGTACTGGCCAATACATACTGATTCACTGCAGTATAACAGACGTTTCTATATATCAAATGGAAGTGCACGACAGGTAAGATTTGTGCAATCATTTCAAGAGTACAGTTGAAGATTTACTATTTAAAAAGTGCACGCGGTATGCACATTTTGTAGTTTGAATTCTTGCTTCGTCATTTATTGGTCCTGTGGTGCTTTGGGCAGTGATGTTACACAGCACCTGCATATGATCGGGTTGACTAAACAGAATTAACTGACTCTGTTGCTTATCCAAGATAACATTTGGAATGACCAGAACCTGGAGCCGGACTCTGATCTCCCGGCTGGATGGAGGACTATCCGGGACAGCACAGGGACCTACTACTGGCACATACCCACAGGCACCACCCAGTGGCAGCACCCTGCTTACAGCTCCGATGGGGACCAGGCTGCAGTGAGTGGGATCACCATCACCGACCACAAGGTAGAGCTATCAGAGTGTCTTATCAGGCTGGCACGGTGGGTTAATAGAGTTTGACCTCTGCACGGTCTTCATGGAAGAATCAATTTGATAAAACTACAACTGCAACTGGGCACCTTAAAAGGGCCAAGGATAGCTATGGACTGCCTATCCAGAAGTGTTTTTTTTTCATACTGTTATAAAACTGGCAACCAAGGCATAATAAGAAACTGTATCACACCTTTATAACAATTTGAAGCTTTCAATTACCATTTTTTTTGTTTGTTTGCAAATCAAACTTAAAACAAATGGTTTATTAAGATAACAATTAGGCTTCATCATATTGTAATAAACTCTATTTAATACACATTTAACAGTATGTTCATAAATGGTGATCAGTGGATCATTGAACTGAAGTGTTCACCTCCACCTGTCCTCTCTCTCTACAGAGGTGGAGTTCCAGAGGCAGGCAGATTGAGAGCCCGTTGACCTCAATAAGCGACAGGTAGGAAGCAGTCTAAAACTACTCAGTCACAATGCCATTACTATATACTGTAGAAGTATATGTGGCTTATATTTAGACACTTTGCAGACTGAATGAAATTCAGTAACACAGTGTCAAGTGGGTCTGACGTAAAATGAAGTATAAGAATGTGTACAGGAATCCCATATTACAACCACTTACAATGTAACTAAAGCATAATTTCTTACTAATTATATGTCAGTAGTTGTTTTTTACTCCTACCCTTCCTTGAAAATCTGCAGGCCTGTTGTGTATCTCGGCAGTGGCTTTTATGGCAATGTTCTTTACTTCAGAGTCTGTTTTTAAAAGATTGCATTAGACAACTGAACGTTTGCAGTTGACTAAAGTGATGACGCAAAACCTACTGAACGATAACACTGTTTAACTCTATCATGTATAGGGTACAGTATTATAGTTCACCGTATATTACTGTACTGTGGTCAGGATTTCACCACACTGTATGTTGAGACCCGAATGATTTGGAGGTGCTGCTTAGGAATGCTTCAACAGCTGCAGAGGAATATTTCCCAAGTAATTGTTTTCTTCAATCAATTCTGCTAAGAGCTGACTATATGCGAAGGCTGCAAAGTCCTCTCTCTCTTCTCGGTCTCTGCAGTACAAGCTTGTTGGTGACCTTGTGAAACCATTATCTGCCTCCCCACAACAGAGAATAGATTGCAAATGTTGTAGTTTGTGGTGCTTTGTGCAGTGACATGACAGCATCTACATTAGATATGGTCTGGTTGGCTATTGATAATTTCTCGAGCCTGCGTCCATTTCATTCACAATACTGTAATCTGTAATTGATCTGCAATGCTGGTTCTGTGATAATGATATGCAGTAATTCAAAATTCCTATTTTGTCACACAGCGGAAACCTGTATACCCTATAGGAAAATCCTCTCCAAAATATTCTTAAGAAACCCAAACCCCTTGATGAATCCTCTGTACAGTAGTCTACATCAGTGGTCTTAGGCTTGCAGAATGTGCCTGATGTCTGATGAGAACCTCTTTCTGGGACGCCTTTGACTTGTGTGCCTGAGTTGCCACAGGATACAGTCACGTCAGTCACTTAGGCAAACATAAACTCAACCCTAGTTCTGACAGCAGTGTAGAGAGATATTCCTGGGGGAGGCTCAGCAGTGCTGGTGAATTGGGGATAGGCATGTATTCAGGGTAAAAATAACCCAGAAGCTGGTACAGCTGCTCTTGAAAATAGGGACAGAAGGCAAACCTGATGAGCACAGCTTGGAAATCTCAAAGACAGAGGGAGAGATGGGAGCGATGGAGTTCCTAGTGAACTCGTCTAGTAAAAGCAATACTGCATGGGGTGCTGGGGGAGTCAGTTTGCTGGATCGAATGGTGTTGGTATTTTCAATCTCGTAGATTAGGGATCATCTGGGATAGTTCAGCTCACACGTCTTCACTCGATGAGTTTGGGCCCCTGTTAGCAGACTTCAGGATGTTACGAAGCAGCACCAAAGTCGGCTCCAAACATATGATTCTCTGGTGATTTATTACAGCATTTGGGGTAAAATATTAAAATAATATTTGAACATGAAAAATCCAGGTCACTTTTCTAAAAGTGATATAGTTATTACCTGAATTCTAAATTAAATGCAGCGTTGTAGCGACATGAATATGAGAAACAGGCTCCTGAGATGCCTAAAATAACTACAAATAATGTCATAAATTATTCCCCTTCATTGCACAGCTTAATGATGGCATTGGCCGCACAACTCTGCACAGCAGCCTACGGTCGCTGTATTCCTGCACATGCCAGTGCAGTTTCTAAAGAGCAGCAGTAAGGCTCAAGAAACACATTGTCTACACATGAAACAGATGGATTTTAGAGACATTCGTGCTTTGACAGTGTCTCTCAGGCAAATTCACAGTGTTTTTTTTTTTATCTTATCCTACTTGAAAGAACAAGTGACAGCTTTGTAGTTCAGAAAGCCTTCTTTGTAATATTGCTCCTGCCTAAATGCAATCCAATACACACCCACAGTCTCTTATCAGGTTTTCTTTCTTGTTGTATTATTTTCTTTGATTGTGTTAGGGTAATTCATTATTTCTGGCCTATTAAGGCAAAATCGTTACATATTAATCACAGCTGATTGCAAGATCACTGCCTCTATATTTCATTTTTGCATTGGTTTCCTTTGCCTGATATGGTTTTGATCCAGTCAGTTATATACATTGTGTTACGTGAACTAATATGAACATGGTCATTTTAACACTGAATACAAGCAGTGTTTGTTTGGGTATTTAAATATTTGTCTCAGCACTACCGTGTATTTGATGAAGGGTGAAGTATTTCTTGTTTGTTTGTTAGATTCATTTTCAGCTGGATATTATGCACACTATCCCACACTTTTTCGAAGCTTTACTTACATTGTAAATAAAGTCGCCTCTGTAATGTATAAGTGGACCATAATGCTTTTTCAGTAAGTGAAGGTGACCCAGAGCAAGTGGTTTATTTTAGAGTGGGTAATAACAGAGGCTGGATCATGTGTCAGCAGCTTTGTTTGTTTCCAGTCGATCTGTATTATAGCTGGGCTAATGGGCGTGTCTCTGTGCAGGAGCTCACTTCCCTGGCAGGAGGAGGAGTATTTCGAGACCAACAGTGACCCAGACTCCAAGGTACCAGCACATCCAATAACACAGTGGATGCACCTGTACATATTGACAACACCGTGTAACAAATTATTATTTTTTTGGTTCCTGGGTAGTAAGTGTTATTTCCTAATTGCTTATGCCTCAAAAGTATAGAAAATGGCTATTATTCCCCACAAACTTTGCTTTTGTGACCAGGACAGTGATATTTTGAAATGTACCTATTTTCCAGAACATTCCAGATAGATTCAGTGCTGAGTAAACTTGGAGTAACTTCTAGAACTTTCTAGAACTTTCCAGTAATATAAATAGTAGTATAAATACAGGGGCCTTAAGCCCACCAGTTCAGTTTAGTTCCAGCTGCCTAAGTGGATACATATCTGCATTTTTCTGAGATGGCATCAAGAGGCTGCAAGCATCCGGCAGACACATTTTGCTATGTCTGCGGCCAATTTATCAAGACAAGAGCGAAAAAGTACTCCGTGGAAGCATCTGCTAAGATGTGTGAGGCCTACAAGGCATATTTCGGCATGCCTGTCGGGGATCAAGACAAACCCTGGGCACCTCATTTCACCTGCGAGCACTGCAAAAAGTAAGATGGACAATTGTTGCTCTGAATTTTATGTTATAAAATTTGTTAAAATTTTTAAAATTGTAAAAGTTTTTAATTTTAAAATGTTTTACAATTTTCAATGTTATTGAAAAAATATATCATATATGAAAAATGTTGCGAGAATCTCTTACACATTAGTCATGGGTGAAATAAATATATTTTTGTAGGATGGTACAGAGGGGAAAAGTGAGCCATGAAGTTCGCTATCCCAAGCAACTGACCACTCAAGCAACTGCTACTTCTGCATGGTGGACCCTTCCAAGCGGACTGAGTTCTCTGTGGGGAGGAACAACGTCAAGTGGGAGCCACTGGTGGACCCCCGGAAGGTGCTGATGCCACCACTGCACATCAAATTGGGCCTTATGAAACAATTTGTCAGAGCTCTAGATAAGGAGTCGGCAGCCTTCAAGTACCTTCAAGACTTATTCCCTAAGCTGTCTGAGGCAAAGGTCAAAGCCAGTGTCTTCGTCGGACCACAGATAAAAAAGATCCTGGAGTGCAATGATTTCCCCAAGAAGCTCACTAGTAAGGAGAAAGTGGCTTGGAACAGCTTTGTCGCAGTGGTTCAGGGCTTCCTGGGCAATCACAAGGCCGAAAACTATGTGGAGCTGGTTGAGACTCTGGTGAAGAACTACGGCACAATGGACTGTAGGATGTCCCTCAAAGTCCATATCCTTGATGCTCATCTTGATAAATTCAAGGAGAACATGGGAGCGTACTCGGAGGAGCAAGGCGAGCGCTTCCACCAGGATATACTGGACTTTGAACGCCGCTACCAAGGACAGTATAACGAGTACACGATGGGAGACTACATTTGGGGGCTGATTCGTGAAAGTGATTTACAGTATAATCGTAAATCTCGAAAAACTACTCACTTCTAAATCTTTTGTAGTTATTTTTGTATTACTTTAGTTTTAATACATGTTAATTTGGATTCATATGTTGTTTTTTCTGACTTTATGTGAACGAAAAGACACAAATTCACCCGTTTTCTCATTGGAAATAGGTAAATTTCAAAATATCACTGTCCTGGTCACAAAAGCAAAGTTTGTGGGGAATAATAGCCATTTTCTATACTTTTGAGGCATAAGCAATTAGGAAATAACAGTTACTACCCAGGAACAAAAATTGTGTTACATAGTGACAATCGCTTATCCAACTTAGAAATTAAACATTCTAATAAGGACATAGAAAGAATCTGGAGACATAATGTGGCACAGTCATCCAGTCTGTACGTCTGTATGTACAGTATGTCACAATTAAAGTTTTTACACATGTCTAGAACGCTTACTCAATTAAAATCACGTGTAGGGCATGTTGATAATTAATTGTACATGTGCTGTAATTTACTGCCTTCAGTGTTTCATGACTTTTTCAAATGTGTAAATGATAGTGAAATAGCTAGGGAGAACTGTAATAGTTAAAAGAATTTGCCAGATGTTTGGTGAATGTCGCTGTTTTGCTGGATTCCCTGCACGTATATGCTTTGATGTGCCTATTCCATGCCTGATTGCAGTGCTTTGCGGTGCACTCGCTGGGCTGGGTGGAGATCCCAGAGGAGGACCTGACTCCCGGAAAGAGCAGCCTCGCTGTCAATAACTGTATCCAGCAGCTGTCCCACAGCAAGTGTGAAGACCGGGATGCCATGGGGGCCTGGGGAGAGGTACAGTGTGGGGAAGTGCAGGCTAGTCAGATCATCATACCTCTTGCAGTATTATCAGCATTACGACTGCTCCTACCTTTCTGGTGCTGAAAATCTTTTGGTTCTTTGCTTGTATTGTATACTGTAATTTGGGGTTTTCAAATCAAATCACATTTTTTCCAGGCATCTTATCATTTCCTGTGTGGTAGGTCACATGGCTTGATGGCAGCTAGTCCATTGGAGTGGAACTGAACGACAGCACAGGAAATGATTCGGTACCAGGAAGCTCCAAGACTTTTCACTGCTACAGCGAGGTCTTTCAGATAACTGTATATTTCAAATTGATGCAACGAACCAAAAGCTTTACACAGAAACATGTGATCATATTGCTAGCATTTATAAGAGGTAATAAAATGGATGTTAAAACTTAAACAAGGAATGCAGTAATGTTTATTCTGTCTTGTGATTGTTAGAGACATTGAAGGGAACAGTGAAATGTTTGTCGGTCCTGGCCATCTGTTTGCCTTTTTCAAGAACAGATGATCTGATATGGATACAGTTTTACACAAATCCAGTTATGTACAAACTTAGTTCCTATTCATGTTCAAGGAAATCCATTAAACAGAAGCAGTAGATCATGACCCCATCATTTACAGTTCAGCTGATATAAAGAGGTTGCTGAAGATATCAGAATACATTCTGCTATTCCTGAATACTGAGTCTGATTTATTTATAACACTCAATGATTTTTAAAAAGACGTACTGTATGTTGAAAAGTTTGTCTTCTATACTTAGAAGTTTTACTATGTTTTCTTTGGTCCATATGATGTTAGTGTAGAGAAACCAGAGTTAAAAGGTCACTTCTCTTGAGGCTGACACCAGCTGTATTTAAGTATTACTCTTAACACTGAGCTGGCATCTTTTAGTGCAGCCAGTAGAGGCGCATAAGATTGCTGGTTGACAGTCCCAGCTACATAAAAAATAAATTTAAGTCGAGAACCTAAATACCTGAATCCCATCAATCAGCTTTGAAATCTGGTTGCGCTTTTTAGCGCTAAAGGACTAAGGAAGACAAACCACTAAGAGCTCTTTGGTGAAAAATGAAACCGTTTAAACCAAAGAAAGCATATTTAATTGAGGGAACCTGTCTCTACCCCCCAGGGTCAGGACATGGTGATGATTCTCAAGAAGGACACCCTCAGCCTGGTCGACCCAGTGGACCACAGCCTCATCCACTGCCAGCCAATCATCCACATCCGAGTGTGGGGCGTGGGCTGCAACAATGGCAGGCGAGTGAGCACTGCTGAGGAGAAAAACAGAATAAAGAGGCAGTGCCTCCAAAGGGAGTCTGCCTCCAGATTTACAAAAAGATCTTCCTCTGGGAGTCCCCACAGAAAACTGCTGCAAATGTTCTTAAAATCTGCAAAGAGGAATATTGATTTTCTGCAATGGACAATAGCTTTTCATTATTTATATGCAAGAAAATGTAAGACGCTTGTAAAAACCTTGCAGATCCTGAAAGCTTAGCTCGCTGTCTTTGGCAGTAATATTTATTTGTTAAGGTCAACAGCAGTCTCACAAACCACTCTGTTGCAAACACACAGAATTTCTGCAGTCAATTCCAAATGATTTAATTAAAGCTATTTCTGTGGGGTTTTGTTTTCTGAGATCGCAGAATCTTTTCTAGAAGGACTATCTGGGATCTCCAGATGTGTTGTGGGAAGGTCCAATAATAAATGGCCATCTATTCTGTGCTTCTTGATGATGGTGCCTGTGACAAATGCATTAAATTCATTCTAAAACCATGGAGACTACCTGGATGTATGGATGTCCCTTTTGTATTCGCCTCCAGCTAATCGACAGTGTGCTACTGCTAAGCTGTTTATGTGATCTGCTGATTCATTTAAATACGACAGTAGAACAGGCATGAAAATGGAAGCAGAACTAAAGAGCTTAGTGGTTAGATCCTGGGTTCGATTTCTGCTCAAATTGGCACTCCTGAGGTTTTGCTGTTGTTCAGAAAACTAATTACTGTAAGAATTGTGTAGCTGACCACAGCTCTGTTACTTTCCTGCAGTATAAGCCTGTAGGAACTCTCTCAATACTGCTTAGCACTGCAGTGTTGGGAGGCAGGGGAACAAGGACAAACAAAACCACAGAGGGCAGCAGTGTGGAGTAGTGGTTAGGGCTCTGGACTCTTGACCAGAGGGTCATGGGTTCAAATCCCGGTGGGGACACTGCTGCTGTACCCTTGAGCAAGGTACTTTACCTAGATTGCTCCAGTAAAAACCCAACTGTATAAATGGGTAATTGTATGTAAAAATAATGTGATATCTTGTAACAATTGTAAGTCGCCCTGGATAAGGGCGTCAGCTAAGAAATAAATAATAATAATAATAATAATAATAAGAGAGAGGGCGAAATAAGAAAGATAAGAGAGAGAGAGATTCATGGGATTCGTATTTAATAAGTGAAGTATCCCACCCCCCTCTGTCTTATACAGTAACACATTAATAGTTAGTAAGGTTCACTGATATACTGTACTGGCTATTTTAAATAAAATTTATAACCAACATGATGCAGATTTAAAAAAACAAACAAACAAATAAACAACAACAAAAAAAAAAACTACCGAGCACTGATTTGTCATTATGCTAATGGTTTTCAGAAAAAAAGAAAACATGTTGTAAGTTTCTAACAGGCATGGGATTTCTTGTCCATCGCTACCATTAATGCCACTTTCTTAGACAAGATAACATATGTTTGCTTTCACTAATGGCTTTGATTTTAAAAAGAGAAACATCTAGAATAAAAAAAAACCTCAAATAATTGAACCGTTCCTACCTGCAATTAAGATGTTTCCTGTTAGAAACATCTGGCCAGACTTTGCCCTTGCTTCAAATCTAGACCCAAGCAGTCAAGTAAGCAATCTAGAGTCAGCCCCTTAGCTCGGAGTACTTGAAATCTATAGAAACACATCACAGGCCTCTTTATACTCCATTATAAAAAAGGAGATATGTGAAATAAGTTTTCATTTATAACATTCTTACATTTGGTTTGTTAGTGGGTGGAAACGTTTCACTGTTGCAAACGAAAAGGACAACTGAGAAATGTAATTCTGAGGAAACTAGGGAATTGATGGATGAACAGCAAGCCCCCCTGTGGAAGACGGAGAGCTCTGGCATTCAATCATGATAAGAATTCTGCTGGGGCATGGAGCCTGAACAACACTCCCTCCTGAATCTAGTTATCTGTTAAATGCGTGTGTTTAAAAATATATCTCAACTGGTGGTTGTGGCTTCTAGGGAACATAAATGTTTTCTTGCATTTTCCCTCAGACACTTACATTTCCTGTTATTTGACGCAAGGGAATGCAATATAATTAGCAGACACCACAGGAGATGTTTGCAATGAAAGAACATCAGCCATGGCTCATTTAAACAATGTGTTTTGTTTTTTTTGCCTGCTTCCATTGCCACAGAGACAGGTAATACCTTTCTACATCCCTTTCATCAAAAAGACTTGTTATGTTTTAGTTAAAAAATAATGAACTTGAAGTTATGAGCTCTTTATCCTGGTTTGATGTAAGAAATTAATTTGTAAAACCACATAGAAGAAATGAAGGAATTAAGTGCTGCAGGGGGGCAGATTAAACTGATGTAATAAATGTCATCTGAGATTAGATGTTTCTGAGAGCTATATTGAGGCCACATTGATGCTTTAAACTTCTGAGATTTAAAACCAAGATGTGATGACTGGACCAGAAAATGGTTTAAATGATCTACAAAGTGATTTTAAACAACAAGAAGAAAAGTTAAGATAACTGTGTTTTTCTAGACCCATAGTTGCTCTTAAAGACACACATGAAGAAAAGCACATCATTCAAATGAATATTTGCTATGGAATTAACTGACGAAGATTAACAATTCTGCGGTTGCAATGGGATTATAAATACTTAACTAGATTAGTGTTAAAGACCTGCTGGCTGTTGAATGCGTTGATGTATTTAGATGAATGAAGCACTCAAATAAAATAGAGCTATCAAATTAATTTTCTCCTTTCAGTTTTAACCAGTTTCGATATCAAATAGTTTGATTCAGACCTTAAAGAATGCATAGATCCTTCAATGGAATGAATGGATTGAATGGATTTTGTGTGATAGTTCTCCTCCGGTCAACTTAATTGATTTAGTTGGCAAGGCAACTAAATCCATTCTGATCACATTTGCACTGCCAAGGTTTTGCAAGCACAGTATATAATGTGAATTGTTCAGAAATAAAAAATGACTGTAGTTACCCACTCAATCTTGTACCTCTCCATCACACGAATTTAGAGTACTCCCAAGACAACAGATATGGCTAACAAGAGAACATATTTCTAAATACCAGATAATTGAATCTGAGTATTGAAATACATTGCAGTTACAGTGCTGGACTGGTTCCAGCGATGAATGGTGACAAATATTTAAATAAAAGACGTAAATGATTCATCATGGACGCTCTACAAGCAACCAGTTTACAGCATACAATACAGGTCTATAGAAACAATTGGTAACTGTGGGCATGCTTGTGATCTTTGAATATGTTAGTAATATGTAAATAAATGAACATTGAAATGGTAATGAAAGTTTTCTAATAAAGTATTCCCTTTGATTTGCGCTTAATAATTGAAAACTCACTATAAGACTTGTCAGTGGATTTCAATAAGGAATGACAAATAAATTGGATGTTTGGTATAGTGGTAATAATCAGTAATAATCAAGATGTGTGCTGAGAGATGTTTCATTAAAAATATATACATCTCTAGTAATTCTTAATTTTCCAAGTTTAGGTTATAAACCCTTGTGTAGAAACCTTGATGCATATTATAAACTTCTCAATCACTGCAGCACATGCATGATTCTATACTGTATGAATTATACTTCTTCCAGCAACATCACTGGGTCTTAGATTTCAGAGAGACAAAATAAACTTCTTAAACAACGTATACGAATGACACTGTTCCAATCTCTGTCTCCTCTACATGTTTGATCGCCCTTGCGAACGAGAACCTTTTTCTTGTTTGTCACTCTCTTCAGAGACTTTGCCTTCGTCGCTAGTGACAAAGACACCTGTATGCTGAAGTGCCATGTCTTCCACTGTGACGTCCCTGCAAAGGCCATCGCCACAGAGCTCCATGAGATGTGCTCAAAGGTAACTGCTCCATTCGGGAGATCAAGTTATCTGTCTTTTAATATATGCTCTTCTGTGTGCAGACTGCGTGTAGATCTGTGAGACTTCACTGAATTCATTTTCTAGTTAAAGTAAATGAGGTCTAGGTGGCTCATCATTTATTAGGCTTTCATATATACAATGGTCTGGGTTCCATTCCAGGTCAGGTCTCAAGTGCTAAGAAATCAGTGGTCTCATCTTAGCCGCCAGTGTAACCCCCATCAGAAACTTATTCACAGTAAATCTCTTTATAAATGGTCAGTTATCACAGAAGCATATTCTAATAAAACATGCAATAAGCCATGACGGCAGGTCTTCTTTTGATTTAGATGATGGCAGAACGGGCAACAATGCATTCCTCGATGCCCCGGTCTCTGACAATGGAGAGCATCTCGCCTGAAGATTTACCTCTACAAGGTACCAGCACACATGGCTTATAGGAGCTTAGGGGGAGATTCAACCAACAATACAGCAGCATCTGCCTGTTCTATGGCGGCATTCAATACAATGTTGTAGAAACAGATATGTACAGATATACCTTTGTTTTAAAATAGATGAGGCGAGAAGCTTTTGTTGGTTATGCTTGGGTGTGTTTGGGGTTTGTGTCCTTCTATATGCCTGAGCTGTGCCCTAATACACAGAAGTAAAGTAGGTTTCTGTATTTTTTGACTGAATCTCTAATATGGGATTAGAGAGTTTGGCAAAAACTTTTTAACAGTAGCATTTAGCTTTCGCTAACATATCTATATCTATATCTATATCTATATCTATATATATATATATATATATATATATATATATATATTTTTTTTTTTAGAAACAGGATGACAGTCTGCTTTGATTTACAAATTCCAGTTGAATAAATATGATACACACCTACCAGTTAGTGTAAGGAAGTATACCTGGAGCTGGGATAGACACAAACTATTTACAAAGTAAACCAGGTCCTGGGACAAGATGACACGGGTCATAAAAATAATATAAAATAACGCAAAACCTTTCTATTACAGGGCATGTCAATGTTGGTACATTGAAATCAATTAGTAATTACCAATGATTCCTGCTCTTACATTGTACCTACTGTGTAATTACATAGAATTAGCCTTGCGTTACAGCTTGTTACCTTATGTAATTACAGCACTGAGAGAGAGTTTTATAAACATCCCACAGTTTAGCTTTGAAACACTGTGGTTTAACTTTAGATCCAGTGGTACAGGCTATAGACGGTACAGGTTGTGAAATGATTCTGGCTCTGTGGTTTTCCCCAGTTACTTTCCTGGATGTGGTGAGACAGAGCGTTCAGAAGTTTCAGGTGCTGTACATTGGACAACTACCTGTCCCTAGGGCTATGGGTAAGATGATACACAAAAAAACAAAAAAGACCACTTCATTGCATTTTCTGATATACTTAAAAATTAAAGGGATACTTGCTATCATCTACATTTTTCTAATATAGGTTTTTAGCTGTTGAATATCTTGTCATCTGTGTTCTCAATATTTCTGCTTAGATCTACCATTACTAACTAGTCTAGCTGATTCAGATAATAGTTTTGTCTTAATCCACATTATGAAATATATACAATAGTGTGCTGAATACAAGCTGGTATACGCCACTTGGGGACAGCTAGAAAGCAGGCACCCTGCCCTCTCGTGGTGCTATAGCAGTTTATATTGTATGGCACCCTATCTACTGTTCTAAATATATCAGCAACTTAAGGTAAGGACAAACTGTATCGGAACTGCAGAAACATGACACTCAGTATTGTGGCCTGACTCCAGCTGGCAATACCAGCACCTTTATTGTTAATGAGGCACCGCTTCCAGCAGCCAGTGCCAGCTCTCACTGCAGTGCTTAATCTTAGAATGATTCCATTAGAGCCAAAGGCTTTGCTGCTGACTGCCTTCAATTAGCACAATGCTGAGAGTCATGCACGAGCAGTACCAAATAAAGACATTTATTTTTATTCAATCCGCACTCCGAAGCCAATCAAAATTAGTTATCAAAGATAAGATAAAGATAAAAGAGTTATCAAACATCAATCATTCCACTGCTGGCATTGATCTCAATGGAGGTCTTCCAGTCCCACTACTGTCCAGGCTAATCCTTACTTAGCTTCAAAGATCTGACCGCATATGGCAGAACAAAAACATGAACACTAAATGCAGGTTCAAGCGTTATGCCAGGGGTTATACAGGATGGAGTTTTCCCATGTATTAAACGTGTGGGCACTTTATTTTATAATGAAGGTGTCGAACCCTGTAAGTCACTGTTTTTCATGATTTCTCCTGATACAGCAGGTATTTCACCCCCCACGCTCTGTCATAGGTAGCTCTAGTATTTTGAACTCTTTTTGCAGGGATGGAAGTGCTGAACAAAGCGATTGAGAATGTCATGAATTCAGGAGATAGAGATGAATGGGAGCCCATGGCACTCCATGTGTCCGACACCATCTTGGCACTGTGCAAAGGGGAGGTAAGTGCGTGTGTGTGTATGTGTGTGTGTGTGTGTGTGTGTGTGTGTGTGTGTTGTGTGTGTTCCGCTTGTAAGCTACCCAGTATTCTAAAACTAGGATATAAAACTCTTAAATGAACATTCTAAAAGAGCTGGAAACTTAAAAAAAAAATCCTGTCAGAAAAACTGACGCTAAGTAAACCTGACTCAAAACCTTCACATGTATCTCTAGCATGAACAGTGTTTGCTCTCTCTGTCAGGACGGGGACGACCCGTTTTGGGAATGCCAGGTGCGCTACCTGACCTTCCTGGGGGTGGGGCAGGACACTCACACGTTTGCTGTGATCGTGGACATGGGACGACAGCGATTTGAGTGCCGCGTGTTCTGGTGTGAGCCTGACGCTGGCCATGTCTCAGAGGCTGTGCAGGCTGCTTGCATGGTAAGGGCATCCTGAACTGAATCCACATTATAACCTTAGAGACCTTTTCATTTCATAACACAGCAAACAAACAATCCCTTAGTTTAATTGCATGTCTATTGAGCACACTGGTAGCATACAAATCATCACCAGACGATTTATTCAGATGGCAAAACCCAATGAAGTTATCAAACCAGAAATATACAACTCAGATATTACATTTAGGGGCTTGTGAGTAGTCTGAGGTCTTTTCTGTATTGTTTTATAATTGTAATTGGTGTTTTTTTCCTTCAACTATGATGACGAGTAAATAGGGCAGCAGTGTGGAGTAGAGATTAGGGCTCTGGACTCTTGACCGGAGGGTTGTTGGTTCAATCCCACGTGGGGGACACTGCTGCTGTACCCTTGAGCAAGGTTCTTTACCTAGATTGCTCCAGTAAAAACCCAACTGTATAAATGGGTAATTGTATGTAAAATAATGTGATATCTTCTAACAATTGTAAGTCGTCCTGGATAAGGGCGTCGGCTAAGAAATAAATAATAAGAATAAATAGCTTTGAGAATCTAACCCTAGGATTCCCTTTAAAAAAGAAAAAGCGATTGGAGTAACAGAAATGAGAAAACAGTCCTATAAGCAACTATGCTTCTAATTTTGTTGGGAGTCTATTTTTCAAAGGGTGGGTGGGGATAGATTTCTCAAGTCTTTGATTGTGCTCCAGTTTAAATAATCTGTATATGTGTATTTCTTCTCTTTTGTTACAGGTGCAGTACCAGAAATGTTTGGTGGCCCAGACCCCACCGTTAAGGTCCAAGATTTCTCGCTCTGGGGCCAAAATTAAGCGAGCAGCCTCCATGGACAGCTCTGCCTTCAATCCCAGTCGCCAGGGTAACTCCCCTCCCAAATTCGGGACCTCCAGCATGAAAAAAGGGTTGCTGGCCTTCTTCGAGACCTTCAAAAACAAACAGCCAGCAGTGCAGATGCCCTAGCAAGCTTGGAGTTGAGAACGAGGGGAGAAGAACACAGGCGCCCTTTGTTATTTTAGGTTTTAAAAGCCCCGAAGTGGATGGGGATGTAGTTTTACACTCACATGAAATCATTTGAAACAGATTTTCCCTATTTTAAGGGATTTGTGATATCAGCAATTACTACAATTATTACATATGGTAACAGGCTGTATATCAATACACATGAGGTGCATTTCTTAACCCTAAGCTACCTTGTCATACTGTAGAACTTTCTTGCAGCATCTCTGCAATACCAGGCCCCTGAAAACAATGTTTCTAAAGTCAGCATTTCAGTCGTATTTCAATGTATTTTAATGTGTTTATACAGAAATCGGTAAAGCTATACAGGAAGTGGCATTAATACTGCATGAATTGGTTCATTGGAATTCAATATGAAAAAAAATGATTTCCATTCAAATGCAGTTGAAAACCCTACCACTTATTGTAAAGTGTTACTGAAAAGTACTTTGTGATTTCAATAATGAATTGCTTCTAGCTTAATGTTAAAAAAGTAATTTTTAGGTAAGAAAATTGCTGATTTTTGAAAATGAACAATTCATGTAGCATAGATGTAATGCTTATTTACAGGTTTGTCCAGCCTATATAAATGTATTAAGTTGAGTTATGTATTTTATTTATTTTTTTATTTTTGTATACCTCTGTCATGTATTGTAACATATATCTTTAATAGGACAGTTATAAGTTTTCACAGTTTTAGCACCAACTCCAAGAAGTGCTTGAGAGCACAATTTTGCATTCATTCTATAATTTTATCATTTCTCTATGGTTTAGGAAGTAAAATGCACTGTCTGGTTTGTGAAGTCACATTATTCATCGCTGTTTTTAATAAGGCCCTGACATTTTTTTGTAATAACTGTTAAGTGATTTATTACATAATATGACAACAATCGTTTCAATTTGCATCAATAACTACAAAATGTGACAGGCTAGTTTTGGAAAATACAAACGAACAGAGCAAATGCAGAGAAATATTTGTATCAATTTGTAAATAAAAACCATATATAGCCTTGGGAATTTGGCCCAGGTTTTTATTTCAATAATTAAAAAAAAAAAAAAAAAAAAAAAAAGCAAAATGAGATCATACAGAAAGATAGTAATCCTTGGAAAAAAAAGCTATTTTGTTTGAGGTTGTAAGTTATAGTTTGGTATAGATTTTGGACATTAAAATTATATTGAAGCTCTCAGTACACACTATTCTGTCCGTTTTCACTGGCTCACCATCCTGAGCATCAAAACCTATTGTTACATTTGCATTTAACAAATTCAATTTCCTACCACCACATTATTGACAAGGTTTTTGGTTGATAAGATATGTACATATTTATTTCAAAGACACACACTGCCCTACAACATTTTGACAAATGATGTTGACTATGACTGTGGGAGGACAGTTTAAGAATTACTAGAAAAGTATGGGGATGTAATATTCATGAACGTTAGGTTGCCATGGAGATTAGAAATCAGTGGCAGCTTCTGAAATAAATAATACAAAAATAAGAAGTCAGACAAGAATGAGAGGCTCATGAACATAATGGTAGACTTTCAGTTAACCAGAGAGTGTAAAATGTGTTACATGTTTTAAGTTAGTAGAAAATGTTTTGCTGTCATCTAGTGATTGGGAAAGGGGATGGGGGTGGGGGTGTTTGCTGTTTGCGTTAAATCTGCTTTCTATAGCATGATAATATATCCTGATACAATTCATTAAGCAGTAACTAAAGTTTATTTATTTATTTTTTTTAATTCTGAAGTAAAACCACCCCACTGCAGTGAGCAACAGGTGGAATTTCATAGAAATGTATTCTGGACGTCTCATGGGCTGTAGAAGTTGCATGCAACATGTTGCATGGTATTAGTCCTGTAATGCTAAATGACTAATTCTTATTTCTCTAATGAGATCAGTGTTTGGGGTACTGTTATGAATCTATATCTGATTGCTCATCCCTAATAAATATTACAGTATATTATTAAATATTATATCAGACCTCCCGTATTAGGAAAGAAAATGTAAGATTGCTAATGACTGTATTATATAGCATGTGATAGCAGGTTTATGACACGTCTTGCCAATTCATTTGAAACGCTAGCATAGTGGTTCATGCTGTACTTTGTTTGGTTTTACTATTTATACAGTGAAAAGGATATTGCAGTAGAACAAAGGCTATTAATGTGTAATGTATTTAAATCTTAGTTTTTTTTTTTAATTGTAATATTGTATAGACAATGTGCTGGAGAACCCTTGCAAGGGTATGTGTTGGTTTTAATAATAAACTGCTTGGAAGTTTAATGGTTTCGTTATGCCTGTTAGTGGGTAAAATGGTGTAAAATGTTGTGGTTAATTTTCTAAGTGAAACGCTGCTTTCTGCCAGGCTGGGCAGACTGCAGACAGCCTGAAGAAAAGGCAATCCTGAACAGGACACATGCAAGTGCGCATATAGCCCACACAGTACGCATTGAGAAAAACCACATAGAGCAAACTGAAGAGCACAGAAATCAATGAGAAATACAATTCAGTTGTCAAATGTACTTTTATTTGTCCGTCCATGCCTACATCTATATCAATTGGAAAGCCAAAAACAGTAATTCACTTGTGGCTGATGTGAAGCAACACATACAAAGGTGAGCAGACCTGGCCAACAGATCCATTTATGTGTAAACTGATCAGTCCCTTTGTTTTTACCTGGAACTGGAACTATGACTATGGGTGCATAGGGTATAGTCATATGAGGAAGGCAGTACTTTTTTTAAACATGATTCATAAAGGCTGTGCATTTTGCTTAATGTCAGTTTTTTAGTTTTCTTTACCAGTTTTTAGGAAATTGTGTGTGTGTGACATTTAAAGATGTTAATATATTTGATAATAAGAGCGATTTGCTAAAATTGACATTAGCAAGTTGCAAAAAGTAATTTTATACATGCAGCCAACAATCCCCAAGTACAAATCTAGTTTAAAAAGCACGCATAAAGAAAAGAAAATGGGACTCTGGCTATATACTGTGCATCAGTTGTTTTGAATATAAAGAATCGGTGTGCCTCAGCAGCTGCTTCCACACCTATTCACCCTTTCTTCTTATTGGCTCATCTTATTTACAGAAAGCCATGGTTGCAGGTACTGTACACTTCTGTTGAAATGATAGAAGAAAATGATCATACTTTTATTTCACTTGCAATGGTATAGATAGAGAGTTATACAACAGCTGTATGCAGTAACGGCAGTTGGGAGTTTCGGCTTTTCAAACAGCGAGTTTTGATATATCTTGCTTTTGACATTTGGCCTCACTGTTTCCTGTCATTGTCCAGTTCCATTGTAGGTGTATGGAAATTAAAAGAAGAAGAAAAAAAAAACAAATGTACCAAGCCACATTTTCTATTACAAATCCTTTAAGAACTCATTAGACTGAGTTCTGGGATTAATCATCTGCTAGAAACTGGACAGTAATGGGTCCTCTTTGTTTTCATGGGCCCTCTTCTTGTTTGTAATTTTTCATATGTTCTTATGTACTTATATTAAAATTCTAGACAACTGAAATGAGGACCTTTAACTAGCAAACATTCCTAAACAAAAGAAAAAGGTTGGCATTCATCATACAGGTCTAGACTATTTCTAGACAGGGCTTTGAGCTCATTGTGTAAAAGCACTTAAAATAGGTTCCCAATGGTAGTCTTTTAACATTTCTATAAAGGCAGCATCCTGCTAGTTGTATAAAGGAATAGTCTTTCACATTATATGCTGTAATGCTTACAAGGCTAGAGACTGGTCACAACAATGTAGGATCCAAATACCAGAGGGAGGTATAGAACTAGAAATAGGTCCACCAAGAGAAAGGTGTTGGTGTTATAATAGAGCCATCGCTGTCAGTGAGCAGACAACATGGGGAAGCAATTTAAAGGCAAATGGAATGCTTGATCTAGTCAAAAGTGTAAGGCTCAAATCAAAAGAGGTTATGATAAGGTTTTAGAATGCACTGGTAGGACCGCTCTTTTCAGTTCCATTCTTGGAGTCCAACAAAGAGCATCCAGACAAACCACAGGCCGCACAGCCTCCTCTCGTTTGTAATGTTCTTAAGAGGCGGCTTCTCAGTGCAGTGTGGAAATACCTGTGGCTAACTGACTTATACATTAGAATGTATATATAGTCATTTCATAACCAAACACCATCTGTCTACTGCAGGAAGTATGGGCCTGTATTTAATGACCTTTAAGAAAGATCATTATTAGTCTTCTCTTTGAAAACTAAACCATGGAAAATGTCTGATGTTAAGCAAAATAAGTTGTTCTCTTTAAGGAGTACTAGCAAGATTTTACATGACCTGTTATTACCTATTACTGCCCCCCCTTTTATTCTGTTGAAGAGTTTTTATCAGTATTTTATTTTTTATACTTGTATTTGGAATGCACTAAGGCACTTGGTGCCTTCAAGAGTTTATTTTTAAAATTACTAGGCTTACCATTTTTTGACCTAGTAGCTCTGCTTAAATTTTCATAGTCCTCTCTTTCATAATCTTCCTCATTTTCATCACCTACAAAACAAAAGGTAAGATAAAGCTTTCCCTAGAGGCCAGCTGTACATACTGTACTAGAACCCTTTGAGTATGTTGTAACAATGCATATTTCAATAGTATTAGATGTGTAGGGAGATCAAATCAATCACATTACGGTATAAATATATACACACTGTGTGGCCACTTTATTAGGACCTGTTCCAAGGTAGGCTTGGGCCATCGTTTGTCATGATCACAGCCTTGATATGACGTGACATAGACTCCACAAGATGCTGAAAGGTTTCTTAAGGGATGCTAATCCATTCAGTCATTAATCATTTCAGATAATTTTACAGAGAGGTAGGCAGACGGTGGTGATGACGAATACATCATTCAAATTCATCCCAAGCAGGGGTGAAATTCTTCTGGTACTCACCGGTACTCTGTACTGGGTCTTATTTTAATGCCAGTACTGGGTACTGGGACCTATTTTATCTGCTTTTCATCCAACGTGCTTGCATTCCGTTCATTCACACTAGCGTAACGTTTTTCAAATGTGCTTTCATTTAGCACTTTTCATGCTGCTTGCATTCTGTTTCCTAAAACTGCTTATCTGTCTCTTAGCTGCTATTGGCCACCATTAAAGTCAGTATAATCACTGCATGTTGATTGGCCGAGCTTTCATTCTGATTAGATTTCATTTTGGCATGCATCACAAATGCTGCCCATTTTGCTTTGTGTCAGTGCTCATTGGTTGATCAATGAGAGAAGGCTTTAGCAGTGAGATGTGAAAACAGCGTGTCACAAAGACGGCCGGAGTGGGTGGCGTCAGACCAGAAACAGGAACACAAACGACAGAGACTTGGAGTTTGGTGGAGCTGAGCGAATGGTTTCGCTCAGCATTTAATAAAACAGCACAGAAAATAAAAGGGTTTAACAGACAAAAACACGGGACACGGCACTACACGCCAAAATAAACAGGTAGACAAAACGGACAGACACTAACAAACAGGGACGAACAAACACGGTGAGTGAAAACACTTATCTTTACTCTTTACGCTTTTGCTTTCTTTTACTTTCTCCTTCTCTCTCTCCCGTTCTCCACTCACCGAACACCTAACCACGAGTGACTAAACGTGCATCTATTTATACTGTTTGTGCTGGGATTCAATTACTAATTAATTATTCACTTGAATTCATTACGTGAAACCCCGTGTTCACATATTATATTTTAAATGCACGTGCGTGATGTGCAATCCCGTGCCTAAATACAAATATACACTTTTTAAATACACGTGAAACACAGACCCGTTTATATCCCGTGTACCAATGACTATACACCAACATTAACACATGCACGCAACACACAAATGCACACAGGGACGGGGCACATTGCCACATATACCCCCCCTTGTGCGCAGCACACATGGCCTCAACGGCCACCTCCCCCCTTAAAAATCCAGCAGTCCAGGATAAAGTCTCGGGCTGGGAAGGGAGGCTTCAGTGGGCCCTTGGCTGGCAATGCTGTCAGCACCCCTGCCGGTAGTGGCACGGCTGACAGCCTGCTGGTCCATGCTTGCAGCGAACTTGCTGCAGGGGATGCTGGTCTCCTGACCTCACCCCCTTCCTTCGTAGCCGGTAGCTCCCCTTGGTGGGGCTCCGACCACAGTACTGCCGGCAGCGAAGAAGCTGCAGTGGGAGCAGGTCTCCGGACCTCCCCCACGATCTCTGGCAGCGAAACTGCTGCTGGGGTTGGTGGTCTCCAGACCTCCTCCCCCTTCTTTGTGGCCGACAGCTCCCCTTTCTGGGGCTCCGGCCACCGTACTCCCTGCGGAGGTACGGGCAGCAGAGGCAGCTCCTGCTCCTCTGCTCCGGGCGGTGGCGGAGGCAGAGGCAGCTCCAGCTCCTCTGCTCCTGGCGGTGGTGGAGGCAGAGGTAGCTCCAGCTCCTCTGCTCCTGGCGGTGGTGGAGGCAGAGGCCGCTCCAGCTCCTCTGCTCCTGGCGGTGGTGGAGGCAGAGGCAGCTCCAGCTCCTCTGCTCCTGGCGGTGGTGGAACCAGCAGGTATTCACCCTCTGCTGGTGGAGGTGGGAGGGGCCAGCAGTCCTCCCACTGCGGTGGAGGTGGAACCAGCAGGTATTCACCCTCTGCTGGTGGAGGTGGGAGGGGCAAGCAGTCCTCCCACTGCGGTGGAGGTGGAACCAGCAGGCATTCACCCTCTGCTGGTGGAGGTGGGACCAGCAGGTATTCACCCTCTGCTGGCAGCTTGGGTCCTAGGGCTGTGGAAGCCCCGACTTCCCTCTCTTCGGGCTGTGGACGCACCGACTCCTCCCTTTTGGGCTGTGGACGCCCCGACTCCTCCCTGTTGGGCTGTGGACGCACCGACTCCTCCCTGTTGGGCTGTGGACGCACCGACTCCTCCCTGTTGGGCTGTGGACGCACCGACTCCTCCCTTTTGAGCTGTGGACGTTCGGGCTCCCCCCACTCAGGCGT
Source organism: Acipenser ruthenus (assembly GCF_902713425.1). Lineage (NCBI taxonomy): Eukaryota > Metazoa > Chordata > Actinopteri > Acipenseriformes > Acipenseridae > Acipenser > Acipenser ruthenus. Next base: position 19,398,320 of record NC_081210.1, on the reverse strand, counting down.
AGGACGTTCGGGCTCCTCCCACTCAGGCGTAGGACGTTCGGGCTCCTCCCACTCAGGCGTAGGATGTTCGGGCTCCTCCCACTCAGGCGTAGGACGTTCAGGCTCCTCCCGCTTGGGCTGTGGACGCTCAGGCTCCTCCCACTTGGGCTGTGGAGGCAAAACCAGCAGGCATTCTTCCTCTGCTGGTGGAGACGGGGACAGCAGGCATTCTTCCTCTGCTGGTGGGACTGCTACCTGGGCTGCTGTTCCACTTATAATTGCCTCCAGGTAGCTGAGGACCAAATCCACACCTTCCTCCCAGGTGCTTACGGTCTGCTCCCTTGCATAAGCCTCCCATCGTTCCCTATCCATAAACTGCAGGAACTGGACGACTACTGGTATAGACTGGGCCTCCAGCCCAGCATTTTCCAGCATCCAGTCCCGCACTTTGATGGCGTCTTCTGCCATTTTTTTTTTTTATTTTATACTTTTTTTTTTAAATCCAAAACTGCGGTTCCTGCTCTGGCCTGAGTCCTGGAGGCGCTGTCGATCCCACTTCTGACACCACGTGTCACAAAGACGGCCGGAGTGGGTGGCGTCAGACCAGAAACAGGAACACAAACGACAGAGACTTGGAGTTTGGTGGAGCTGAGCGAATGGTTTCGCTCAGCATTTAATAAAACAGCACAGAAAATAAAAGGGTTTAACAGACAAAAACACGGGACACGGCACTACACGCCAAAATAAACAGGTAGACAAAACGGACAGACACTAACAAACAGGGACGAACAAACACGGTGAGTGAAAACACTTATCTTTACTCTTTACGCTTTTGCTTTCTTTTACTTTCTCCTTCTCTCTCTCCCGTTCTCCACTCACCGAACACCTAACCACGAGTGACTAAACGTGCATCTATTTATACTGTTTGTGCTGGGATTCAATTACTAATTAATTATTCACTTGAATCCCAGCACGTGAATTCATTACGTGAAACCCCGTGTTCACATATTATATTTTAAATGCACGTGCGTGATGTGCAATCCCGTGCCTAAATACAAATATACACTTTTTAAATACACGTGAAACACAGACCCGTTTATATCCCGTGTACCAATGACTATACACCAACATTAACACACGCACGCAACACACAAATGCACACAGGGACGGGGCACATTGCCACAAGCGGCATAGAGTAATTATTATTTTCTTAAGTTTGGAGAAACTATCTGAATATTCGAATGACCATTGCTGCGCATGAATTTGAAGGCAAAAATTCACGTTAGTGTCTGCCATAAATTACACAGTTGATAAATATTAGAAATAATTATCACAATGTGCTTTGTACCAGTTTATAAAATGGAAAGTGATGTGTGGGATAGTAGGGATTAACATAAAAAACAGGATCAACAAAGTAAAGTGCTGCTTCAGATTTGGCAAGCGAGTCGGGATACAGATGCAGGTGTGCTTTTACGTTTTCCAAACACTGGCCCAACTTGCAAGGTAAATGTTAAGTATAGTGATCAAAGTTTTGTTTTGTTGTGATCCTAATATTTTCTGTTATGAGGACTGTAAATGCACAATGCCCCCCTTTTCTACAGTATATTTAAGTTAAATTTGAGTTTGCACTTGCATGTAAAGGCATACGTAAACCACAGTAATGATATTACTTTATGAAAATGTGTAATTTGTCACTTTGTTTTTGTGTAGGAACCACAATGCCAGGGATTAAAAAAACAAAACAAAAAAAAACCTGATGTCTACTTTTATTCTGTTTCTGCCTGAAATATACTAATCTTTTTCTGGAATAGATCATGGTATAATTAATCTACACAGAAACACAACAGAACATATTGTAGGATAAGTAATTTGTAAATCAATTAATCAATAAAATAACAGGGATATATGTTCTAATCCAAGGTTATCAATGTAGCATGGCCAGGTCCTGTTGTAGGTGAGCAACCAGGGTCTGGAAAGTATGGGGAGGATTTCAGAGAATACTCTGGAGATAGAAATGGCCAAGTCATTTTTTGGTTGATCTGTGTTGATCTGCAGCAGTGCCTGGTACATTAAAAAAATATTGCGCATTATTTGACTTAGACCTTTTTGTATCATTTGTTCAAAGCACAGTTGTTTTCTTTATACACATTTTGTATAACATCCACCCTTTTTTAGGATATCTTGAAACAAAACTCCCTCTCTACAGCAGTTACTGCATACTGTAATATGTCTTAATACTTATCATTTAAGGTTTAACTTAAGTGTTATATTACAGTACATAACTAAGTGATACATGCAGAGGGTACAAAGCTTTCAGTATTTTCAGCTTCTTTGTTTATGATGACTTGGTTATATTTTATCAGTTATTTTTTAAGGCTTATTTTGTATTCATAAATGTATTGTATACCGGCTGTGCATATGAGTACCTGCACTTTTTTGTTGAGAATTTCACCCCTGATCCCAAGCATATTCATTTGAATTGAGATCCTGGCCTGTGGTAGCTGCTGTCTTAAACCATTTGTGCATAATGAACTCATCTTTCTCTTTATTCTACGTGCAATAGTAAATCAGACAGACATCAAATTAAAGACAGAAATAAATCTAGTTTAAAAGAAATAAATGAGCAATATTTCCTCTGACCTGAAAGGCTGTTAGCGACGATGTTTGTGTTGTTCCTCTCTATGATTTCTGTGTAGATGTGTTCTTCGTTCCTTCTCGGCCTAAGATTGCTGTCTTGGACGTCATCATCGTTGCTGCTCAAACTGGTAATCCTTGCAAGAAGAAATGGAATGGTCATTTACACAAGGAGAACAAAACACATTGTGTTCTCCTTGAGTTGAGGTACATTGCTAAAGGGTTAAGTAATCTTTATGATTGCTGTTGGGACTGTGGTATAAAGCATAGCAGTGTGCAGTAAAGCACATGCAATCAGGGCAATGATATCACATAATTACTATAAAGAACAAGCCAATGAAGAGCCTATCTGGTCTTTTTGGCCCATGGCTGGATTGAAAAAAAAAAAGAATCACACCTCACCTTTGCAGGAGCAGTTTGTACCTGCAGTAAAGGAACAGCAGGGGCCCCAGGAGCAGGAAGGTGACACACACAGCAATGACAATCACTGTGAGCTGCAGCGATGGGGGGCCTGTGACAGAACACTTCCCCAGAGGTGTAGCGCTCTGGAGAGGAGCGGACTGCACGCTGAGGGGAGGCTCTGTGCTGGTTGTGCTGGCTGTGCTGGGAGTGCCTCCTTTCTCTTGTTTGCACAGTGCGAGATAAAAAAAAACCCAAAACAGAGACAAAATAGTTTTATTCAAACGTCTATGCATCCTTCTCATTCTTGGAAAGAGCTTTAGAACGCTTTGTAAATTGGCTAACCCTTTCCAAATTATTTTCACCAAGACCAAGCCGTTTTAGCTGCCATAGTTAAACAACATTTACATAGAGGTATTCTGACATACAGGAACCACAACAGCATGATCCAATAAAACTGACAATACAGTAATAACATACCAGTGTCTGTACCAATGAATACCATCTAAGGACAGCTTCATTTGTCTTCCAAAAATGTCATTACTGGTTATTATGAGGACTGCTAATAGTTCTGAAAAGATTCCTTCAGGGAATACACTAAAATCATCCAAACAACCTTTCTATTGGGGAAGTGTCCCAGCCTCATGTATTGTATAATAAAAGGGCTTCTTAAAATGACTGAAAGTAGCGAAAGCTTACCCCTGTGCACCTTGAGTTTGATGGTATAGATCATTTTGATGCTTTTGGAATCGTACAGCGTGCACTGGTAGGAGCCCTCGTCAGAAAGCTGGACGTCACTTAAGGTAAGGGAGAAATCTGCAGTCTGAATCATGTTGGGCTGGGTTTTTATCCTCTCTTGATTATCTGGGTTTACCACCTCTCCCATGGCTGTTATGGTGACTAACAGCTTCTTGCATTTCTTTTGAAAGCAATGGTGCCACGAAACCCCTGCATCAGAGTCTGGTTTCCAAAAATCCTTTCCTTTGCATGGTAGAAGAACGGAAGATCCTCTGAGTGAATGGATTAGGGAATCACCTGTTCAAAAGTAACAAATGCATAAATACATAGGCTTACTCCGAACTATAAAAACAAAGAGGGTTTGAATCTTTTAAGATGAAACGTCCTAGTTTTAGATTCAATTTGTAAATTAACTGTCAGTTCCAGGACTTATAAAAAAAAGTTTTGGTTATTGTTTTTACACTAACCATTGTGTCTTAGCTATAGAAACCCACACTATTTTAAATACAAAGTTACAGTAGTATGCAAATGGCTTAGAACACCCCATTGCTTCTGTTGTTTTGATTGGTTGTGCACACTAAGTCAAACCACTATAACTGAAAATCTTGGAAAATTTAACTAAAAATGAACTAAAATCCTTACCTGAGGTGCCTTTGTAGAGCAGATGAGCAAAGAAAATGAAAACAATTCTGCTGTCCATGTTGAAAGGCAGAAATGATGATTTGTGTTGCTGTGGGAGTCAATTATCAGCACTTGAGACCATCAAAGAGTGGAAAAAACCTTAACTTCCTGTCCCATAAATGTAAACGCCTTTGATAAAAATCACAGCTATACAATAAAACCTTTTTTTTTTTTCAAACAAACCCATAAAACACAGCATTTATTTGTTTTGTATTTTAAAATGGATCAAAATTGTTAAGCGCCAGTTTACAACTCATGCTAAAAGTATTTTTAATGCAGACATTGCTTTTTTGTCTGGTTTGATTTAATTTTCCAAAGGTCTCTCGGTTTTTCAGTTACATAGACCACAACAGCTGAAATATCAGCCATGGGGGGTTTTTGTTATGCTTTGGCAGAGATAAACTTAAACAAATTCTGTGGCATATGATTGTTTGACATTCATTTGTATTGAACTGCAACCAAATGTATCAAATATAGGACAACCCATATGAACCCCCTTGCCTCCCATACACATATGGCATTTCATTATGAGGGCAATTGTAGTTTTCTGCTGTACTCTAAAATGCCTGTGTTTTTCATGTAGGATGGGTGATAAGGGGAAGACTAAACACACAGATCAGAATCTCTGCCTTATTACTTAACTAATAGGGTCGTAAATGACACTTTATGTTTTGATTGAATACACATTGTAAAATGTATCTACAGTGAATTTCTTAGCACTGCAGTAGTACTATTGTAGGTTCTATTTGTGGCCGTTATAAAACATGCATACAACATGTTGTACCTGTTTATTGCTTGTTAAACCTTTATTAAATATAATGCGATCTGTGGACTAAAACATCATTATACATTATGAAAAAGAACATTTTTAATGTTTTAAAACTCAAAATAAACAGCTGAGGTTATTTTTTTTATTTTTTATTACAGGACTGCTTTGTAAATCTTATTTGTTTCTTACTGGTTTTGGAAAATTAATTATTCCATTTAGAAAAAAACTGGATCAAACTGTGTGCACTGGAGGAAGAGCTTTTTTAACTCATAAAAAACAGCATAATCTCCAACCTAAGGAAAAGTGTGCAGAGAAAACGCTGTTGTCTAATATCATCATGCATGAATTATTAAGTGAGAGCTAGCTTACTCTGCAATTCCAGCAGCTCTTTACTGTACTTTGAGGAGAGGCCAGTTACTGCACAGTGTGCCAGTTGCTCAAACCATCAGCATCAGATTGATGAAAGACGATTACAAAAGTTTAAAATTAAGCTGAAAACTGGATATTATGTGGTGGGCATGGGTTTCTGAATTATGAACATTATTTAACTAAATAAGAGCTAAAAAACACATTTATGAATTGGTGTATTACAATTGCCCAAGCCTTACTGAGCATGTACTCCCCTTAAAAACGGTTGCTGACAGTGCCATATGCTGTACCCTCCTACGGAGGGGTCTCTGAGTCAAAGACAATAGACCCTGCCAACATACTGTCCATTGTTATTATTTTGTTGTATGTGGCCCATGTGAAGGCTTCTTTTTATCGCTTGGGTCTGGAAACACATGTTCTTTCTGATTGGTGAATATTTAATGTCGTGTAATGGTTGCTGATGTTGTATATTTAACACATCAGCTGGCTTATATGGTGTTAAATATTTCTATCATGTTTAGACCAAACCATGTTTTTTTCGTGGTTAAATTGTTAACTTCAGGTCAGCCCTGATTTGGCCATCACTATTGGTATTTCCTGGTCTTGCTTAGGACAATGTTCTGGCTCAAGTTTATATTTTATTATTATTATTAATTGAGTCACCACGATTGTTTCAATTATGGTACCAAAGTGTACAGAATGTGTGTGATTCACGATCACGAAATTGACAATAAATACTTTTTATTACACTATGTAACACAATTTTTGTTCCTGGGAAGTAAGTGTTATTTCCTAATTGCTTATGCCTCAAAAGTATAGAAAATGGCTATTATTCCCCACAAACTTTGCTTTTGTGACCAGGACAGTGATATTTTGAAATTTACCTATTTCCAATGAGAAAACGGGCAAATTTGTGTCTTTTCGTTCACATAAAGTCAGAAAAAAACAACATATGAATCCAAATTAACATGTATTTATACTAAAGTAATACAAAAATTACTACAAAAGATTTAGAAGTGAGTAGTTTTTCGAGATTTACGATTATACTGTAAATCACTTTCACGAATCAGCCCCCAAATGACGTTGATTTTGAAGTCTCCTATGACCTTGATGCCATCTCAGAAAAATGCAGATATGTATCCACTTAGGCAGCTGGAACTAAACTGAACTGGTGGGCTTAAAGCCCCTGTATTTATACTACTATTTATATTACTGGAAAGTTCTAGAAAGTTCTAGAAGTTACTCCAAGTTTACTCAGCACTGAATCTATCTGGAATGTTCTGGAAAATAGGTAAATTTCAAAATATCACTGTCCTGGTCACAAAAGCAAAGTTTGTGGGGAATAATAGCCATTTTCTATACTTTTGAGGCATAAGCAATTAGAAAATAACACTTACTACCCAGGAACCAAAAAAAAAAAAAAAATTGTTACACGGTGTTATCAGTACTACTGGGATCTATATTTTTGTTTATTTGGTGTGTTTGAGACACCTAAATAAAATACACAATCAGTTTCCTTTAAATGAACACAAAAGAATGCCTGTTTGGTAGATTTCTTGATTTGTTTAGAAGATTTGAGAATTTAATGCCTTTGAGATCATGTTCAGTAGTTTCTTTTCTTTCTTATGTAAAATCCTGTATGAAAAACAAATATGAAATATGACATCCATTACATTTTGGGTAGCCTCTTTTTTCAGACCCCATGTATTGATACATGCAGCTGGCTCTTTGAGCTAATATATATATATATATATATATATATATATATATATATATATATATATATATATATATATATATATATATATATATATATTAGCATGATGCTAAAATATATATATATTTGATTCAAACACAGGCTCCCTTGAGAAAGATATGTTGTACATATCTTTCTCAAGGGAGCCTGTGTTTGAATCAAAACATTGGAGGTATTTATAGGTTTTTGACGGCATGACAACTACTTGTTATTGTTTACATTCAAATCCATTATTTATTCTTACATGATGTAATGGTGTCCTATATATTGTGACATCATTTTTACTTCTATCTTTGAATCTGTATTAATTCTAATTACTACTACTTTATATAAACTTATATTTTTATTATATCATGCAATGCTGGCGCTGAGGATCAGTCTAGATTTGGCCTCCCCAGCGCATCAGCATGCACAACTTTTGAATGAATTTTGTTTATTTATTTAAATGTTATATATTTATTGAAGTTAATTAGTTCATTTTTTTCTGTTGAGTCCCGCTGGCATAATCGTGTTCAGTCTATTTATCCATTTACTTTCTTTTATTCTTCTATATGTCGCATTGTCTAATTTGAGCTGTTCTAATACTACAAACTTTACATAATTTATGTCATGTCCCTGACTGGTGAAGTGCTGTACTATTGGTTCATTCATTTTTTTTATTTCTAATTAATGAAAGGTGGTTCTGAATTCTTTTATATAAAGTAGTTCCAGTCTCTCCAACATATTTGATTTCATCACATTTTTCACAGGCTATTCCATAAAACACATTGCTATTTTTACAGTAGGTATTAGTTTTTAGTGGATATGTGGTGTTCTTATGTTTAATTATATTTGTACTTTTGTCTATGTATTTACACACTTTACATTTACTGGTGCACATGTTCGTAGAACCTATTTTTCAATTATTCTTTTATGTTTACTGTGAACTAAAATATCACCTAAATTAGCTTCTCTTTTGAATGCTACAACTGGGGCATTAAGAAATACTAAAATCTTTCTGAATTATGTAGAATCCGCAAATGTTTCCAAACTATCTTAGAAATATTGGGCAAAAGTTTAGAGTAAGTCATTACTAATGGGACTCTTTTGACCTTTTTATCTCTATTTTAATACTCTAGTAGATCATCTCTTTTTTAGTTTATCCACTTTTCTTAACTCCATCTCTACAAAATGGAATGAGGTAGGTCTGGCAACATTCCATAATAACAAATCAGTGACGTCATCTGGAGTGACGTGGAAGGAATGGTGTGTTTTACAAATAAGGTAACTTACTACCGTTTATATATATATATATATATATATATATATATATATATATATATGGGTTCTATATTATTAAATCGTTCCATTACATATGTTAAAAGGAATTATTGTTTACTTCCTCTTCGAACAACCAATCAGCAGGCTGTAAAGTCACAGCCTACGCTCGTCTTCACAACATGCACTTCGTCTGCCAATGGGGTTTTAACAGTGCAGAACCCGGAAATGAAAGTTGAGTTGTGATTTGGCAGGGAGCACCATGGCAGAGTCGTACGTGAAACCAGGTAATGCCAACACAAATTACAAAGAAAACACATTTCAAATAAAATGTATTACGTGGAAAAAATGTTTATTGATGTAGATATATTAATATTTGTAAATTGTGCTGTTGTGACAAGTTGCTTGCCGAATTTTTTGCTATTGTTTCTCGTGACTTTTTAGTTTTACGTCGATTCAAACATAAGTTCCAGTTATGAACCAACGCTTTCGATGTATTTACAGTTTACCTCGATAGTGTAAAGCGTGTTAAATACGAACATAACATTGGTGAAATGTTAGGAGCTATGGCGATAATGTATTTGATCGTAAAAATAGTTTCTAGGGACAATCATTTATTCAGTACAGTATAAAGTACAATCTAAAGATATATTATTAATTAAAAACATGCCGGTATGCAGTATACACGTGTAAACATATACAGACTTCTGTACGCTATGATTGTGCTACTTGTTTAAGTCAGACAATTCGAAAACTGTACAGAGTGTGTATAATCAAAGTTGTTTTTATCAGTATTTACATACTATATATTATATCCCGGACATTTAAATGTGTTGATAACAATCACCCGGCTACACAAACAGAAGTACCATGAAGTAGGTTTGACAAACTATTGTTTTCTGTTTAGCAAGATCCTGCATCATTTTGATGTTAGAAAACGTGTGTTTTTCAAAACCTGTGAGCCCCTGACCACAAGTTCTGTTTAGGAACAGCAGTTAGTTTACTGCTGCTCTTACGTCACAGTCAGAGCGGTTCTGAAAACGCACCTTTCTTTTTTTGTGTGACCAGAATTTTGCTTAATATGGCTGCAAGTCAAAGCGCAATGTTTTGCGCTGACACAAAGGTTTATTTAAAAATGAAAATCACTTACTTGACTTTGTAAGTATATAAGTAAAAGTACAATGTCCCACAATCACGATCAATACTGTACAAAAATAAGATTATTGGGTGACATTTCATTCTTCCATTGTTTACCAGACAGGCTACTAGTTTACAATCTCTAAATGTAGCTGCATGCACTCAAGCTTCCACTTCTGATTGCTTGCCACAAGGTACAGTAATTAGCAGGTAGGCAGGCGTATCTGCCCTGGCGCACAATAAGGTTACAGCACACACCCTATAGTTATCTTAATACTGAAATTGTTTTTGTACACAAACGTTTCTAGAAGCCTAGAGCTGATCTAGAGTAATCCTATATCTCTTATTTCTAAACTGTTTTTAAAACTGTTAGGACCATGCTTTTAGGGTGGGCTGGAGGAACTGGGTTGGATTTTTGTGGTTTGAACTACATGATGGGCATGGAAAGGCTTTGTTTTAAGGAGATATTGGACATCATTTTTCTTTTTGTATTACTAGGTAATCAGGAAAAGGGCTGGAATGACCCTCCACAGTTTTCCTATGGCCTGCAGACACAAGCACAAGGGGTACAGAAGCGCAATTTCTTAAATAAACGAGTTCCCCCGCCTCAACTGGACGGGTCCCAGGGTAAGTGTTGTTTTACATATTGGCCTCTTGGTAAGGCTAGAAAATGAGACAGCTTTTAAAGGGTTTTTTTTTTTTTCGACACAAATGTATATTTCTTAATTTTTCCAAAAGTAAAAAACAACCAACAAACTACAAATTAAAAAATAAATGACCTTATGATATAGAAGACCTTAAATGTGATACTTAACTGGTTTATTTTAAGTTTTGTAACTGTAACGTGTATTTATCATATATTGTTTTCATTTTATAAAAGCAGTAATAATAATTAAAAAAAATGGATTAAAAGCTTTCTTTAATCTTGGAGGTATCCATTTATCTAAAGAAATGAAACTAAACGAAGACTAATGGAGAGGCAAAATAGTCCTTGTAATGCAGCTTTTTTTCTTCAAAATGAAATAGAACCCTACAATGCTTGTGATTTTTTTTTTAATTGAGCAGGTGAATACTTCATGTTTTTCACAGATTTTTCATGGTTGTTATATCTGCTCTGTTTAAGTTTCTTTGCCGAGTGGAGCCCCACTGCCTGCCAAACCTTTGTCTCCTACTTTGCCACTGGCTCCACCTCCATCCACAGTGGTGCTGCCTGCCCGCAGGCTATCTGCAGTGGACTCCACAGCCCTGTCGGCCTCGACTCATACAGAGTGTGAGGCCAGTATAGAGGATGTAATGGGGTTACTGGACTGGGCACTGACAGCCTGCAGGACGACAGTCAAGGTAACCATGAAAGGAGCTCCTCTTATCTTCCCTTTTGTATGCTTGAAACACTAGGGCATATTCTTTTTCGAATTTTGTATTTAATACAGGTGACAGGTTAGGTCCTATTTTAATGCATTAGGGCGGTCAAGCAATTATATTTAATTGATACAATTACTGCATCCATCTCATTCAAGTTTGTTTTCTTACTAATGTTATTATTATTATTATTATTATTATTATTATTATTATTATTTTAAAGTTTTTCTTATTATCTATAAGGCCTTATATGGTCTTGGACCTTCTTATCTGCAAGATCTGCTGACCCCATATGTTCCTGGTCACTCCCTGAGATCAGAAAATGCTAATCTTCTGAAGGCATTTAGTTATAATGCCCCTCGTATTTGGAGCTTGCTCCCAATGGAGTCAGTTTATTACTCACCTTAATGCATTTCAAATGATACTGTTTATTTTCTTATCAGTTTCCTTTAAAAGGGTATCCTTCTCTGATGTTTTTCATTGCTATTTAAAAAAAAAAAAAGTATTCTCTTTATTAATAACTTATAATTGTCTAAATAAAACAAAGCATTCATTGATTAACGGTTATATGCTCCTCAATTGTAAATACTAATACAGGCGGCACCGCTTTATCAGGACGCCTCAGGAGAAAGAAAAATATCCTGAATAAGTGACTGTCCCAATTAAACGAGAAACAGTTAAGACGACCTTAGTCACACTTTTTTGTTTCTTAATGAAAAGAAAAATAATGAAATCACATCACATTATGATTAAATTTTAAATCCATAATTTAAAATACAAGTCATTTTTTTTTATTCCTAAACAAAATCAATCGCTGTTTTTTATTTCTACATGAAATGAAAAAGAATGAAATCACAACTTATCACAAGGTGAGGCACCTGCGATGTTGACACGCCACCTTTCTTCGCAACAGCAGCCAGAGAAACCCTAGGAGACTCCAGCTCCTTCAAGAGTTGTTGTTTATGCAAGTCACAGCATAATCACGTACTCACTGCACTGCACTACACAAACCTGTCTTACTCTGAAAAATGATCTCCGTTCATCATTTGAAAATACTGTATCCCAATTAAACGAAGTGACGTCCCAATTAAACAACATAAGTAGCATTGGGAAGAACCGTCTCCCAGAGTTGTATCCTGTTTAAGCAGAAATCCTGATTATCAGTATCCCAATTAGGCTGCGGCGATTATCATACTTGGCTTGATTCATGGGCTTGCAGCGATCCTGAATTTCTAAAAGTGTACTCTGTCTAAACTGACGGGTTTCATTTGTTGTTGTGTTGTTGATAGAAAGTGTATTTTCAGAAGTGAAAGGCATGTTTAGCATGCAGGTGGTGCTTCAGATACTGACATTTTTAATTTGACAGTAGACATGTCAGAAAGTTAAAAACAATAAATGAACTTCCCATTCACAGGTTCTTCACTTTTAGTACGTTGCTCCATAATGCAGTTATCTCAAAAACAGCCACAAAACACCCATTGTCCTTACAGTCCATTAAAACCTTAAATGTGATTTTTTTTTTTTTCGTAAATCAGTCGGCATTTCAGCAATAAATCTACAATACCAATTTTTACCTAAATTCCAGAAGTTTTGTTTTGAAGAGGAAAGCCATTATATTTATTGTGCCGTTTCTTGTACTCAATAATTGGAGATCTGGCAAGCAACATGTAATGCAACATTGAATGTATTGCTGGATTGTGATCAAGCTGATCAAATCAACCCCTTAGTGCATATATTAAAAGCTTTTAAACCATTGCATGCAGGAAGACTCTTTTTTTAATGCACCTGTCATTTGGTTTTTCAGAGGCAGGTTTGTGATGAAGTTAGTAAACGGCTGACCCTGTTCCAAGAGATGTGGATCAGTGGAAAGCTATCGTCTCCTGTAAAGAAGAGAATGTACTACCTGGCACAAGGTAAAAGGCATGCATTTCATAACCACTACATTTTATCAACATCCTTTGCTGAAATACTTGAGTCCACTGGTGATGCTGGTTTTTAGCTTTGTCTGCATGTTGCAGGGCACCCATACATATTCCCACACTTTAGAGTCTTCAGTAGAAACCCCCTTATTCAATTGTGATAAAACTTGCTTTAGCAAAAGTTATCTTTGCATAGTTACATAGGACACAATTGTATTTGACTTCCCTCTGGAGAACTGTTTAATCAAGAACTGTCCAACGGTTTCAAACTTTTTTGTTTTAGAGGTTAACTGTGTTTTAGACTGTTAATGTCTTTGAGAAAGGGTACAGGTACAATGCAACACAATTGAATTTGCATTAAATGTTAAATAAGTAGTCTCTTGGTTCAGCCCTCACATACAGTGCATGTGACAGTGTATGTCATGGTGATTCACTTCTTCATACCTTAATACTGTTGTGAAGACCCTCTAAAATTCTGTTGCCAAAATGATTTCTCTTAAAATAACAAATCAAATACCCAAACCATGAGAGCAAAGCTGTACAGCATATTTAGGGATTCTGATTTTTTTAGATATATATATTTTTTTTACTAAAAAGCTGACTAAATTGTAGCAACAACACTAAGACAACCCTTCACTAGTTTTTTGCTAATTAAAACTGCACACAACATTAATATTCTGTGACTGCACTTTAGACTACACATTGTCCTTACAGTCTATTAAAACTTTAAATGTGATTCTTCAATACAACCATAATGTTGAGCTCACTGAGACATTTGTCTCGAGATCCATCCGTTAGACAGTCAAAACCTAGCACCCCCAAAGTTAGGTGTACACTATTCCTTGTGTTTTGTGTTTTACAGAATTGAAAAAACAGAACTGGGACTCTGCTGATGAGACTCATCGCTCCCTGATAGTGGACTATGTCAATGAAGTCAGCCAATGGATGGTGGGGGTGAAAAGGCTAATTGCAGAGACCAGGAACCTCCCTACTGAAGTCCTCAATGCTGAAGGACCAAGCCCAAAAGAAGACACGACCCAAAACACCCAATAAGACTAATGAAAAAAAGTGAAAGACTATACATTTGCTGTGATGACAGCAAAGATAGACAGCAAGCTTGGGATTTATTTTTTGAACACAAAACTGCAGAAGTTGTTTCATGACATACAAACAGTTTGAAAGAGTATACTTTGTTATTCCATGCATAGTTATCATAATACCAGGAACATTATTTTTTTCTTAAAAAAAAAAGAAAAAGCTTTGTAAAGCTATCCAACACTTATACTGTAATATTGTTAAACAGTTGAAATTATTATACTTATTGAATGGATAATTTGGTTTGGAGATGGTTATGTTTGGTGGCTGTATTATTTTAAATTGATACCAATGATACTGACATTTTTTCATATAAGTGGTGACAGGTATGGGGCTCCATTTCCAGCTGTTTTTAGGAAGGTGTATACAAAAAATCTATAGGAAAGCTAACAGTTTTACCCCTACATCACAGTGATCAAATGTGATTATGCAGTTACTGGAATAACCGCCTGATTTGATTATGTTTTGGTTTCTGAATTCTTTTTGTACATTTTTACTTGATTTTAAGGGTTTGAAGAACAGAAACAAGTTATAGTGGTGGCTGGTACAACCCATTAAAGTTAAAATTGCTGCTAAATCTAGAACATTGTCACTGACTCTATTCAGAATACAGCTTACTTGAACCTTCAGTACCTGTATTATCCAAGGTGCAAAGTGGTTTGCTTTTTTGTGCGTTAGTGGTTTCATTTATGCAAAAGAAGACTATGCGTACATATTGGTTTTCCAAATTGAAAGACCAAGGCTTTTACATTCTGTTATTAAATGTTTAACAGCAGTATGGATATGTGCAAACTGTTCAATTGTCTAGATGTTCTCTGATGATATAATTGGGTGTGATGAAACGATTGGCAGTGTTAATAATTAGTGGCTTCACCTATAGGGGTAGGCACCCTTGTCTCTTCCTTTTCACTCCATTCCATTCCATTGCAGAACGATTTTTTTCCAACCATGTTGAAGAACAGTGACGGAATTAAGGATCTGATTAGGTCAACTAATTTAGCTGTTTTCCCCTGATTCTGGTCCAGTAGTGTAGTGCCTTCACAAGCCATATAGTTAGGGCTTGAAGTTTTCTGGGTTTTTTTTTTAACACATGATGTCCCTTTAAACATATTTTGAGTCGATTCTCTTTCCTAATTATTCTCAGAAAAAGCTTTTCATCACAAAACAGTATAATTTGCTTTTACCTTCATATCTTGACTGAGCCTGATTCTGTTTCGCTTAATTTTTATTTCAAACAGATGTGACAAATTACATTAATTGCTCATTGCTGATCCTAATTGCATTTCATTCTTGCAGATACCTAGTTTGTTATTGTGCTTTTGTCATTTTCACTAATTTAACAGAGTTGTCCTGACAGAAATACCCAGTGCGGAGTGTACACTGATAGCAAGTACATTATTTAAAATCTCCTTGATTTGTAGCAAAGAAAGAAAAAATAATAATAAACCCAGTCTTTAATTAGTAGTTTTCTTTATTAGGAAGCAGAAACAGCTTAACAACTACTAATTAACATTTAAATTGAGGTAGAGATTTGGAAAATAAAACCCGAAAAGTTCAAACCCTACATATACTACATGTGCTTCCTCCTGGAACAACTTTACAATTGGCAAACTCAGGGCTAATAGTTTTGCACTACTAAATCAGTTTGGGAGCTTGGGGTAGCATTCATATGTATAATTCTTTAAAGCATTAAGTTATGAATAATTAAATAAAGCATTGTTTTCCAAGCATGATTTCTGCAGACGTGTTATGACCTAACATTATTCACGGACCAGTTTTAACAAGAGTGCCTGTAAAGGAAAAATGTAGAGCTCAAAATAAATAGGGAATGTAAAATATTACAAAGGAGATTTTCCTCAAGGTTTCAATGGGAGCAGCTACATTTCTAATCGAAGGTTTTAATTTGAAGTGGAAAAGCCTGGCTCAAAGTAAAATTAAATCACATCAAAAGGTTTGTGTCATGAAGGTATTAGATCAAAGACTGTGCTTGCTGACCTATGGTTAGAGATACAACACCAATTATTAAGCTAACACTTATAATACCCCGTGGATGTAGGTTTATCTTCTTCTTAATATTTGCTTTTAAATTGGAGAAAGGTAGATTAAGCAATTGCACAGCAGTCTTCTAGGGCAGTTTCATGAAAATCAAACCTTATTCTATTCATAAAAACCTATTTTGAAAACGCATGTCCTCAATAACTAATGAGTTTAAGATGTGTGTACAGTGTAAGGCTCACTGGTTCTATTTTTAACACAATAGGCCTACTTCTCTGTTAAGTTGGAATGCAGTCAGCAGAGTGCATCAGTATGTTGTTACCATTTAAGTATGTTATTCAGTCTTTTGTATCTTGTAAACAATGATTTTACATGCAAGTTATGAGTTACCAGTTAAATGCTTTAACAAAGCCAAGAAAAAAACAGTCTTCACATGTGTGATGAGTTAGTGGTGTCACCCTACATCCCAGTGTGTTGCTTTCAAAATAATTTTGCACATAAAAAAAAACCAAAGTGTATATGTACCCAGTAGTGATACAGTGAGTGGTTAGGTACTGAAGCACATTAAAAAACATTTAGTTGTTTTCCAAATGAAGCATTATTTTAGTAAATTCAAATAACATTTATAGGCCCAAATAACTCATTTTCTTATGCTGAAAATATTACTTAAATCATGCATTTATTATATGAACCCTGTTCCTGTGTAGCACACCAGAATATCGTTGTTTATAATATTTTTTAGAAAGGTAACTAACCGGTTATGCACGTTTTTATGAATCTGTACTTCAACCTAAAAATAAAACCTGTCTCTTTAAGAAAGAACCAGTTGTTCACTTGGGCATAGATATTTTCACGTGTCTAAAACGTCGCCACCTATTTGTTCATGAACATTGATCCAGTAACCTGATTGGCCAGACGCCCTAGCAACACAAGCGCCATCTTGGATTAGGCATGGAGGAGCAGAGAAGTCACTACAGTCTACTTTATGGATGCAACAGGTATAAATTAATGGGGCTACGAGGGTGGTTGCAGACTTCATAGAAATATAATTACGCGAAGTAGGTCTGGGTGTATCAAGTGGGATCTAGAGGGGGTGTGGGGGTCTTAAAACGCCGCCAGAGGTAGGGTTGCAATAAGGCTGTAGCTCATTGGATGCTTGGTCGGGCCCCGAGTCAGTATGAAAGCACAAGAATAACCCATGAGATTGCTAATGGGGGTGGCGGGGGTAGACAAGCGATACAACTGTTGAGGTGGATAAGGAAGGAGAGGTGTCTAAAAATAATTCATATATATATATATATATATATATATATATATATATATATATATATATATAAATATAAATTAGTTATAAGGATTTTCAAATACGAATGTAATGCTTGCTTCTCATTTTAACCTACTATCAACATTTCACCACTGAATCTGTACAATTTAAATGTACCGTTTCCTATTTGTTTTACCATGTTGATGTAGTGTGATGCGTACGAGCTACACACATATCACTTGCTTGATTCAATCTTGGTTATGCGAGTCGTGACAGCTCTGCTGCAATGTCATATTCTTGTTTTTTTTTTTTATTCTGTTCAGCTGTAGTAAATTCTGCTTTCATTTTGCTTTACAACACATTGCCCTGGAAATGTTATTGCCATACTCCATACGGTTGAATTAAAACTGAAGTCGTTTTTTATATAATGTAACTATATAACACAAAGTGAAAAATATACATTTCCTCTCTCAATTCCAATTTATCAGCATAACAAAATAACAATTCAGGAAAAATGCAAATACATAAAAGTTTCTGGTATGATACTTGAGCATCAACAATCTTGATATAGTTTACTTAATTTTATTACATCAAGTAGCATAGACACAATTTAAAGCTGGTGTTTTATAACTATTTTGCTGGGGGTGAAATGATACTTGATGCTTGATCACTGCAGTATCAAAAGATGTGATTGTCTGAGGGTACAACTTAAATCTCGTATCTTGTAAAGCGCTTTGTGATGGTGGTCCACTATGAAAGGCACTATATAAAAATAAAGATTATTCTTATTATTTAAAATGAGATAGGAGAGCATGTAAATAGCAATGTAGTGTTTTTAGCCATGTATCAAAATACACACCTCCATCATTATACAATGAAGTACCAGTATCTCAACTTCCTGGAATTATAAACAAACCACACTGTAAACAAGGCCTGCAGAGAAGACTTAAATACACCCTTTCCCCTGTGTTAACCTTTAATGTGTTTAAAGTGAATACTAAGTTTTCCCTCCTAAAGATAATTTAAAATAAATGTTTATCTGAAACAAATAAGTATTTCCTGTAAAGTGCTATTTACATTACAACAACACGATTTTGCTTCTGTATTATCTTATAAACAAGAATGCACAGGAAGCTAAACCAATGCATTCTATTTTAGTGAAGAATTGAACATGGCTGTGGGACTGTGTTATTATTACACTATTAATACAATACTGCAACCTCACTGTAAATTATGCTCGTTGAGTACAGTAACATACGCTACTGTGGTAGAACTCAACATTCTATTTTTGTCTGAACACTAGTAATGGATGCTGTTTATGAGGGGATGGAAGTCAAGATAATAACGGAGGAGGTGGAAGGATGCTACGCTTTTATGGAGGTCTCGTCACCCAAAAAGAAGAAGAAATGCAAAAGCCATGGAGAAAGTTTGGAAAAAGCAAAAAAGCCAAGGTATTGTATGCAGAGTATAAAATGTTACATTAGTTAATACATCTGAGCAATAATGCAATAATTTTAGTAAAGAAAATCCCAAGTCATAAGTACTGAGACCTAGTTTATTCTTATTAAAACTGCTAAACGATTTGCCATATCATTTGTCCAACCCCCCCCCCCCCCCCAAAAAAAAATAAAATAAAATAAAATAATAATAACCCATTAAAAGCATGCTGACCAGTTGTAAACACACTGTTTAATAAAATTCCCATTTGTATGTATTTTGAGGTATTTTGAGGCATGGTATTTTAGGATGTGGTCACAGAACTCTGCTCTAGCAGTGTCCGTGTGTTTTTCTTTTAGGTCTGCATACCTGTTGTACTACTTTGATATTCACCAGAGCATGCAACAAGAATACCCTCACCTTCCTCAGTCGGAAATCAACAAGAGAATTAGCGAGAACTGGAAAAGACTGAATGTGGCAGATAAGGGATATTATTTGGAGAGGGCCAAGTTTGAGAAGCAGGGGATAGATCCAGTGAGTTCAATTCAAATTTTCTAGTTGGAAAAAGCCAACCAATAAATGATCACCTACTGGATATTAAGGCATGCAAGCGATGAAGGCTCTACTGTGTGGGAGTTGACTGGAGTTATGCGTCCAGAGCCAAAGGCGAGCGCAGTAAAGAAAGTCAGGGTCAACTACCACACAGTAGAGCCTTCACTGAGAGGACACTATCACTATTAGAAAAGATTGTTCTCTTTATTTTCTTTAAAAACACTTGAAAACCTAGATTTACCTTGAACTTCGGCTGAGTATTCACTTTACAGCAAATAACACAAACAACTTAGATATACAGTAGATGTTATCATATATAAACTGGTAACATCTATAAGAACAAATATCTCTGTAAAGCTCAATTCCTCACTTTATTTTTATCCAGGATAGTCAAGTGGCAGGGCCTTCAGCAGATGTGCCAGGATTTAGAAAAATCCTCCCCCGCTCCAATTATGTCCTCATCCCAAAAAACACAGTGCCAGAGGAGAGTGTGGCACAGCAGGTGGATCTGTGCTTGAGGCAGGGGGAGCCTGACAGTGAGGCTGCCCCTCAGACCCTCTCTCATGACACCCTGTTCTCCCCTATGGGCCTGGGCAGCGAGGTGGAGCTGCCGGAGCACTGTATCGCCATCGAGGGTCTGACGGACGAGACGGCTGCTGCTCTCAGCCAGTCGGGAGCACTGCAGGAGATCCTGTCTCAGTTCTCTAGCACCACGCAAGGCAAAGAGCCAGCTGCTTTTGTACTGGAAGAGGAACCAGCTGTGGAGCTGGTTGAGGGCCAG
The DNA here is from genome assembly GCF_902713425.1 of Acipenser ruthenus. Lineage (NCBI taxonomy): Eukaryota > Metazoa > Chordata > Actinopteri > Acipenseriformes > Acipenseridae > Acipenser > Acipenser ruthenus. Next base: position 19,378,199 of record NC_081210.1, on the reverse strand, counting down.
GCCTATGGAGCAGTTAGTGTTGTGATTGAGGAGACTCTTGTGGATGGATCAGGTACAGTAGCTGCCCCCACCACCACTGGACAACAGACTCGGGATGAGGGACATCTTGTGACCATCATCCCAAACCAGGTTAGATCTGAGAAGCTTGTTTCTTATTTTTTACCATGTCATAAAAAGTTATTCCAAGATGAGGGCTCTTTGGTGTTCGAACAAAATCCTAATTTATAATAAATGATACTCAACCCCCTCTTAGTGCATTGAACTTGACAAGCCTTATGACTACTGGGTACCGTTATGTGTAGGTTAAGTTGTGGTTAACGGCCTCTTTGTTGATTGTCTTTCTGTAGGAAGTGGCAGAAAACAATGTCTCATCAGGATCCTGTTCTCTAATTTTGTTGCCCATTAATACCAAGCCTGACGCAAGTGCCAACCCTTCTTTTAAACTGGTCAGTAAAGCACATATATATATCTATATATATCTATATATATCTATATCTATCTCTCTCTCTCTCTCATATATATATATATATATATATATATATAAAAGCAGCCCTAAAGTTTTGTGATCTCTTTGTTTTTAGTCAATAAAGTACACCCGAAGGGGGCGAGGAAGCTGCCGGACTCCGGGCTGTTTGTTTTCCTATGTCACACGACACAAACCCCCCCAGTGTCCTCAGTGTGGGAAGCACCTAGGTGGAAAATGGGTACCCAGCTCCAGTTCAGAAACATCAGTAAGTAAGAGGGTGTTTACTTATTGCTTCTCTAAATATTTGATACATCATATAAATACTCAATGTTCAATGCATGCTATCAGTGTGTCTCTGTGAGAAATCACATGCATAGTTAGATAACAGCCTTGTTTGGTTTTATTTACATACGGTGCAGATGCAGAATCTACACCGACTTTGTATTTGTTTACACTTTAGTTTAAACATACTTTTATGCACGATAAAGAAATGGTTGACAAAACATTCCATTCCTCATTTAATTCTAGGAACTTTTTTTTGTGTTAAACAGTCTTTCACCTATCAACATTTATCCATTCACTCTTCTAGATTGAAACTGGGAGATGTAGCTTTTATAAATTACGTGATGCATAACACATGAATCAGTTGTGTGAGGGAAAGCGAATTTGTGTACCGACTATTACACACAGTCAACTAATATTGTGTTTAATTAACTGTCTCAGGGGAAGAAAGCACTCGCCAAAGCAGCAACGACAGGCAACAAAGTGCCCTCTAAGAAGCAGCAGGAAGCTTCTGGTGAGACAAGCCGTCCGTCCCTTGAGACCTTTGAGGCAGTGACACAGCTGATTGTCTCAGCATCGTCCTATGAAATGAACAGCGAGCCTCAGTGGAAGGAAGTGGTTGTGGAAGAGACTGCTGAAGTAGTGAGCACTCTTCAGAGTGGTAAAGAGGAAACTGCAGAGGGGATTATGAAAAAACCTGAGAACAATGGGACCAAGGAGGCAGGGAAAAGGGGGAATGCAATTACAAGGCAGTCAACAGCAGGGGGCACAAACTGCAAGACTCCAACCTTGTTGATTCATTCTACACAAAGTACTGCTGCAAAGAGGTGAGGCAAGCTTTGGACTTCATGATTGTTAATTTGAAGTTGTTGATTTCAGTCAATTTATAGAACATCTGTAAGAAACAGTCGTCTCTCACTAATATGTTGCTAATTGGCACTACCTATACTTTATCCTAAATCTGGTTCCTGTACCCTAATGCTAATGCTATTTCAGTGCCTTCAGTTGAATTTTGTAAGTTATAATTTGAATTTAATAATTGAACATCCTAGCATGGGAAATAAAACCACTGCAATTCTGCTGGAAAGTTTTGTGTGTCATCTGCCTTCATTGTTTTAGAAATGATGACAAGATAGTATGTTTTTTATGTTGAATATAATATTATTATTTAATACTATCATGCTATTGATTTGGAACGGTACTATAAAATCTATTCATGATCAATTTTAGCATGTTACTGCTTTCATGTTAATCTGTTTGATAAAGTGTGTGCGTCAGCATGTTCATTTGTGTAACAGAAGAGGCTTGTTTCCTTCCAGCCTCCCTCCTGTGACAAGTGCCCACAGTGCGAGGAGTAAAGGGAGAGAAAAGCCAGCAGTGGTTGCACCCAAGCGTCCTGTCCGAGCCATCCTCCCTGCTCCTGCTCAGTCACGTAAGGCTAGTTTGTGTAACTGTGGGCTCGCTTCACTTGACACTTGATGCAGTTGTCTGACTTTTCATATAGGACTCTTTCCTCTTTTGTTTTCTTAAAAAAAAAAACTCTCTCGCTCTCAAATTGCCCCATACCTACACTGTCTAAGAATCTGAATTTACAAAATTAAAAAATTACATCACTCCTATTGATCTTGTGAAACCAAAAAGTTATGTTTGAAAACAGATGGTTGAATTGCACAGTAAATCACACAATAAATCTATAAATCTAGCAACCTTTGATACGAGGTGTTTGAAATTTCATGGCTGATTGTTAGCTATTTCTTCTCAAGCAGGTCCTGAGCTTGGGGCTGCTTATGTTCAATGGGTAGCTGTGCCGCCAAATAAACTAAAAGACTTTGAAATGCCTAAAAACAACAGCAAACCAGGTAAGCCTTTTCTAATATCACCTGTGATTATAGTAGAGACTAGCTCACCCATTAAATGTGCTTCCAGAACTTTGATTGAGCTTGACCCACCTGTTCTAAAAAAATTCAGAGAGCTGCATTCACTTTTTTGGATGCAGTAACTGTGAAGTTAATAATAATTATGCAGTAATATACCTGTGAATATGCAGTTATTATATATATATATATATATATATATATATATATATATATATATATATATATATATATATATATATGTATATATATTATTCCTTTGACATCAGAGATGTACAGTTTTTTATAATCAGCATGGTTTTTACTGTTGAGAGACAAAATAGTTACAGAAAAAAATGATTTCAAAATAATTGAAGAATGAAAAACAGACGGTTTGTTTTTCACTCTCTGCAGCAAAGCGGTCCTGTGTAAAGGTGTCAGGACTCAAGCCCAATACATTGAAGCATCTGGGACATTCTGTCAAACAGGTGGTTGAGGAACAAGTGAGTTATGCCCTTCATAGGTTTGCTCAGAAATAGACTGATTTTGACACCCATGATCATATGTCCATAAATATTATACACCAATGATCCTAGGACATTGCTCATCTGTGATAACAACATACCCACTATGCTGCTACTTTCTAATGTTAGCTTTTATGGTAATAAATTGGAGCTGTGATTCTTCAAAATGCTTTAAAGTTTTAAGTCAAGTTGTGTATTTCATTTTCTTCAGGCAGTGCCAAGCCTGACAGATACAAATCAGAATGACTCGTCTGAAAAAGGAGTGAAGATTTTGTCCATTTTATCCTATAAACATAATCCCAGCACTTCTCTTGTAAGTAGAGACACTTCTCTTTTTATCCATAATTATACACTTTATAATTGCGTTGGGATTTTCATTTTAATAGGTTTTTAAAAGAATACAAGATATTTTCTCATCCTTTTGCGGGTTTTCAGTTCCATAATAGTGTTTCCTCACATGTCTACCCAATTTGTTTCCCCTGTCGAGCTGTCTTTTCACCTCCTGAACTTAAGCAATGTGTTACAAACTCCTGAACAAGGGCCGAGCCTTGGAATGGAGTTGACAACTTGGTCTTTCTGACATGTTTTCTTTAAAATCGATTGGATCACCGCAAGGCTCTCTTTTAAAATACCTATATGGTCTGTTTACTAGGATCTTGGATTGTCAACAGCACGGGGCAGAGGGAAGTGCAAAAACCCCTCCTGTGACTATGTGTACAAAAACAGACACAAACCGCTGGTGTGTCCCAGCTGTGGCTGGGATCTTAGCAAGGACAAGCAGGGCAAGAAACCAAAACTCCCTGTAAGTATTATTCAAAACAATTCCATATCTATTAGATCATTCGTTGATGATTGGGCCATGCTGATAAGCCATGAGAACAGATGTTAGTTGACTGTGCTGGTTTCTGTTGTATCATGTATAAACTAATTCTAGAAAAGTCATCCCATGTATTAGCAAAATGAATAAACAGAAATAATAAGTATGTTATACATTTTATCTGTTTTTTACTTTTTTTCCCACCTCACCACCAGTAATTGAAGTCTCTTATTGTTTTTATTTTTTCCTAACATTTGTGAGATTATGTTTAGCGGTAGAAAATTAAGATAAGGTGTCGTGCACAAAAACAAAAGACGTATTATATATATACCAAAAAGCAAATGTACCAACTTTCTGCAACTGTAATATGGATTTTGGCTCTAGAGTACCCTGTCGTCTCCTTATGGTGTATTTGTGACTGAGCAGGAGAACATGTCGATTCCTGCCCCTGCCCTGCTGGACCCCTACCAGCCCCTGAGTGCAGCTCAGCAGGAGGTCCAGCGGCAGTCCACCCTTCAGCTCCTGCGGAAGACAGTGCTGATCCCTGAGAGTGAGGGGGAGCTGGCCGAGGCCATGGCTCTGATCCAGGAGCTCAATGGAACTCAAGTGGTTCTGTCCATGGGCAATGAGGAGACCATTGCCATTGAGCAGACAGGCTGGCCCCGCTACTATGAGTCTGCTGCCACTCAGTGTGCGCTCTGTGACTTTCCCCTCTTTAAAGGGGGACAAAGGTATGCATCTACATAGGTGCTAAGAGAGGAACTGTTGTGAAATCTGCTGAGGTAACAAAGGGAATGTACCATCTACTATTGTGGGTGGTTTATAATTTTCTGTCGGTTTATTATTCACCAGACTTACTAGCTAATTATTATTATTTATTTCTTAGCAGATGCCCTTATCCAGGGCAATTTACAGTTGTTACAAGATACCACATTATTTTTACATACAATTCCCCATTTATACAGTTGGGTTTTTACTGGAGCAATCTAGGTAAAGTACCTTGCTCAAGGGTACAGCAGCAGTGTCCTCCACCTGTGATTGAACCCACGACCCTCTGGACAAGAGTCCAGAGCCCTAACCACTACTCCACACTGCTAATGTCCTATTTCAACAATGGGGACTGTTTTACAAAGGGCTCCCAAAGCTGAATTTTAAAATTGAGTGTTGTAGAAACGACTGCTAGGGGTGCACCTGTCGTTTTTGTCCCCTCTGCAACTGTGATTTATAAAGTCATTTTCTATTTAGAAACTCAATGTTGCTTTTTTGTTTTTCAGCTCAATAGCCGGACAAGAGGACTGCTGGCTGCTGACTGACTCCCATATACAAACTGCTACTGTTCAACTAAAGATATGTTTGAACCCTCAGTGTCTAGCACTTCACAGCTTTAATGACATACATATGGGTAATTAACTACATTTAGAGTATTAAAAAATCCCTATATCTGTATATTGGTAAACACGATTTAAACACAAGCTGAGAGAAACATATTAATTAGTAAATAATTTCTCTGCAATGCAAAGCGTATTTATCAACACAGCCTAGTGCAGTAATTCATTTATAACACTCAAAGTTAATTAAAAGTAGAAGTTTGTATAAGTAACGAAATTAACCCATCCTAATAAACCTTGGGCAAGCATTCTAATGATTAAGGGTCATATTCACAAAGCATTTAACTTTCTTTCTTTACAGGTATGTGTTGCTTTTTAACATTACATTTGCATTTGGTTAATGCTTTGTGAACACAGCCGTGTCTTTGTCTTTTTGTCTTTATTGTTCTTGTTATGCTATCATAGATCTACAAAACCAATTGTTCTTTTTGTTTTTGTTGTAGGTCTCTTTAATGTTGGTAACAAATTGTTGGTGAGCCTCGATCTTTTTTTCAAGATTAGAAATCAGATCAAGCTTGGGCACAACCCTAAAGATGCAGCTTTACACATACTGGATACGGTTCAAAGTCAGCCTGGTAAAACATAGATTGTATTACTGTATAGCCAGTCCTAAACAATGAGTGGTGTTCACAGCCCAATGAACCATTCCTCAAGATCTTGATAGTAGTCTGATTTGAATGCTTACAGTGATTGATCAGACTTTGGTCTTCTTAAAAAAAAAAAAAAAAAAAATGTTGGAGTGTTTTGTAATTATGTTCAGTTTAGTACCAAAATATGATTACATGGTCATTATTTTGTTGTTTCCCTACCTAATAAGAAACCAGACTTCATATAAGCTTCTTCCCTCATTGAATTTAAACTCTAAGCATGGTATTGCTAATTTAGTAAGCAATTCTTAATCTAAAATAAACAACAATAAATCAATTGAATAATGTACTGAATTAATTTAGGGACTTGTTTCAAACTATATGACTGGTTTCAAAGAACCACATTAGCACTAATGTTGGACTGCCTTACATTAGAATCATTTAATTCTGTCAAAAGCAGCTCAGATCTTGACATCTGCATTTTCATTTCAGGCTTCTTAATACAGTTGTCATTACTGGTGATTATTTTTTTTTTTTTTGGTTTAGAACTACATCTTTACAAAGCAATATACTGACTGTTTGTGTCTTTCCCAGTAAATATACTGAACCCCAGTGAAATATCCCAGATTCAGGAGCTGCTATATAATGGATATTGGGCCTTCGAGTGTTTCACCATCAGAGACTACAATGACATGATTTGTGGGGTGTGCGGCATTGCACCCAAGATGGAGATCGCACAGAGGAACACAGAAAATGTACTCCATCTGAAAAACGTACAGGTAAGCTGGGAGGAGTATACTGTTCAAAGAACCCGTTGAACACAGCCATTTATCATTATTATTCTTTTTTTTTTATGTTGTCTCCAAACAAGACACATTAGTGATTGGTACCTTTGGTCTAGTGGTTAGAACAATAGTATGAAACATGGTTAAAATGAATAACCTGTTTCAGTCCTCCCAGGTGGAACCATAGTAGTAGCAGCACTCTTATGGAATACATCTAAAGCCAATCGTCACAAAAAAATAAATTGAAGTATCTTACCGCATGATTTGAACAGCCTTTCTTTGTCCTTCCCAGTTCACGTGGCCAGATTTCCTGGCCCGAGACGAGGTGAACGTTGATGATTTCTGGTCTACAATGGAAGGGGAGGCGATCGAACAAGCAGCGTTCCCTTCCAGCATGCCTGTTATTAAATTTGACGCCTCCATCATTGCTCCCTTCTTTCCCCCACTAATGAGGAACTCTGTCGTTGTCAACACGGAGAAGGACAAGTATTCCTGTGAGCAGACAGTGAAGGGTATGTACAATACTACAGGCAAGATACCGTAGGTCTGTTACATAAACTGCTTCTACAATATCTTCTGTGATCCATGGTGCTTACTTCTTGCATGTTGTTGTCCATTGTTTGTTTGCTAATTTTTATGGCTCTGCAATTAACTGTTTATCAGCTGCAACAGTAAATAGTGGGTGAGTGACTTTGTACCCACTTTACTTTAGAGAGCCATATAGTAGTTGACAAAATGAAGATGGGATCCTAGAAAGTCCTGTCTTTCTTTTAAAAAGGTGGTCCAGTTCTGTGTCAGTTCCAATGTGCAAGTCCTTGTAAGTTAAATGAGTGCTAACCAATACTTTAAAATCTGTTTTCTTACTGTATTTGCATTATCCATAGTATTAATAATCCCCCTTTGATTGTGCTGAGAATCTTTAGGTTAAAACTGTAGATAAACTTCTTGTACCTTTGCCACTTGGTCTGACTAGACAATTGGTGTGATTTTGCACTGTAACACATGAAATGATTAAGTACCATGAAGCAGAAGCACCTTGTTATATATGTGTTGTCTTTAGAAATATCCAAAATAAAGTATAAAATATTGGCAAAAACAAAAAATGTTCAACTGAAGAAAAGGGTAAAAATGGATTTTGATTAGCACGTCTTTTAAACTTAATGGGGTTCATGTATCAAGCGTTTGTGACAGCATTAAGGCCATAGCGCTGAGTTTACACTGGCAAAATTGCCCTGTATGTATCATGACACCTTTGGCAAGTTAAGGCCGTGTTAGCACAGCCAAAATGTGCTCCGTCGTGCAGTGCACTCCGCCGCCCATTAGCCATGCATTTTAAGGCATGTCAAGCCTTAATTATATGCAGCTGTAGGTGGGGCTCATTTGTAAATGAAGTCTGTGATATTAAAATTTGATTCATGAAGTGGCAGCTGTGCTGGCTCTAAAAGGGTCCACAAATAAGTCTGATTTCAAATTGGTCTTATTTGGACGCAAACGAAAAGTCCGAGCAACTGATAGGAAAGAGGATTATGGCAGCAGTCATACCCTTTTAGAAATCCCTGAGGATGAAATTATAGCTAGATACCAGCTACTTAGTTATGTACAATTGTTTGTATTCGTCGTATAATAAACTTGGTTCATGAAGTTATTCTTTTCATTATGTGTATTTGGTTTTATCCATCATATAACAATAATGTAATATAAAGTCAAGACACTTAATCAGCACGAGTCATTTCTGTCTCTCCAGATGAGCTAACTGGCTTTAGTGGGTTAAAACCTGTACATTTTATTTAAAACACAGGTTAGCCTCTCCAAATGACCTACCTATTGTTGAGTTGAGGTAGCCCATTTGGAGCTATTTATCAGATTAGTCTGTTAATCTGTGCTACAGGTAGCCCATTTTGAGCACCAGCGCAATGCATTTAAGCATTAAAATGTGGCAGCTTACGCCGTGCCTCATTAATTTTGTGCCAGTTAATACATTTGGGATGGGGTAAAATTAGTGCCGTGGCAGAGCGCTACTTTACACTCTGAGAATTTAGCACTGCATTGGTCAATCTTAATACATGTCCCCCAATGAGTTTTTGGTCTGTGCATGAGTTGTGTTAACTGTTTATTAACATGACTATCTTATGACATTTAGAAATGGTACAGCGTAGAAATGAATGACCAGTTGAAATGAAAACGTGCCTTGCATTTCAGGAGATATTGGTGACCTGGTGAGATTAATACATACAGGCACTTTCAAACCAGATCAGATCAGCTCATACAGTGAAAAGGAGCTGAGAGACATTCTGAACTGCTGTGATATCCCCCACAGGCCAGAAGACACACAGGTACTGTATGGGAGTGTGAGCTTCGAAACTTGTAAAAGTGAAATGTTGTTTATATGGATATTTAGGGAAAATTAGCAACATTAAGAAACCAACTGTGTAGGTTGATTTTGTTCTGATAATATTTTTAATGTTCACATTCCATGTAGCCCAATGATAAAGCATTCATATTTAAGCCCTAAGTGACCATCTTCTTGAGACTCTGACTGAAATCCATTAGTCAGATTAACTTGCACTTGTATGGATGCAGCAGGGTTAACATACTGTAATGGTTACAAACCTTTAAAACAGGAATCTTAACGTCTGCTGGGTGTTTTGCATTTTTGGAAATAATGGATTATTTCTGTTGTTGCTTGTCAGTCAGAAGATGTTAATATGAAGGGATAAGCAGGGATCCATTTAACATTGATCAGAATCTCCACTCCGCTCTCACAGAACCTGCTGAAATCAATATCCAGTTCTCTGCAGTGTAAGACGCAATGATCTTATCACAACTATTGTTATATAAACTATTATACATGCAAACCCTGATCAACCTGAACTGATAGTCCTTGGCAGTAGATTAAACAACTTCTGCGGTCAGGTAGAAGCTGTTTCTGCCTGTATGTAATATCTTCAACAAGCATAACTTGTGTTGTTTCCCAGTTATACGACACAGTTCAATCCACAACCCAAATACACCACTGCCTTAACAAAACATGATATCTGGTGCTACTTTAGGTTAAAGGAAGCTCTGTTTTTGTCATTTTTATGGGTTACCTGTTTGTACTTGTACTCATTTGGTCACTGCAGCAGTGTCTTCTGAGCCAAAGCATGTTACTGGCTGAAAGCCTGTCAGTCAATAAGGGAAGCAGCTGATTGGTTATTGACATGAAATAAGCCATTGAAGGGATGGGGACAATTTCACTCTCCAGGTGAAATGACCCAAGAAGTACAAACGTTTTAGTTCACCCAGGGTAGTACCAGATAAGCATAAGGACCTTGTTACAATTACATTATTGCTGCATTTCTTTAGCCATAATTGGCTGTAAGAAATCCTATTTGTTTGAGTTGTGAACATATCTGTCAAACTCATTTTGATGTTCACACCAATGCTTTTACAAACCCTCATCCATTCATCAATTTAGGCTGTGGTGAAATAAAAATAAGTTATTTCTGTCAAGAGGTGTGTCCTTTCTGGACTGAATGCCTGCAATTCTGTTACAGAACCTGAAAATACTTTATTTTGAGTCAGCACTGAGTAATGGCCTTTTATCTTCAAGTTCACGCTGTTGTAGAATATGAATATTTGCATACTGTTGGCTAGCAGTGACATGACTTTCCTAGAAATAAGGTCAGGCAAAGAGGCTGCCCTGAGTCCCCACCAATGTACATCAGCTTTTCTGATCTTTAGCACAATCAGCCCTTGTCTTTTTTCAAGACAAAATGCTGTTTAAAGTGCCAGTTGCAATGATGGCATTATTATTTCACTCTGTCTATATGGTTTATCATTATAGGTGTATTTTCTGGAAGCAAACCAGTGACCTAGGTCTGCTTCATTTAACATTTTCTGATCTCGGCACCAAAGCTTTAACCTCATTGGAAGGAGCTGCCACCTTTTGGGCACTTTAGCTTATTCAGAACTTTCCCTGTAGCTACCTTGCTTTATAATATCTGTTTATCGTTATATACCTTTTCAGGAACAAATGAGAGTCTCTCTTTTGGCTCTTTATGCTTATATCCAGAATGGGACAGCAAAGCAGCATCCCCCTGACCTCACAGGAGGGAAGCTGTACAAAGTGTGCCCACACCAGGTAATGACAATGTGTATTTTGCTTCCAGGGTGTAAACCCTTCATTATTATTGTGTTGTTAGTTACAGTAGTCTCTGCCAAGCTTCTCTTTCATAGACGGGGATGCCAGTCTTCCATTACAGGGAACTGTTTACTGCTGCTGTTCTTTTTAATAACAGTTTGTGTTCATATTGTTGTTTTTTTAATCTCCCCTGTCCTGTGGTATTGCTACATCACTCATCTTGTTGCTGTTTTCACTGTTTAAGTACTTTTCTCTTTTTCAGATTTGTTTTTGTATGAGCTTTTTAGTAGCGCTGCCGTAAATGACAGACCTCTTTCGTCTCTAAAGGTTGTGTGTGGCTCGAAGTACATAGTAAGAGGGGAGTCCGCCCGCGACCATGTTGATCTGCTGGTGTCCTCACGGTACTGGCCCCCAGTCTATGCAGTGGACATGGCCAAACAGGTGGCGGTCAGCGCTGATGTCTGGTACCCAGAACTGGCAGCTCAGATGTGGGGAAAGAACCAGGGCTGCTTCTCGGATCCTATGGAATTGCCAGAGGTCAGTATGGGGCAAGATTTAAAAATGATATACCTTTCAATAAGTCAATTAAAAGGGTGCACAATTGTTCATTGTTTGGCAATTCCAAAAGGTACTCCTACATGGGATCTGTAAACTGTTTCCTTCTTAACAGCTTGTAGAAATTATTTTTATAATGTGTTTATTGTATCATTCTGTCTGCCTTTACACACATAAGGCCTTTTTTGTTTGGAACAATATCCATATCATGTGATCAATTCTGTTATCACCACAAGCATCCTTACTAAGGAAAGCTTTCAAAACCAGATGATCTGCATAATGAGAGATTGCTATAGTAACAGACATTAACTGTGGTGCGATAGAAAGAGAGGTCTCTGTGACACTGCACATTTTCTTTTATACACAAGATGTGACTGTTTCCTTTATTTTCAAACCTTAATTTCAGGTTTATAAAAATGGCTTGACTCAAGACTTTTGTATACGAGAGTGTAGAAATATGTTCAGCTATCCAAGCTTGTGTGTGACATCACTAGAGTAACTATAGAATGGGTTTGTGGGAAAAACTATTGTACGGTTTTGACGGCATTAGCACCAAGAATTGTTTATCATAGGCTGGACCTCACAAACTAGTGCATTTGCCATTCATAGTTATAAGGCCATTTGTTGAGGTTTATAACATATTTAAAACATCCAAGCTGCTAATTACAGAGGATAGTTAAACCAACCGTTCTTTCTTCCCTTTACAGTATGTATCGTGCATCGAGTTACAGGACCAGCAGTATAACATGGACCTAACTGTGCCCGAAAACTCCACAGTGCACCCGATCACCAAATCCTTGTCTCGCTGGATTGTGTGCTCCGAGGTGGACCAGGAAACGTCGGGGGACCCCCTGTCCCAGCACCACTCTCTGTCCCTTTGTCGAGAACTGGAGCACTACAGCGCCATCATCTCCACCATACAGGACAGCAAGACCAGCATTGTGAGGCAGCAGCCCTTCTCCTTCGACAACGCAGCCTACTACTACCTCTACAACCGCCTCATTGACTTTCTTACCAGCAAGGACATTGTCAACAATCAGATTGCAGACATCCTGCAGACCTGCCAGCCGGGAGAGGTTGTGATCCGGGACTCTCTGTACCGCCTCGGAGTGGCTCAGATAAACACAGAGGTAGAGCCAGAAGAGGTGGAGGTGGAGCAACAGTAGGATTCTTCAATCCTGTCCTCATTGGGGCTGATGCCACCACATTATACTTATTCAGCCTGCAGAACTCTGATAGAATTATATGTGGCAGCTGGTATGGTGCAGACTCTATAGTATGATGTATCTTACAATGGCTTTAGATGCTATGCACCTCCAAACTGCTTTTACAGAAACCTCTGTTTACTGCAGTAGTTTCTAAGCGGGGAAGTTATTAGTTTGAAAACCAAATGTTTGCAGAGATTGTTAGCTGGATTCCACTTAGTCACAAAGCAAGCTCAGTCTTGGCCATGTTATTACACTCCACAGGGTTGCATATACAGCGTGATCGTTTTCTTTTAGATCCTGAACTGTTTATTTCATATCTCTTCCATACATCTACTTGCCCACGTAACACAATATCTGCTTTCTCAGACAGGCCTATCCAGACTTGTTTTCTGCAAAGCATAAATAATAATAGCACTTCATGTCGATGTGAAAAAACAGGATTAAAATAATAAAGCACCTTTTATAAAGCTTTTGCTAACTCCCAAATTACTGGATTATCTTGTTTTGAGTGGCTGGCCCCTATTACTGTCTGTCAGGCCTGGAGTTGAACAATGAACTGATCCAACAGTAAAAGTACCTGTGTAATTGTTTGTGCGCGGATCCCTACATTGCTCCCTTTCATCTGCTTCATCAGAAGCGAGCACAGAAGAAGATCCTATGCTAAGCAGCCACGATGCACTGTTGGTAAGAATGGCTGTATTCACAGAACAGAGTGGATAAAAACATGCCTTCCATGAAGGTGGCTTGTAGATCTTTCTATAATAATATTGTAAAACTGTTGTACATTTAAACTGTGAGCCAGCTGAATGGTCTTGTAAAACAATAAATAAAACATACAACTTGCTCTTTTGTTTTGAAAAGGATACGTTTGCGTTGTAATTATTTCACAAGAGTATGTTATTAGACTAATAGTTTACAGATTTACTTTAATGCCAAATGAGGGGAATGATAATAGACTTAATAGATAATAGTCTGAATTATTCCAGACCCAACAATGGTAGTTTTAATGGCAGTAATTAATCAGTCTATTTATTGATTCTGTAACCATTGAAAACACTTCTGTTTTGAATATCGTTTGGCATCAATTGAAAAGCTTTTTGCTATTTTTGTATACCGTTTTCTGAAATACATTAAAAAAAGGAATTCCTAAAGAGTTTCTGTTTCTGCAGAAATTGTTTTCTTTCCAACAAAATACCGATATCGGCTCCCTTTTGTCTTTTGCACTCAATTAGGTTGAATTACAGAAACTATGAATTTCCTTTCAGTTTGTAGCTCATAGAAGTGGGAATAAAAACATACATGCCAGTTCATGTTTGTCAGTTATGAGTTTACACAAAATATTTCCTGTTAGCAGAAGTATATGGAAGATATAACACCCTGTAATATAGTGGTACGTAAAATAATATATTTAGTCTGCGTATGAAAGGTCTGTTTAATTTAACATCTGTTGAGTTGTGAATCTTTAGTAAAATGAGCCACAAGGTCTAATAAGTGCAACACTATTTTCTTAAATCTACAGTATCTCTATGAAGAACATAAGAACATAAAAAAGGTTACAAACGAGAGGAGGCCATTCGGCCCATCTTTCTCATTTGTTTGTAAATAGGTTATTGATCCCAGAATCTCATCAAGTATTTTCTTGAAGGATCCCAGGATCTCAGCTTCAACAACATTACTGGGGAGTTGGTTCCAGACTCCCACAATTCTCTTTGTAAAAAAGTGCCTCATATTTTCTGTTCTGAATGCCCCTTTATCTAATCTCCATTTGTTACCCCTGATCCTTGTTTCTTTTTTCAGGTCAAAAAAGTCCCCTGGGTCAACATTGTCAATACCTTTTAGAATTTTGAATGCTTGAATCAGATCGTTGCATAGTCTTCTTTGTTCAAGAATGAATAGATTCAATTCATTTAGTCTGTTTGCATATGACATGCCTTTTAAACCAGGAATAATTCTAGTCACTCTTCTTTGAACTCTTTCTAGAGCAGCAATATCCTTTTTGTAGTGAGGTGACCAGAACTGAACATAATATTCTAGATGGGGTCTTACTAATGCATTGTAAAGTTTTAACATTACTTCCCTAGATTTAAATTCAACACTTTTCACTATATATCCAAGCATTTTGTTGGCCTTTTTTGTAGCTTCCCTACATTGTCTAGATGAAGACATTTCTCAGTCAAGATAAATTCCTAGATCTTTTTCATAGATTCCTTCTTCAATTTCATTATCTCCCATATGGTATTTATAATGGACATGTTTATTGCCTGCGTGCAGTTTCTTATACATTTCTATATTAAATGTAATTTGCCATGTCTCTGCCCGGTTCTGAATGCTGCAAAGAGGATTGTTTGGTACTGGAATAGTGGAAGCTTGGAATGTTATGTTTTTGCATGCATGTAGGGTTTGAAAGAGTTTTTTGTCTGACACCACTCTGCAGTGACTATTAATTCTATTGCAGTATTGATACACAATTTTCAAAAATACTGGACACAAAACAAGTGTTCTATAAACAAGTACATTTCATACAGAATGCAAAATCACAATACTGTACAATAACAATTTATAAAACAATGATACAATAGTTAATAAATATATTTACTCTTCTTGAACTTCACAGTTTTCACACAAAATATGTTCTTTTAATTCCCAAGACAACTGTCAAAAGGAGAGGTACTGAAAAATGACATATTATAAAAATATCTGATTTCTATACATTCCTGTGCAATGCAGGTACATCATTTCTATGTGACATTGTCCAGCTATAATATATGTAAATAATACATGTAAAATATCTGTATACATTTGTATAAAATATGGTATTTGAATTGATCCAATGCGATTAGAGAATAGCAGTCTACACAAATCCAAGCAGCTGTTTCTTCAATTGTTTCACTTGGAATTGTAAATTAGCCCAGTCACCATCAATGACCCTCATCTGTGGCAGCTTATCCAAATAATCATTTTGCACTGCTTAACTTGACATTACCACTTTGCAAGCAAACCAAGGGTACCTGTAACAGGGGAGATCTGGACTGACTGTCTGGTACATTCGTATTACTGCAGGTAGAGGGCAGCAGTCTCGTGGGATCCGCCTGTCGGTCATGGCGATGACACGGAGAGGTGGGGAAGAGGGTGTGTGTGCTTTCCCTCTCTCCGAGTGGCTGAGGGGCGGGCCTTGGGAGACTGCTTGGCCCATAAGAACTGGCTTGGTTATGCGCTCGGGTGGCCGTGTTGGGGCAGTGTTGCTGGCAGAAAAGGCCAGCGTGAAACAAAGAGCAGGCGAGCCTGGCTGAGGGGCAGCCATTCATAAAAACCCAAAACTAATTTGCACAGAGCAATATAAATAGACACGTACCCGAGGTGACGTGTGTAGAAGTACGGGGAACCCTGGCCAACCCCGGCGTATAGGCATAGCCGAGTGTAGGACGGAGACCCGTGCTGACCGGCTTAGCGGCAGTGGGGGCACTGCATAAGCAGCACTTTTGTTTGTAGTTTTATTACTGTGTTTTATTTTCCCTTTTTCTTTCGCCTTTTGTTTTCATTATTATTTTGAGCACTTGAAGGTGCACGGACTGGGATACCTGTGTTGGTAACCCCGTGGTCCTGGTTTGTCGGCAGTATCCAGACCACGGACAACAGCGCCCTCTGCGGGCTAAACTAAATAAAAGAATAAATAAGGAAAATAAATAAATCTGGGCACCTGTGCGGTGGTTACAAATAAAACCTTCTGTCTCCTGTGTCAGTGAATACCCCCACCCTTCCACACGTGGTGTCAGAGTGGGATTCACTGGCACTGCCCACACAAAGCAGTGCAAAACCAGGGAGCAGAATGGATCCCCAGCAGCCTTAATGGATCTCCTGCGGGAAACCCTTACTGCGGTGGGTCAGGGGAGTGCAAGAGCTGCGAGGCCAGACCTATGGCTACAGCAGCCCACGAAGATGACGGCAGAGGATTGGCCAGAAGCATACCTGGAGGTATTTGAGGCAATGGCGATCTCTGCCGGGTGGGCCCGCAAGCAGTAGGCTAGCTACCTCCTGCCCCAGCTGACTGGGGAGGCGCAGGCGGCAGCGAGGACCCTGGATCTAGCGGCAATGATGGAGTACCCCACACTGAATGCTGCCATCCTCAACCGTGTGGGTGCGACTCCGGAGGACTACCGCCGCAGGTTCAGGGAGGAGAACTTCTCAGCAGAGGAACACCCCAGGGCCATCGCGCATCATTTGCAGGATTACGCACAGGGGATGGTTGAACCCGGGAGCCACCACCACTGCCAGGCTGGTGGAGGTAGTGGTGGTCGAGCGTTTCCTGCAGTGCTTGCCTGCGGGACCGCGGGTGTGGGTGCAACGGCAGGCACCCGCCACCCTAGAGTTGGCGATCCAACTGACAGAGCAGTACCAGGCAGCGGAACCAACGCCCGCTAAGCTGCCTGGAAACTGCGCTACACCGGCACCACCCCCTCGTCTGGCCCCAGGGAGGGCGAAGGGACTGGGGGGAAGGGGTAGCAAGGTCTTTGGACGGAGTGTGGCGGTGGGAGCTCCTGGCCCGAGAACTGGGGCAGAGTGGGGTCACCCACGGGCTGCGGCAGTGTTGGGCTGGGGTCTCGCACGGCCACCCTACCGTCGATCCCCTTTGATGGGTCCTGTGTTTCAACCTCCTGCTGAAGCTTCATGGCAAGAAACCAGTTCACTGATGTGTGGAACAAGCTGGGAGGTGAGCCACATCGACCGGGATTGCCCCACTATGGGATGTGATGTCATTCGACCAGGTAAGACTGTTCCATTCCATCAGTCACTCCAGCAGACGGGTTTTGTGATTCCTGTGTCAGTGGATGATACACAAACCCAGGCTCTCTTAGATTCAGGGTGTAGTCAGTCCCTGATACAAGAGAGCTTAATCTCACCAGGACATAAGCAAATAGGAGGCTCTGTGGTCCAGTGGTTAAAGAAACAAGCTTGTAACCAGGAGGTCCCCGGTTCAAATCCCACCTCAGCCACTGACTCATTGTGTGACCCTGAGCAAGTCACTTAACCTCCTTGTGCTCCGTCTTTTGGGTGAGACGTAATTGTAAGTGACTCTGCAGCTGATGCATAGTTCACACACCCAAGTCTCTGTAAGTCGCCTTGGATAAAGGCGTCTGCTAAATAAACAAATAATAATAACGGGGCAGGTGCATATAAAATGTATTCATGGGGATGTGCGCACTTATCCTAAAATGTATGTGAATCTGAAAATTGGCCAGCAGGTGACGTGAGTGCAATTGGGTTTGTGTCCTCGATTGCCGGTACCGGTAGTTCTGGGACGGGACTGCGAGCAGTTTAAAAATTGGTTGGCTGCTGTGACAGCCCCGTCCTCCTTATTGGCTAAGAAAGAGGAAGTAATTGGCGAGATCTTTCCCTTTCGTGACCCGGATTGCTATTGCCACAGATTTAGACCCCGCAAAACTAAACGGGAACGCCGGGCCGCTAAGAATGAGGGCTGGCAATGGAGGGAGTCCGAGAAGTATCAGGTGGGGGCGATTGGTGAAGAGACTGGGGGGGGGGGCGCGGAGTCAGCGCAGGGGTCTGGCTCTGCTGCCTCCACTCAGGACCGAACTGATCCCGAGTTGGAAGCCATGGGAGCTGATTTTTAGCACGTTCCCATGACTTCCGACTCGAGCAAAGGCGTGACGACGTGCTGGGCAGGCTCTTTGATCAAGCAGCGGTGGTTAATGGTCGTGTGGTCGAGCCCAGACGCGCCGCCACGTACCCTCACTTTGAGATTGATCGAGACCTGTTGTATCGTTTTGAAAAATTACCCCAGACGGGGGAAGTGCTTCACCAGTTGCTCATTCCTCAGCCCTTTAAGGAGGATTTGTTGCAGCTTGCTCACGCTATTCCCCTATCTGGTCATTTGGGAAGGGACAAGACTAAAGCGAGGCTCGTGACACGGTTCTATTGGCTGGGGTTGGATAGTGATGTGAGGCGGTTTTGTGAACGATGTGGGGAATGTCAGAAAGCTAGCCCTAGAGCCGTCCCACGAGCTCCACTGGTGCCATTGCCCCTAGTGGAAGCTCCGTTTGAGCATATTGGAGTAGATATAGTGGGACCGTTAGAAAGGAGTGCGGCAGGATACACACACCTATTGGTCATTTTGGATTATGCTACGCGTTATCCAGAGGCCATTCCCCTCCGATCTGCGTCTGCTAAATCTGTTGCCAACGAGCTCGTGAAGGTTTTCTCCCGGGTGGGGATCCCCAAGGAAATACTGACCGACCAAGGCACCAACTTTATGTCCCGGCTAGTCCGTGGAACATGTAAACTTTTGGGGATTAAGACCATTAGAACCTCGGTTTTTCACCCTCAGACCGATGGTCTTGTGGAGCGTTTTAACCCTTTGCGGTCCATTGTCGGACTGGGTCCGACATTGCAATTATTCCTCACAGGTCCTTTGTCGGACTGGGTCCGACATCATTATAGCAACGCAATAAACGGGTGTTTAGTCGTTTTTTCTCCGGAAAAAGCCGAGAAAACCATTCAATTGCCGAGTGGTAGCGACAGGAGCCGAGACAAGTTTGAAAAAAAAAAAAAAAAAAAAAAAAGGCGTATTTCATGAATAGTCATACATGGTATCAGGTATCAGATAATGGGCGTCCATAATAAACAAGCTGGCTAAGTGCGTCAGCGCACTGAGACTATCATGGACATTTGCAGAGCTTTTTTCAGATGTTATAGTAATAAAATAATGACTTTGATCGCATTATTGAGGAGTTTGGTGATAAAACGAGTGATCTGGAGATGATCGATCGGTATGTACGACTATTATTATTATTATTATTTATTTCTTACACAGCTGAACGCTATAGCAAACAAAAGGCTGGGGAGGGGCTGGAGATGCCTAGTGTGTGCTTTGTTGATATGCAGGGCCATTTAAACCCGTTTGACTGTGAAAAAAAATACTTTTAAACAGCGCGTATAAAATTAACTGCGCGTGTGAAAATTAATTATTCCTGGCGTGCCTGACGCGCGATTAATAAATGGACCGCAAAGGGTTAATAAGACCCTCAAAAACATGTTGCGCAGATTTGTAAACAGTTACGTGCGCTACTGGGACCAGCTGATTCCTCCCCTTCTCTTTGCTATCAGAGAGGTATCCCAGGCTTTCACAGGTTTTTCGCCATTCGAGTTGCTGTATGGTCGGAGACCCCGGGGTGTGCTCGATCTGGTCAGAGAGATGTGGGAGGAGCAGCAGGACAATTCGACCAATACTGTCCGGTATGTGTTGGATCTGCGCAAACGTCTTGAGTCTGTAGGAAAATGGGCATATGACAATTTGCAGCAGGCTCAGCACAGACAGGAGACCCAATATAACAGGGGGGCCCGGTTGCGCACGTTTCAGCCGGGGGATAAGGTGCTTCTGTTACCCAGCTCTGAGTCCAAACTTCTGGCGAAGTGGCAAGGACCGTTTGAGGTTACACGCCGGGTTGGTACGGTGGACTATGAGATCTGCCAGCCGGAGTGACGAAGAGAAAAGCACATTTACCATGTAAACCTGCTGAAGCCTTGGTTACAGCAGGAGGCTTTGTTAGCGGCGCAAGCAGATGACGTCACCGACCTGGGACCTGATCTTTCTGTGTTGGCGAAACAAGGGTCGGTACAGATTGCAGATAATCTGACACCAACCCAGAAATGCCAGGCTCGGGCGCTGGTGGTGGAGTTTCCTGATGTGTTTTCTCCCGTCCCGGGGCAGACTCGAGTAGCCCACCATCACACTGAGACTGAGCCGGGGGCGCTAGTTCGCCACAGGCCGTACCGCATACCTGAGCGCAAAAGGCAGGTAGTAAAGGCAGAGATTGACGAGATGCCCAGACTGGGTGTAATAGAGGAGTCCCAAAGTGACTGGAACAGTCCAATTGTTTTAGTGGATAAGCCGGACGGGTCAACTCGATTTTGCATTGACTTCAGGCGAGTTAATGAGAAATCGAAGTTTGACGCTTATCCCATGCCCCGGGTAGATGAGTTGCTGTAGCGTCTAGGCACGGCTCATTTTATGACGACACTGGATTTAACGAAGGGGTACTGGCAGATACCCCTGACCCCAGAATCCAGAGAGAGGACGGTGTTTTCGACTCCCTTCGGGTTATACCAATTTAGGACGATGCCTTTTGGGTTGCATGGAGCACCAGCCACGTTCCAGCAGATGATGGATCGCATTTTGCGGCCCCATCAGCAGTACGCCGCTGCTTACATAGATGACGTGGTTATCCACAGTGAGGACTGGCCGAGTCATCTGTGTAAGGTAGTGGCGGTACTGCAATCCTTGCAGGAGGCTGGGCTCACTGCTAACCCAAAGAAATGTGCCATTGGGAAGAGTGAGTCGGAGTATTTGGGGTATCGAGTAGGGAGTGGCTAGATCAGACCGCTGATTGCTAAGGTGAAAGCCTTGGCTGACTGGCCGGTCCCTACGACCAAAACCCAGGTGCGCTCTTTCTTGGGACTAGCGGGCTATTATAGGAAGTTCATCCCGAGCTTCGCCACGCTCGCTGCTCCTTTGACAGACCTCACCAGGAAGGCTGCCCCAAATACGGTTCAGTGGACGGAGCCGTGCCAGAGAGCCTTTCTCGCTTTGAAGCAAAGGCTGTGTAGCAAGCCAGTGCTATGCAGTCCTGATTTTAATAGGAGGTTCACCCTGCACACGGATGCGTCAGAGACAGGTCTCGGGGCAGTGTTGTCTCAGGAGGTGCGGGGAAGCGAGCACCCGATCCTGTATATCAGCAGGAAGCTCCTTCCCCGCGAGAAAAACTATAGTACCATCGAGAAGGAGTGTCTCGCAGTAAAAGTCACTCCGGTACTACCTCCTGGGGCGACACTTCACCCTGATTACAGATCATGCCCCCTTAGCATGGCTTCACCGGATGAAGGATAACAACGCCAGAATCACGCGGTTGTACTTGGCCCTGCAGCCCTATGCCTTCAGGGTAGTCCACCGAGCAGGGAAACTGCATCAAAACGCAGACTTTTTCTCTCGGGAAGGCATTGGGTTGTAGGATTTTCGAATGGACCGGTGGTGCCATTCTGAGGGGGAGGATGTGTAACAGGGGAGATCTGGACTGACTGTCTGGCACATTCGTATTACTGCAGGTAAAGGGCAGCAGTCTCAGCAGTGGGATCCGCCTGTCGGTCATGGCGATGACACAGAGAGGTGGGGAAGAGGGTGTGTGTGCTTTCCCTCTCTCCGAGTGGCTGAGGGGCGGGCCTTGGGAGACTGCTCGGCCCATAAGAACTGGCTTGGTTATGCGCTCGGGTGGCTGTGTTGGGGGAAAATACAGTGTTGCTGGCAGAAAAGGCCAGCGTGAAACAAAGAGCAGGCGAGCCCGGCTGAGGGGCAGCCGTTCATAAAAACCCAAAACTAATTTGCACAGAGCAATATAAATAGACACGTACCTGAGGGGACGTGTGTAGAAGTACGGGGAACCCTGGCCAACCCCAGCGTATAGGCATAGCCGAGTGTAGGACGGAGACCCGTGCTGACCGGCTTAGCGGCAGTGGGGGCACTGCATAAGCAGCACTTTTGTTTGTAGTTTTATTACTGTGTTTTATTTTCCCTTTTTCTTTCGCCTTCTGTTTTCATTATTATTTTGAGCACTTGAAGGTGCACGGACTGGGATACCTGTGTTGGTAACCCCGTGGTCCTGGTTTACTGTCGGCAGTATCCAGACCACGGACAACAGCGCCCTCTGCGGGCTAAACTAAATAAAAGAATAAATAAGGAAAATAAATAAATCTGGGCACCTGTGCGGTGGTTACAAATAAAACCTTCTGTCTCCTGTGTCAGTGAATACCCCCACCCTTCCACAGTACCATTTTTGATAACTTGAACTTTCTTCACCAACTTGAGGAGGGTGTATCAACATATAAGAGTAAGGTAATAAAGGGTTAATGGATCATTTTAACGCTTGACAGGAAAGTGTAACTAAAAACAGGTAGGCACTCCTTGTTCAGTACCCCTTTTGAAAGTTGTTCTGGTCATTTGGTTTTGGACTTGTTTTTAATGTTGGCAAGCACTCCTTTTTAAATGTTTTGTTAACATGCCATTGTTCTGAAATAAAATCTTCAGTACTATATTCAAAACTACAGGAACATAAATGGTCAAAACCCTTGCAGTATATATAATATGCATTAATATACCATAATATCAAAACCTTTTATAATAATGCATGTATAGCACTTTTGTGACCAGCACATACAATGATTTATTACAGCAATATCAATTCCTATAAGGTACTGAGGCAGGATAAACTGCAGCTCAAAGAATAACCTTTTTTTTTTTAAAATCATAATTGGCTATTTTTATAATGACTTGATAAAGAAAAATCATTATAGTTTAATAATTATATACTGTACCTTTTTTGTTGCTTTTATTGTTTTAAAACAAAATTACATTTTAAACAATGGCAGCCCATTATTACCTACAGTATAACAGAAAATAAAAGCTGTTTTTAATGTTATTGAAATCTTTGTAATTAAATGAAGAAAAAAACTATATAGGCTTCCTATGATTGTTTTTAGCCATTTACAAAAAACAAGGTTTTTACTTTTCAGTAGCAGTTCCTTTCTTTCTCACTACCTACAGTCTCACTGCACCACACACTAAGCAAAAGCTCCTAAGGTATGCTGAAGTAGGAGGACAATCTGGTCTAAATGCTGTCCTTAAAAGAGGGGACCATTGGCTGGGTATCCCAGGAAGTAGCTTATTAACTAATGCCGCAAGGGTGGCCCAGCAAAAAAAAGAACAAATAAATAAATAATAATATATATATATATATACAGAATATGTACTGGTAGACATGGTAGTGTATGATTAGAGAACACAAACTGGTGAAACAGCCATAAGCGTATGCCATTTTGTATACTAAAGAATAGCTGCTGAAAGGAAATTATTTACCTTTTGTTTGATACATAATAGCTACGACCTTTAGTTCACTGGTTCCGAAGTGCATACATTGCAAAAATCCCATGATTTTGCTTAGTTGATAGTTTCACGTTTCATGCTTCAGATTGTAAAGCATAGTAATTCACACCTTACAGTGCCCTTCTGTTCATCCTTCTCTTCAGATAATACGTTGCTGTAGTGAACTACTGAGACCCACAGCATAGTTCACTGTGTGGTTCTTGTTTTCACCAAATGCACGTGTCGTCTTGACCTTTTTTCTGTTTGTTTTCTTCTGAAGTGCTAAACAGGACTTCTCTGTGCAGATGTACATGCAGTCTTGTTCCATCAAGCCAGTTCATAAGATCTCATGTAGTTCGGTATGCAGTGACAGACATAGTGGCTGAAATAAAATCCAGATGCACATCTCCTGTTCTGAGTCCTACAGGGCAGCCGGTAACAGCTGGGAAAAAAAAAAAATTACATAATTATATATGTATATATAATATACGTATCTAAGCTCTGGGATATGCTATTGATCTGCCTGATCTTTTCTGCTGAACTTGGTGGGTGGTCAACCCATTTTAAAGGCTCAAGTTCTAAAGCCAGTGCCAAGAAACTTTGTGACTGCAAGCAGACAGAATTTGTTTGAAACTAAAATCACCATGAAATGCCACGGTTTACATTTGACGCTATCTTGCACGCAATGCTTTGGCAAAAAGTATCAAGCCGTTTGTTTGGCTCACGATACGTTTATAGTGTGCTATTTCCATCACACTCCCACGGTAACAACCTTCAGTCCTGCCGAAAAAATATTCCTGCAGCTTTATTAATGATGAATATGACCCAAGCAGGTTGATTTTCTAAATGAATTCATTGGCGTTTAGTCCTTTATTAAAGAGCACAGTGAAACCTTGCTTAGGGGTCCCTCAGTATGGAGACCATCTCTCTATTAAAGCCAAAGTGTAACAGTACTGATATGCTTCTATTAACTGAAAAGGCACCATCAATATACCCAGCCCTGTATTCAGTATCAAGGCCACCATCTGTAGTCTCAAGTATATTAAACCTCTGTTCATATATATATATATATATATATATATATATATATATATATATATACATGAGAAACAGACACAGTAAATGAAAACAAAAATAATAATGCTTTAAAAATGACACTAACTCAAAAAAAAAAAAAAAACTACCAGTTAAATATAAAAAATCCAAATACCTGCAGGTGTTGGGGTTGAATTTCTTCCCCAGAAGCAGACAGGTGGCGTCGCTCTCTTTGCACTCGCACTGGCAGGTAACTGAGGTCAGGGGCTGTCTGCTTGGACAGCTCTCCCGGCAGACACAGCTGCACTGCTTCTCATCCCAGCTCTGATCAGGCCGGCAGGACTCGGGGCCTGAATCCTCACCACAGACGCACTTGCATGAAGCCTCGTCCAGCCTCCGCCTGGCTCCGCAGCTCGACTGGGTCAGCCCATTCCGGCACAGGCACCGACAGCTCTCCTCATCAAACCACATTCGAGGTCCGCAAAAGTCTGCCAGAGCCTCGCTCAGGGATCCTGTTTGGAAGGAAAGAACGCAAAGGGGATGAGAGGCGAATTAATAGAATGCAAAGGGAACCTGACAGGAAATGTGCTGTATGGAGAGTTGGAGCCATTTCTGAGTCTAGTTTAAACTTTGCTGCCTCCTACAATATAATTTTTCCTTTGATTAATTACCTTCCCTAAATATTTCACGTATTAAGTCAGATAGTGAAATAAAGAAATACTGTACTGCATATTCTCACCAACCTCTTATAACATTTTATAAATAAGGCCTACTCAAGATAAGGATCTTTTATTTTTTTTTGGAAGCCGACCCAGTGGTTGAAAAAGGACATCAGATAGCAAGCCTGGGAAATAATGAACTAAGCAGAAACAGCAATAGATAATGATCGAACTCATACATAATAGGATAGTAAACTGGTAAGACATGAAATTTTAAGAGGAATGTATGTTTAGATCAGCTGCAGGAAACCTACCAAATGTGCTCATGTCATCCGGCACACACTGACAGTCAACAGGGTCCCAGGACAGACCAGGAGGGCAGGATGAGTCTGGCCCAGCACATCTGTAAAGACATGATTGGTTATGAGTTTTCTTATATTGACACTAACTTTTTAATTATCATGGCCCCACCGGCTCTATGGTTTCGTATAGAACCGGTTGGTGACAGTGGTGTAGTGGAGCGCGGAACATGGCGGAACATCGCTCCGGTGCTATTTTCTATAGACAGCAGTGGTGTAGTGGAGCGGGAACATGGCAGAACATCGTTCCGGTACTATGTTCTATAGACAGCAGTGGTGTAGTGGAGCGTGGAACATGGCAGAACATGGCGGAACATCGATCCGGTACTATGTTCTATAGACAGCAGTGGTGTAGTGGAGCAGGAACATGGCGGAACATCGCTCCGGTACTATGTTCTATAGACAGCAGTGGTGTAGTGGAGCAGGAACATGGCAGAACATCGTTCCGGTACTATGTTCTATAGACAGCAGTGGTGTAGTGGAGCGTGGAACATGGCAGAACATGGCGGAACATCGCTCCGGTACTATGTTCTATAGACAGCAGTGGTGTAGTGGAGCAGGAACATGGCGGAACATCGCTCCGGTACTATGTTCTATAGACAGCAGTGGTGTAGTGGAGCAGGAACATGGCGGAACATCGCTCCGGTACTATTTTCTATAGACAGCAGTCTGACATGATGGAGAAAAGCACTTAGTGGAAATAATTGTAGAAATTAGATAAATACATTACCTATTGTTACCTGTTGTTACTAGTGGAGTACACCACTGCCATACACTACCATGAGTTTAACGGTCACATGATTTTTCTAGAATCCGAAACCAAAGACAATTTGCAAATAACAAAGAATATTGAATTGCAAATGTCATACATCTCGTTTTGTCAGTTTACAAATGCATTTTCATTTCTTCCAAACTAATAAATAGCTTAAGTTTCGACATTGTATAATTATTTAATACAAAATCTTTTCTTTTTTTTTTACCTTTAAACCAGTTACTTTTGACAAAAGGTAGTTTGAAATAATCAATGTATTTCTGTGCATCATGACTGAAACAAAACAAGAGAAAATACATACTTGTTCACTTTGCTTAGCCTTCCTTTTAGGTTTTGGTTTTTTTTAGTACTCACCGAGCAAGTTTGTCCTTTATCGACCTCCTGATGACAGAGTGGGGTGGCCTGCTTGGGTTGCTTTTGGATTTGCACTCACAGGATGTGTGGTTTACAAAGCTGATCATAACTATCTCAGGGTGTCCAGACGGAGGAACTGTGAACTCAAGAAGCTAAAATAACAAGCGTGTTAGTAACGTAAATCCCCCATCGCAGCTGCAAATACAAAACTAGAGCTATCAGTATCGTGGAAAAGCAGATCAACACGATCACCATCCACAGACTGTCCATAGAAAATGTAAGAGTCACATTCAGCCGGGCATGCTCCTCCATATACTCCCATGCTCTACAAATCTCAATTTCTTCAATATCAACCACATGTAATCAGAATTTGATATTTATGTGAAATGGGCAGTGTTGTGTTACGTATTGTGAACCCTGTCGTGAGATGAGGAAAAAAACACCACAAATGCTGACAAGCCTTTTTTGCATTGTAGTTAAGTAGCACGCTTGTGAGGTGAGTTGTCACAGGTTCGGACCTGGTATCCACCTTGTTACATATACGGACATGCGTACCAGCGACCTCACCGTATTACTGCCCAAAAGGGAAAACACATCAACTGTGGCAGGAATCAACCAAAGAACACTTGCTTTTGTGTGGTGGTGTTATTCCCCTGTTACAGTAACATTCCAGTTCATTTTCCAGGGTGGAAGAGTATATCAGAATGCAGAGTAATCGGATGCTTACTGTTTTGCTGCTGTAGTTGTGGCTGCTGTTGGTACAGTGCCAGCCCTCGTGGTTGCAGCAGCCTCCACAGCGATGCACGGACACACATGATGGCTTGTAGAAGTGAACTGTGCTCTCAGGGAACTCCTTGGTGATGTCCAGGCACACTTCTCTAGGAGTGCATTGTGTCTTTTCATATTCCAGCATGATACCTGTTACAAAAAAAGAAAAGCTTACAGCTAGTAATAAAAAAGAATTCTAAACTATATATATATATATATATATATATATATATATATATATATATATATATATATATATATATATATATATATATATATTCAGTTGGGCTGTGACAAGTTAGATTTATACTGTACGTTGTTACTATTAGTTTAGAGTTGAATGGACCACGTAACCCAGGACGCACTAGAAAAACATGGAACTAGATACTGTAGGAACTCGATAACCCAGCAGCCGACACAGTTTGAATGCGCTTCGATACTGGAGAGAGACCCTAGACTGTGTTATTGTTTATACTGGATTGCCTGTAAGACTTCTCATTTTTCTAGGTAAAATACAGATCCAGAAACACATGTAATTATGTATATCTCAACCCGGCTGTAAATCCACAGTCATTTACTTTCGTAACAAGGCCATTTGACCCTGCCATTTACCCTGCAGACGTACTCCCTGTGCATCACTGATTAGAACCCCACATGAAACCCCAAACTCCCTTTGCTGCAGTGTGCTAGTGGCAGGATAAATGGACTTCATCCAATTTAAAGTGAAAAGAAAGTCCAGAACTGAGAAGGACCTTGCAAAAAACTTGTTAAACGAGTGAGAAAGTGTATACAACCTTGGCTCTAAATAAAAAAGATTCAATACCAATAGGATTGCTTAGTAGTTTATCAATGTTTTACTCCTGTATATTTTGAAGGTAGAACCCACCATTCAGCAATAAGCCTCAGAATTTAGCCAAAGATGAATGCCCAGGCTGGATGATTCATTTTTGTCGTGAGTGTTTAAAATTCACTTTGTTGAGAGATAGCTTAGTAATTGGCTACAGGGGTGGTTTCAGTGCCTTACTTCGTAAGCTCTCCTCAGTCATCCCTCCTGCATACAGCGGGGCCTCCTTCACATAGCCCCAAGCTGCCTCTTCATGCTCGGGTTCGTTGGGTATGAGAGCAGCCTTCCTGTGCAGGCACTGCTGGAGGAGACGGTACTCTGGGTATAGGAGGTCCAGCAGCTTGTCCAGACTCGAGGGAAACTGCAGCTGTTCCACCAGATCACTGCCTAACTGACCCTGCAAGAACAAAGCAGCATGCGTGGCTAATGGAATCATTCTGTGTATCTTACCCATCATGCATTTCTTTTTGCTACATAGGTCTCACGGGTGCAGTTTTGACGTTATAGCAAACATGTATTTACATTTTAACTGGCTGTAAAGTATGTCAGTCAAGCTAGTTGGGTAATGGCAGGAAATACCTTGAAAGGGTGGGGACAATTTTAGTCCCCAGCTGCAATGAACAAAGGAAATACAGGACTACCTGAAAGTAGCTTGCAAACAAAGTTTTATTTACCGCAGTCTAATACCAGATATAATTTAACATGTCGGCCAAAAATGAAATCCATGGCAGTTGTTTCACCTTGAACGGAACTACCATAGGTTATATCAGCAGAAAGGACCAGGTCTATCGCTCCATTCTTATTTTTCCATGTGTATCTATGTGGCCCCATGTTGACTTTTTTCCTACTTAGCATACATTTTTTTAAGTGAGCGCCAGCGAAAAATATTATCTTTTAAGTTTCATCTTATATCATAATGCTAAAAAACATACCAAACACTGAAGTTGTTTTAAGATGGGCTCACTTTAAAAAAAATCAATGGTTGTAAAGTGGGGAAAAATGACCTTAAAATTTGCAACATTGCACGTGGGCCTACATCAGATTCTATACACATGGCAATAGACAAGTTCATTTCTGCAAAACTTCCATAGTAAATATTCAATTTTTGGCTGTCCCTTGTAGACAAAATTCCCATTATATTTACTGTACTTACTCATTAATCTGGTCCTTAAATAGCTTACACTAGACTAAATGACTACCAATCTACAAAGAAAAATCCCGTTTGGGCTTGCAGTGAGAACTTAGCTTCTTAATACAGTGTCTCTCTTTCAAACTTGAATACCGCTCACTCTGCCCAAGTTCCCTGGGGTTTGAAGTACAACAAAAAAATGATGTTTTAAACGAGATGTTTACACCTGGGCATGTTCATAAAGAACACTGGGCTGACTCAAATATCCCCTAGGAAGTGCTGAAATGCTGAACGTTTTCAAACACAGTATCCTCTTTTATTCAGAGAAGTCCACAGGTGCTGCTTAAAAACAGTGGTGGCCAGATTAAGGACCAACTGAACAAAGGATGGATGTTCACTTCCTTTCCCCAGGCAAGGTGCAGCATAATCGGCCACTGTAATGTATTTGGTGTCCTTGAAAAAGGATTGACAGCAGTATATAAGAAGCCCATTGCAAAACAGAGACAGCAGTTTCCACAAAACAAACTATGATTTATTTTTCTGTAGAGCTTGGTTTAGCCTGTTCTCAGATAGTGGTCTGGCAAATGTTTTTACAGGTTTCCTCATTAGAACATCTTTAGCCAAAAGTAAAGCATGGTGTAGGTTTTCCAGTGATGTTCATTGCAATTATGCCAAACATCAGACCCCTCTGTTCCCCTCAGAAAAACATTATTTAAAACTCTTAGCTCTTATATTTTACTTTGTCCTTCAACATCTAGATATTATGAGATAAAAACTAAATCTGTTGTTACATAGAGTTAAACAGAGATTACCTCTAAAAATAGGTGGTTGATACAATGCTGTAAAATGCTCTAGAACAAACAGCAGTGGTGTATATAGGTTGCTCAAAGAAACCCCTAAGTGTAGTAGGCACATGTTTCAGCTAGTTTGCAGCTATTACCCTTATCTTACGACACAGACTCGGTTAATTCCCTGAATGCAACAGATCTGTTGGATACTGTCAGGTTTGTTAAGCATGTAGCTTTCAGTTAAGAACTCCTCATAACTTTTAAGCCCTTTTTAACTTATGACATAATCTACAAATGACACTTTCAGTTATATTGTTACATACTATTATTACTTCTTTATTTCACATTTGCATTATTCACGTCTCTGTAAAGGATGGCTCTTCATATATGGCTCCACTTAGAAGTGGATTAATTATCCCATTCCATGGCACATGTTTAATGAACACAAACATACTGAGGCTGTGTCTTTGTGAAGTCTGGTTAAACCTCTTTTTCATCTGTCTTTTTTTTAAAAGGTCTTTGCTGCTATCTAGTCAGCTATTTAGTTTTAATAACTAAACGTATTTGATGGCACAGTCTTTCCTTTCTTCTGTTAACTATGGCACTGCCCTTAATATTTCACGAATGTTTAAGTCCGATGGAATAATGTAAAGAGTACTGTGCATTCTAGGTAACTGGAAACCACAGTGTGATTAGTACCAGTACAGAGACCAACTCGCTATTCAATTTGCTCCTATTGATGGCAATGCAAAGTCACCATCAATATTAAGACCACCCCTGTGTTCAGTAATCAGACTCTGCAGTTCCAGGTGTATCAAACAGCTGTTCTAAAAAGATCAGCATTACCTAAATGACACCTTGATAAAATAATACCTAGAAAAATGGTTAAATTGCTCAATATAGTGTTATGCAGCTCAATACATTCTTTTAACCTAATGTAATTAAATGTTTCAAGAAAATCTATGTTCCATTACATTTTGTTGGCCCTAATGACCAACCTTAATAGTGCGGTTTCACTCTAATTAAACGAAAGTGCAAGGCTTTGAAAATGACATCATCTCACCTCAGTTTCTTCCCCTTCCTTATAGTACTCATAATAATCCTGGCCAGATTGAGATCCACAGCTGGGTGTAAACACTGGTAGAATCCAAAAGTAAATGTGAAATCTCCACATAGTGCAAACAGAACCACCAAAAGAAGAGCAACCAATGGGCTCAATGAAGTACAGCGCTTCCCTTGCTGTGATGACTTAATTTCCAGCTAGCGGTACCAAATGAAGCAACCCTCCTTGTTCAGAAAGAGAACACCTTTAACCTTGCCTAGACTTGCAACAGCACATACTTTCCCTCCTTTGGATTTTCAATAAGACCTCATTTGCACTCTTCAATCTTCTTGGCATTTGCTGTTTTATATTTAAATCAATCAGTGAAAGTTGTCAAAGCTTTGCCAAAGTTTATTTGCACAGCCAATTCAGGCAGATACTGAATTCGCAGTCGGGACAGAGAGAGAGAGAGAGACGGTTTCTGACAGGATGGATATACTTAAGCCCTGGCTTTTGCTGCTGAGAACTCCCCTCCTATTTGACGTGGGAAGAGATATTAATAGGAGGAGCTGTTTTTTTTCAGCTTGCTTCATACTTTTTTTATCAACAGACAGATTTTTGCAGAGGATGAACAAGTCTAAACAGCAGTGCTGCTGCTTTTTCTTTCTGGATTGTTTTAATATCAGTTAACCGCTTGAATGCGTGATGGTTCTTCTACAAGTTTTGGAAACAGAATGGATTAAAAGCACCATTGAATTGGGCACAAACTACTGTGTTACACTCAGTGTTTTAACTGAATAACAAGGACAAACCGGGTGGTTATGGTACGTTTTGGGACTTTAGTGTTTGAAGAGAAAGGTTTATTGCTTCTGAGCTGTGTATAAAATATGAAGCAAACACAAAGTGTGCACCGTGGTGTTATAAATGAGCAGTTCTAGATGCCTGACTGAAAACTTGTCAATCATGAGGGAGAACAGTCATTATAATCAAACGATTTCATTAATAGCACAGCACCTCCCCCATCCCTAAACTGTCTCTTGATGAAGAAATGTTACTGTGCTCACATAAGTAACATGCCATGTTTATATTGTGTAAATTGCAAGAAATTATGTTTCTTTAATTAATATTCGGAAAGCATATTTTTACACATTAAAGGCATTATTTATTTCTTAGACACCCTTATCCAGGGCGACTTACAATTGTTACAAGATATCTCATTATTTTTACATACAATTACATTATTTTTTACACATTATTTTTACATACAATTACCCATTTATACAGTTGGGTTTTTACTGGAGCAATCTAGGTAAAGTACCTTGCTTAAGGGTACAGCAATAGTGTCCCCCACCTGGGATTGAACCCACGACCCTCCTGTCAAGAGTCCAGAGCCCTAACCACTACTCCACACTGCTGCCTATTTAGGTACGCAGCTTATCTGGACCACTGCACGCATCCACTCACACTGTGCAGTACCGTTTGTTGGAATATGCAGATGGTTTTGGTTGCATAGCTGTTTTGTCAAGTGACTCACATGCCAGGATCTGAGCCAATGAGAAACCTGGTTGGCCCTTGTCAGAGCCATTGATACGATAATGAATCAGAACTGGCGAACTGGAAGAAGAAAAATCATTCCTGTTTTTCATGTGTACTGGTTATTTTTATAATGGCTCAGATTGGGACGCAGATCTACACGCATGCCGTGCTACAGAACATCACAGGTGCTCTTTGATTACTCAACAGGATATTCACTTCATCGTATTACCAGTAAGTGAGAAAAATTGACTCCCCTCCCAGCTGTAATTAAAAACTGACATTCCTGGAACATTCTGAAAATCAGCAGGAACCACTTACTTGTTTGACATTGAGAAGGGGAGTGTATACAGTTAATTAAACTATTGAATTCCTGCCAGTTGGTTAGTATAGTTGTAGCTTTGACAAAGTACACAGCCACACAATGAGATTATATTTGAAACAGAACATAAGTTAACATTATATAATGTGTTGAAATTATAAGATGGCATCAGTTGACAGTTTCACTAATATGATGACTGATAGTTCACATCATATGAAACACCCAGAGCCACTGTCACATGTATACGTACATGTCTATTGCACTGTATATGTGCAGCAGGACTCTTACGCTATGTAGGTATATGCTAGTCTTCGATGGTGCAATATATCTTTAGTTAAAGGATGTGCGATAAACAATCAATGGTGTAACTATAAATGTATTATAAGGATGTAACAATGTAATACAGTTATTATTAATAATAAGACTATATCAATATAATGCCATAAGAGCATGTAACTAAGGCATTTATAAATAACGAATCACTTAACAGGACATGAGGCTTGATATTAGTATAATGTGTCTTACAAATATTACTGTAATAAACTGTTATGTCAGTGCAGCAGGGCAGAGGCCCTCATGAATTAAGAATGCTTTTGTGTATTTTGTTCGTTTTTCTTTTCTTTTTTTTTGTATAAATAATTTGAGAGCCAGACACTCAGCCTGAGACACGGTTCCAGACAAGTTTGTTTACTGGGAATCGCAACTGATGATTGGACGGCTGCGCTTCCTTGACCAGCTGGAGGGCGTGTCCCGGTGGCATCTCAGACACACCTCCATACTGTAGCCAAGGGCAGGATCGTCCACGCTACCCGAACAACAAAACCGTCAAGCAAACATATGATCCAAAGCCTCTGAGGACTGTGTGTGAATCAGGGGGCAGGGTTTTAATTATTATACAGAGCAGGAATTTGTTTAGATATAAAATAAATATAGCGAGGTGTGTCAGCAGGACCTCCTTGAATAGCAAAGCCTTCATGGCAAACTGTGTTTTTGTTTTGCCTGTCTGTATTTTCACCATTGTAATGGTGACCATTGTAGCATCATGCAGTCTTGTTGTCATTGTTCATAAATCTGAATGCCTGCCTGCATGGCATCTTCCACGACAACTTCCGGTGTCTCTACCCACTATCACATAATGTTACTGAACGTCTAACCCAAAAACGACATGTTTATACATTGTTTCAAAAATAGATATTTAAGACGACCTATCCTTTTTCCCAATTCTTTGTATTTTTAAATAATAATAATAATGATAAATCCTTAATTTCCTGCCTACAGGGTAGCAGCAATGCTATCAGCAGGTAATGAAGCATGATATATATCAGTGGTTTTGGCTCTGGATGTATGCAGCTTAACATCACTGATATGCTACAGGTGCCAGCCGGTTTGTGTGAGGAGATCCTCTGGCTAAGGAAGCCCTAACTCATTACCTGTCTAGAGCCAAGCCTGGTCTCCATGGAGATAGAACCCTATACATTGTAAACGATACAGCACAAGCTTAAACTACAAAGCAAGTTATCCAATTAGAGACACTCCAATAAGTATGATTTACTTTGCACTACTTTGTTCTTCTTTAAGAGTAAGATATAGCAGAAAATATTAAACAGTAATATCAGTTTTTTTTAATGTGTTTACTGTTTTTTTTTCCTCTGGAAAGGCAAAAATATATATACATAGTGCATAAAAAACATCTGTGCAGAATAAGCCTTTCAGTGGTATTAAATACAATAACAATAATTTCAAGTTTCCACAATCGCTCGCTTCCAACCAACTCTCAGGACCCACTTGTTCTCTTTTGCTTTTAATGCTCTCTAAGCCTGGTATCTGTTATTAGCTGTTGTCTAAATTGTTATTTCAGGTTTTCACTTCATCTTATTATTTTAATTCTGCTTGACACACACATCCACAATGTTTAGAATTCACATCCTAGCCGTTTATTTAATGTATTATGCCTATATTTAATGTATTTGCATTTTTTTCGCTGCTGTATTTAATGTACTATGCCCTGTATTTAATGTATTATGCATTGTTCCTCACTATCTTGTAAAGCGCTTTGTGATGGTGGTCCACTATATAAAATAAATATTGATTGATTGATTGATTAAAGAGATATATTAAGTGAAAAAATTAAAAAAGGGAAATAATGTTTAAAACTGTAAAGGAAGAACTGTACTAGCTTGTTTTAATAATAGATACAACACAAAAGTATTAAATAAATACACACAGAAAAAAATAAATAAATAAATAAACAAAAAATAAAAAAGGCGTTGCTGAGCCATGAAAAGACTATGGGATAGAGTTCAGTCAGAGGTTATTAACGTAAGAAAGAAAAGGTTGCCATGCTTTGTTAAATTTCTCCTGTATTACCTGTAAATACAATACTCTGTATAAAGTAAATTATCAATATTTCAGCATTATAAAACAAAGGAATCTCACTTGCAAATAATTACATTTTAAATTAGTATATCTTCACTGTGTTATGCCCCTAATCTAATATAAATGGAATAGCTGGTATAACCTAAGTGAGAAGATGAAAACATAACAATAATAGCCCTAATAATAATCCTCAGTGGGCACCACAGATATACAAGACAAAACACATTTGATAGGTTTGTTTCAATCTAAAAAAATAAAGTATCCTTCCGCAATGTTATATATACTAACAAAGGGAAGAGGAGGTCGAGGGAGAAAAAATAAATAAATAAATAATAATAATGATGATGATAATAATGATTATATATATATATATATACACACACACACACACACACACACACATACACACACACATACAAGAGAGTAAATCATTCGTTTCTTGTGCAGCATAGAGGACATGTCAGGGAAAATCCTAATCTTTGAATTACCATACCATAGATCTCCTTTCTTTCGAGCAGCCATAAGAATGCTGACTTTGCTCTCTTCATTCCTATGGGATTGCCTTCGGGAAGGCCAAGAATTGTAGGGAACCATTCCCACCCTCGACCCCTCGGGAATCCCACAAGTATTTTTATGCCTGGCACGGTTCTCAAAGTCGTCCATTTTGTCTTGAAGTTCCAAAATAGCTATGTCCCTGCTCTTCTTACATTAGGCTATTTCCTGGCGCAGGGCCAGCATTGCAGCCTCGTGGTCCCCATGTCTTGACTCCCACTCTGATACCCTCTTATTCGTAGATTGTAATTCATGAATTACCTTCAATTGAATTGAACTGTCAGTTTTATGAAGACGGGTGTAGATGGTATCTGGTATTTTGGAGATGCCATTATCCATTTCAGAAATGAACCCCGAAGGGGGCGAAGGCGAGTCTGTCAGTGCATCTGCGGCTGAGGAAGGTGTCTCTCTGGGAGGGCCGCATCTTTCTTGCTGTCCGGGTTCTTTTTTGAACAATGTAATATATATTGTTGTCTCTATCAGATTATCAGAATATCTATCAGAATCAGATTAAAAAGGATTTAGTTGAGATTCATAAAGAGCTGATGTGGACACTTCCTTTCAGCACGATGCCATCACATCATCCTTACCAGCATTTTTAGACCCAATTTGAAATGCACGATTTGGATGCCGATCAACAACAGACACCTCATGGTACCAAGCTACTGAACCGCCTGCATTCATGGTGCCTGACCAGTAGGGGCCACTGAAGTGCAATGGGGTGAAATATCCCCTGTCGATATTCCTCTCCTTTATGTGACTGCATATGCAATGCACCCAGTGGGCCCCCAGTCAAGATTGGTGCTGAGTTTTAACCAAGCAATATCTTCACTGGATGCTCCATTGGGCACTAATCCATTTGGAACCTTCTTGATGTTACAGCTTGAACAATGTTGATCCCCCTTCAGTATTCAACATACCAATAGAGTAGCATCCTGGATATACCAGTCGCCCTTTTACGGTCCCCTTATTTACAGCAAGACCCTCAACTTGAATCACATTCAAAAATGGATCTGATTGTGGGTTTACCAGAACCGTCTTCAGAGCTGAGAACAGTCGTACAAAGGTCCAGGATCCCTAACCTAATGGCAATATGTACGATTAAGCTTTTTGCTTGTTTTGTTTTGTTTCAGTGCCCAAACAAAGACTGGCTATAGTCTGTGTGGTGAGACTTTTCAATAAGTGGGGGTTCCTATTAACTTCCAAGAGTCCTTTTATAGGTATTCTGCAAAGCAAATCTGAACTTTGAGTTGATCCAGAATGAATTCATTTTCAGCTGCTTCAATTTGCTTTACTACTTTTTAGGCGGTCTTAGCATTTTTATGTTTTATCGAAATATTGACATTTTACCCTTTAAATATGATTGAACATTGACAGCAAGACAAGACATATTGTTTGAGGGCCTAACCGGAACCAGCACTGTTGTACAGTATTTAGAAAAAGGTTGTTATCCATTGCATATAACAAATGTATTGATCTGCACGGAACTTTTCAGCTGAAACTGAAATACTCTATATAAGCAAAGGGCTATCACTGCCCAAGGACTCAGTCAAGGAGCATGGCTGAGGAGAATCCGAGACTGTAGGGCTATAAAGAAAGCCAAGGCTGAGGATGAAACATTTTCACTTTTCAACAGACCTTGTTTTATGATAACCGTATCTGGATTAATGTCATTAAAACAGATGGGGTTTGAGACTCACAGCATGAGCAAGGGGAAATACACAGTTACATCAGTTTTATTTCCAAATAATCCTTGTGTGAATGTGTGAGGTTTGAATGTTGCAAGAGCAGTCGCTCTGTAAGGTACAACACAATTTTCTGTTGACCAGGAGCATTCTTGAGCTGACAGGTCATGCATCGTTGGCCAATAGTCAGACTGTGGTTCTCCCTACGCGATTGAAATAACACATCTCTTTTTGGTGGCTCACACTTGTAAGTGTGTGTCGGCCAACACATGTCTGCTGGTGGTTAGGAGTTCAGTTCTTCAGCCTTTGTCTAACAAAACAACGTGCACAACGGGAGTAGATACAGATGAAGTAAAGTTAGACCAGTTAAGAGCATTGACTAAGCCATTTTATTCATTGTGACAGAATAAGTTTAAAGTATTGCAATATGTCAAAGTCATTATTGCAGGTATATTTAATAAAATACATGGGAATTTTATAACCACAAAATATTTTTTTGGATATAAGGCAATTAAAAAAATTAACAAATTATGCATTTTATAAACCACCCCATTCAAATGTCTAATGGTGTGTACTGGTGGATATTAAACTTGGGATGTTTAAAGATATTCCAGTCCTGCCAGCTCTCAGCCTCTGCCACTTTAGGAAATTGTGTGGTGTAGAATAGCTTTAAATACAACAAGCAAAGTATTCACTGGATTAAGATAGAAGCTAGGAAAGTTCCCAGCATAGTCCTCTGTTGTGTCAGGGCTGAAAACCAGGGTTTCAGAGTTTGCAGCTCTGTTTAGCCTGAAGAGGTAAATCCACGGTCAGAAACAGCAATACTTAAATGAATCTAAACTTGTGTCCAGTGAAAGGGAGTATAATATGCCAGCTGGAACAGTGGTAAGTGCGGTTACACAGAAGACGTGAAGCTGGAATGTTACATCCCGTGTGTGGTAGTGTAGGAGGAAGACAAGCCACTAAATGAAAACACGTCAAGCCTCGTCTTTGAAGGAAGTCGCTGGATATTTGAGTGTGGTTTAATGAGTTTGAATTACAGCATGTACTATAGGAGGATGGCAACCATAACATGCATCCTTCAGTGAGAAATCACAGCATCAAACTCTATGAGACATAACTCTATTGTATCATGGCTGCCTTGGAATGGCTTCAGATATTTTTTATTTATTTATTCATTTATACAGAAGATTTACCCATTTAGACCGAGGCCTTATTTACAAGGGGGTCCTATTAGACAATAAAACAATTACAAATACAAGCAACACAATAAATACGTGTGTGGTTCAAACTGAGTCAGCAGCCTACAAAAAAGAACAACATATATATTCACAAAAATATACAGCTGGCGCTACAAAAGTGTTTGAAAGGCTGTTGCATTATAAGCCCATTCTGGACACACTGCATCAGCTGTGTAGGGTTTTAGAGATGAAGGGTGTGCTAACAAGGGACAAGCCTTGATGGGTTGAACAGGCTTTTTGCAATCCTTATAGTTAGGGAGCCCATTGATGTTTAAAGCTACGTGAGAGGTAGCGATGTAGTCTTTACTAACAAGTAACAGCATTTTTTCTGTTCATTTTCTTTTTTTTGTGGTTATTTAAATAATAAATCAGAAGTTTTACATACAACCTGTATCCAAACTTCACAGCATGAGGCTGTATTTAGGAAATGTGAGACAGAGGTAAAGATGGGAAGTTTGCTATTTTTCAAAAGCTATTAATTAGCAGTTAGTTTTGATGTTTCTGTGTGAAATCAAAGTACCTTTTCAGTAAAATACTATTGCTAAATTGAATCTCCTACACTGTGGTTTCTTATTGAGTGTGTTTTGGGGTCAATCAATGGCTGCACTGGTGTCTAAAAGTCTAAAAAATAGTTTCACTATATTGCAACTGAATGTGAGTGATTGAGTCAATTACAGTGCAGTGTAATCATGTAAAATTACATTGTCTAGCTTAACCCTAATTTGCACCACAATAGCCTTGTTGTTAAAACATCCCCTTCAATCACTGCATGCATAATTTTATCACATTACATTTCATATATATATATATGTATTGAGATTTTGGTGTGTGTCTGTGTCACAAAGACGGCCGGAGTGGGTGGCGTCAGACCAGAAGCAGGAAATAAACAGACAGAGAGGTGTGGTTTGGTGGAGCTGAGCGAATGGTTTCGCTCAGCATTTAATAAACAGCACAGAAAATAAAAGGTTTTAACACAAAACACGGGACACGGCACTATACGCCAAAATAAAAAGACAAACAAAACGTACTACACTTAAACAGACAGACGAACAAACACGGTGAGTGAAAACACTTATATTCACTTTACTTTGTAATATTTTCTCCTTCTCTCTCTCCCGTTCTCCACTCACCGAACACCCAACCCCGAGTGAAAGAAATGTGCATCTATATATACTGTTGTGCTGGGATTCAATTACTAATTAATTATTCACTTGAATCCCAGCACATGAATTAATTCTGTGCAACCCCGTGCTCACATATTACATTTAACCAGCACGTGAAGTGATTTGTGCCCTCCTCGTGCCTAAATACAAATCTACATTTTTAAATACACGTGAAACACAGACCCGTTTATATCCCGTGTACCAATGCCTATACACCAACATTTACACACGCACCATACAACACATAATATGCACACAGGGGCGGGGCACATTGCCACAGTCTGGAAATTACTTGTGTGGCGCCTCTCCAAATTATCTCAATTACCAAATAAATCAATTTACAGTACTGTAAAACAGAAAGTTAAAAAATGAAATGCCTTATAACTATATAAAGCACAGTATTTACTGTACACACCCAAACATGTATTATAGAATAGTGAGACAGAAACACTGTGCAACAATGCAACAAAAACATCTATCCTATGGTCTCCAAAATGACGGATACATCTGAATTACAGTGGTGCTATGATTTGAACAGTGAAGTACCAAAGTACCGCCACCCTAACATTTATAAATCTGATTTATCTTGCTTATTCCAAGTCTGATTCATATGGGCGTTAATAAAAAACATTTCCCAGTGTCATTGTGATCATCCCTAATGATCAATTTCCAAAACTGGTATTGCTGATGTGACTGGTGAATAGATTTTTCCTCTTCTCATTATTGTGTTGAACATGCTCCTTCATTTAAGTTGTCTCAGTTTAAGGGACATGTAATTTAAAAATGTATGTTTTTTAATTAAATAAATCGAATAATTTTAACCCTACTAAAATAAACTCATGGCTTTTCATTACAGCTAAAATAGATCCAGAGTTATTATGACGGTAACCCCCCCCCCCATGAATCATGAATGCAGTGAAATATTGCTCTTGCTATTTTGTGGGATCTGTGTTCTTGAAGGGAAATTTTAACTGACTGCTGCTCATGATCCATAATGACTGTCACTGACCACTCATGACAAGGCTGTCACCAAACGAGACGGAGCACAAGGCTACAAGTACTGCTGTCTGACTGTTGATAAGAAGCGTTTCATGATAAAATGCATGAGTGCACGAGGCGGGGTCCTACAGGAACCATCTGCCCCTGATATTCATGAACTTTTCTCACATTTGACATGGGTAGATATGTAGATTACCACTGGGGAGCTAGAGTGAAGTGTAGAGTGAGAATATCTCGAGCTACTGTAACATTGTTTTGTAGAAACGCATTCCGGATTGCCCACGCTATCTAGACTGCTTTTTGAGTTACCAGTTTCATGCAACATTCATGGATGGGTTACACGTGCAAGGGCAAATTGTCCAGACTAGTTTCTTGATAGTTTTATATAATTTAAATGATTTGATTTTTATTGCACTGCAAAATATGACAAGAATGTTTTCAACAGATATAATTATGTAAAATAATTGTTTCCATATTTACAGTACTGCACATGTGGGTTATAGTAGGGAAAAGTGTAATCAAAACTGATTATAGTATAAATATTATGTTGTACCAGTATACAGTTTGATAGATTGATACTTGTCTTGTATACTTGTTCGTTGTCAGAAGGCAAATATTGCTATATGCCTCATTTCACTTAATGGCTGTGGTGATTTCATCCACCATTTGCCAAAATACCTTATAAATCCCTTTACAATTTGTTAAATTACAGAAAATTTTATTTGCCTACTACATATACAAGGCAATATAATTTCTATGCTATAATCCAAAGGGGACTAAAGTAGAAAAGTGGATTTGTCTCCTTAAATAGTTGCTTCCTTCTCTTCTCCCTTCTCTGGTTTGTTATTTTAACAACACACTTGTTTATATTATAGTTTCCTCTAAAGGCTTCAGGCACAGATCTGAGGGTTTTCTGGTTTTTTTTTGATGTTTTTAAGAAGCAAGGCAGACACACGCACATTTGATGACTGCCAGATTACTCATCCCGGGGGCCCTTGTTTTTGGTCTGGGTTTATCATAAAGCCTCACTCTTTAATTGCATAAGCACATTGCTGTTGACACTATACTCCTCCCTTCATTAAAATCCTCAGAATCTTGCTTACAGTGTGGGGTATACAGCAGGTATTTAAATGAAATAGGAAAACAGAATGTCTTTAAGAAAAACAAAAAAAAAATCAGTGTATTAAAGTGACTCGGCAAGTACTGGTTAATTCAAGTTCTTTCTTAATGGAAATCTGCATTACTAAGATTTCAAAAAGACACAGCACATTGGAAAAGACACAAAACCTTCTATTAAACTTAGATTTAATGTATTTTTACACTATAGAGGAAGTAGGTCTCATATTGCAGGGTTTAAGGGGAACATAGAGGATACACTGTGAATAAGTGGGTTGTTTACGGCCATCCTCATAAATGAAATAAACACAGCACTTCAGAAACGTTCACGGATCATTCTGTTTATACTGTACAATGTACAGAAAAGAAAAGTATGCCTACATCGAAATGAAAGCGCTGAATTAGATCCAGCTTTGCATATACTGTACTTATCAAAGCAGCATCATTTGGACTAGTGCAATTCACCTGGTCACCCTGTCATTTAATATAAAACAAATTCCATATAGATTCCAAAAAGAGAAGATCACTCAGCAGTGTTGATTCAAAGTTATTCAATGCTAGATCTTTCAACACTTTGTGTATAAACTTATGTCACTGTGTTTAAGTTTGTCTTTCAAGTTTGGTTTTCAAGTACAGTACAGCATTTTACAAGATATATCTTCGGGCTCGTAGTTTATGACGTCACAGAAACCCTAGATGGAACTATTTTCCTGTAACTCACTGAAGCCTATCTATTATATATACATATAACATGTTAGTAAGTTGGAAAGTTAATTAAAAAAGTAATGCCCTTTTAAATACAACTTATAAAACACACATATGGGAAACAACATGTTTTAACATTGTTTGTTTTCAACACAAGTTTGAAACATTTTTTTGAAAGCTTTCCATTGGCACCTTCCCACTAGTCCTAAGGCCAACTCCATCGTCAATGTCTCCAAGTGAGCCAGCATACAGTCAGTATCCAAACAGCTATTTCCCATAAAAAGTGACCTCATCAGGAACCAATCATTGAGCTCTTTCACCATTCAGTAGAACTAACCCATATCAGTAATCCTTGTCATGGTGCACACTGCTATCGTGCAATGACACTGAACTAGGAAAATGTTACCACTGTGGACATTATTAAAGTATTGTAGCTGTCCCTGTGCTATCACTGCTATGTAAATAAATTGTTTTGCCACGTAGTTCCACAAACGACAAGCTTTTTTCTTGGGGTTAGTTCTTCTGAATTTTTTTAAAATGAATCTCCATCATATATTGAGATGCATTCATTTATTTTTCAAGTACATTTAATAATATATATATCTGTTCCCCCAACCTCCAAACATGTCGTATTCCCTATGCTAAGAAAAACACATACAAACTGACATTTTGTCAACATGACGATGGGCAATGATTTTCTATAAAAAATGGACAAACCAAAACATAGGTATTATTTATTCTGAAGAATAAATAACACATCTAATATATCTAACAATCAGGAATCATTCTTACTTTTCTGCCATTTATTCCCTTTTCAAGCATTGGAGCTTCCAGAAGCCTCACACTTTGGATCTCTTTCCAAGAACCAAATGCTGACTGACAGGGTTCCAAGTATAATGTTTACATGCACAAGGAAATGATCCTTTTGTAATTGATTCTTTCAAATCTGCAAACAAAGCCAATGCTGTTTGGAGGAATCAATGCTTCTCAGCCTAGTTACTTGAATCCAATTAAAAATGTCAGTGGGTTTCCATGCTGAACAGGGAGCTTGAATCTGATTAGGTTGTGCACAGCAGCAAGGTGAACGTCAAATGCATTCTTTCATGTGTCTTCTTAAATGCAGTTAAACCAGAGCTGTTCGGAAAATGGAAATAATGCATTTTCTTTTTCTTGTTTTCTTGTCTAGAGTAATGCTGTGGTTTAACCCTTTTCCCCCATGACAAGATGTCACATCTAATGGGTTTAACCCAAGAGAAACAGTTTAAAACAGAAAAGGTTTCATGAACAGGGACAAAAGGTAGCCCAGCATATTACACCACTGCCACCTAATGTTTTTCAAGAGTAAAAGGAATGAATGAATATACATG
Source organism: Acipenser ruthenus (assembly GCF_902713425.1). Classification (NCBI taxonomy): domain Eukaryota; kingdom Metazoa; phylum Chordata; class Actinopteri; order Acipenseriformes; family Acipenseridae; genus Acipenser; species Acipenser ruthenus. The sequence goes on along the minus strand of NC_081210.1, from coordinate 19,333,878 downwards.
GTTTTGCGTGTAGTCTGTTGATAATAGATTGCAGTCTGTCCATGTCTGTGATGATATCCTTCACTGTTATCCAAATTCCCTGAATCATAGGTATAACACTAGATTTCATGTATTTCTTATGATCATGACCAAGAGAAATAAACTGAGCTAAAGGTAGCATATTGAAAAAGCTAGCTAGGATAACCCCCCCCCACCAAGATACCATATTGCTTACAAATATATAGGTATCCTTAAATAGGTCCCCTCTTTCAAATGTATGCAGAATGCAGTGATACCCTAGATATAGTTAATTTGCTTACAGGATAGTATCAGTGATTGTTTTTCATTCACAAAACAAGACAAGTTGGAGCTAATAGGGTCTGGGAATTTGGGGAGGTCTTTAAACAGAACTTGCAGGTTTTCAGGTCAATTTCGTACTGCTGCTTTATCACACAAAAACCACTAGGGGCCAGGCCACTACAAATGGAAAGTTTAAAGATCTTAAATCATCAAGTCAAAAAATCAGTAGATTACAAAGACCTAAAGGTTAAACGAAAAGTGTGTGTAACTCCAGTGATTCAAAACATGGGCGCTAGATGTTGGTAACTTATAAATTTGAACCTGTGTGCTGCCAAGCTAAATAGCATGATACTTCTGCTGCATGATGTCAGTTTCACATTGTTCTGTTAAAATGTTACAACCGCAAAACATTAAAGAAATAATCAGCTTCAATTTACATTTCTTAGTTTGTACGTTTCTTTGACAATACTGTAGCGTTTGCAGGAAATGAAGACTGACTCACAAAGCTATTTCAGGTTCTCGAATGCAGCGGTTTATTAAGCCGGGACTCTACACTTTACAGTGGTACAACTACAGCTGAGCAGTGTAGTGCTACTCAGACTGTGACAAATAAGAAAAGAAAAGAAAAGAAAAGTCCAAAGCACAATGTTTTGGCTGTGTGCAGTCAGTGCAGTCTCTAGTTTCTTCCTTGGTTCTCTTTAGTCCCGTTTCTCTCTGGCTCTCCTTGGCTGTTTCTCTCCAATCTCTGTGTTCTTCAGCTCTCTTTAGTCTCTGCAGCCCCAGCTCTCTTTTGTCTCACACACTATTCATCTCAGAAGCCTGCTACTTATCCCCCCCTCCCCCCGTTTAGGCCACACCCACGGTGCACCAGCCACCAATCCCAAGAGTGCACGGCTTCCCGCTTTCGATCCCTTGATTGTTGCAACATCTTATCCCCTGATTTGTGATAACAATGTTGCAACCGGTTCCCGCTCGCGTGGCATGCTGCTTCTGATTGGTGCCGATTCTCCCTTCTCTGACGTCCCTGAGCACCTGCTGCAGTTGAACCTTTGACTCTGGGTTACAGAACCTTCCAGGAGCTGATCTTCTATTCTAGTTGCCTGCCAACCACATAATGAAGGCTTTCAAGGCTGGATTAGTAAGCACCAGTACCATCAAGTGCCCAGAAGTGCATGGAAAGCAAAACAGACGAAAATGTTCAAAGCGGCGGAACACTAGATGGTGCTGTTTCTTACTCGTAATAAAGCTCCTTAAAATAAAGCAAGACCAAAAACTGCATTTGAATTTATACAAATGTATGTGTGACAGTGTTTCTACATGACAAACCGCCGTTTCAGTTGGTCCTTAAAACCAAATGCAATAGCCCATTATATATTATTTATTTGTATTATTATTTGTATTTATGTACGGACGGACGAAAGCCGTCCGATATTATTATGTATTATTCGCGAATGGCGAAAAGCCGGTCTTATAAAAGCCTGTGGGAATGTGGCTGGAGCCTTAATAAGGTCATTGTTTAAATGGGTAATTAAGGCTCCAACCACTATATAAAAGACCCACTCCAGGCTGAGAGTGGCGGAGAGAGTTGTGAGGAGAATTAAAAAAATATTACGAATAAATGCTATCGCAGCAAACAAGGTACTCGTTATTCTATAAACTACTTATAGTTTTGTGTTTGTTTCGTTTGCCTTCTTTTGTGTTTTGTTTGTTTGTTTCTTTGGTTTATAATTTGATAAATGTACTGCTTTGGCAGTTTCAGCCCAGTGCCTGTTTGTGTTGCCCTTCTTCCTGGTCCGTGACATCACCACACTCACCACAGCAAGCCCTCACTGTCACATCAGTCACCCTTGTTTCACAACTATAGGGAAAAACAGCCCCTAAAATACATTCAGAGTAGTTTTCCTTTATTTTTGCTAGTCTAGCATTCATATTCTACAGTATAACAATTTGAAAGAGACTTCTTAAAGGGAAAACGATTCCTATTATTAAAATAGTTTTTAATAACATTGTTAGTAAACAAGGGCTGACAGCTTAACTACTTACTGCAAGCAAGCATCTTACTAAAAGAGACAGGCTTGTCTGCATCCATAGTTTTAACCTCACCTCATTTCATCAGGGGTCACAGTCTGTGGCTGCATTGCATCAAACAACTCTGCCTGTAACAACTGCAATGGAAAGCATTGTCTTTTCAAACTAGCTGACAATTAAAATAAATACATGTTTACTATAATGTGTGGTAACACGCCACATAACAGATCCGCACACCGAGGATAAAAAGCGTACCGACGCCAAATTCAATGAAAAACAACAGGCTGTATTATTAATGACAGGCTAAAACACAATGGGCATACTGTGCAAAAAGGACAAAGTGCAGATGTTTCGGTCAAACACTGACCATCATCAGTGCTACCAGAAACAAAGAACAAACACGTTTATAAATAGTTGTTTCAATTAGCTTAATTGATGTGATACTAATTATGTGCAAAACAGTCAATTGAAAACAATTAAAAACAGGTGTTCGAGTGTCGACATATACGGACCATATATACTATGCATGATGTGCATAAACACAAATAAGTAGTAAGCAGTACAAGGATAGACAGCATGTTCACAGCTAGCAGCACAAGTCCATCGCAGATATTCTGTACCTCAAATTCAAAATCTCTGTTTTGAACAGATCGGCTTAAGCCTTAAGAACTAACTGTAGGACGTCCCCGTTTAAGGGGTAAATGAGACCATCAAAGACAGTTATAAGTATTAGTTCAGATTTATTGGAATTATTTTGTTAGCTCTATGTATTTTTGATGGTCCTAATGCACTGTACCACATTTGGCTATTCTGTAAATAGATGGATGGTTTATTTCTCTGTAAAGAAGAGGAATTCTTCTAATAGTTCTTTTGACTAAGATCAGTTCTGTTTCTCCCAAGATTCAGAACTTGCTTTTTCTCAGAATGCATTACAACACTGATACCGCATTGTTTAGGGTGCAATGCTCCAGGTATTCAAGTTATCCATGCAGTCACAGGGAAAAGCCTGCAGGACTTGAATTATTCCTGTTTTTGTGTCAGTGGCATAGCTTGAGCATTGTTGTATGCCGTGCATTGTACATTCATATGGTAATGAGATGACTAACAAGCAGATGCATGGATGACACGACTGATGTTTGTGGTTTCAGGGTGAATTAGAATAGTTTGTTCCTTTAAAGTATTGAGCAACTTCTTCAAACTGTTTCAGAAGAGAAGTGCCCAGAATACCCTGTACGCCATTTCCGTTGCAATGACTTTTACCATGTCACTGGCAAGCTGGTCTTTTTTTCCATTTTTCAACTGCTTTTAGAATTTTAAAAAACTTCAGTCAAATTCCCTGTAACCTTTCTCAAAATCAAACTAATTGATATACAAAGATATAACCCCTATAATTTATTTAGGAGCTCCTATTATTATTATTATTATTATTTATTTCTTAGCTGACGCTCTTATCCAGGGTGACTTACAATTGTTGCAAGATATCACATTATTTTTACATACAATTACCCATTTATACAGTTGGTTTTTACTGGAGCAATCTAGGTAAAGTACCTTGCTCAAGGGTACAGCAGCAGTGTCCCCACTGCGGATCGAACCCACAACCTGCCGGTCAAGAGTCCAGAGCCCTAACCACTACTCCACACTGCTACCCATTGTGCACCATAGTGGTTGCATGGTGGTTCTGTAACTTAAAAAAAAAACAGAAACTTAGTAACAGGGTCAATTCTTTCAATAGCTTTACCAGCAATGGCAACGCAATGGATTTTGCAAACCAACACTACAATGATAAATACTAGTATAGGATTACCAGTATAACTGGTTCATCCCATTGTAATCACTCTCAATCTCTCAACCTAAATCACTCTAAACCTAAATATGACCTAATATTTCTATTAAAATGCTTCTTCGTATGTTGTGCTTTTATTTTATTTTAGAAACCAAAAAAAAAAAAAAAGCATCACGTCGATCTTTTTTACAGATTGAAAGCTCAACACATTGGGCAACATAAAGGACATCTGAAACCTATCTTTCAATGTCTGTCTTTAAATTCAGTTTAAGTCAGTTACAATTGTACAAAAACCACAACTGTATGAAATTACAGGAAACAACTGAAAATAGACTCCAGGAGGAAATTTAAAAACACAGAACAAAAAACTCATGTCTAACATGTTAAAGCAGACATAAAAATCAAGTTAATAAGTTGTATGGTATATTAGGAAGTAAAGCAGCATATTTAGCTCCTTGTATCCCCAAATATAAACTAAACAAGGCTATTTGTGGATGTAGTTGGATTTGCTCTCTTAATACAAAAACACCTTTATTCACATTATTATTATATTCATACTATATTTGTATAATCATTTTAAAGGGACAATTACACACTGGATACGATTCATGCAGAATGCACCAAGATAATAACACAACATGCCAAGATTCAAAAAAAGAAAGAAACAAGCTATTAAATGTGGTTAGTTTATTTTAGTACCAGTGACAAAAATAAAAGAATGGTACATCACCAATAAGTTAGCATTTTACAATATTAAAATATATTTTAGGCAAGTACTAAATACAGTTAAAGAGCAGTACATTCAAAAGGTTTTGAAACATACTACAAATTGTGTTAGATTAATTAGGGAGCTTACTGTATAGGCTGAAGTATAGGCTTGTACAGAATCTGAGCTTCAGAAAGCATCTGAAATTTTGGAAATTGGGATTTGGTTAAAAAAAAAAAAAAGCTTCCACACAGGTTTCAAAGCCACTCCAGGTTTTGGTACTGTACTGCCCACCCAATTTGAAAACTTACAACCCCAGCCTTGACCCTGAATTATTATTACTGCAAATTTGACACATCGTTTGACATTTTCACACAGGGAGCACAAAAAGTGACACCTTATGCATGTGTTAAATGTTGTCTATCGTTCACATGTAGACAGTACGTTTGCTCTTTATTGATGACAGTCGTACAATTCAGAAAAGTCTCAAAATGATTTATTTAAAAAACACAATAACAACAACACAGAAGAACGTTGTGTTACATTTTAACATACTTAATTTTGTTAGCTGTTTAAAAAAATCTTCCCATTCCTTGAGTCTTCAGAAATCTGGGGCCTCTTTCTCACAAATAATCTTTGCTGAAATAAACAAACACAGAGAGACCAAAATGGCAGTGTATATCCCAGGCTGGGGCCTGTTTAAAACAAATGAATCCCAGCCTGTTTAAAAACAGGCCCCGGCCTGGGGTACCAGTCATAATGACTCCACAAGTTTCTTAAGATCAATACTCATCAATATCATATCTCAATGCTCAAATCATCAATAATACTGGCAGTAGATGTGCTGTATGCTACACAGATAATATACCACAGAAAATAAAAAATATATATATTATTGTCACAAAAATGAAGTACCCCGTGCTCACTTATATTAGAATAAAACAGGAAACATCACTGAATAGGGCACTGTGTCATTTTAAAATAATCAAAAGTATTAATGGGTACATAATTACCTTTTTATTGTATTGTGTTACATGTTACCATGTGTTGCTACACATGTTTACGTAAGGTGTGTGTATTGTTTTTTTGGTTTTTTTTTTTTACATTTTGACCGCTTTTTTAAACTTTTAAATTGCATTCCCTGCCTCAAGATGGCTTCCCATGTAGCTGCATGGATCTCTCAGAACATTTAAAGTCATCTTTCACCTGAACCTACCATTGGCAGCAATGTGGAGTAGTGGTGAGGGCTCTGGACTCTTGACTGGAGGGTCGTGGGTTCAATCCCCAGTGGGGAACACTGCTGCTGTACCCTTGGGCAAGGTACTTTACCTAGATTGCTCCAGTTAAAACCCAACTGTATAAATGGGTGATTGTATGTAAAAATAATATGATATCTGTATAATGTGAAATAATGTATAATGTGATATCTTGTAACAATTGTAAGTCGCCCTGGATAAGGGCGTCTGCTAAGAAATAAATAATAATAATAATTGAAACCAGATTATCTGAAAGTTTGTTTGGTCCATGTCTTGTACATGTATTTGAAAACTGAACTGTTTTTATATACAGTAGATACACATGGAAATGACTTGAGCTCACAAACACCCAACAGAAATTGGGAATGCTTAAGTTTAAGTTTCATTAGTAACAATGTAATTACACATGAACAACTACTGATTTCGTATGAACTAAGCAGTAATTAAAAGGATTGCAACCTCGCGTCTCTCCATGATAATGCAAACCCCATTTCTGATATTTAGGCTTGGTTTAAACTGACTACTCCAAGTTTTTTTTAATAAAGCATTGCATTTATTTGGCCTTGAGCTTGTCTGGAGAATTCCATGTACTGGGACTAACAGCATTCCTCATTTCATTCAAATCATGTGGCAGTGTAACCTTTTATCTGTCTAATATATCTGTATGTGGGGCTGAGAAACAGTTTAAGCCAGTGCTATGAATTTAAATAAATAGTCTCTGAACAGCTCAAGAGATTTAATTAATCAAAATAGTCCTTAAAATATTTAATATTCATCTGAACAAATTTTAATTTGGCAAGATCATTAATTTGGAAACAAGCAATCAAAAAGGCTTAAGTAGGTGTTTAAGAACCACTTACATTAAATGCAGCATTTTATCAGATGTTATACAGGTTTTCTTATGATCAATTAAAAAGAGAGAATATCTCTTTAACAGGAATTTATTCTTGTTAGATTGGTCCATTTTTTTGTCAGCTGGAAAGACAAATCCAAACTATGAGGCAATGAGCTGTTACCCACTTATTTTACGGTTAAAACAGTTTGACCATTATATTAAATATTTATATAGTATTTTAAAACAAATTCCAAGTCAGCAATTCCATGATCTGTCATTTAAAAAAAATAAAATAAAAAAAAAGATATGTGTCAGTTTTAAACAATTTTGGGTTGAAACAGGCATGCCCAGTGAGTTTGATATTTCAGCGGACTGAAATGAGGGCTTCGAAAGTAAACCAAGGGCCTTCACCTCAAGATACAAACAGGTCACATTGGGTGTGTTCACACTACAGGAAAGTGACTCAGTAACACTTTAACTACACTGCAATAACAGTCTTTACATATATGGTTGTGCGGTTACAATGCAGCAACATACTTATTACAAAATGAAAATTATTGAGAGCTGCTAGCATATTTTGCAATTATTGAAAGTTGCTAACATATTTTGTAATTATAATTACATTCACTATGTTACTACATTGTAACTACACATGGACTTGAATAACAGAATCAATACCGCTGACTTCTGTTTGAATTAGCGCAGTAACAGAAGGGGTGACAACAGCTAAAGTTGCATCATGTTCAATATTCTCCTGCCAACTTCCCGTTAAAGAAAGGGAAGCGATGGTTATGTCAATACGCATTTCCGTCATCAGATGTTAACATGCAAGACACATTTTTTTGTACTGTTTCACCAAAAAGCTTAACGTATTCCAGTTGTGATTAGTGGCCGTCTTTCCCCCACCCAAGTGTAAACACACCTGTATTCTAAAATGTATTGAGATTCTTGTTGCATGTAAGGAAGTTGCTTTAGCTCTCTGACTTTTAGGTCTATCAAATTTCTTAGAGGCCTATATAAGCCAAAAACCACTTTGTGGATCATTTGGCTTCTGATCTTAAAGTAACCTGAGAAAGTGGTTTGCCAGACCATAGTAAACAATGAAAAATGCAACAATCCGAATTTTCGTTTCCTCTGAAAATTGCTGACTTGGTGTTTTGATTTTGCAGAGAGGGACCCTGTGCTGCTCTGAGGTGAGTTAAAGCACGCTGGCTTACGTGATAGTGCTTGAAAAAAAGAGGATCTCACACTCTGTTTCTGTTAGTTTCAGAATCGTCCACCTGAATAACAAACGTGTGTGATAAAAATAAACACAGTGCCCCATGAGAACAGTTAATGGCTATGTAAAAAAGTTTCATTCTTCGAAAGGGTAGTTTTTTTTTTCTATTAATAATTTATAACATAGAAAGGTGCCTTTAAAAACAGAAGGCTATACTGGAGTAATATCAAGTCAGAGCTTCACTCGTACCACCTCCAAAACACCCCTTTGCCTCTTGAAAAGTGACCCACTGTACAGTAGGTCCATGAAGATGGCGGTGGCTAGTTTAGCAGAACTGATAGTTATTTGTCTTCAGCTGGTCCTCCTCTCCTTGGTCACATGACTTTGGGTCATTGCAGGGTTCAGTTTCTTCAGTGGTGGCACACTGGATGTTTTCATAGTCCTGTCAATAACAGCAAGAAAATATCAATCACACACTACTGTTCTAGAAGCAGAAAACTGGGTGAATGTTTGAACTTTATATAAAGGATTTTAGCATTAATAGAACACCACAAAACGGTTTTAGTTAGAATCTCTAGTGCCCCTTTTTAGACTAGGAGAGTGAATACAGTACAGCAATATTTAAGAAAGAAGTGTTTCTTGAAAGCAGCTGCTTCCTGGTTACACCATTGTTTAAATATACATTCTGGTGTTAGTTTGATATATACAGACGTGCTCAAATTTGTTGGTACCCTTACAGCTCATTGAAATAATGCTTCATTCCTCCTGAAAAGTGATGAAATTAAAAGCTATTTTATCATGTATACTTGCATGCCTTTGGTATGTCATAGAATAAAGCAAAGAAGCTGTGAAAAGAGATGAATTATTGCTTATTCTACAAAGATATTCTAAAATGGCCTGGACACATTTGTTGGTACCCCTTAGAAAAGATAATAAATAATTGGATTATAGTGATATTTCAAACTAATTAGTTTCTTTAATTAGTATCACACATGTCTCCAATCTTGTAATCAGTCATTCAGCCTATTTAAATGGAGAAAAGTAGTCACTGTGCTGTTTGGTATCATTGTGTGCACCACACTGAACATGGACCAGAGAAAGCAAAGGAGAGAGTTGTCTGAGGAGATCAGAAAGAAAATAATAGACAAGCATGGTAAAGGTAAAGGCTACAAGACCATCTCCAAGCAGCTTGATGTTCCTGTGACAACAGTTGCAAATATTATTAAGAAGTTTAAGGTCCATGGAACTGTAGCCAACCTCCCTGGGCGCGGCCGCAAGAGGAAAATCGACCCCAGATTGAACAGAAGGATAGTGCGAATGGCAGAAAAAGAACCAAGGATAACTGCCAAAGAGATACAAGCTGAACTCCAAGGTGAAGGTACATCAGTTTCTGATCGCACCATCCGTCGCTTTTTGAGCGAAAGTGGGCTCCATGGAAGAAGACCCAGGAGGACTCCACTTTTGACAGAAAAACATAAAAAAGCCAGACTAGAATTTGCTAAAATGCATATTGACAAGCCACAATCCTTCTGGGAGAATGTTCTTTGGACAGATGAGTCAAAACTGGAGCTTTTTGGCAAGTCACATCAGCTCTATGTTCACAGACGAAAAAATGAAGCTTTCAAAGAAAAGAACACCATACCTACAGTGAAACATGGAAGCGGCTCGGTTATGTTTTGGGGCTGCTTTGCTGCGCCTGGCACAGGGTGCCTTGAATCTGTGCAGGGCACAATGAAATCTCAAGACTATCAAGGCATTCTGGAGCGAAACGTACTGCCCAGTGTCAGAAAGCTTTGTCTCAGTCTCAGGTCATGGGTCCTCCAACAGGATAATGAGCCAAAACACACAGCTAAAAGCACCCAAGAATGGATAAGAACAAAACATTGGACTATTCTGAAGTGGCCTTCTATGAGTCCTGATCTGAATCCTATCGAACATCTATGGAAAGAGCTGAAACTTGCAGTCTGGAGAAGGCACCCATCAAACCTGAGACAGCTGGAGCAGTTTGCTCAGGAAGTGTGGGCCAAACTACCTGTTAACAGGTGCAGAAGTCTCATTGAGAGCTACAGAAAACGTTTGATTACAGTGATTGCCTCTAAAGGTTGTGCAACAAAATATTAGGTTAGGGGTCCCATCATTTTTGTACATGCCATTTTCATTTGTTTTATTATTTACAATATTATGTTGAATAAAAAATCAAAAGCAAAGTCTGATTTCTATTAAATATGGAATAAACAATGGTGGATGCCAATTACTTTTGTCAGTTTCAAGTTATTTCAGAGAAAATTGTGCATTCTTCGTTTTTTGTGGAGGGGTACCAACAAATTTGAGCACGTCTGTATATATATATATATATACTTCTGCATATCATTTTTATATGTATGTTTAACCAGAAAAACCCACTAAAATGGAAGGTTAATACTAGTATGATTTATGTAGACCACTGAGATATCTGTCAAATGAAACCTTGACTAATCATAGTGAATTTTCAGAACACATTTTATTATTTGTTGTATCTCTTACTATACCTGCTTGGTTTCATCTCCCAGCAGTCTTTCAATGAGCTGCCCGATCTTGTTGAAAGTTGGTCGTTTGGTTGGCTCCAAGTTCCAGCACATTTTCATGATGGTGTATCTAAAGCAATGGAATGCAGGGTACAAGCATGTTTTCATAAATGGCTAGCTAACCCCATACTACACAAATCCTTGCATGCACTATATTTTAAATATATAGGCAAAGTTTATATTATACATATATGGCATATATATATATATATATATATATATATATATATATATATATATATATATATATATATATATTCTTTGTATTAGTGATTTGGCAGTCTGAACTTGTTACTAGTCCATTTGATACATTTCAATGTAATATTATAGGATTTCATTGGAGTGACAGAATCTGTTTTGTAGATATTTTGTAATGACCACAGATTTGTAATTTAAGTGGAACACCATAGAAGTAACAGCTATTCCTTTGGAATGAAAATGCATTTCCAAACATTATTTTAAAGTGTAATGGATTCATTCATTTAAAAAGAAAAACTTGAACTATTAGTTAACTGTGAAGTACAAGTGACAGCATTTTTATTTGCAACTTAAAACATGCAGAAATTCTCAAGTATCTGTAAATGGCTGAGTGTTATATTTGCAGAAATACGGTGCACAGTTATGGGAGATGTCTTTTGTTGTTCTTCACTTGATCATTTCTTCTGGATAATGGATAATGTAGCTATGCAACCACAAAGCCTGACGTTTCCATCCCTGTGTCAAAACACTTAATCAAAATGTATGTTTGAATGTAGGCTTCTCAGGGCTGTATTCAAACAAATGGGGAAGCTCAGCATACTGATCTTCCTATGTAAAATACTTCTTTAAAGCTGTATTATTTTACAGTAAAACATAATTGCTTCATGTCTGTTTCTGTTGACCACATTCCTGTGTATCTTTTTTATAAAATATAAAAGAGGGACATACTGGATCTCTCATGCTTCATGCATGATTAGAAATATTAATTATTTTTTTAACAACTTGTTTAACTCTGTCGATTAGACTTACATTTCAGGAGGCGCATAATCAGGTCTGGACATCTGATATCCATCTTTCACCTTTTTGTAAAACTTGCTGTCTACAAGCATGCTGGGATATGGGCCCTTGCCTGGAAAAGAATACGTTTCTCTTATACAAAATCCATGCAAGTCAGTAATATGTCTGAAGGCCATTTTAGTTGTTAGGGGGTAATAATATTTACAGAATGATACATCACGTGACTATTGTCCCTAACATAATAATCATAATGATATTACTTTCCAATCCCAGTTCCTGATTCCCACTTGCTTTTTAAATATGGTTTCTATGCAACAGCTGTAATATAACCGTCATGCATATTTAGCCCTATGTGTAATCCTGGCTTCAGCTGAATCACTCTATTTCAACATTATGGGTTTCCCCCCCAAACAATCTATCAAATATGTGGAACAGCTTTCATAGCTGAGGAGAAGAGTGTCTCCACTGTTTTTGCCATTCATATTTAAACTCATAAACACAGTTCTAAAAAGAAATGTACATTGCATAATACATGCATCACTTGTAAGCCTTCTAGTAAGCACTACTTTACCCAATGTCTCAGAACATAATACACAGTATGCCATTACCCAATGAGAAGATCTCCCAGAGTAGAATGCCGTAGGACCAGACGTCGCTCTGAGAAGTGTACACGCAGTCAAAGATACTCTCTGGGGCCATCCACTTCACTGGGAGACGTGCCTGCAGAGCCATGGAACCAGCAATAGAGTTAATTACAAACAGCAGTACCTGGTAAACATCCCAACTACATTACAGTCAACCAAATACATTTTATACAGTGCCAGCCCTTCTAGACCTCTTACCCTCAGCTCACCTGTCAAACCTTTTCCCCAACATTTCCACAATCGTAAAACTGCCAAGTAACCTAGGGTAAAGATTATTTCCACAATGTACAGTGCGCCTCATTTCAAAACTGTAAATGACAGTTTGGTATAGCTACTCTCTTTGAAGGAAGTATTGCATTGGTAATTTCGAGATGTACAGGTTCTGCTGTAAATAACCATACTATAGAGGGTTGACTGTGTAAATGCACACGTGTTTTCTCACTCACGTTTCCTTTCACCACATAGCTGGAGTCGTTCATGATGTCTCTCGCCAGCCCGAAGTCACAGATCTTAGCAACTCGTCCTTCAGTTAGCAAGACGTTTCTCGCGGCCACATCCCTGTGAATACACTGAACACAAAACATACAAATTTTAGATCACTACGGCAACCTGGCAAAAGGGTCCCATTTTATAAACATAGCTTGCCCATCACTGGCTGTCGAGGCCTAAGCATTTATGAAAACAGTAAACAAGACTTGATGGAAACGTCAATATTTCAATTACATTCCTGCTGCAAACAGATGTGTACATTATATTTTTTAAAAGACCTATAATACATTAATGCCTGAACTGTACTTATTATTCTAAGAATAGCATTGAAAACGAACACAGGGATCCAGCTGGAGTGAAGATAGTAATCTCCCAGGAAAAGTCCCTGAAATAATCCTTTTCAGACTGGAATTGAAGCTGAAACTGACAACATGGCATACAATACCAGCTTCAGTTTGAATCAGACTAGAACAAAATGAATGCTGATCCTTACATTCTTCTCAGCAAGGAAGTCCAGACCTTGAGCAACTTGATAGGAGAACCTGAGCAGGTCATCCATGTCCAGGGACCAGTCATCCTCCTGTATACCTGTGTGGTCAAGTGGTTAAAGAAAAGGGCTTGTAACCAGAAGGTCCCCAGTTCAAATCCCACCTCTGCCACTGACTCATTGTGTGACCCTGAGCAAGTCACTTAACCTCCTTGTGCTCCGTCTTTCGGGTGAGACGTAATTGTAAGTGACTCTGCAGCTGATGCGTAGTTCACACACCCTAGTCTCTGTAAGTCGCCTTGGATAAAGGCGTCTGCTAAATAAATAAACAAATAATACCATCACACATGGATCCTGAAATCACCCAAGTGCCAAACACTGGTCACACTAAAAGCCAGAGTATTACAGAGTTTTACTAGGGAATACAGGGATCTTTTTAATTTATCTAAACTGTGGGGGAACTAAGTAGGCTGTCATTTAAATAATTAAAATAAGAAAACTAACAGTGAATAGGTTGCACAGTGTTAAACTATTGTAGAAGCCATTGTTACTGAACTCTCACTGTTCAAATGCTGGCGTACATATTTTAACGTGGTTCTGTTATTTACCTTGAGCAGATCTGGAACCATTAAAACTTGACTTCATTTGCAAGTAACCATCCGAAGAGGAGCTTGAAATACCACTGTCGCTGTAATAATATAAAAATGTGGAATCAGTGGCCATTTGAAATGGCTACCCTTTAAAGGTTTGACATGGTGCTTATTTGTTTTTATGCAATTGTCCTCTCAATAAACAAGAAGCAGTGATACCCAAGAGTAGAAAAATATACAATTTTCATCTTCAATGTATACTGAAGTGGTAAAAAGCGTTGCAAATTGACGGCACTCAATAAAAAAAGTGTAATAAAAAAAGCATTAGAAGTAAAAAAATTAAAAAATAAATTCTCACTTTTAAAACCATGGAGTCTATGCAATCGATCTGTACAGCGGTGGATGTATTGGTTTTCAGCTCTTAAACAGCTGCAGAGTTCAAGTTACTTATACAATGTTATAAGCTAACTTGAAATGTGCAACTGTTAACAGCTGAAAAAAATTAAAAAGGTCTAATTAAGCAAATTATCAGTTCAATGAAGGGTCTAGTTAAGTAATCGAGAGCTCAACTGGAATGTAAACCAGCAGACACAATGAGTCCTCAGGACCGGTTTGGGAACCACTGATCTAGACAGATTGTATAGACACCCTTATCTTTTACTAAAAGTACCTTCTTATGTACTTCTTGTCGATGCTCAAGTTTTTGTAGTCACTGGTCTCTTCCAGGATGGGCTCACTCACTGCATTGGCTAGAAAACTCTCTGTCTTTTTCCTGAGGAGATTCAGTAGGTCTCCATAGCTACAGTATTCAGTGATAACAAGGACTGGGCCTAAACAATTGGAAAACATGTTTATTTGTAGGGGGAAAAAATACTTAAAGACTTAAGAGTTATTTAAATACTGAAGTCTGTTTTGATTATTTAACTTATAACAGACCAGCTAACTAATCTCCAATGGGTAACAAGTGCACGCACACACACACACACACACACACCCCTACCTCCATGTGTACAGGCTCCCAACAGATTTACTATGTTCTTATGATGTCCCAGGTGACTCAGGATCTTCAGTTCTGACATCAGGGCTTCCCTCTCATCACAATGGGCACTTGCTATAAATATATAGTAATTAACAGGTCTAATAGTGCTTACACTGGTACCTGGCTCTTGTCCAGTTTTATCTTTCAAGCTACAGTTTGCAAATGCACTTACGTTTAAGCATCTTCACTGCTACTCGAAGTACAGTGTCTTCCTTCCCAAGACCATAGGCTGTTGCTTCAACAACCTTTCCAAATGCACCGGCACCCAGGATCTTTCCTGAAACAAATGAAGCACGGCCACATCTTTCAGTTCCATTCATTTAAACATCTACAATGGCATGGCTGCTCACAATGGACACATGTATGTGAAACATTACACAAATGGATCTTAATGAGTAACTCCCAAGAAATGATTGCTAGTTTATTTGTCCATTTTGTTTTCCTATGACAAGAATTGTAAATTCTACATATTATATATTTTACTGAATATGTGAAAAAGTTCCCATGGAAAAAAATAAAATAAAAAAATAATTGCTAACATGATAAACAACTGAAGCCTGTAATTACTAGACACCTTAGTTGTTGCTAATTTGGTAGACTAGACAGATGCAAATGTTCCACTGGAAAAAAAGAGCTGTTTATACAATCGTTCTCACATGCATTGCTCAACATCATGACTACACTGCCTTTCTGTTTTCATTAAGAACCTCGGGAATACTTTACATAAACTGTCTCTAATTACTGTGCATTTACACAGTAGTTATTTAGTAAATACATGTCTACGTACACATAATTACAATGCTATTATTCATAGTTACAATGTACTTGATGTGTACATTTTTTGCATGATATAACCCTAACCTTAACTCTAAACCTAACCCTAACTCTTTTCTGATACAATTATGTACTTACAAATATTGTGCAAAAAGCACGTTAAGTGCATTGTAACAATGCATAATAGCGTTGTAATTATGTGTAAGTACACATGTATTTACTATGTAAGTACACAGTAACTAGAGACGCTTCATGTAAAGTGTTTTGAAAGCCCTACCTAGGCATAGCTTGTCCCTGGGGAACTCCCATTTGACATTGTAGGGAAGCTGGGTTGGGTCAATGAATGTGTAGTTGTTCCCATCATTTGCTTCAACGATCTTCCAACGGATTTCATACCTGGGTTTCTGAAATCCGAGACATTACAGTACATCCATTAAGGGAACTTTGCTGTGACAGGTTTGAGCAACATTAAAATGAACAACAAATAGCTTTATTTTATTTTTTTGTCATTATTTTTTAATTACATTTTTGGAAATTTTTTAAACTGTTTATGGTGTATGAGACGAGGACATTCCAAGTACAACACCGTGCACCTTTCAAAACAACATATTTCATAAATGTATAGCAAATGGCAGTGCACGACAAGTATTCTTTATGTTGATTTGTTAGCTATAACATAAGGCTCTGACCTGTTTGTACTTGTACAAAAGGATCATGAGAAGAATCAGGAAGAGCGTTGCCACGGCTATGGAAGCTGTGAGAGTTGGCTTGAACAGCTCATCATTGACCAAGTAGGACCTTTCTGTAAAACAGACGGTTATGTACAGTTAAAACAGCACGCCAACAAAACCAAAAAAAAAAACATTGTACAACTCCCTGTAACTGGCTTGGAGCTTGCTTTCAGCTTTACTCCAAATCCAAAGAACCTGCACTGAACAGCTTTAATCATTTCATTCCTAATGTGTAAAACGTATTCACAATGCAGTATATCCACAGCAAGGAAATGTGATGGATAATGCGTGGATCGTTTGGCTATACTGGACCCTAGTCACTATTGTGATTATTCATATGTTTTTCCTCATTCCTCATTGTTCGCTACACTCACTGTAAGTTGTTCTTTAGTCATTTAAGAATTGTGATTGGTGATTTTTTTTTTTTTTTTATTTCATACTAATCACAATTTGACATTCCACAGTCTTTCAATAAAATGTGAGCTAAAAGTTATGAATACTGTGCCTTACTGTACAGTATGTGTGGCCGATACTGTGCACTCCCTTTGGGCTGAAGGATTATATCCTTAAATACTTGTTTTAGAATTCAAGTTATGCCAACTGATGGGAACGTTTTCTGTCTGTGGTTCCCAAGACTTGCTTATTTTGGTACTCTATATTTAACTCTTACGCTAGTATTTTAATAGGATGCAATAAATACTTCACATTTCTCATAAACAATTGTTACTAATGGACACATTTAAAATTGAGCAATAAAAAAGGAAGGTACATGATTTTTTATTTTTATATAACCACACGTTTCTAAAATTACTGGACATAAAAACATGATGTTTTCAATGCACTGTTATTGACCTGCTAAGCAGTGCTGCATTAATACATGCTATCATGTTCATGCTGTAAACCTTTAGAAGCATTTACAAAGCTCTACCACTGCAGTTATAATACAGTGCTGCTGAAATGAAGTTTATTTAGACTACAAACTCTGAAAACAATTGGACCAGAGATGTTGCTAATTTGTTTTAAAGCATCAGTTATCATTCTTTAATGTTGTGTTCTGTAGGATAAATCTAAAACAATTCTTAATTTTCCTTTGCTGGTCATCTTTTACTAAGTTAATTAACCCATTGGAAAATGTACAGGTCTTATGAGATTTATCTAACTCACACATTTTAATGTGTACAGATACAGATTGTGAAGACATGATCTTCAGTTATAAAACTGCAGTAATGGCTAAAATATATATATACAGCATATGTGTGTGTGTGCTATTATTTAGGAATACTGTTAAGATCATTTGAATATATGTTACATTGGTGAGGGACAATCGGAAATTAAGATATCGTCACCTATGACTCACCTATGACTTCTGTCAGAATTGCTGCATGATCTTCTCCTGCAAAGTTTGATGCCAGACATTCCACAGTCATCCTCTCATTGAATGTCCCCACGGTAACAGAGCTCTCAACCTCAATATGTCCATAGGGGGTTGTCTGCAAGATGATAGTATTTCCTCTTAGCTGCTCAATCTTTCCTGAGTCGTTCTCTGTGCAGCTACAGGGCCAAGAATTAAAAAAAAAAAATCAGTATGTCTGGCATAGTAATGTTTTAAATTTCCAGTCCTAAATGTGTATGCTATAAAAGTGCAGCTGCATTTAGATAATCTATTGTGAGGATCAATAAAATACATTTCCATACCGGTCTTGGATTCCAGGACATTGGTACCACTGAATGGTGGGGGCTGGGTAACCAGAAGCTTTGCAGAGCAGCTGGTTTGTGGTATTCTGAAAGCCTACAGAAGCAACAGGCTTCTCTGCCAGAGGGATAGGAACACAAACGCCAAATCAATAACCATCCACATAGTTAGCACACAAACATCAAGTCTGCCAGTTGGATTGTTAGAATGTGATTTTGCATTTTGTCAATTGTCTTAAGCTTGTTTCATGATTTACAATGTAATTAAAATATGAAAAGGGGCTCTAAACTCACGGTGTATTTGAATGTGAAAGGTAACTGACGAGTCTGAGTTTGCATTTCTTGCGTAGAACATGTACTGGCCTCTCTCTGTTGTTTTCATCCTGTTCAGCTTCAGAACAGACTCATACCTGCATGAAACACACAACACTGGGATTACAACCCCTTCCTTACTCTGCAATGACCAAGAAATAACCAAAAGAGGAACATGTCATCTTTTAGGGGCTGATGCCAGGCACTTGTTTTGCCTGATCAGGGGCCAAGTTCTACTGCCTCCAGTTAGTTTAGAGTAGCTGACTAGTGCAAGACACCAGCAGTTTAAGAAGTGGCTATACATTCCCCCATTTCACACAACTGCAGTGTTTTAGATAATAAAGATGTAGTAGGTTCCAGTTGATTGGGTTGATGAAACACTACTGATGTCAACTATTTGCTTCAGCAGTTACCAGAAAAAGCTGCCAGAAAGTTGACCTTTGTTGGATGGGCTTTATTATCACAAAAAGACTCTGGAACAAAAAGCAAAGAACGTTTGTTTAATGATATAAAGGAGGTGGTCAAAACCAGAAGGGACCATACCATTTATTCGCCCTTTCAAATTCAAACATATTATTTTTTTGGCATTACATATGTACTGCGTTTTAATGGACTTAATTTATGACCAACTCTTGACGTCTTGCTGTTAAACAAAAGCAGTCCCTTTTGACCCACATTTTTTAACCAGCTTATTTAAACTCCAGTAATTTGCTCATGGTTTACCACAGAAGGACACAACACAATCCTGAAATATGACAACCAATCTAAACTCAATTTGCAAGCATTCCTTTAAACAAAATCTAAATTTAAAATAAAATACCTGTTATTAAATCTGTGAAACTCTTCTTTATGTCCTGAAACATTCTGCGACCTTGGTGTATCCCATCTTGATTCCAATATTGCAGGATAGGCTTCAATCAGCACCTTGAGCTCCAGATCTTCTCCCTCGGGAACCTCCAGCATGGTGTCCTGCTGGGCTGAGAGCCTCACGTAGCCTTCCTCTGCAAGGAACACATTGATAGACACTTACTGCTGAAATATCTGCACACGAACACACTGATAGACACTTACTGCTGAAACATCTGCACAGGAACACATTGATAGACACTTACTGCTGAAACATCTGCACAGGAACACAATGATAGACACTTAATATTGAAATGTTTGCCTTTGAAGTTTTTTTGGTACAACTTTTCTGTCCCTTAACTGCACTTTAATTGCATTGTGTGGTTGCATAGTAACTGCATTGTAAAAGCATATACAGTGCCATTTAAAAACACGCTAGCAACTGTCTACATTTCTCATTTTGTAATTAAGCATGTTGCCGCATTATACCCACACAACCAGCTGCATAATTACTGTGTTATTCCAGTGTAATTACAGTGCAGTTAGAGAGACGGTGTATGTGAAGTGATACCTTCTTGAGCATCATGGGTAAATAGAGAATGGAGTTACACTGCAGAAACAAGAGAGCACTATTGTCTTTAGTCTTACCTACAACTTGCAAATATGTGGTGGAGCTGTTGACGCCTGCCTCATTCATGCCTATGCAAGTTATATTCCCTGTGTCCGACGTCTTCACAGCAGAGATTTCAAAGATGCTCATTATAGACAGCTGGCTTCCATCGTATTTTACTTCTTCTGACACTTCAAAATTCTGCAAAATAGATGCTCGTATAGTAAACCTCATCTTTGTTTAATGCTTGTATGGGCTTTAATAACATCAGGGGTGCTAAATGACAATTAATTCATATATTGTAGAATATTAGAAGATTTGTTTTACAAATTTGCGTGCATCCTGATGGGGTTATATGTAATTGGGTAAATGTTTAGTGGTATTAAACGATGCAGGACCTAGTTAGGCCATTTGAATGTATTTCTATACAGAATGTTAGTCATGACCTTGTAACTTTCACAAGAGGCTGGGCCACGAGGAATCCAATATCAGTTGGTCATGGCATGTTGCATTTTACAATGCTACCATTATTTAAGCAAGAGGGAAGACAGTTGAGAGAAGGAAGTAGTTTTTAAGGTCTGACTACGTCACGTGAGTGCAGCAGGAAAACAAATACAGGTGTTCAATGATGTTGCCTCACAGTGTGAGCGTTTCAATAATGGAGTGACCCAAAGACTATTTTAACATTTAAATTGGATTGCTTGTAAGTTTTTTAAAGACATGAGTGCCTCTTTGAAACCTCCCAAATATTTTTGACGCTACAATAAAAAATAAAAAAAACGCACACAAAAAACACAATTTGTCTAGTAAAATGTCTACTATTTATGCTACAAAATACAGGTGAATGAAATGTCAGTACCAGTGAATACAAAACAAAGTGAAATGCATATTCAACATAAATTCAATAATATATACTACTAGATCAAGGATTTGCCACGTGTTAGTTATCAGGTGGATCTGAAATACAGTAACACTGAGCACTGCCATGAATCCTACAGTACAGTATATGCAGTATTTACAATAGTCACACACCTTGCCTGCTGAATGTTTCCAGGTTACATTGTAATTAAAGTTTGGGTTACTTGTGGAACAGCTGATTCCAAACTTCTCTCCGACAATGCGCACGTGCTCCTGACGTTCAACCAATACGTACGGTGGGAAACGTAACTCTGGAAACAAGATAACAAGTCGTCAGCATATGAATTCCCTTCTAATGCATACTCTGCACCTGTATATCAGGTAGTCTCACTGATATCCAGCTATAGCTACTGTATATCCACACTGAGAACTGGCCAAGGCCTGTGTTAAATAAAAATAAGGGTAGCATCATAACCATTATCATTGTATCTATTTATTTCAGATCCAAGTTTAGACGAAGTCGAATGACATTGCAGGTATTGCTTTTTAAATTTTACACGAAAAAAGGTAAAAGGAAGACTTACTCTGATAGACATTGAGGGAGAATGACTTTGAGACTTTCTCAACTCCATTCTTCATAGCTACGCAGACATAATCACCACTGAAACGGGGCTCAACATTTTGGATGGTTATTCCTCTCTGCCGATCCCCAGTGTACACCATTCCACTTGGGACTGAACTGCCATTTTTCATCCTGAGGGACAACTCCGTGACTCCCGGATCAGTCAATAGACAAGGCAGGAGAACATCCACTCCTTCAGGCTTCATAATATAATTACTGTACGTCCCTGCTACAAAGAAGATCTTGGGATCTGCAAAAAAGTTAATGAACTATTTATTGTTATTGCATTTTCATTTGCATTTGTCTACTTAGGGAAGTTTCTTCCCCTGTTTTCCATGTCATACTACAGCATTTTACTGACAGATTATAAGGGATTTTAATATCATAGACAGTCATTTTGTGGGATTAGGTCTGCCATCCATCTTGTGATCAATAAGGATTTGCTGTAGACTAAAGCGACAGCTACCGAGCGAGGGTCGTAGAAGCGACAGCTACCGAGTGAGGGTCGTAGGAACATCTCCAGGGGCACCTACACACAAACCCTTCAGTACTTAAAGAGGTATTGGAGTTGATATGAAGTAAGCAGTACATGTAGAAACACTATAGGTGCTCCCGGAGCAGGTGATGTAAAGTTTGTGTGTCCTATAGATGCTCCAGGAGACGTAGAAGTTTCCAGGGTATTTGTCACAGGACGAATCGACAATCTGCTAATGGCAATCTGCTAACCTCAGGTTATGCCTTTGGTTTCGCTACTTATTCAGGACAAGGTATTGAAAGTAAGTCTTTATTAAGGAACCATTAAGATTTATTTCACATTAGTTATGGTACCTTTCACATAAACATGCACAGAGGTAAACAGATCAGTGTGGTTCTGATATGCACATTTGTAGATGCCTGTAAATTCTGCTGTAGCTCTGGTTGTGAAGTTGCTGTATTTTCCATACTTCCTCTCCAGTTTCTGGTGTTTTGCCAGCCTTGTGATCCAGGTCACATCCTCATTCCCCTCACAGTAAAGGCTCAGCTGCTGCCCCACATTCAGGACTAATTCTGAGACATTTGGGTTAATAACTGGCAGGTTCAAACCTATAAAGAAACAAAATACGTTATGTATTTACTGGTTTGCAATGTGTTATGATACTATAGATTATGAAAGCGTTGGAAAACATCTTTATGACATGCAATGCAATCTTAAATAAGATATACAGGGTTGGGGGAAGACTACGACTTTTCTGGATATATTTCAAAATATGGGTTTATAACCTAGAGAGTCCAGCAGTTATACTGTAGTTTGCCTTTACTACAGATATGTGGCATACATTTCTGTGATTGTGGATGGAACATACATTAACAAAAGTATTTAACAACTTTCTTGTCCTGATATAACTGTGTGATTAAATGTAAGTACAATGTAACTACACTGTTTTAAATGTACCTGTATTCTGTATTCTCCCTACTTTATAGTTAAAGTGTAGGAGAAGGGAGGATGGTTAAGTACTGAGGTACAGCAGTTTTTCTCTAAAGGAGCAGGAGAGCTCCCTGAACACAGCAGCGGCCGCAGAAACATTAGGAAACACATTGCAAAGGCGCAGCTCAATTCAGATTTCAATTCCTGTTTACCTCTCGCTTCTGCTTTTACCCTTCATCATGAAAGATTCAAGCACTTGTCAAGGCTCTCTTTTTACTTGGTTAGAGTTATCAAGCCATGCTGTTCTTTTCCATCTACTCGACGGCACATTTACTCCCAGTGTTTTACCTTCTGATAATAATACATATTTTTTATTATACTTTTAATAAAATATGCCAATCTGAAGGTAAGCATCCCAACTGCATATCCTGTACGTTAGGGTGTGGGTATCCCATTGTTTAAAAGATGTGCAGTTTGAGAGAGATGATTTCCAATAGTGGGGTGATAATGGACTGCATTTCCAAGTGAAATATATCATTTGATGTCCATCACAGATGGGCTGAACCACTACCCGAATGTTCTATCTAAGGGCCATTAAAAGTTATCAGTCCAATTTACAACAAAATGTTACTAACAGTACAGGAACAAATCCCTCTTCCCAATGCTGATTACTGACATAATAGTGGTGCACATCAGTCTTCATTCATGTAGTAAATCTGAACACCACATTGTAGCTTTAATGAACAGACTATAGCATGTCTTTAAGAGGGTTAAGAAGATTTCATCTTTATTTTGCAATGTGTGTGACTAAGAAGTGAAGACTAATGCAATCCAGTAGTAGACTAGAGGTCAATAGCTTTACTTTGTCAATTACCCTTCAATCAGAATCTTCTGAAGAAATGCACTCTTTGAGCCCTCAAGTCATCTCATAAATATGTCCTGATTTACTATGCAGTCCAACCCTGCTGACTTTGGACAATACTAATCCCAACAAGATTAACAAATTAGGAACCAATCCCCCATATAGCTCAGAGTCCCAGTTGTTTTGACTTCCAAGTTGTGTTTCATGTTTTCAGGTTACAAAATTGGGTGGAATGAAAAAATAGAAGTGTTAAATTGGGTCTCTGCATATGCACAGAGATCAAGTAAAATCAGGTCTTAAAAACAAAACAAAAACAGCTGCTTTACTTCTTAATGTACTGCCATTTGATACGCTTATTAACAAGGAACTACCTTTATTGTTTTTACACAAATAAACAAATAATTCTAATGTTTTAAGAAAGTGTCCTTGATTTATAATACATGCACAACATTAATGAAAGGATCTGTCAGGTTAATAACAGCATTTCAGGTTCAACCTTAGTTTTAGAAATTCCATTCGGAAGGTTAGAATCCCAGCTTTACTCTAAAATCAGAACCCCTAATCATCAATCTCTTCTAATTACTAATTAGATGTAACTAAACCTCAGTAAATAAAAGGATAGTACAGTACACCACTCAGACATACCACTATAGAAAATAGAAATACACACATGCATTTAAGCATAATATATTGTATAGCAATATTTGAACTTTTTACTTTCATCGACAAATAGGCATTGTAAATGTATTATGAAATATATATTGCACAAATGAGGTCATGCGCTTTTTTTTTAATTGCCTAACTGAATTGTGACACTATCCTAGTGATTGTAATTACCAGTTACAATTCAGGAATTCCACATTTTGTGCAAAACTGACGTTTAAAAAGTTTTGTATGAGTTGTAAAAGATTGGTTGCCGAATGCATAAAACCCAGAAAACGTGGGCAGATTAATGTTCCTGTGTATTGAATTTTCACATTTTACATTTCCTCAAGGGACTCGCAAAACAAAGACGTTTAAACAGCCTGCTGATGCCATCCTCCCTTTGCCTTAAAACACTGCTGATGATTATTACAGTATCCGATTATCCGATCCGGCTATATTAATGTCATGTGTTTCATGATAATGTTGTACCACATCATTCTAGAATAGAACATCCCTTCCTACACTTACAGGTACTGTAGAATATTGCTAATCAGACATCAGGTTGCCATACAAGTTACTGTAAAAACAGCAGTGTTTACAGGGACTGAGAGGCACTGGCATTGATGGACTTTCTAGGATCTAATGGGTTAACAGGGTTCTTTTTATTCAAATTCAGCAACCTTTACTGAGAACAACCCTGATGGTTGTCCTTGCCGATATCCCGTTTGTTCTGGTTAAAAAAGTCAATTTAAAATGTGAGTTGGATGTCATCTGACTTTGACTGCAGGGACCAGAGATAATACACTAATTGTTGGACTGTTAACCCGTTTCTTTTAAAGCCATTATGAAATAACACTGATGTTGCCAGATCTCATGACAGCTTTTAAACTATATGAAAAACAAATGTGTTTCTATCTATCTATCTATCTAGTTTTAAAATAACCTTTATTATCACATTACATTTCACATTTCTATCCCCCACACCTCCTGGGTAAGTTTATATTCAAGCTCCATCTTGAGTCTGGATGCCACGATCACTTTAAATACAGCAATCACATCCCCTGTCAGAACATCAGTTACTTTATTTTTCCTGCTTTTAATGATTGCTAGTTTGTCTCGCCTCACTAAAAAATGTGCCAGGCACTTATTCTTTGCCCTTTTGAAGGACCTCACCCCAAAAATAAACAGTGTTTCACAAAAAAGTACCTCAAGACCCCTAAACATATCTACCAAAAGCCCAAACAGTGGCTGCAGTCTGGGGCAGTACATAAAACAATGAAACACATTCTCTCTCTGCAAACAGTAGGGGCACTTGTCTTCAACTCCTGGCTTAATAATCGCCATAAAGGAGTTTGGCTAAGATAGTGTGTAGCACTCTCCATTGTAAATCCCTGACATTTTTCTTAAGTGGTGACTTATACAGTCCCCTGTACAACAACCACAAGTGCAAAATTCAGCAACTTATGTCATCCAGGGACAGTAGAAGGGAGACATTCTGCTAATTCCGGGGTACAGAAGCTTGTACCTCTGATGTGCACCGACAGTATTTTGGACAGTGCAGACTTCTTTAGGAGATAGAGCTTTTGTGGTTTAGACTACTGACGCTTCATGGTCCCTTGGCTTGAAGAGTGCTCATGAGAAACCAGTATTATTCCTTAGTACAGGGAAAGCTGTACGTAATAACTTATGAATAAAGCTAAGAGTCTCTATAGAGAGACCAAATCTTGTTGTTATTATTTTATTATTATTTGTTTATTTAGCATACGCCTTTATCCAAGGCGACTTACAGAGACTAGGGTGTGTGAACTATGCATCAGCTGCAGAGTCACTTACAATTACGTCTCACCTGAAAGACGGAGCACAAGGAGGTTAAGTGACTTGCTCAGGGTCACACAATGAGTAAGTGGCTGAGGTGGGATTTGAACTGAGGACCTCCTGGTTACAAGCCCTTTTCTTTAACCACTGGACCACTGGACCACCTTGTTACAGGATAGCGCTGTGGCCCAAGATGTTACAGGCAAGAATTAGAGACTCAGACAGAAGCTGCAGTTCAAGGGTTAAAGCACACATTTATAACACAAACTGAAACCAAATAAACAGGCATGGGGGTCAAATTAAAAGGGTTAACAAAAGACGAATCAGGAGGATGGGCATTGGCCTTCACTACCTTCAACAAACCAACAAACCAACAAACCAACACACAACACACAACACACAACACACAACACACAACACACAACACACAACACACAACACACAACACACAACACACAACACACAACAAAGGCTTTCTGGCTCTTTTTATACATGTGGCCACTCCCCAATTATCTCTCAATTATCTAATTGGGGAATGGCCACACCTGTGATTGTTGGCAGGGACAGATTTAACCCCATCCCTGCCAACCTTACATTCCTGCACACACACACTATTTACATTTGTAAGGCTTTCACTCTGCCACACTGATACTTATAAGGTGCTTTGATCTTCTTATACACCACTCCACCCTTATATGTACCAGACTGTAACACCACTGGTTTTTCAGAAAACAACAGCACATTAAGATTCAACGCTGTAATGAGAACTTTCAAAGATCAGTAAACTAAAAAAAGCAGAGAGAGACTAAAGCTGAATAAATCACAGTAGAAGTCTATTGACTTCCCCCTAAAATGGAGCTACTATCAATATAGAAGTACATTTTAAGGGTCAATCAGCACTTTTTTTTACATCCATATATTATAATGCAGAAGTTAGACATGCAATACTGTGCAAAAAAAACATGAATTCCAGTATTTACTATCTTATGTAGCCTTTTCACCTTCAAGACACCAAGGGTTATCTTAACAAATGTGACCCAGCCCAGTGCACTATAATACCTTCTTGGGTCACTTCTGGGTCAGTTGTTTGTCTATGACGCGACCTTCAAGTGTGTACTGTTGTACAGTTATCTTTATACCATAGAATTACTATTTGGTGATTGCCAGACTGACACTGAGCTATGGCATTGAGAATCATTTTGTATATGATGCATATAATGTGCATTAAAAGATAATGTACCACAAAGTACTAAAGTAACCTTTACTCCTTCACTGCTTCTTTGTTTCGAATTCTTTCAGTCAAAGGAATTATTGTTTTTACTTTAACGTCGCATTTTGGATGAAAAAAAAGCATATTAAATGATTTTCCATCAAATGTATCATTGGAGAATCATAAGAGGTATGTCTTTCCTATTCAATCCCCCCTTGTTCTCTCAAGACAATGTTTTGGTGTTGTTTTGTTGTTTTTTGTCCATCACAAGCTGTCAATACTGATACGGCTGCGTGGGACAAATTGTCTGAATGCACCACATTCGGTAGTGTCAGGAATTCTCCTTCATGCACACCCTGTTCTACATAATACATAGCTATTGTATAAAGAATCATTGAAGGCAGGTTAGATTGTGGGTTGCAAAAGTAGATACAGAAGCCACTGTGAAGGTATTATGTTACCACACTGCAACAGCACTTGGAAAATACAGATTTTTTTTCATATTATACAGTTGTCCCACATTCCAAGAGCTCATTTTTTTGTAAATAAAAGTGATACAACCAATACGTACGGTGGGAAACGTAACTGGAAACAAGATAACAAGTCGTCAGCATATGAATTCCCTTCTAATGCATACTCTGCACCTGTATATCAGGTAGTCTCACTGATATCCAGCTATAGCTACTGTATATCCACATTGAGAACTGGCCAAGGCCTGTGTTAAATAAAAATAAGGGTAGCATCATAACCATTATCATTATATTTATTTATTTCAGATCCAAGTTTAGACGAAGTCGAATGACATTGCAGGTATTGCTTTTTAAATTTTACACGAAAAAAAGGTAAAAGGAAGACTTACTCTGATAGACATTGAGGGAGAATGACTTTGAGACTTTCTCAACTCCATTCTTCATAGCTACGCAGACATAATCACCACTGAAACGGGGCTCAACATTTTGGATGGTTATTCCTCTCTGCCGATCCCCAGTGTACACCATTCCACTTGGGACTGAACTGCCATTTTTCATCCTGAGGGACAACTCTGTGACTCCCGGATCAGTCAATAGACAAGGCAGGAGAACATCCACTCCTTCAGGCTTCATAATATAATTACTGTACGTCCCTGCTACAAAGAAGATCTTGGGATCTGCAAAAAAGTTAATGAACTATTTATTGTTATTGCATTTTCATTTGCATTTGTCTACTTAGGGAAGTTTCTTCCCCTGTTTTCCATGTCATACTACAGCATTTTACTGACAGATTATAAGGGATTTTAATATCATAGACAGTCATTTTGTGGGATTAGGTCTGCCATCCATCTTGTGATCAATAAGGATTTGCTGTAGACTAAAGCGACAGCTACCGAGCGAGGGTCGTAGAAGCGACAGCTACCGAGTGAGGGTCGTAGGAACATCTCCAGGGGCACCTACACACAAACCCTTCAGTACTTAAAGAGGTATTGGAGTTGATATGAAGTAAGCAGTACATGTAGAAACACTATAGGTGCTCCCGGAGCAGGTGATGTAAAGTTTGTGTGTCCTTGTCACAAAGACGGCCGGAGTGGGTGGCGTCAGACCAGAAGCAGGAAATAAACAGACAGAGAGGTGTGGTTTGGTGGAGCTGAGCGAAACCATTCGCTCAGCATTTAATAAACAGCACAGAAAATGAAAGGTTTTAACACAAAACACGGGACACGGCACTATTTGCCAAAATAAAAAGACAAACAAAACGTACTACACTTAAACAGACAGACGAACAAACACGGTGAGTAAAAACACTTCTAATTACTTTACTTTGTTTTATTTTCTCCTTCTCTCTCTCCCGTTCTCCACTCACGAACACCCAACCCCGAGTGAACGAAATGTGCATCTATATATACTGTTGTGCTGGGATTCAATTACTAATTAATTATTCACTTGAATCCCAGCACGTGAATTAATTCTGAGCAACCCCGTGCTCACATATTACATTTAACCAGCACGTGAAGTGATTTGTGCCCTCCTCGTGCCTAAATATAAATCTACATTTTTAAATACATGTGAAACACAGACCCGTTTATATCCCGTGTACCAATGACTATACACCAACATTTACACACGCACGCACCATACAACACATAATATGCACACAGGGGCGGGGCACATTGCCACATATACCCCCCCCCTGTGCAAAGCACACATGGCCTCAACGGCCACCTCCCCCCTTAAAAATCCATCAGTCCAGGACAATGTCTCGGGCTGGGAAGGGAGGCTTCAGTGGGCCCATGGCTGGCCATGCTGTCAGCACCCCTGCCGGTAGTGGCACGGCTGACAGCCTGCTGGTCCACGCCTGCAGCAAAATTGCTGCGGGGGATGCTGGTCTCCTGACCTCTCCCCCTTTCTTCGTAGCCGGTAGCTCCCCTTGGTGGGGCTCCGACCACAGTACTTCCGGCAGCGCAAGTGCTGCAGTGGGAGCAGGTCTCCGGACCTCCCCCACGATCTCCGGCAGCGAAACTGCTGCAGTGGGAGCAGGTCTCCGGACCTCCCCCACGATCTCCGGCAGCGAAACTGCTGCAGTGGGAGCAGGTCTCCGGACCTCCCCCACGATCTCCGGCAGCGAAACTGCTGCAGTGGGAGCAGGTCTCCGGACCTCCCCCACGATCTTCGTGGCCGGCAGCTCCCCTTAGTGGGGTTCCGGCCACAGTACTTCCTGCTGCGATTCGGAGCACCTGGCAACCCCAGGCGATGCGGAGCGGCTGGCAACCCCAGGTGATGCGGAGCGGCTGGCAACCCCAGGCGATGCGGGGCGGCTGGCAACCCCAGGCGATGCGGAGCGGCTGGCAACCCCAGGCGATGCCAGACAGGCATCCTTGGGCGAAGCATGGCAAGCATCCTTGGGCGAAGCGTGGCAAGCATCCTTGGGCGAAGCGTCGCAGGCATCCTTGGGCGAAGCGAGCCCGGCATCCTTGGGCGAAGCGAGGCAGGGAATCAGGACAAGCTGGGGTGCGGGTGTTGGCCCTCTTCTCGGCCTCTGCGGCCGGGCGGTTCTTCCCCATGCTTCCCTCAGCAGCCTATGCAAGGGCTGCTGAGGGCCGCCAGCTTCACGTCCTGGTCTTTCTGGTGAAAGGAGAGGCAGCTCCTGCTTCTCTCCCCCTGATGGTGATGGAGGCAGAGGCAGCTCCTGCTGCTCTGCTCCTGGCGGTGGAGGTGGCGGAGGTAGAGGCAGCTCCTGCTGCTCTGCTCCTGCCGGTGTAGGTGGCGGAGGTAGTGGCAGCTCCTGCTGCTCTGCTCCTGCCAGTGAAGGTGGCGGAGGCAGAGGCAGCTCCGACTGCTCTGCTCCTGCCGGTGAAGGTGGGAGCAGCGTGTAGTCTCCTGCCGATGGAGGTGGGAGCAGCGTGTAGTCTCCCCCTTTTTCAGGGGACTGGTGCTGCTCTGCCTCTCTTGCAGGGAACTGGTGTGGCTCCGCCTTTCTTGCAGGGAACTGGTGCGGCTCTGCCTCTGAAAGGGAAACCAGCAGGCATTCTTCCTCTGCTGGTTGTGATGGGGAAACCAGCAGGCATTCTCCCTCTGCTGGTGGAGGTGGAACCAGCAGGCATTCTTCCTCTGCTGGTGGAGGTGGAACCAGCAGGCATTCTCCCTCTGCTGGCAGCTTGGGTTCTAGGGCTGTGGAAGCCCCGACTTCCCTCTCTTCGGGCTGTGGATGCACCGACTCCTCCCTTTCGGGCTGTGGACGCACCGACTCCTCCCCTTTGGGCTGTGGACGCACCGACTCCTCCCTTTTGGGCTGTGGATGCACCGACTCCTCCCTTTTGGGCTGTGGACGCACCGACTCCCCCCTCTTGGGCTGTGGACGTTCGGGCTCCCCCCACTCAGGCGTAGGACATTCGGGCTCCTCCCACTCAGGCGTAGGACGTTCAGGCTCCTCCCACTCAGGCGTAGGACGTTCGGGCTCCTCCCGCTTGGGCTGTGGACACTCAGGCTCCTCCCACTTGGGCTGTGGAGGCAAAACCAACAGGCCTTCTTCCTCTGCTGGTGGAGACGGGGACAGCAGGTACTCCACTGCTGGTGGACCTGCTACCTGGGCTGTTGTTGTGGTTATGACCGCCTCCAGGTAGCTGAGGACCAACTCCACACCTTCCTCCCAGGTGCTTAGGGTGTGTTCCCTCTTGTAAGCCTCCCATCGCTCCCTGTCCATCAACCACAGGAACCGGATGGCTACTGGCATCGCTCAGCATTTAATAAACAGCACAGAAAATGAAAGGTTTTAACACAAAACATGGGACAGGGCACTATACGCCAAAATAAAAAGACAAACAAAACGTACTACACTTAAACAGACAGACGAACAAACACGGTGAGTGAAAACACTTCTAATTACTTTACTTTGTTTTATTTTCTCCTTCTCTCTCTCCCGTTCTCCACTCACCGAACACCCAACCCTGAGTGAAAGAAATGTGCATCTATATATACTGTTGTGCTGGGATTCAATTACTAATTAATTATTCACTTGAATCCCAGCACGTGAATTAATTCTGTGCAACCCTGTGCTCACATATTACATTAAACCAGCACGTGAAGTGATTTGTGCCCTCCTCGTGCCTAAATATAAATCTACATTTTTAAATACACGTGAAACACAGACCCGTTTATATCCCGTGTACCAATGACTATAGACCAACATTTACACACGCACGCACCATACAACACATAATATGCACACAGGGGCGGGGCACATTGCCACAGTCCTATAGATGCACCAGGAGACGTAGAAGTTTCCAGGGTATTTGTCACAGGACGAATCGACAATCTGCTAATGGCAATCTGCTAACCTCAGGTTATGCCTTTGGTTTTGCTACTTATTCAGGACAAGGTATTGAAAGTAAGTCTTTATTAAGGAACCATTAAGATTTATTTCACATTAGTTATGGTACCTTTCACATAAACATGCACAGAGGTAAACAGATCAGTGTGGTTCTGATATGCACACTTGTAGGTGCCTGTAAATTCTGCTGTAGCTCTGGTTGTGAAGTGGCTGTATTTTCCATACTTCCTCTCCAGTTTCTGGTGTTTTGCCAGCCTTGTGATCCAGGTCACATCCTCATTCCCCTCACAGTAAAGGCTCAGCTGCTGCCCCACATTCAGGACTAATTCTGAGACATTTGGGTTAATAACTGGCAGGTTCAAACCTATAAAGAAACAAAATATGTTATGTATTTACTGGTTTACAATGTGTTATGATACTATAGATTATGAAAGCGTTGGAAAACATCTTTATGACATGCAATGCAATCTTAAATAAGAAAAATAGTCAATGAGCTCTTATGTCTAACATACTGCATATCATGTGCTCTTTTCCTCTTTTAGCAACCCCCCTGACACTGTAGGGTTGGGGGAAGACTACCACTTTTCTGGATATATTTAAAAATACGGGTTCATAACCTAGAGTCCAGCAGTTATACTGTAGTTTGCCTTTACTACAGATACGTGGCATACATTTCTGTGATTGTGGATGGAACATACATTAATAAAAGTATTTAACAACGTTCTTGTCCTGATATGTCCTTGTCCTTGTACTTATGTGAAATGTAAGTACAATGTAACTACACAGTTTTAAATGTACCTGTATTCTGTATTCTCCCTACTTCATAGTTAAAGTGTAGGAGAAGGGAGGATGGTTAAGTACTGAGGCACAGCAGTTTTTCTCTAAAGGAGCAGGAGAGCTCCCTGAACACAGCAGCGGCCGCAGAAACATTAGGAAACACATTGCAAAGGCGCAGCTCAATTCAGATTTCAATTCCTGTTTACCTCTCGCTTCTGCTTTTACCCTTCATCATGAAAGATTCAAGCACTCGTCAAAGCTCTCTTTTTACTTGGTTAGAGTTATCAAGACATGCTGTTCTTTTCCATCTACTCGACGGCACATTTACTCCCAGTGTTTTACCTTTTGATAATAATACATATTTTTTATTATACTTTTAATAAAATATGCCAATCTGAAGGTAAGCATCCCAACTGCATATCCTGTACGTTAGGGTGTGGGTATCCCATTGTTTAAAAGATGTGCAGTTTGAGAGAGATGATTTCCAATAGTGGGGTGATAATGGACTGCATTTCCAAGTGAAATATATCATTTGATGTCCATCACAGATGGGCTGAATCACTACCCGAATGTTCTATCTAAGGGCCATTAAAAGTTATCAGTCCAATTTACAACAAAATGTTACTAACAGTACAGGAACAAATCCCTCTTCCCAATGCTGATTACTGACATAATAGTGGTGCTCATCAGTCTTCATTCATGTAGTAAATCTGAACACCACATTGTAGCTTTAATGAACAGACTATAGCATGTCTTTAAGAGGGTTAAGAAGATTTCATCTTTATTTTGCAATGTGTGTGACTAAGAAGTGAAGACTAATGCAATCCAGTAGTAGACTAGAGGTCAATAGCTTTACTTTGTCAATTACCCTTCAATCAGAATCTTCTGAAGAAATGCACTCTTTGAGCCCTCAAGTCATCTCATAAATATGTCCTGAATTACTATGCAGTCCAACCCTGCTGACTTTGGACAATACTAATCCCAACAAGATTAACAAATTAGGAACCAATCCCCCATATAGCTCAGAGTCCCAGTTGTTTTGACTTTCAAGTTGTGTTTCATGTTTTCAGGTTACAAAATTGGGTGGAATGAAAAAATAGAAGTGTTAAATTGGGTCTCTGCATATGCACAGAGATCAAGTAAAATCAGGTCTTAAAAACAAAACAAAAACAGCTGCTTTACTTCTTAATGTACTGCCATTTGATACGCTTATTAACAAGGAACTACCTTTATTGTTTTTACACAAATAAACAAATAATTCTAATGTTTTAAGAAAGTGTCCTTGATTTATAATACATGCACAACATTAATGAAAGGATCTGTCAGGTTAATAACAGCATTTCAGGTTCAACCTTAGTTTTAGAAATTCCATTCGGAAGGTTAGAATCCCAGCTTTACTCTAAAATCAGAACCCCTAATCATCAATCTCTTCTAATTACTAATTAGATGTAACTAAACCTCAGTAAATAAAAGGATAGTACAGTACACCACTCAGACATACCACTATAGAAAATAGAAATACACACATGCATTTAAGCATAATATATTGTATAACATTGTGCTGGCCACATTCTTCATGCGCATGTAAATAAGTTGTGGTGCACTTTGTTATGTTGCTGTGATTCCTGAAGATCCTGTGGATGAATATGGCATGTCTCGCTGCTAATTGTGAGCCTCTGGTCTGAAAGCTCAACAGGGAGCCTTTCTGGGTGAATCTGTGTTTATTAATGTGAAATACAGAGGGGCCAGCTTACTAGGTTTGCGCATCAATGACAAGTTTGTGCCAATATCTATGAGGGAAAATATGTAGTGTGATCCTGTATACACCCTTAATTGACCTTGTATATTCGCAGTTTTACATTTTAAATGTTTTATTTTTTTTAAAAAAAGTTTTGTTTACTATATTTTCTGACTAACCTTGAAGCAATGTAAAGACGAATTAAATTATTAATTAAATCTTTATTTTTGTTGTGGTCAGAAAATAAAAAATGCTGTAAGAAATGGAAACTATAAAAACCTAATTTAAGTTCTACATGCATGTAAACATAATGCAATTAAGATTTTTTTTTTACAATGTTTTAACAAAAAAAACTCCAAAATGAATCAATTCACAAAACCTCTGTACCTCAGGAATTGCTGATTTTTCAATTGCCTAACTGAATTGTGACACTATCCTAGTGATTGTAATTACCAGTTACAATTCAGGAATTCCACATTTTGTGCAAAACTGACGTTTAAAAAGTTTTGTATGAGTTGTAAAAGATTGGTTGCCGAATGCATAAAACCCAGAAAACGTGGGCAGATTAATGCTCCTGTGTATTGAATTTTCACATTTTACATTTCCTCAAGGGACTCGCAAAACAAAGACGTTTAAACAGCTTGCTGATGCCATCCTCCCTTTGCCTTAAAACACTGCTGATGATTATTACAGTATCCGATTTGCAATGTTACAGTGCTGGCATGCACTATTCAGTACAGTTTGGGTTTCTGCTTCAGGCACCCTGGTCTGTTTAAGAGTGGGACGGTGTGACAGCTCTTCCTTAGAGCAGCGATACAGTTACAAAGGGATGACCTTCAAACAAGAGGCAATTCCCACAAACAAGTTCAAAACATCAAGCAACAAAATACACCTCGGCTACAGAAGTGACTGAAGGCTATATTAATGTCATGTTGTTCATGATAATGTTGTACCACATCATTCTATCCCCCACTCCTCCTGGGTAAGTTTATATTCAAGCT
Source organism: Acipenser ruthenus (assembly GCF_902713425.1). NCBI lineage: Eukaryota > Metazoa > Chordata > Actinopteri > Acipenseriformes > Acipenseridae > Acipenser > Acipenser ruthenus. The sequence continues at coordinate 19,298,262 of NC_081210.1, read as the reverse complement.
CCATCTTGAGTCTGGATGCCACGATCACTTTAAATGCAGCAATCACATCCCCTGTCAGAACATCAGTTACTTTATTTTTCCTGCTTTTAATGATTGCTAGTTTGTCTTGCCTCACTAAAAAATGTGCCAGGCACTTATTCTTTGCCCTTTTGAAGGACCTCACCCCAAAAATAAACAGTGTTTCACAAAAAAGTACCTCAAGACCCCTAAACATATCTACCAAAAGCCCAAACAGTGGCTGCAGTCTGGGGCAGTACATAAAACAATGAAACACATTCTCTCTCTGCAAACAGTAGGGGCACTTGTCTTCAACTCCTGGCTTAATAATCGCCATAAAGGAGTTTGGCTAAGATAGTGTGTAGCACTCTCCATTGTAAATCCCTGACATTTTTCTTAAGTGGTGACTTATACAGTCCCCTGTACAACAACCACAAGTGCAAAATTCAGCAACTTATGTCATCCAGGGACAGTAGAAGGGAGACATTCTGCTAATTCCGGGGTACAGAAGCTTGTACCTCTGATGTGCACCGACAGTATTTTGGACAGTGCAGACTTCTTTAGGAGATAGAGCTTTTGTGGTTTAGACTACTGACGCTTCATGGTCCCTTGGCTTGAAGAGTGCTCATGAGAAACCAGTATTATTCCTTAGTACAGGGAAAGCTGTACGTAATAACTTATGAATAAAGCTAAGAGTCTCTATAGAGAGACCAAATCTTGTTGTTATTATTTTATTATTATTTGTTTATTTAGCATACGCCTTTATCCAAGGCGACTTACAGAGACTAGGGTGTGTGAACTATGCATCAGCTGCAGAGTCACTTACAATTACGTCTCACCCGAAAGACGGAGCACAAGGAGGTTAAGTGACTTGCTCAGGGTCACACAATGAGTAAGTGGCTGAGGTGGGATTTGAACTGAGGACCTCCTGGTTACAAGCCCTTTTCTTTAACCACTGGACCACTGGACCACCTTGTTACAGGATAGCGCTGTGGCCCAAGATGTTACAGGCAAGAATTAGAGACTCAGACAGAAGCTGCAGTTCAAGGGTTAAAGCACACATTTATAACACAAACTGAAACCAAATAAACAGGCATGGGGGTCAAATTAAAAGGGTTAACAAAAGACGAATCAGGAGGATGGGCATTGGCCTTCACTACCTTCAACAAACCAACAAACCAACACACAACACACAACACACAACACACAACACACAACACACAACACACAACACACAACACACAACACACAACAAAGGCTTTCTGGCTCTTTTTATACATGTGGCCACTCCCCAATTATCTCTCAATTATCTAATTGGGGAATGGCCACACCTGTGATTGTTGGCAGGGACAGATTTAACCCCATCCCTGCCAACCTTACATTCCTGCACACACACACTATTTACATTTGTAAGGCTTTCACTCTGCCACACTGATACTTATAAGGTGCTTTGATCTTCTTATACACCACTCCACCCTTATATGTACCAGACTGTAACACCACTGGTTTTTCAGAAAACAACAGCACATTAAGATTCAACGCTGTAATGAGAACTTTCAAAGATCAGTAAACTAAAAAAAGCAGAGAGAGACTAAAGCTGAATAAATCACAGTAAGAAGTCTATTGACTTCCCCCTAAAATGGAGCTACTATCAATATAGAAGTACATTTTAAGGGTCAATCAGCACTTTTTTTTACATCCATATATTATAATGCAGAAGTTAGACATGCAATACTGTGCAAAAAAAACATGAATTCCAGTATTTACTATCTTATGTAGCCTTTTCACCTTCAAGACACCAAGGGTTATCTTAACAAATGTGACCCAGCCCAGTGCACTATAATACCTTCTTGGGTCACTTCTGGGTCAGTTGTTTGTCTATGACGCGACCTTCAAGTGTGTACTGTTGTACAGTTATCTTTATACCATAGAATTACTATTTGGTGATTGCCAGACTGACACTGAGCTATGGCATTGAGAATCATTTTGTATATGATGCATATAATGTGCATTAAAAGATAATGTACCACAAAGTACTAAAGTAACCTTTACTCCTTCACTGCTTCTTTGTTTCGAATTCTTTCAGTCAAAGGAATTATTGTTTTTACTTTAACGTCGCATTTTGGATGAAAAAAAAGCATATTAAATGATTTTCCATCAAATGTATCATTGGAGAATCATAAGAGGTATGTCTTTCCTATTCAATCCCCCCTTGTTCTCTCAAGACAATGTTTTGGTGTTGTTTTGTTGTTTTTTGTCCATCACAAGCTGTCAATACTGATATGGCTGCGTGGGACAAATTGTCTGAATGCACCACATTCGGTAGTGTCAGGAATTCTCCTTCATGCACACCCTGTTCTACATAATACATAGCTATTGTATAAAGAATCATTGAAGGCAGGTTAGATTGTGGGTTGCAAAAGTAGATACAGAAGCCACTGTGAAGGTATTATGTTACCACACTGCAGCAGCACTTGGAAAATACAGATTTTTTTTCATATTGTACAGTTGTCCCACATTCCAAGAGCTCATTTTTTTGTAAATAAAAGTGATACATTACCCTCTAATAGACTGTAACCAGAACTTCCCAAAGGGCAGTAATACACAAAAAACAGTAGCTTAGAGTAACCTGTGCTCTTGTTCTCTGCTTGTTTGTGACTGAGGTTTTTGTTCAACCTCAACCCATTAATTTGGAACCTTAACATACATAGCTGGTTTCACACAACCCCCATTAGCACTAAATAGCAGTCTAAGATTCGTATTGATCAGCATCTTTGAAACCAGCCGACATGCAACTAATTTGAATCTTTTTTCTGGTGTTTCTGTTGAAAAAGGCTAAATTATAATTAGAATTATAATTACAATTGCAATTACAGCTTCATTATGTCTATTTTTACTGTCATGATGGTCGTGTCGTGTTGAGTTGGGGGGGGGGGGGTACGTCTATTATATGATAGAGTGTTTTTTGCGTATGACTCCTCCCATGTGTGTGATGCGTATGACCCCCCACCGAGACGAGCGACCCGCTGAACAGTTTCCAAATGCTGACAAGTATGCAAAAAAGTTACATAAATAGCTATACACATTAACATGTTTACTCTATTTATTATACCAAGCAGTAATCACAGACACAAATACAGAAACATACTATATAAAATGTTTTTCAAACAAACAGGGTCACTAAAAGTGGTTGAAAGTATGAGAAGAATGTTCACTCAATGATTCAGCTTGGCAAGGTGTGTTTATTGAGCTGTAATTGATCAATTACAGTATATGGTCATTACACAATTACAAATACTATTAGGCAGGTGAGGTTCAACTACAATTAGAATTACAATTACATTGTAATTCCAATTACACAATTACAATTGGAATGGGCCCAGGTCTGATCTAGATAGATCCATAAGTGAAACCGTACCGTCGGTCATACAGGAGATTTGGTGTGTTAGCAAGAGGAACAGCCTCTTCTCGTTTCCAGCACTTTCTATATTCTCATGAGAAAATCAATGCTTAGTCTTAGTTAAAGATTCACGCCGTAACTGGACTTTGAAAAATTCACAGCCCTTTTAATCTGCTGTGCTTGCTTACAATGACAATCCTTTTTTTTCAGAGTCACTTTTCTAGTTTACAAAGGAAAAAGACCACATAATCTAATTGAACTTTAGCACTATTCACAATTCAGAAAACTAAATGAACCTTTGTAGTCAGTCCTGTCACGCAACAGGCTGTAAACAGAAGCTTGCAGCTATTTCAAAGCTCGGTGAATAGTGTGGGCTAACTCATGGGCCACTAATTGATTTTACACATTAAAGCATCTGCTTAAACTGCTAATGTGGTTTCACTTGGGGAGTGGGGGGTGCAGGGGGATGTTGACTGATAGACTGGAGATTTTTCTCCTCAAGGTTGAACACCTATCCTTCACAAACTTGAAGAACATTGTTCTGTATGACACTCCCTCCCACCCTCTCCCCACCAGTAGCTACTATCCTCTGCAATGCTAGTTCACCATATCTTAAGCCCTCTGGTGTCAGGATTTTAAACATTGCAATACAATATAGTGCTAACAAGGCAAACAAACAAGCAATACATCCATACTCACAAAATACACTCATCAAACCTAACATTTTTGGGAACAGGGGCTCTTGAAATCACTCTTAAAAATAATGGCTTTAAATTCATGTTGAATATAGCAATGATTTAGCAGGCCATTGGGCCATTGACAGAAGCTGTATCAAACACCAACATTGCCCCATTCTGAAATATCCATGCTGGGGTGCAGTACTCCATTAACTTATTATTTGTATGAAGGGAAAATCAAAAACTGTCACCACTTGCTTTTCAGATCAAATAATGTTTTTCTTACCTTGGGCTGCAGTGCAATGCAGAATCGCTAAGGTTAAAACCCACCGATGCATCCTGTCGCCAAAGCAGAAGTACACTCAGGATCTTTCCAGTCGCAGAATGGACAACTATCTCTTCAGACACTTGATGAAAATGATGACTCTGAGGATTCGGTTCTCAACTCTTAGCCAACTTCTCCTTTTTTTCCACAACGGTTAGGAAATCAGCATCAAAAATAGGATTCCTTAAAAAAAAAAAAAAAAAAAAAAAAAGATTACAAATGCATTATGGATGTGTCTAGTTGAGGCTTCTAGAATGGAATAGAAGCTTTGTTTCCAGTTGATAAAAGTTCAAAAATGTCACTGGGAAATGTTCAGGTTACCCTGAAAACTGTATTAGAACCTGAACCAGACCACATTATTATTAGCAATGGAAACACAGGCATGTCAACCCCTAAGTGTTCATACCAGTGAGACCCCTGTTGAAAAACCTTGGGGGGGTGGGGGTGCTGGTAACAGATCAAGATATTTGCACATGGCTGACAGCTACGCCACTAACATAGACTTAAGGGCTATGCACACTGGGAGTGAAGCAAACGACACAAACACAGCAGGAGTACAAAAAAAACCCCACAACTGTAGCTAGTCATGAAAAGAAAATACTGTACTGTTTGCTTTTGCTCCTTTTGTGGAGACTAAATAAAATAAATAAAACACATAAATAGTCTGGGTGCACCACACACTAAAAAAATGACATTTAACAGTGAATGTTTATATGTGATCTGGTTTAACGTGTAAATGATTAAAAAAAGAATACATCTACACATATTTCTTTGTAAATACTGAGTACAAGTTTAATTTTTTTTTAATTGATTTTCATTTTTAATAAAATCTTCAGTTAGTATGTGAAAGTGATTATTATTATTGGTCAACATTATTAAAACAAAGAAGCATCATTTTACAGAAATACAAAACCAGTGTGTGGCGCTCCCCTTTGACTAAAATTAAGGTGAAATAAAGCGAGATAGACATACCATCAATTTCCAATTGTTCTGTTATTTCTTACCATATGCTGTCTTTCTTTTTATTGTGTTTATAACCACTGACACTGGCACCATAAAGAACATTATATTTTTCGACTTTAATAATTAAATTATCATTGATGTCCATTTCTCTTTTATTTCTGTGGTAATTTCTGCGTGAACAAGACAGTGACAGTCTGACAACCTCTCCTTCGACTCTGTCGAGTAATGATGTGTTGTACAGAAACAGAGAAGGCTTGCGCAGACAAACCATCACTTTGAGAGAAGACAATTCTATCTTTGGAGTAAGGGTGGAGTTTGCGTAGCAGCTACAGGAATATAGAATGGTAATGAAATAATATACTTGGACATACTTGGATTTACCGCTGTATCATGTATAAAGGGTTTCGCAGCCTCGCAAACAATAACAAACTTATACACAAACGTGAGAATCCATTGTCGTGAGACTCTGAAAATTGTCAAAAACCGGGTAAACCTTGAAACTTGACATCCATGGAAACACAATGGATTAGAAACAAATATTGCTCCATGGTTTGGATACGGAGCACACAATTCAATATTATAAGGTTGAAATTATAATTAATACTTTTGTTTAATGAATCTTTTTGACTTCCTGCTAGACCACTTGGCAATCTGTAATTAATGACAATGGCTGTTGTTACTTTATTAATAAAGCAAACCCCGTCACAGTACCTTAAAAAACAATCTTTAGTGGACAATGTGTTCTACCTGTGGCATGGGACTGCTTCACTCTGACCTGACAGAGAGGAACTCAAACTCAAACTCGTTAATTGATTGCCACTTGTATATAAAGGGAATGGTGCATCTCCTAATCACAGTGCTCAAGGGAGGCAGGGGCCTGTGCACTGTGGTATTTTTTGCTGAGAGCTTGAGTGAAAATATCTGGCCCAGCTATAGGACCGATATCTTGTGTTTTTAATGAAAGTGTGCCACCTGATGATGAACAGAATTTCCTGTGTGTGACTTCTGCCTGACCTTCGGCTAACCTGACATGCTGCCAAATTTTTAATTGAAAATGAACTATAGTTAAAAATGAAAAGCTATTGTTGATGCTACCTGTAATTTCTTAGTCAACTTTTGGTAATTAATGAAGTTTGAAAAACATTTTTTAAAGACTTTAGTAAATGGGTTTGAATCCTGCTTGCGCCAAGTTTCTGATCTTCATATCAGTGTTAATTATAGGAACGATGCATATATCTAAAATGTATAGTTTGTGTTCCTGCTTCTAATCATACTTTGAAAGGGTGTGATTTGCCCTTTAGTGGGTTTGAATTGATGCAACATAGATTCCAAAAGGAGATCCTGTAAAACAAAAGTATTCACTCAAGACTGTGGAATATGAAAAACGTATTTGATGCTACATCCCTCAATGCTTGCTGTATAATAGAAAGTAAATTAGTTTAGCACCAAAACAACTGTTATTATTTGTAATGAAAAACTGACAGAATGAAACTGTACAAAATGAAACTGAGACTTACCTTAAAATAGCCAGGTACTTCTTGTTTCAGAGTAGCACGTTTCAGTTGTCTGTGTAATGTAAGATCATAGGGTTCCTGTCTCTTCCTTGCTAAAGATTCTGTTAAAATAGTTGAGGCAGACTGTTGTTCTGTACTATATGGCATACACTTTATAACTGCACAGTGTACAGAACAATTGGAGCGAGTCAAAGAAATTGACACAGCTAAGCTTAACATGTGGTTTGTTGATTGCCTATGACCCATAAAAAGCTCAAGCGTGTTGAGAAAACGAATTAATTTATGTTCTGTTTAGAAAAAAAAAAAACTGTTAAAAAGACCTCATGACATGGTTTGTCAAGATCTTTTTTAAGATTGTGTGGCATATGATATTATTTGTCAGCACAATTGCCTGCACGTTAAAACTGCTTTAGGTATGGTTGTTATCTGAAGACTCTGAATGTGATGCCTAACATCTACGATAATAAATCATTACGGGGTCTATTTTAATAGTCTAAACCACGGGTCTCCAATCCTGGTCCTGGAGGGCCGGTATCCCTAAATTATTAATTGGACCAATTAAGTTTCTAATAAGCACTTAGTTGGTCCAATTAAGTAATTCAGAGTACTGTTGGAACAAAAAACAGGAGGGACCGGCCCTCCAGGACCAAGATTGGAGACCCCTGGTCTAAACAGTGGAAGATCTTAATACTGTCACTCTTTTATATATTAATCTGCTGGTGTTTCTCCTTGGGCTGATATATTGACTCACTAACATTACCACTGTACAGCCATTTATTGTATTGCCAAAAGTTTTGCATCACCCTATAAAATTAACAAATTTTGCTTCATAAAGTCAAATGAAACCTGATAAATAATATTACATTAACACATTGAATTACATACCGCTTTGTGTTCTTCCATATACTTAACAGAAAACTGACAAAAATTGAAAAAATATGACATTTCGAAATCTAACATAAAATACTGTACTACTAGTATGGCTTCCGGTAGACTTTTCCAATATCATTTTGTAGTTTCTTTGATTACATGATGTTAAATAAAATAATTAAATTATGTTCATATGTTTTTTTTTTATTATGTATCAATCCTAAAATTCTAGGCAATGCAAAATATTTGGCCATAGCTGTATATACAATAAGGCCCACAAAACAAAAATCATATTTATAAAATGTAGGATGGCTGTATTTAGTTATACTATGGTTTAGATAATTAAAATAGACCACAACGTCACTTTCAGGGGATTAGATACACATTCCATAATACTCTAGTGTTAGGGGTGTCCAATCACAGTCCTGGAGGGCCATTAAAAGGTACAATGTTAGGGTTGTCTGGGTGGAGGGGTTACTATGACCGATTGAACAATTTCGAAAAGGGCTAGACAAAGACCAGAACTGGAACAGCCCATTTTGGCCACCCTTGTTCCAGTACTTATTTTGCAATGGACAAGAGGACATGATCTACAGAAACCTCATTTTTAAATGAGGAATGCCAGTATTAGTTTACATTAAAACTATACAAATATATCTGACTCTTCCTTGAACCAAAAATAATTCATAACAATTTTAATATGTACAGATTCCCTGATCTTCTGATAAGCAGAAAGTATCTGCATAATTCACACATTGTCGGTTATTCGTGAATACTGTAGACGCAAAGTTTGGCCACCAGTGGGTTGTTCAATAATGTCAACATTTAAGTAGAATGGAAAGCAATGCAAAACAACAATGTTGCATGAATCACCTTGTAAATATTCGTCATTCAGTATCTTCACTTACAGCACATTATTTTTCAATAAACCTGTAAAGCTTCAAGTTCTTTTTTACTTGTTAATTATTTATTAGTTGCTGCATGATTGGTGATGATGTTATTTATTTCCCTGAATGGTTCTTTCATTGCACCATATCAGAAGCATTTCCCTTTGCATTCATGTTCAACCATTTACTGCACAGGAGATTGCAAAATAGCAGTGGTCTCGCTTCTGTTTTGTGGAGCTTTTAATTCGCTCTGTATCCTTCCTATGCCATTTGGTATTTCACAACCACTCATGACATAATGTGAGGTTTCCATTAAATGTACATGTCTATTTTTTCTGTTTACAAAGATGGGCAAAGTAGGCCCTTCCTGACAAGTCTTTGTCCCAGCTGTGTTCTTAATTGTTGACTTGCACCAATTAAACCTTCACCCAGGTCCTAAAGCAATTAACTACACTGGATATATATATAGAGAGCGAGAGAGAGCGAGAGTACACCTTGAACATTCACTGAGTGTTGATTAACACTATAGAACAGGTTGCTTGCTCCAGTTGGGACCCCACAGATTACCTGCTGTGGGTATGGGTTGGATTTCACAATGTGCACTCATTTCACAGTCTTTCACTAATTTGTTCATCTTGACTTGAGTTTCTGGAGATCATGTAACTTCCAAGTAACCTCTAATCCATACAGTAGCAGGAATCCTCTATAGAAACATTTAAAGAGCTTCAGATTTAGTCCTCAATTATTATTTTTTTACTGTCTACCTTTTTCTGATGAAATCATACAGTGCTGGCACTTACTGTACTAATATAAAGCCACTTTCCATTAATTATTATTATTATTATTATTATGATATATGTCTTCTAGTTGTTCTTTCAATTCTCACAGGGTAGTGTGTATAAATATCAGTCTGGCTCTGAATTGTGCAATTATTTTTTGTGTTGACAATAATCATATTTATATACACACAAAAAAAAGCTTGTCTGTTTTTATCTTCTTTTTTAAAGACAGATTAATCTTGACAACAGGTGATTTTTAATTTTCAAGAAAAGGCTCCAAATGCACAAAGGTCAAAAGTGTTTATTTTTGACGTTACTTGACCTTTGCGCTAAAGTCTTGGTCATCTGTATGGAGGATTATAAGGGTCAAAATTATTTAGTTAATGTGTTAATTAATTTGTCAATTCATAATAATTCTTAAATTAATTGGCCAATTCATTGGTTAATTCAAAACCCAATATTTAATGATAATCTTATTCCTATATTGCGTTGACGGTACTCCTCGTTACCTACCTACACATAATCGGCATAATAAGTTTCCCAATCATGCGCACGGTGAACCAAATATATAATAAAGAACTCCATAGTAATTACCTATCAATTTACATTATATATATATATATATATATATATATATATATATATATATATATATATATATATTCAGCTATTAGAATATGTTTGTACTACTAACTTTGCTGCTCTGTTACAGCCTAAGGGTACATATGTGCATGCGGTTGGTTTACAAATTAATATAGGCCTATACTTACCTTATTTTTAATCCAGTTGACGCCACAGGTGCTCTCGACCTTCAGCTGGCTGTACCGTTTCCTGAGCCTCCGCTCTGTAGATACACAGTATTACACAACGACATCACTAAGGCACTAAACAACCTTTGGCAGCACTTTCGATTGTAGACGCCCCCTCGTGTGATTGACAAAGCTCAAACATAGGCTCTAAAAAGTTCAACTGCCAAATTATTATTATTATTATTATTATTATTATTATTATTATTATTATTATTATTATTATTATTATTATTATTTCTTAGCAGGCGCCCTTATCCAGGGCGACTTACAATCGTAAGCAAAAACATTTCAAGCGTTACAATACAAGTAATACAATAAGAGCAAGAAATACAATAACTTTTGTTCAAGTAAAGTACAAGTTTGACAAACCACAATTCAATAATACAGCAGGTAATAGTGATAGTTACATCAGGATATGATTAAATAGTGATAGTTACATCAGGATGTGATTAAATACAAAGTACTACAGGTTAAAAACTTGGCAGATTACAGTATTCTGAAGTACAGGATTAAATGCAGTAAAATAGGGGCTGATAAGAGCAAAATAAAGCACATTTACATGAAGGGTGATAGTGTCCCAGGATACAAACAGAGGAGTTCTACAGGTGCTCTTTGAAGAGGTGAGTCTTAAGGAGTCTTCAAATTAAATTGAACGTTCAATTTCCAAATTAAATTGAAAGTTCAGCTCGTTTACGATTTAATTAAAGAATTTACAAATTAATTTATAAATGTACGAATTAACCTATGAATTGACAAATTACTTTATGAATAAACTTATGAATTGGCAAATTAATGAACGAATTAACTATTTCATTTGGACCCTTACAGTGCTCCATACCATGTGAATGAATGGGTTGTTTGTCCTCCCTCCTCCTCTGATAGTGACCGGACTGCCTCGCTCCATTCTGAAAGCATGTACCCAGAAGGGAAAAGGAACCTAAATAAACATGGAGAGCTCAAAATTAAAACTGAAAAATCCACAATACTTAAAAAACAAACTTTTTCCAATGCCAAGCATTGCAACCGATCTGACTATTCCATAGGTGTGGTGTCTGTTGCATGTATGGTGACCAGACGTCCCGATAAAATCGGGATCATCACAATATTAAGGCGGGAGTGTGGAGTGTGGAGTAGTGGTTAAGGCTCTGGACTCTTGCCCGGAGGATCGTGGGTTCAATCCCAGGTGGGGGACATTGCGGCTGTACCCATGAGCAAGTTACTTTACCTAGATTGCTCTAGTAAAAACCCAACTGTATAAATGGGTAGTTGTATGTAAATAATGTGATATCTTGTAACAATTGTAAGTCGCCCTGGATAAAGTCGTCTGTCTGCTAAGAAATAAATAATAATAATTAGGTTTATTGGCATACACTTAATAAATACTATTTATAAGGTGCATTGTCCCGATCGAGGTTCTGTCGGGACGCCATTTTTCCCGATTTTTAGAGTTAACGTTGAAAACCCAGGCGTAAAATGTGACACTTTTATTTCCTCGTTAACAAATCTCGTATATGTGGCTGCTGTACTGTCTCGCGGTGCAACAGCATACTTGTTAGGGCGTGTTGTTTGAGTGAGTTGTTTGCATTGCATCTATGCGGCTATCCAATCACATTAACCTACAGTTATATAATGCAGGATGCGTAATGTGTTTTTCTTGATGCGTGCGCCTGTGCGTCCGGTTTTACTGGCGAAGTGTCACGATGGCTGGTGTTGTAGACGAACCTGTCATTAAAGTGCAAGTACCGAACAGTGGGGAAAAATGGATTCAATCATATGCCCATGGTCAAGTCATCCAATTAGGATTAGGGTTATAATTTGATTTAACTGACATTTTCCGGACCTGTTTAAACATTAAATACACCTCATATTTCAGAGCACTATAAAAGTACCGAGTTAAAACAAAGAAAACGTGCCTATTTGGGTCTAAAATCCTTACAGCAGGTTGTTTGAACCGAGGAAGCTGTGTTTTATGAAAGCTGTTTGTTTTACGTTCTGTTCAGCAGCTTTTAGCCTTTTGTTTAATGTGTGATTCTGTAGTTATAGCGATCGATCGTATTTTCTTTAAGTCACATTACAAGATCTGCAAAACAATTCCCTCCATCTGCATGTACAGTTTATTTGGGAAATGTCTTTACACGATCCTCAGCCGAAATATACTTTGCTTGTTTTGCTTTGTCGACCATTTTTGGTATTTTACGTCTAATGCTGAAAACTAGATTTTAGCAACCTAAATAAAAACAATGCAGCAATGACTTTGTCCCACCTGCTACGACAGTACAGCTGGTCACAGAAAAGCGAGTACAGACGCACTGGTAGGCTGATTAAAACATCGTAGTCATCTAGGCTGATTAAAACATCGTTTTCATCTGAACCGTAAACAAGGGAGTTAGCCGCTTTGGAGTATTTTTAAAAAAATTATATTTCTCTAAGTTTTTTGTTTTTGCCTAAGTGCAATGCACACAGGAAGGCAAAGGAATAAAAAAGGCTATCTACAAAAGAAAGATACGTAGTTTGCGTCGCTTTCGTTGTGTAGTAGTTCATGAGGTTTCTTTCCTCCCCTCACCAACTGAGTGTGTCCCGATTTTTCACTCTTGCTATCTAATCACCCTAGTTGCATGTAGAGCAGTGGCCCACAAGGTGCATTCGATTTGCACAAATAAAAGTAACATGTAGTTTGACTGCACGTATAATAGCCACGTTCTTACCTCGTATTAGCTTTATTAACATTATTACTGGTCTCTCTTGTATTGTACTGAGAATGATTTGGTTCTCTTTTGGCACTCATTACATCACCTTCCTGTTAAATTTCATAACTGTGGCAGATCTGAATATGCTTTAAATCACAAAATAGTACGCTACAGATGACTTTTCCCTTCATGCATTTTTGTTTTCCTTTGCTTATTCTGCCTTCCGTATAAAAGATTAAATAATAATAATAGTACCGAACCAGGTTTGAAAAAAAACTTTATTTGTAATGTACTTTATGTTATACAGAGCATATACAAAAACGTTATGTTTTACAACATTTTAAAATACATGTTTCCAAATCTTTGGTACCAGAGTGTACAATCATGGTATTCTAGATTATTAGTCTGCACTGTGTGCTGTGTCTGCAGGCTGTCGATTTGTTCTAAAAGGAATATCCACACTGAATAGCATCTGTTGTACAGTTTTTACTGGCAGGCTTTATTTTAATGAGCAAATAGAAGTTTCTGATAGTTAATATACAGTAACCTATTTATGAACTAATTAAAAGACAGCTAAAACTTTTCAGCAAGCATCAGATACTGCTTTATTATCAACTCCAAATCGATCATATCATTGAAATGTTTATTAGTTTATAAATAGGTTCAGAAATATTAACAATTAACGCAACATGAACAACCCGTTAGTAAGTAAGTTGTCAACTAAATAACGAATTTGCAATCTAATGCCAAATCTAGCCTAAAGTTGTGATTGACGGTCAGGATTAGATTTATGTGTAGATGCTGGAAGCTTGGATGATCCCGGAGCATTTGAATGAATCGACAGCTTGTAACCGATTCACAAGCTCTGTAAAATACCCAGAATGATTTATAATACTGTAAAAACAACTTGGATAGAAGTATACATGGAAATATACACAGCAACTGCATGTAACGTTTAACAGAATAGAAAAGGCTAACACTTGTATGCATGTATTGTTTGTCTAGCAATGCAGAGAGAATCTAAGATTCCTGACTGGCAGTATATTTTTCATCCCTGTGGCGACACAGCCACGTGAGTCACTGATGGATGCCACTGCCCTGTCTGAGCAATCAGTTTAGCTTTCAAGCACATACACTGAGCTGTGGTGATCAGTTTTGAATACTGTACAACAGAGTCATTGGCTACCTGCCTTTCAGTCACTAGACATTTTGAGAGAAACTTCCCTTCACATGTATACTGTATGTCTTAACCCTGAACAGCCCAGTACCCTAGCACTAAATTTGCACCCTCTATTTCTAAAATCAAAAGGGCAATATTTACTATGTGCTTACTCCAGTGAATTAACTCCTATTTTTTGGATGGAGAAATACTGACGTTAAAGGTAATAAACTGAAAAACAAAGAAGGTATCTTGAATTATAAAACTTAGTAGTTTGGTTCTTGTAAAACGTAATTGGAGGACTGGAGGATACGTGGTAATGTGAAAGGAGTTTCAAGAAATAAATATCTTGTATGTAGGAATTTAGAGATATACCTTCAGAGTTGTATAACAACTTAAAACAAAGTATAATATTGAATGTTGACTGTTCTGGAGAATGTGCACAGAATGGTCCAGAATGTTTAAATAATGTTGACCTGATAGTTTGCTCTTAACAGTATCCTATCTAAAAAACATATGGAAATACTAAGGAGAGTGCTTTAATATTTTTACTGAGCCATACAGTCTATTAAACATATGACTAAATACAGCCACATACTGTAGTATATATTATAAAAATCAAACAAACAAGCAAAACAATATTCATAATCTAAATTTTTTAAAAAAATGCTTACTTTCCATAGTGCTGGAAAAGAAGAATAACAGTGCAAAATGTAATGTTTTTTTTATAGATATATTTCAGATATACTATACTTTACATAGTTGATAATATGAATGGTATTATGAAGTTGCAAAATGTAGAGTCCAGATTTTGTGATTTTTCTGGTTCATATAAGGCTTGGATTTCATAAAAAAAGGAGCCCCTTCTTATATAAAATAAACTAGTGTATCTAAAAGTAAATGTAATACAGCTTAATAAAATCTCACTCTGGTGTGCTGGCACTGCTCTAGGATATACTCTTATATACTAAATGAACAAGATGAGTGAATCTTGGCAATTCAAGAACATCTGGCAGTGATATAACATTGTACAATGCAAACATTTCCCTTTTAAAAAATCCTACAACACATAACAACATTAGGAAACATTGTAAGTAGTGGAAAGCCCTTTTCTTATGCATAGCTACTCAAGAGGGACAGTTGCAGGATCTACCCACGTCAGAGCACATGTGCAGCTCAGTTTTTGTTGAACAGCCTATAGAATATAACAGTAGGCTAGGTTTTGAAAAAAAAAACAAGCAACTCAAATCTAACTGCCAAATGATAGTTCATAACTGCAATATTGTTTTTGTTCAACTACAGCTATGGCCAAAGGTTTTGCATCACCTACAATTTTAGGATTGAGACATGATAGAGATAGAGATAGAGATAGAGATAGAGATAGAGATAGAGAGAGATAGAGAGACAGAGAGAGAGAGAGAGAGAGAGAGAGAGAGACCGGTATATATGTGTGTGAACATCATTTAGATATTTTATCTAACATCATGTAATCAAAGAAACTACAAAATGATATCACAAAAGTCTACCGGAGGCCATAATAGTGGTACAGTATTTCATGTTAGATTCTGAAAGGTCATATTTTTCAATTTTTGTCAGTTTTTTGTTAAGTATATGGAAACTACAAAGCGGTATGCAACAATATGTTAACGTAACATTATTCAGCAGGTTTCATTCCACTTTATGAAGCTAAATTGGTGATTTCTATAGGATGATGCAAAACATTTCATTTTATTTCCCAATGTGGGGGATGAAGTCTAAATCCAATATCCTTAAATATATATACTTTTTTTTTGTTCATTTAGTACCCTCAAGTTTAGGTTACATATTTCAGGTACCATAAATCATATCTATTTTATACAACATACTGTTGAATCACAATCGTACCATCTAACTATACAATGAAAAGGAATGTATTGAATGTATTGCACAAGATTCATATTTGTTATTAAGAATAATACTTTGGTGTGATTTAAAGTGCAGTTCGTTTGTATTTGAAAAGCTTTGAGAAAAAACACAAACAAACCTGGAAACAAAACCCTCAGCTAGCCGGGCCAGTGATATTGAGTGCTATGAGCATCAGTCTTACTTTAATTAGTGGGAATCCTTTTGAACACACATTACAATAACAAGCCAGCATCACTAACTTCCACAATGTTCAAAACTCAATACAAAATACTGCTGAACAAATGTACAGACACATTTGTCCTGACAAGCAGTATATGTGCATTGTAGAAACTATTTCTGAGGTTGTTTATTTGTGGGAAACTGTGGCAATGTGCCCCACCCCTGTGTGCATTTGTGTGTTTTATGTTGCGTGTGGTGTGTTAATGTTAGTGTATAGATATTGGTGCACGGGATATAAATGGGTCTGTGTAGCACGAGTGATTTAAAATATATAGTTGTATTTAGGAACGGGGATTGCACTTTACGTGCATTTAAAGTATTTAATAGTATGTGAGCACGGGGTTGCACATAATTAATTCACGTGATGGGATTCAAGTGAATAATTAATTAGTAATTGAATCCCGGCACAACAGTATATATAGATGCACGTTTCACTCACTCGGGGTTGTGTGTTCGGTGAGTGGAGAATGGGTGTGGAGAGGAGAGAATTAAAAAAACTAAATGAAGGAAAAAGTAAATATAAGTTGCTTTGATTTACCGTGTTTGTTTGTCTGTTCGTCCACTGTCTGTTTACTGTTTTATCATTTTGTTCGTCTATTTATTTTGGCCCAAAGTGCTGTGTTCTGTTTTGTTCAACCTTTTATTTTTGTTTGTTTAATAAACATACTGAGCGCAGCCATTGAGTCTCAGTTTCAACCCCAGTACTGCCTGCTTGTGTGATTCTTTCTGGCCTGTCACCCTACAGCCAGTCTGTTCACAGGAACATGTCATTGTAAATACATCTAATTGTCCAAAACTTCCCTTTGATTTGGTGTTCACTGCTTAGCTGGTACAAAGGGCACCAGTTCTAATTGCTAATGATAATAAAGTAAGATAATTGATTGTGAAGCCTTGATTATCACTGGGGTCTGTTTACTGATCAGCAGTGGATCATAATACTGTAGCCCTAAAATAAGATAAACCTGATCCTTCCAAACCAGATCTCTCCACAGAGTGGACAGGGTATGGAATGGGCTACCTTGTCATGTTGTTGAGGAAGAATCACTTGACAAAGGTCTGAGATCAATCAAACTACTTGGAACCAGATGAACGGAGTTTCTTATGTACAGCATTTTTGTTGTGTTTAGTGATTAATAAGGCAGTCAATGAGAAGCACCACCAGATTCTACAGTACCAGTAGGCTTTCTCCACAAAACATTGCCACCGTGTAGATTGTAGTGTTTATATAGTAATTACTGGATATAATAGGATATATTTTATGAGGCTACTAAATGAAGTACAGCAGATGTGTCCCTTCTTGTGGTGACCCTGCTTGCTAAAGAATAAAAACATGAGGTAAGAGTTTTGAAACCAGGTTGTCAGCGTCAAGCTCAAGTCCATACTGACTCCGCACTCCCACCTTAAATCACACGGGCTGTGAACCTGTCATAGCCATGTTGACTTTTTTTTGGTCAGGGTTTACTCAAGTGTCCCTGAAGAACCACAGCCAGGTCACAGGAAGCTGTCCTCCTCTTCTGGCTCAGATTGATCTAGCTCTGGGCCTGAACCTGGACCTGATTCCTCTGGCTCTGCATGTGGCATCTCCATGGAATCAGTACCTGAATCCTGTTCTTCAGTTGGTTGCAAGCTTGAGAAAGAAAACAAAGGAAGCCTTTTGTTACAACCGATGAAGCCTAAGTGGTCATAACAGAAAAAAAACACGTTTCTGTCTGCGTTTTTAATTTAACATTTTGGAGAAGCGAGATTCAGTGGTGGAAAAACCCTTGAACCAAACTATTTTGGAACAGATTTTGGCTTTTGTCCAAAACCATTTTATTTTGGAGTGGCATACTTCAATTAGATATCTGTGCTTCAGGAGATTCATGACAAATCAAACAATTAAAGTTTTGATTGGAAAAGATTATTAAGTGGTGAACCGTAAAAGCTGCATGTATAAAAGGCTGGAGGGACAGATTCACTTGGTTGGGCTAGGAATCTCTGCTTTAGGCTAAGAAAATGATGTGTGTTACCTTGTTTTTTTCTCAGTCTTCATATCGTTGACCTCTTCCTCTTCCTCTGGTCTGGGGTCTGGTATGGGGATGATGTATTCATTATGAGGGCTTGGTTCGTTGTCAGTATCCTGCCTCACCTCTGCAGCAATGTTCCCTGACATCCTTGGCTTTGTGCGTACAACTGCAGGGTGGTCACTTTTAAAGAATTCCTCATTCACCTGGTTATATCTCTGCATGATACAAAAAACATTTTGGATTGGATGAACAACTCCAACCAAAGGTAATCAATAGGCAGTTTTAACAGATTCAGACACATTCCCACAATATGGGGCATGAGTTACACAGCTCTTCTTTGGTATGTACACACCTATCCTGGAACTATGACATGGTGCATGTGTCATCAACCACAACCCTCAGCTGGAATGATACATATGTAATACGAATAGGCACGTTATTTCCCCTCAATAGCGTTACACATCTAAAGGTTATGTGCCTCACTTGTCCCTTTGTATGTGTACTGTCTGCATCCATGTTGTAATTCCATATGAAATCTTTATTTTCACAGTTTATACAGCACTTCGTATTGTTATGGTTTGTCAGCCTCTTTTCACTGATTTAATTTAGCCTAAAGCAAGTTGCCAGGGACAAGGGACAAAGCCTCTGCAAATCAGCAACCTCATTCGTTGCTAGGGAACCTTCCTTGGTCACGCCTGCACTCCATGTTTTTCTTTTATAGTGGGAAAATACTGAAGGGCAATGGGAACTTGTAAAGATAAACGCTAAAGGATTCTGTAGACAGGTGGTGGTAAATTTAATTTGATACACAGGACATAATAAACCAGTAGAGCTATCAAATCTTTAGCAAGAGTCACATACTTCTTGTGGCTCATGCCAAAGATCTGACAACCGAAGAGAATCTATAGGGTGTCATTTAATCAAATAATAAACATAGTTGCAATCTAATATATTGATATAATAACTATAACAAGTAGACAATCTAATACTCACTGTACAGAAGGAAAGTCAAGAAAATCCAACTTACCTTTGTGTAGCTGTCAGCAAGCAAGTTTCCAACTGTATGAACCAGCTCACTAAACTCTGGCCTTTTCTCATACTTTTCATTCCAGCATTTCTGCATAATCTCATAACTAAAGAAAAAAAAATGAGCAAGGAGATTAGCTAGCAAGTGCGATACTGTATATGCGTCTCAAATTACAGACACACTGAGCTGAATATGGTTTTACTAGGAAAGGATTTTTCTTTTGTAGATCAATGACCTGAGAACTAACAATCTTGTGCGATAAAAGCTGTTAATCCCTTGTAAGCTGCACAACCCCCATTGTCAGAAGTTAGAAGTAATATTACTATACACAATGAGGAGAACAAAGAAGGACCCCCCCCCCCCCCCCAAAAAAAAACACATAAAAAGCCCTAACGCTCTACACTTCATTACTAATGAAACTGTACAGTCTTCGTCGAGTCTCTGGCACCAACTACATGGATACTTCCCAGAATTCTATGCATGCTACTGCCCTAGGTGTAGGGGAAGCCAAATCTGTTGCGGCACACTGGTGAGCCAATGGGCAGCAAAGCAGGTGTGGCATTGCCTGTAAGGCTCTGCAAACACACTCCTCTCTCACACAATCCCCAGGTTTTCATTTGGGATTTACATCTCCCAACCTGTACTCAAAGTTTGTTTAGGCATCTCCAGTTCAACCAGTGATAGAATCCTCCAAATGCCATCTCTTCCACTGGTAGAATACCTCTGTCACTCCATTCTACTGATCTGTCCCCAAGTTCGTTCAACTCCATCCACCAGAGGCTCTCTCTGGCAGATTTCTCTGAAGTTATTAGTGCTTCTCAGCAGTTTAAATAATTAGCTGCGTGGTTCCTCTTGCTGTGTTTCCGTGACTGATATTAAGAATGCTCTTGGAATCTCTCTCAGAAAGATTTGAGGTAGATGGCGAAGAAACAGACAGAATAAAGGAAATGAAAAAAAGGCAAAGAAGAAAATGAAAAATGTGGAGAGATAAAAAAAGAAAAGAAAGTGAGGTAGAGTGAAAGACTCACATTTCATCAGAGGCGTGGGCAGGCTTTGACATCCTGTACCCTGTCTTGAGAGCGTTGTAGAACAGTTCATTCATGGGGAGGTCTGGGTAAGGAGTCCCACCTGCATTGCAATGTGATCCAATAGTGCTTATCAAGATATTCATATCTTACTACTGTAACAGAGGCTTAAATGCAAAGATCAATTCATGATATTTTAATAATAAATTCATTCACATGGTTTCAAAGTTAGATAAATATTATACAGATATATACACATTATCTATATACAGTTTTAGAACTGAAGACAATTTCATATGTAATATACTACATTGAAGAAAGATGCTCTTCAAATAATCTATCCATAACTTCAAACAGTTAATCATAAATTCAGAGGTAAACTATACAAAACTTAATATAAGTATTGTCTAATGAACAACATAATGTAATTTTCATTCAAAGAAAACCAGAAAAAGAACATTTGGAATAGACAAGACAACAACTTTGAGTCGTCCTTCCAATTGTTAAGGGCCATTTTAGCGCCATGAGTGAAACTATGTTTACAAGAAAGGGGAAAGAAAACTGCAGGAAACCGAAACAAACTGAAATAAAGAAACTTGGGCATTAAACCACAAGTGAGAAAACATGAAGAGATTGCCAAGCACATGTGGTGTACCTGAGATATTCCCCTAGAAGAAAAGAGGGATTACCTGAATGGTGCAGTGTTTAAATTGAGTTTGGCATTTTAGGGTGGTCGGTAAAGCTAGGAGACTCATGTCAAAGAAAACTAAGAAATTCTGCAAAACATCATTGCTCGTATTTAATTCCTCATATGTTGTGAAGGCAATCACCTTATTTACACATTTTATGTCACATTTCAATGATGTCAGGCTATATGTACTTGTAAAACTGTCTAAATTGAAACATCATTCTGATTTCTACAGTGAGCGATATGTAGTGGAATAAATGTGGAATAAATACTTTGAGCAGCATTTGATTTTTTCAGTGTCCCGATGACAATAACAAATTTAGTGAAAGCCTACTTTGGAGATTTGCAATTCAGTTTTTCAACTTCAGAATTCAGCACTACATGGCAATGCCTAGAGGTTGGAATAATGGCAGGATGCACCATTTCTCCACTGGCTTTTACCATGGCAATGGAAGTAATCATTAGGGCATCAAAATGGGTAGTAGGAGGAGAGCGTTTGGCTTCTGGAATGCGACTACCACCAATTCGAGCATACATGGATGACATGACAACCATGACTACAACAGTAGCCTGCACTAATCGATTATTGGGCAAATTAACCAATAACATTGAATGGGCACGAATGCAATTCAAGCCCACTAAATCAAGGAGCATCTCTATAATTAAAAGGCAAAGTAGTAGATAAAACATTCTTCATTAATGGTGAGGCAATACCAACAGTGTCTGAGAAGCCAGTGAAGAGTCTTGGGAGATGGTACGATGGGGATCTAAAGGACACAGTTCGTGTGGGAGAAGTTAGACAACAAGCAGTGGAAGGGTTGAAGAGCATAGACAGCTGCGCTCTACCAGGTAAACTAAAACTCTGGTGCTTTCAGTTTGGTCTACTGCCGAGGTTGCTGTGGCCACTGACTGTGTACGAGGTTTCTTTGACAACAGTAGAGAAGCTGGAAGCTTTAATCAGTTCATACATCAGGAAATGGTTGGGAGTTCCACGCTGCCTCAGCAGAGTGGGACTTTATGGTAAAGGAATCCTGCAGCTACCAGTCTCTGCTCTAACTGAGAAGTTTAAGTGCGCCAAGGTCAGACTGGAAATGACATTAGTAGAGTCACGCGACAAATGCGTAAGGGAGGCAGCACCTGTGTTGAAAACTGGAAGTGGGCGGCAAAGAAAGCTGTGGAAGATGCAAAGGCTGCCCTTCGAATTGGTGATATCATGGGGCAAGTTCAGCATAGAAGAGGGGGTCTTGGTTTCAGTTCAGCTCCTCCTACATGGCACAAGGCAGCCCCAGCTCAAAGGAGGAAGCTGGTAGTCAACGAGGTGCAAAAGCAGGAGGAGAGGATGAGGTGTATAAAGGCCATTTCCCAGGCCAAGCAGGGAGAATGGATGAGATGGGAGAGTGTGGAACAACGCAAGATTGGCTGGCAAGACCTATGGTCAGTGGAACAGAGCAGGATCAGTTTCCTCATCAGGTCAACATATGATGTTCTCCCATCACCACAGAACCTAAACCTCTGGGTAGGAGAGGATCCCTCATGTCCTTTGTGTTCATCACCTGCAACATTAAGGCACATTTTGACAGGATGTAAGGTGGCTCTTAGCCAAGGACGGTTTACTTGGCGCCATGACCAGGTGCTGCGATGTTTGGCCTTAGCATTGGAAGACAAGCGTAACATGACCAATAAGTTGCCACCTGTTCCATCAAAACATTACACACAAAAGACAACATTCCTCCGCCCATGAGAGCAACCACCAAGAAAAGGTGTTAAAACCAATCCTCGTCTAGGACAACTGGAAGCTGCTAGACTGGAAAATGCTGGCAGATGTTGGTCAACGGCTTATTTTTCCACCTGAGATTGCCACCACTAACCTTCGACCAGATATTGTCTTGTGGTCTGGATCAGCACGCCTTGTTCACCTGGTAGAGTTAACAGTGCCATGGGAGGATGCTGTAGATGAGGCGTATGAGAGGAAGAAACTGCGGTATGCTCAACTAGCCACTGAAGCGGAACAGCGAGGATGGAGAGTCCGGGTTTACCCAGTGGAAGTGGGTTGTCGAGGATTTGTGGCACACTCTACAACCCGGTTTCTCAGAGACGTCGGATTCAGTGGCCAAGAGTTGCGTCGCACAGTGAAGAACTTATCTGAAGCAGCAGAGAGGAGCAGCAACTGGCTGTGGTTGAGACGGAAAGATTCTGGCTGGGGATCTCAAGCACAATAGAAAGAAAGAAATGCTGATGTACAGGTAAGTAAGCTGGGCTCAGTTGAGTGGGGGACGGAGGGGGGTGATGCTGGGACGCCAGAATCACCGTCGAGCCCTCTTGAGGTGTGGTGGGCTAGTCGACGAAACACTGAGGATGGAAGGTGCCCACTTGAAAACCCCAGAGATGTACCCTACTTAGCTCAATCCAGACAGTTGTCATGCTGATGCGCTGGGGAGGCCGCACTATGGTTGATCCCCGGAGCCAGCATGGCAGCCGTTGTGTGTGCTGATGCACCAGGGAGGCAAAATAAGCTGATCCCTGGAGCCAGCATTACACTTCAGCCATTAACACCAGACAGAAGGATATCTACATCATCATATGGAAGGAAACGTAAATGGATGGAGACACATATGGATCACATTAGTTTACTGTAAAGCTACGTCTTAGTTGGTGCTTATCTTGGCGAGAGCCAAGTTCAAATCAGCATGAAGTTTTAATATCTACTCTCGTGTAATGGAAATCATGTCTGTCTGAGGACTGAAACAGATGCCACCTAGTGGTGACTAAAACAGGTACAAAGATTTTTGACACAAAGAGGCCCGATCAAGATATTCCTCATTTTGCTGTATATGGTATAAAACACCATTTGAAAAAGGAAAAGAATACAGCCTTCTTAATACTCATAATAGTGTTTCTGGGACGTGTTGGCTGAAAGAACATCTATCAAGGATTAATTGTGTGTCTGGAACAAAGAGCATGACTGGGTCCATGGGGGTAGCCATGTCATTATAGTTCTTGACTAAGACTAGGTACCTACCCATAGTGAAGATCTCCCACAGCAGAATGCCAAAAGACCAGGAGTCACTCAGTGTCGTGTACAGGTTGTGGAAGATACTCTCTGGTGCCATCCATTTCAGGGGCAGGAATGTCTGTGGTGATGTGATATTGAGATAAGTGACCTGCTCTTAAACTAATTGCCATTGACGAAAAAAAGTCATCATAAGCATACATGCAGATGAGCTTACCAACTGCTGGTTTTTTGATATCCCTTTTTTCATATGGATTGTATTGGCATTGCGCTCACTTTAGACCTTTAGAGGTTCTTTATTTAGTGCCAGATGACGGGCGTCAGAAAAGTAAATTAATTGAGGTTCCATCACAATTTATCTGATGATTTTGGGATGGCTTTTTTGCACTTAAAATATGAATACAAAATAGAGTTAAGAAGGTTGAAATGGTCTGTGTCCCTTTGTGTGGAAAACAGGTTATGAATTTGTGTCACAAACCAAACGACCGGTAACATTTCTTAAGGATCTTATGAAACACCATTTGTCTGCCGCCCACCCCCTCCAAGAGCCCAGTTTTTTCAAGTCGTAACTCACGCTGCCTTTGGAGATGTAGTTAGAATCGTGCATGATATCTCGTGCGAGCCCGAAGTCACAGATCTTCACCAGCTTTCCTTCACAAATCAAGACGTTTCTCGCTGCTAGGTCACGATGTACACACTGCAGTTTAAAAAAAAAAAAAAACACAAAAAACGTATTGCTGAGCTCTAAGAGATTACTGTGGAGGTCTGCTAGGAGGTTCTGAATGGGAGTTCACACTTGCAGAATAATACAGCAGATGGAATCCTTGTAACTTTGTCCAGTAATTGTAAATATTAATAATTATGTTTTTATTGGATCAGCAACAAAAAGAAACACGCTTATTACTTATTCTGACAGCTTTAAGTCAATTACTTCTGTTGTGTTTTTGCAGTGGTTTTGTAACTAAGTTTCCTGACTGTGAACAGACAGCAGAACAATACATAATGATGTACATTCCTATGATGGCACTCACGTTTTTGGAAGCCAGGAACTCCATTCCTTTAGCCACCTGGTAACTGAATCCCACCAGGTCTGTGTAGCTCAGAATTGAAGACTCGTTAATCACCAGAGCATTGTCAACTCTCTCTGGAGCTACAACCGGAACAAGCAGGGCCATTATCCACACACTCAAACCAAATTGATATGCACACAGTGCAGTCGTGTCTAGTTATTGCCAGGTGTTCTGGGTAATTCTAACAAACTCGGCAAACACCTGTCTTTCAGTTATAATCTGTACAATTGCAGCCAGAATGCCCTCTAGCATGCAAAAGACCCCAATTCCAACCTGTACTCAGTAATAATAGATTATACCGATTATTATATAGATTATATGGATTATTTTCTACCTCTGAGGCAGAGTGGTGCTGTATATCTCTCCTCTGCAAACTCTTTTGTCTAGTCAAGTTAGAGGAACAATCCCCCTGTGGTCACATTTTGACATACAAGTTGTTTCATAAGGATGAACCAACAAATACTGATAATCCATTGCAGTGCCATGATACCATATCTGCAGTACTGTGCTAAGATATCAGAGCCACTGTGGAATATTTGATTCAAATATGTTGCGATTGATTGTGCTTTGCACTGGTATTATAGCAATATCCCAGTGGTATTTTTCTAACTTTTCTGGAACAGTAGTTGATTATTATATTAGTATATTATTATTTGAGCCTGTGTTAGCAAAGGTTGAGAAGCCTTTAATGTTAAAATGAAATCCTTCCTGTTTTCCAGTCTCTTACCTTGCCCTTGGTAATTGTCCTGTTGGTATGGTGTTTCATACACGGATGGCTCAATATCTGCATACTTGATGTTGTCTGACAGTTCCAGCATGGGAACATATTCAGTGGTGTCATCCTTGCTCATGTCCATGTATCCACCGTCACTCTCACTGAACAGGGTCACGTAACTGGAAAAAAAAGAGAAAAAAACATTGCTTGTTTCTAAAGCAAAAGCTCTGATACATTTCTGTATTTCAAAATAATTCGGTATGGGATGTCATTGTGTGTGTTGTGTTGTGGTGATGTGTGGTGGCTGACAAAACAATTTCTCAAGGGTACCTTTTCCCCTGGCTTTCAGAGGTGTTGTTTCCACACATATCGCTGTCTCTCCTGGTTTTATCAGCGTAGTACTGCAGAAAGGTGTGCTTGTTTCTGTGGAGGTAGTCTACCAGGTCTCCATGGCGACAATACTCCGTTATAAGAAAGATAGGGCCTAAAAGGTAAAAAAAGGTGAAACAATTTACACAATGCAAATAAAAAAGGTGTACGAGCTCTTAATAAATTTACAACAGTAAATTTGCATGGTAATTTGGCAGTCTCTCCATGCTTTTCCCATGGTTATACTATGCATTTACCATGTATTACCATGATTTGCCAGGTTTTTAAAATATGCTTTTGTATATCTCGCTGGGCTTTATAATGCTTACCTATGCTTTACCACTATGCTTTATTACACTTGTTTTTACTGTAGAAAACTTTTATAAGGGAATCACCCAGTGATGAGGTATCTCAATCCTCTTATAGTGACCTTTGGTATTAATCCACTTTTATTAAAAGAAATTCAGTATGGTTTTATCTGGCACATATTAAATACACTTTTATCGGTTAGACATTACGTAAGGGGTGCATCTTGGGTGTATGTGTAAAAGATGCCCTCTTATTCAGTTGAGGGCAAGGGAACTGCAAAACAAGCAACTGGAGATAGTAAGGAGGCAGCAAATATCCTCTTATAAGTGTATTTAAGAAATAAGACAACATGAACATTAGAAAAGATAGGAACAAGAGGAGGCCATTCTGCTTATTGATGCTTCTCCGGAGAAAAACAAAAGTGCTTTGAACCCTGGTTTGTACCTCGTTTAGTGCAGGCTCCCAGCAGGTTAACAATGTTAAGATGAGGTCCCAAATGGCTCATGATCTTCAACTCTGACATCAGAGCCTGAGTCTCGCTCCTCTTAGCTGTGGCTGTGAGTCACAAAGGAGGAAGAAATGGATATGGAGCAGTGTGTCAAAAGGAAAGAGCTGGATCAAATCCAAGGCTTCCAAATGCTATTATATTTCTGTACTTGCTCCTCACATACTGTTTTTATATATCTTCTTGTAGGGATGCTTGGATGTTGCTATATTTGAATATTTGTTTATTTCTATGAAAGCGGGTGACTATTATTG
This sequence comes from Acipenser ruthenus, assembly GCF_902713425.1. Taxonomy (NCBI): domain Eukaryota; kingdom Metazoa; phylum Chordata; class Actinopteri; order Acipenseriformes; family Acipenseridae; genus Acipenser; species Acipenser ruthenus. The sequence goes on along the minus strand of NC_081210.1, from coordinate 19,271,093 downwards.
CACAATATTACAGATGCTAGTGTGACAGAAGGGTCAATTATTTTGGCAGTTGGTGTCTAGACATTCTCTGTTTACTTTTTGGAAAGTAAACAGAGTTTAAGAAGGCATCATTGTGACACACTGAAACCTGATTAAGCTTGTTTAAGAGGAATATAGTGTATATAGTGTGTGTGTGTGTGTGTGTAAGATGAAAATGTATTGGCAATATCTTTTGAGTGTAACATTTATTGGTAATGTTAAACCAGTTTACTGGAAGTGATTTGGCATAAGTAGAACAGGTTTAAATTGATTGAAGAGACAAAGCATGTGCAGAAATGTATGGAACGAAATAGGGTAAACAATTAACCAGGGCTAAATTCTATTGATAATAAGTAAGATAACAAAAACAGACTGAAGTTACGTATGTCCTAAGCCCATGTGGTATAAATAATAAACGTTCTAAACAATAACGTTCATAGACTGTAATGTGGGTATTTGGAACTAATAAATGGTAAACATTGTTAATATTTGAAACATGGCCTGGTCTCATCCTTATAGCAAAGTAGTTAATACCATGTTTACCGTAATACATAAACCTTACATATGCATCATAGGAAACCTACATTTGAGCATTTTCACAGCCACTTTAGTGGTTGACTGGGAATGACTGAGGCCATGAGCGGATGCTTCCACAACCCGTCCAAAGGCTCCTGAACCCAAAGTCCGACCTGAAGCAAAAAGAACTCAGAATAAATACAATGGCAAGAAAGAAATAGATACATGTGGGTGATGCTTTATACAGCAAAACCACTGATCACAAGATCATTATCATAATACATTGGACTGCTAACAAGACATACCTGGACTTTATAATAAATTCATTTCAAGGAATGTAGTCTGTAAAGTTCAAATAACAAAAATGTGATCCAAAAAACTTTTTAAAGCAGCCGGCTGAATTCCAGGTTTGGTAGTGTTTGAGATTCAGGCTTCGGCTTCGTGCAAGTGGCTAATTTTTGGTAAGGCTAATTCAGTCACTTTCCTTGAAAATCTTGATGTTTGTGATGCACCTTGCATATGAAGGATGACACCTCTAAGGTTGTGTTTACACTAGGAAACACTGATCACAACTAAAAAGCATTTTTAATGCAAACAACCAATCATAGAAATGTGTGATTACTGGAGACTGACGTCTGACCCCACGTCCCAATGAAGGACAATGCATTGTGAGGCTAGAGTTAGTAAAGCCCTATTGCTGGTAATTAGTTTTTGCAGAAATAACAATAAGTTATAATACAATCTGAATGTATTTCACAGCTGGCACTAAATATGAGATGGTAACCTCTAAACGTATTGTGCTACACAACGGGTTGCTGTAACTGACTCTGTGGCTTGTGCAAATGAACTGGCTAATGCAATATGTGATGTAAATAAACTGCCCAAGGAGTCTGGACTTCTTATTCAGTTAAATATTATTCTGCTCAACGTAACTCTGGCAAGGAATCTCACAATGTCCAATGTGAACTACCTCCCTCAATGGTGGAACTGGTGGTTTTGTAAGCAATTGCCTTGGTAATGACCGTATTCCCTTCTTACCCAACACCAAGCAGTCTCTTGGGAATTCCCAGCTGGAGTCATAAGGCAGGTGCATGGGGTCCACGTAAATGTACTCATGACCGTCGGAGCTGACTGACTCGATCACCTTCCAGCGGATCTCATAGCGAGGTTTCTGAATACAGACAAACACTGGAATTATTAGTGACCAACATAGTAAAGACAAACTGAGCACTCAAGAAACCAACAGCAACAACAATCAAACAAGATATAACACTGCTATATTCAGTCAACACAATTAACACATTCTCTGATCAAGGATTGAGCCCACAGTGTTATCATATATACAGTGTGTCTTGCTTCCCTTGGGATAAAAGGAGGTTAAAATGTTTAGGAATGCCGTATCTTACCTTTCTCCACAGTATGATGAGCACAACAACTGCAATTACAGCAATAACCAGCAAGGCTACGATGGCGGCTGTTATTGCCACCTGGGAGTTTAACACTGCAAGAGAGAAAAATAAAGGACTACATAAGAATTATTGTGTACCGGTATAGCAAAACACTAGAGGAACGATTCCATTACAAGAATAACCCCTATGAAGAGGTTGAATAACCTCTCAAAGCTCTTAGCAGTCATATTCTATCATTATCAGTTGAGTACCACCAATCACTTAACTGGCAGTGTAGCACAGCAAGGATGGGGGTTAAATATCCTCCCTGCTTAAAAAAAGTGTGTATTGCATTATTATTTGTTAATTTAATTATTGTTTAATTATCACCTGCACCTGGCTATTGTTGTAAATTAGAGCCAAGTGCAGGGTATTTAAAAAAGCGTCTCTTCAGGGCTGCTGATGAAGGCAGAGCCTGGTCGTGAACCGTAGAGAGAAAGGTATTCAAAAGGGAATCACGCTTTGCAAACGTAGTGCTGCAAAGTGTTTTTTTGTGTATTGTTTTTTGTGTTTTATGGCAGGTAAACAGCTTAGCTGTCCTGCGAGTCAGTCAGGGACCCGCTGTATGTGTAGTAAGTGCTTGTAAGAGCTAGGCTTTTGTTTGTTCATTTTATGTTTCTCTGTATTAAGTGCGCAGAAGTGCTAAACTTCAAGTTCCTGTGTGGGTCAATTATTAAAGGGGCAACGAACGACCGTGAGTGACGGCGTGTGTTACAGCAGTTAAGCAGGAACAGTGGCTCTCTGCCTTTCGAATCTACTAAGTGCTTTTGTTATAGTATTATTTAAAGCAAACTGGGAACATTGCTGAGTATTCTAGCTTTAAAAACGTATTGGAGTCCATCCAGTTCTTATAAACAGTCTGACACACACACAAAAAGAAAAGAAAAAAAAACTAAAAAAACACAGTTGGAGCCAACAGGAAACAGTTTGGAAATGTATTTAGCGAGCACTTGTGTGCTACTTGTTCCAACAAAAGCAATACCTACAGTGTGAAACCAGTTTGACGTCTTGTGTTTTTCTCCCAAGCTTGTTCCTGGCCTCACAGCGGATGGAAAGCATCGTCTGCACATTCTGAAAGACGATAACGCTCCGTGCCAGATAAACTTTCCGACTCTCATTGAAGCTCACATTGGTCTGAATGCTGATATTATCAGGGTCTGTGGCTAGAGGGTTCCAGAGAACAGTTCTGTTGCTGCATCTGTGGACATTTAGTAAAACAGAAAGTTAGACTGTTGGTCTTTTGTACGTACTGGACAGAAACTTAGAAGCACTTTCCATAACACTGTCAATATGGACGTACGAATTTGCAGTTTTGGATATGGAACCGCCCACCCTCTGAGCCCTACAATCAGCCCTATATTAAAGTCTGTCTCCTCTTGTCTTTAGGGGGCAAGGAGATGCAGTTTTTATGAAGTTAATGAAACAGTATACAGTAGGGCTACTCAACCCTGGTCCTGGAGGGCTGCTGTCCCTCCTGGTTTTTGTTCCAACTGTACCCTAAATTACTTAATTGGATCAATTAAGTGCTTATTAGAAGCTTAGTTGCTCCAATTAATTTAGTGTATAGTTAGAACAAAAACCAGGAGGGACAGTGGCCCACCAGGACCAGGGTTGAGTAGCCCTAGTATACAGTCTTCGTGGTGGACCAAAACAAAGATTCACTTGTTAAATATGTAGTACTTTCTAATCTACGAGGGGTGTGTAAAAATATCTAAATGTTTTAATATACACTAGCACCACCTAGTGAATTAATATTGTAATGATTCTGTAAACAGTAAAGCTCAGAATGAAGCCTCCTAGGCAATTGTCTAGAATTAAATGCACCCACATCTAAATACTGCCTTTTTCCTCTAAGAAAACTATCAAGTGTATGATGGAGTCAGTTCTAAAAACACCTAAAAATGGTGACCCGCTACACTCTGGTGGAGAAAGTGAAGGTTTACAACAAATCTCAAGTCTGGTAAAGCATTCTTTCGAGCTGTGTTAACAGGGCCCGTCAGACTCACTTTTTCATCTGGCTGCAGCTGAACCACTCTATTTCAGGGGAGGGAGCCCCCTCGGCCATACAGACCACAGCCTGGCCCTTGTCGGAGGGGTGGTGGTCTGAAAGCTCCACAATCCTGGGAGGCACTACAAGAGAAAGGGGAAGCACAACTTGAGATTCACAACATGAACTTGTGTTTGTGGTGTGGTTTGTAGTAGTGCAGATACTGTCGTTTATTGAACCTCTGCTTCTGTTTTTATCAGGACTCCTTTGAAAACAAGATGTCGATTCTCAGCCTGCATTGCGGTATACAATTTTTAATTGAATATTATTTATACAAATTGTACTGGTTATATAAAAGTCATATAGATGTATGAGGGACATACAGTGACTGGTGGGTTTGGTAACAATTTATTTATTCACCACTATTAAACCCTGGCATTGTCCCTATTACCAAATGCAGTTCACTTACCATTGACATTAAGATCGAAGGTCAACTCCTGGATCTCATCTTCATTAGAGACTCTGATTGTGTAAAAACCGCTCTGTTCTGTTTTAATTCGAACCAGTGTCAACGTGCTGAGGTACCTTCAAACAAGAAAATAGAGGGAGAAGTTATCATTAGCTGGTACTGTTATTAATAATAAAGAATGCACAGCTTCTAGAAGAATTATCATAGCATGTTTTACAAAGGTCTGGAGGATATATTTTGCCAGTACACCGAAGAAGGCACTGGCCAAAATGTCTATCTACTTTACTCAACTTCTTCTAAGTTTTACCTTACAATTCCAAAGGAGCTATTTGAAGGTATCGAAGGCATATTTTGCCGTTATTCTCAACAGTATCAACTACACTGTTACCTGGTCTCTTCTTCCTCTGTGGTTTCCATGGAAACTTCATCGCTGCTCTCCATTACTATGCTATTGTCCTTCAACCAGTGCACTGAAGGCTTGGGGTAGGCCTCTATCACCACACTGACATCGAAGCTCTCGTGGAGTTTGACAGACAGATTCCTGTTGAGGTCTGAGCTTAGCCTGACAAACCCCTGCTCTGTGAAAGTACATAGAAAGACAGGTAAGTATTTCCATTTAAAAAAATAAATAAAAAATAAATAAAAATCCCTTGCTCAGCAAAAACATACACATTGGTGCTGCTTCAAAACAGAGCCAAAATACACATGGTTTTCCAGCCACCCCCTCTATCTGCACACAGAACAGGGCTTGCCATTTACATTGCTATATATATATATGTGTGTGTGTTTGTACTGAAGTGACTTTTTATGCTCTTTGGCTCGGGATGTTTGACCAGCAGTGTAACATCAGGGCAAACTCTAGAGTCTAGAAGCATAAGGTTTTTATTCACTAAACGTATGTTTATCTCAGGGAGGCTGCAACTCAATTTCCTATTTGTTAAATAACAGACAACCAATTCAGTTTAGTAGAAAAGCAGCAGTCAGCAGAATTTGAAGGCTAACTAGAACAAAACCTGGCAAGGAATTAGACATACCAAAACAGAACTAGTTTATTTTGAAAATAATCATTTATATATTAAAATTAACAGGAACAAGTTTTAAGATATATTAAAACAAATGTGACAAATTTCTCCAGTGTTTTATTATTTAATATATATATATATATATATATATATATATATATATATATATATATATATATATATATATATATAGTGAAGGTGCCACTCAGTATATAGAGGTTTGCTATCTCGATGTGTTGAAATTGGTGATAAGATAGAAGATAGTTACATTGGATTCAAATAAAATGAAGATAAGAGAAAGAACAAAGAATCTAAAGAGAAAGAGGAGGAAGGATTATGGTTAAAGTGGGTAAGATATCGCTCAAATACAACATGGCTACAAGCACTCATTCTTCAGACATGCTTTAGTATAGGAGCCATGTATAAATCACTTAGAAATCAGTTATAGTATGTTTTCATTATTTATAGATGCATTATTCACTATTTATAAGGGATATTTAACCACAGTGTGACAAGGCTTAATATCAAAGCACTCAAAGGGAGGCTCTGTTCCTTGATCAGACAACCTACCAAGAACTGTGATCTTGATATGATCATAAGCCTCCTGCTCCCCGACATTCTCTGTGACGTTGCAGTAATACAGGCCTGAATCTTCCAGAGTGGCGTTGGAAATGTTCAGGATAGACCGCAGGCTCCACTCCAGGCCAGCTGTCACATCTGTTATTGGCTCAATAGTTTTGCCTGCCTAATGGAGGGGATGGAGAAGGTTTGCTTTAAAGAAAAATGACCAAAAGACAGTCCGCCAGATTGACAATCTAGGGTGAATGCAGGGCCAATTTGCACAGCTGAACCCGATTCACAAAGCTTTGACTCAATTGAAGAATGTTTGTTTAAAAGATAAAATACAGTTTGCACTGAAGATGAACCCTATACATGTTATTATATAATGTGTCAAAAATAATGTAATTGTATGTAAAAATAATGTGATATCTTGTAACAATTGTAAGTCGCCCTGGATAAGGGCATCTGCTAAGATATATATATATATATATATATATATATATATATATATATATATATATATATATATATATATATATATAGTGATTTTATATTTATATATTGACAAATATATACATCTCATTACTGTTTGTACAGATTAAACATTCCTTCTTTTGCCACTTCATCAGTTTTTATGTATGGGGAGCTGTATTTACTAAACCTTTCTTTTATGTAGGATGGTGGAAATAAAACACCAACATAAAATTTAACCAAGCTCTCTTAAATAAGAAATCTTGTGAATTTATCAGGGAAACAATGGTGAGGTACAGTAACACCAAACCCTATTTTTACCTTGCTCGTACCAGTTTTCTACCAATTTTTAGGTAGCAGGTAGGTTTTTGTCACCTAAAACAGAATTCATTGCTACTTACAGCTTTGCGTGGGTAATCCCAACTGAAATAAGCAAGCTCTGAGCCATGAATGGAACAGTTAACCATAAGAGGCTCTCCTTGCTTCAGTACCGTCTGTGTGGCGTTGATAATGGCTTCAATCGCCTCTGGAACTAAACGTTGAAAAGAAAAAGAGAAGAAAAACAGCATGAATAAACACTACTGGGGGACTTGTGAAACTGAAAGTGACCTTCTTACCCAAAATAAATAACAAAGCAATTTAATATATAACAAAAGAAAAAAGAAAAAAAAAACACTTTGCAATCACATTTCTTAAGATGACTTCACCTGTCCCAACACATCAATGTGAAGGTCCTGTATGCTTCAACAGAGGCAGCCACAATAGAGCTAAGGGAACACATGCTTGTCCCTGCAACACTGTACTCATGTACACAAAAAACAAGGGAGAGTTCATGTGTATGGAGGTAGCTATCAATAAAAAGTATGAGAAAATAGTTACCTATTATGCTGTAAACATAAAACTGCTCTGACTCTCTCTGGGTTCCATTGAAGGTTGCCCTGCAGTAATAGGATTTGTCTTCGACTTTCCCTGTAAAGCCTTCCTGTGGCTTGTATGATCCAGGAACAGGCAGGTCATGTGACTTATCATGAAGGGTGACATTAAAAGCGGGGTTGGTGACAAAGCAGGGAAAGGTGGCTTTGGCGTTCGTTTTCATCACCACTGATTCGCCATGCTCCAGTGGTAAGAACCACATGTCTGGATCTGAGGAAGGAACATACAGCCTGTACAGTAAACCAAAGCAGAGAAAGTCTCATCTCAGTAGCGCACAGTACCATTGCTCTAAGATGTATGGTTATTCAGGCTCTTACCAAAGTGAGGATAAGGAGATCTACAGTGTAAGACCATATTCAGTGCTACAACCTAAGTGCACATGTATGCATTACATCTTTGAACTATATCACCAATGTCAGATGTTTTTTATATATTATTATTTAATTGAACTGAATGAATTCTATAATTATATTTAACAAATCAAGATCCATATGGGTCATTACACAATATATATCTTGATTTACATATATCTTTTATTATGCATCTGTTAACTATACATTTTCAACTAAAAGTTTACAGGAGTTTGGTAATAAACGTTTTTGGGGACATGATACAGCATATGGTATATCATGGATTTAGTTTGGTGTTTTTATACTTTCAAACCAACACAGTCAAGCTTACATTTGTAAAAATAGACAGTGTCACCAACCTGGCACAAAAATGTATGTGCTTTTCTCTTGTTCTTCTGCACTCTTGTGCTGGCAGGTGTACAGCCCAGTGTGTCTCCCCGATACCCTGTGCAGAGTGAGGTTGCTAGATAACTCGCCCTGCACTTCAGTCACATTGGCGTCCTGCCTGTATTTCCACACCACCTTGTCAGGTCCAGAGCAGGTGAGGGTGAAGGTAGAGGAAAGGTCCAGAACATGCTCAGAATCCTCAGGTGAAATGACTGGTCTACGGGCCCCTGTGCAGAACTGTAGAATCGCTTAAAAAAAGAATTAGGTTTGATAGAAATAACTGAAGTATTTTATATATATATATATATATATATATATATATATATATATATATATATATATAGGCAATTGAAGTCAGTGGGTGGGATCAAGCTTGAAGAAGTCAATAACTACGTAAACTTAGGACAGTTAGTTTCGGCAACGGAGAACCAAATGTGCGAAATCAATAGAAGAGTAAAAATGGGCTGGAGTGCCTTTGGAAGATTAAGCATGGTTCTGAAAGGGAAACTACCCTTATGCCTCAAGAGGAAAGTCTTTGACCTGTGCGTGCTGCCAGTGCTAACTTATAGATGCGAAACCTGGACCCTCAATGCAAAAATCACTAAAGAATTACAAACGACTAAACAGAGTATGGAAAGATGCATGCTGGGAACAACAAGAAGAGACGGGAAAAGGAAGGAATGGATAAGAGCACAAACAAAAGTATGCAATGTTATTATAAGAGCGAAAAAACTGAAATGGCAGTGGGCCAGACACGTAGCAAGAAGAACAGACCATTGCTGGACCAAAGAGATATCAGACTGGATCCCAAGAGATATAAAGCGACCAAGAAGAAGACCTCCAGGAAGATGGCAAGATAAAATTAGGAAACACGCCGGAGGAACGTGGATGTGGAAAGCAGCAGACAGGCCTTTGTGGAAAAATCTTGGGGAGGCCTTCATCCAGCAGTGGACTGAAAAAGGCTGCTGCTGATGATGATAATATATATATATATATATATATATATATATATATATATATATTAGGGGTCGGCAGGGCTAGAACATCTGGAACCTAGTACCCAGGGCATTTTTGTAAATTATCCAATTAATAACAGCTAGCGGTGTAGTAAAAAGAGATTCAGTCAGGCACCTTAAAACTCAGACACCCAGTTGCTACCTCTATGCATACATACAGACATACATACAGTATATAAATAGTTCACACATTCTTTTAGGACTGGAATAAAATCAAATTCATAGATCGAAACGAATCATATTGCAATGGATTTCAGTTGCTCTTACCTGTAAGAAGAATGACAGTAGAGAAGGTGGATTTCTTCCAATCCTTCTTCATTTTTCAGGTATAGCTCTGAAAAGAGAATGATTGTTAAACAAGTAAAGGAAACTATATTAACTTCTTCAAACGTTTGAATTCAATCACATCATTAGCTCACAATTGTGCTTTATCTTACAATTTATTCTGCATATAGAATGATTTATTTAATCTGTAAATTAGAAAATTAATCTAGTTTTGACAATCTCTTTAATCCCAAATCCCACACTCTAAATATGTTTTTCAAATATGAACTAGCATTCGCACGTCTAGGCTGTTGACAACCCCCTTAGGCATGCAGACCCTGGACCATATTTAAACACCTTGGTGTGTGCTATTGCTTTCTTATTTAGCAAAAAATCTAATGACGCCAACTAAAATCTAATGATGGCTGGAGTGCCTTTGGAAGATTAAGCATGGTTCTGAAAGGGAAACTACCCTTATGCCTCAAGAGGAAAGTCTTCGACCAATGCGTGCTGCCAGTGCTAACTTTCAGATGCGAAACCTGGACTCTCAATGCAAAAATGACTCAAAAATTACAAACGACTCAACAGAGTATGGAAAGATGCATGCTGGGAATAACAAGAAGAGACAGGAAAAGGATAAGAGCACAAATAAAAGTATGCAATGTTATTACAAGAGCGATAAAACTGAAAGTGGGCCGGACATGTAGCAAGAAGAACTCAATTCTAATGATGCCATCATCCTTATACAGGGAATAAACATAGGAGAATGTAATAACCATAAAGGACATTGGTGGGAGTAAATGCTGTCTTCATTTACTATGTTTAGCCTCTTCAACAAGGAGAACAAAATTAACAACAGTAACATTTTTTTTTTTTTGGTGGCAATACTCTAGATTTCTACTCTAGAATCCTAGAGTAGAGAATGTCTGCAGAGCCTTGTTACTGCATGAATTGACAACCTGAAAAGGACATACATTGAAGATGTCATTGACCTAATACAGAGACCATCGATAAAGCTGGGTCTCACGGTCAGCCAAGGTATGTAACTTGACACTTTTTCAATGTGACATTTAGTTAGGCCTGTGTGCAGTTACTCGCCAAGATACCTTCCCCCTACAGCTCAAGCTGCGTTCCAGATGTCTGGTGTATCAAAGGCATCCAGACAGAAGTAATTCACTGCTTTATTTAATTCAGGGTTCTTGTACAACAATTATCAGGGCAGGTTTTTGTAACAACTAAAAAATAATATTACATTTACATTGAGCACATGCGTTTTAAGTGTCAAGATTTATGATAGTCTGGGATCAGTTTTCCATGACAAGATTCCATTTTTTTTTTCAATGTGGCTAAAACTGTTATCCATGACAAGATTCCATTTTTTTTTTACAATGAGGCTAAAACTGTTATGTTCCCCTTTATAAATATCAAAAGACATAACATAAGTGCATTTTATAAGACAGGGTTAGATTTCCAAAATGTTTTACCCACAATAGTTGAGATGTTAGTTTATGAGTAAGTAGTATAATGCTTGAAGTTATTACTTATTAGTTTAGAATTGTAATCTGTTTTTTCTTTCAGAAAAAGTAATGATTATAGGTAAAGAGATGAGTTTATGGCATGGACTGAAGTCGACCTAACTGTGTTCTAAACTATATTGTAGAAAGATAAGCTTACCAAAGTATAAACCCAAGTCTACAACTAGCTGTGCGGTTTTACATAGGCTGGCACGTTACTTATCAATTACCTCAACGGGACTCCGGCTGTTTGACTGTGTAAGAGTCAGGAAGTTCTAAGGAGAGGCCTGCAGCAGGGAGGGTATGGTTCGATGACAAAGCTATTTGACATACACCATGTGCCAACACCACTAGAAGCTCTCTTTCATCCCCCCTATTATTTCATTATGTAGTTCTTTATTTTATATGATTTTATCAGTGGTTTTATCTGTGGTTCATGGAAAGTGTGGGTGGGCTTTAGAGACTCTTTTGCGATTAAAATGCGATGTTTGTTTTTTCTTCTCTGAATAATCAAGATTCAAATCTCAGTTTCCTGTCACAGTCTGGGGCCCATGTTTTAATCAGAGTCAGATGTTTCTGTAAAGACTAAATTCAGATACTGACATTATGATTTGCAGATTAAATTCAGAATCTGTGATATGTAGGAGGCTGGGATACACTTCATTCAATTAAAATGTAGTTACTGCCTGTATTGAATCACTGGTTACGAAACTGAATGTGTCTGGCACTCAGCAAATACTTTGCAAATGAGATTTCAAACTCAGTACTGCATGACTAACACTGAACCATTCTTAAAAAATATATTGGCTTTTTGAAAAACTACACAGTCAATGAGATGATACAAAAAAGCACTGTATTCATGAATCCATTCTGACTAGGTATGATGATAGCAAACACATGTTTTTTGAAATGTCAACAAACTGGAAATAGAAAACGTAAAGGTAACTCTTGAGCCCACAATTGGCTTGTAAGCCCATTTGAAAGTCCCAGGGCTGTTGTCAGCACTCATTTTGCTCAGAGTTGGGATCTTGCTATGGTTTTAAACACCTTACAGGTGGGCCCTATGCTTATTCTGCATGAGTAGGCCTCACTCAGCTGTTGTAGTGATTCTGAATCCAGGCCCAGATATTTCCTAATTGAACAAATAGCAACAGCCCTGTTAAATTTGTTTCTGGCAATATAGCGTAAATAATGGGGTTGTATTCTGACCCGTGCAGTTGGGTTGCTATGAAAACCTGGCAGTCTAGTCGGGTTGCTATGGTAACATGTCCATTTAGGGTGATTGCACATTTGTTTCAATTAAAATGTTTTTTTTTTTTTTTTTTTTTTACTGTTAGCACTGTGAAAAAAAATAGTAACTGTATCTTGGACTTCAAAGAATTCTTAACATCGTTACATTTATCACCATGTTCTTTTCAGGGTAATGGTGATAAAACACATTAGCAATCAATTGTGAAGTTTATAGGCACCAGCACTGGGAACTCAGTACTGTCTATGCAGCTGAGATAGACTCAGTTTTGGCCCATGGTTCTAGATGCATGAAGAGTACACAGAGAAACCCAGTCGACAGCAGGCATTTTTGCCATTTCCTGTTTAAACATCTCTATGGCCACAAGTGCTGGGAAAATTGCAAGAGGAGGCTGAGAAAAAAAACAAAAAAAACACATTTAACTGCAATAAAGAGAACGTCTTGTTTTGGGACTTTTCCAGTAAACACTGTAAACAACCCATCATTGTCTTTTTCTTCTGATGTTTTCTCATCGCTTGTACCCCAGGCTGCATGTATTTATTTAGCAGCGCTTTTGTTTGATAGTGTGTCACCAGTGAGCTAAAAAAATGCAAGGGGTGAAAGCTTGGTTGCGTATAGCTTTGCACTGTGGTGGTGTTATGTATACATTCAGCCTACATTCATTGGGCCGTTCCAAAGGGTTCAGTTGAAGAGGAAAGACAATCATTCCTATTGCTCTTCTAAGCACAATCCTGTTATTCAAGCTTTGTGATTTTTAGCCTTTCCTCTTTAATCTTACTACATTTCTGCCCCAATGATCATAATTAATTCTCACTAAAGACAATTTGGAACAGAAAATAATCAAAATTACTGGACTAATACACATGCAACCAAAAATTAGCACACCATGGTTACATTCCTCATGCACTAGGTTAATTACTTTGCAGTTATATACATTCTGATATTGTATCAAGAAAACAGCTTTACTAAAAAAGAATACTGCGTAAATAAAACAGTAACAAACAGAGCTCTTAATGTCGATAAAATAAAATGACACAGGACAAACACAAAATCTCCTTTTCCCTCCACAAGATATACAATCCCACATTGTATTGTATTAGTTTACAAACACTGGAAAGAGCCGGCGGGGGATTCCGTTAGAGAATACATTATTCATTCTATTCTCACAGCCTTCTGCTCTGTTTGTGTTTGCCCGTCTCACTTTGGCTACTTCCCTGCCACACTGTTTGAAAGGCTAAAGGGTCCCATTTGAATGCTGCCTGGCAGGTTCTGAGGTATGCTGAGGCAATAACAGAAGCAACATTGTACGAGTGTGAAACTGGGCGCACTCTGCACGGTGGTTGCTTCACAATTTTTAAATAATTGATTTGAGGAGGATACTGTGTATTAGGTTATATACCGTTCTACAGTATATAAACCATAACTTTCAAGACCCCAAAAGTCTCCTTTACAGGTGTAATTGATCCACTGCCTACAAGGTATAAGTCTCTGATTAACTATTTAACTTTATGTAGTAACTCATGTTTGGTACATGTAGGCTGGGTCCGAACCCGAGCACTGAAACTGGCCTTGGGTAGCATCCAGACGTGATTAGGGATTGGTCTTCACAAAGACAGACTACCAAGATTACAACCCTTATTATACTCACTGGAATAACAGGTAATAACTAATAGACTCCTAAAGTTAAGAATCTTAGAATTACACATTCTTATTCTTTATTGAACTGAACCTAATGTGCTTAATTGGGTCACCTAGTCAAGGCAAACCTTCTCTCAGATTCTGTGCAAGCTGCAAGGTTTTAAACAAAGTCAATAGCCTTTGTTGCCTCCTTTAAAATGATCACACCCACAGTCATGACCAGATACTCTTGGTAGCAATTGTCTTGGGGGTTTCTGGTTAAAGTGTGCATTGTCATGCCTCTCTGTCAGCAGTGACTGCTGGGAAAGAAAAGGATTCTGACTGGAAATGTCTGCGTGACTATAATCTGTGTCATGTGTTGTGGGAACAGATGGAACACTCCAGAACAGAGATGCTGGGGTCTGGAAGCTATTAAAGGCAGAGTTCAAGATTGAAATCCGCACGAGGGTGGGAAAAAGATGGAGGAAGAGAGATGAAATGGGGGAGGAGGAGTGCATTTTGAAAATGAGTGTCTTTAAAATCCTCCCAGGAACTTCTAATCTATTGGCAAATCAATCTAGGCTTTATTTGAACACAGTATTGAGAACAGCTTGTCTATTACAGGGGTAAAAACTAAAGTACAGTAAAAGCCACCAGTCCAATTACATGACAGGTCAAACCTTTCAGAAACCAAAAAAATTCTGAGGGGCAGTAAATATAATAAAAGTTGTACTGACTAGGTACCATAAATACAGATTTTTTTTGTTTGTACTTTGGCAAATAAAATTTAAACAGCTTCTCTACCAGGATACCTTAAAACATCTACTTACAGTATATATAATAATGAACATGGAAAATATTAAAAGAAGTGGATGAACAATTTGCTGGATATCATTATTATTATTTGTTTATTTAGCAGACGCCTTTATCCAAGGCGACTTACAGAGACTAGGGTGTGTGAACTATACATCAGCTGCAGAGTCACTTACAATTACATCTCACCCTAAAGACCTCCTGGTTACAAGCCCTTTTCTTTAACCACTGTACCACACAGCCTCCTTAAGTCTTTATTAAGGATGTGATTACTTCACGGTGGTCACTGCTTTGCCATTTGCACTCAGCTTGAAAATAGGAAGTGAGCAGTAACCGTCATTTGAAATGGCAGCAGTGCACAGTTAAATCAGTTCGCAAACATCAACTAAAGGTGAATACTTACACAGAACTAGAAAAAAGTAAAATGGCGAAATGAAGTTCTTAGCAACTAGCAGAGTAATATCCCAAACAATCTCACGAAAGCAGGGTGAGCTGCTTCACAGGAAAAACAAACTTCTAATTAACCGAAGCCTTTTGTGCAGCAAATATACCTCTGCATACTCTTGATAATGCAAAACCTAAAGGGAGAACGGTTTACAGTTTTGGAAAAGCATGAAACCCCGCTTTGTAGCTCTTGCAGTAGTTGCCCTTTAGTGGTTAACAGTATCTGTAACAGTGTAGCTGCACAACGATCCTTCTAATCTTTCAACAATGTGCTCAGGAATGACAGATGTCGAATCAAAAGTGAACTTTTAATGTACATCTTGAAATACCAAAACCACAGTTATGTTTAAGTAGACATTAACTAAAAGGATATTGTTGTAAGATTCTCAATTTACAACCAGATCATTTATTTTAAAACATTTAATTTTAGTGTTCAGATCATTTTTACATTGGTTGAGGAATACATGTAAAATGAAAAGGCACTGTTAAAAAAAAAAAAAATCTAAGTTTACTTTTGACAAGGTGCATGTGTTAAAAGAAAACACATTAAATACATGTTAAATACATTAAATCGATGTTTATTTAGCAGAAATATAAAAATATTACAATGTATTATATTAAATGTCAATGTTTTAAGTACAAATTTTAGATGTGATCATTCTGTGAAATTGTCTATTTTTAGCCGGGACTATGCCATGATTTTTACATATTTTTACTGTGACAAAATCGTACCCTTAGTCATTATATTCAACAAGAGTCATGTAGTGACATATAACACTTCTGAGCTCATACCACATCTTTAAATTGCTCACAGTAACTGTGTTCACTCAGGTCCATATACATGCATCTGGAAACTGCCTTCCACCCCTCCCCCAGTCCCACTAGAAAAATAAACTAGGACGACATTCCTGGCTGAATAATTAATGTAATGATTTTCTCTGTATACACAATATTTTCTTTCTACTTTGGAGGTGTCTACTGAAGACAGTTTTATAAACACTATCATTCGGTTTCATGAGACATCTGGGTAAAATTTATCTGAGGAATTTCTGTAATACACCTTGTCAGCGGTTTAGTCATCCACAACTTAAAAATGCTGAATCAGAATTCTAGGGTAATGTTATAATAAACTCAAGTAACACAAGTAAACTCAAGTAAGTCAAGTAACAGTCAAGGCTTTAGAAACATGTTCTCATCTCTTATAAGCTAAACTCATTCTAACAATTCCCTTATTGTTTTGCTGTTTTATCATTTTGTTTTCCAGATATTTTCACTTGGACTAAGGTGTAGCCAAATGTGTCATGCCACAACACTATAAGTTCGATGGAAGACTTTGGTCTGCTCTCCCAATTCACTTCCTGTGTTACAGATAATATAACACCGAATTCCTGTAACACAGTAAGTGAATATATGAGTTTGATTGGCACAAACATCTTATATCATTGAAATGTAAATTAGATAACTAGATTAAAGTTTAAGAGACACTGTTAATATTATATTGTAATTATAATTCTTGCTGGAATAGAAATATCTGTTGTCACAATGTCATAATTAATGTTACAGTTATTCAGGAACAACTGAGGTGAAGGTATTGTAAATCAAATACCGTTTATTCATATTTTTCAAAAGAAACGTTTTTTTACACTTACAAATACTGGAGAAAGCTTTGCACTGTAGTAAAAAAAAAATCATTTTAGCAGGCTACAGGTCAGTTTCCTCAGCTATTTAAAACCTGCTCCGCTTAATTCTTTAAAAAGTCTTACTCAATTCACTGGGAAATTACCTCCTTGGCAAAATAAAATACATTTCTTTTCAATGCCAAAGTTGAACTTATGGTAGAAAATATTTTTTTCCATTTCCAGCATCTTCTCTCAATGCTGCAAAAGAACGGTATGGTGTGCTGGTTTAGTAAGGGCCTAATCTATTTAGTAATGTTCTATGGCGGTGACATGATACAGGGATCCTCCCTGCATCTTCTGAGATCTTCATCACTTTCTACATTTACATGCATAAGGAATAAATACGGTTTTACTCTAATTCTCTTGAATTGGTAAACCAATGTGCAGCGATTACAACTGGGGTTCAGAGGAATCAGTGCTTCTGATCCTGACCTCTTGAATCCAGTTAGAACCCCATCCAGATTCCGAAATGGGTTTACATCCAGATATACAGAAGATTTAGGAATCAATCCCTCTAAAAGAGAACTTGAATCCAATTAGATTTTGTGAATATAAACAGGGCAACCGTTATCGTTTCACTAATTAAACTACAGTTCTTTAATCACTGGGTAACATAATCCACTATCTTAATACTTCGTGTAATATGATTTGGTGTAGTAATAAGTACACCAGGGATTAACGTACACTGTGACAATGTCAGTCCAATGTTTGTGAAGCTGCTTATATGATGATAGAAATTGTATGAACTTCTTTTAGTGTTAAATGTTCATGGGGGAATTGTTGAAGTGGAAGTGTGGAGTAGTGATTAAGGCTATGGACTTTTGACCAGAGGGTCGTGGGTTCAATCCCTGGTGGTGGACACTGCTGCAGTACCCTTGAGCAAGGTACTTTACCTAGATTGCTCCAGTAAAAACCCAACTGTATAAATGGGTAATTGTATGTAAAAAATAATGTAGTTGTATGTAAAAATAATGTGATATCTTGTAACAATTGTAAGTCACCCTGGATAAGGGTGTCTGCTAAGATATAAATAATAATAATAAAACACACACACTCTCTATTTCGGTAATGATCTCTAAAACCCCTATCCAACTCCAAATAAAAAAATATTTAATTTGTGTATTCTGGGCAGCTATAATCGGTAACAGTTCAGTCACCCGTTACAAAAAGCACAGGTTCATGGTAAATAAACTAGAACTTCAATTTTGGGAGGTTTTTGTATTTTCTTTACACGATGAAAATGAAAACATCTGCTTGGAGTTTTTTCAAAAATAACATTGCAGGCAGCTTCAAAACCTTGTGAATATTTTTCCTGTTGCCACAGATGAACTAGAGGGAATACTTAACCAATAATGAGTAGGAAAGAAAGATTCATCAGTTTTTGTCCTTTAGCGGCAATTTAGGCACCAGAAAAAAAAACGCTTGGCCTAAAATATTGAAAATGTTCCTTATAATGGCCAAATTGTGTTTCTAGCTGTGTAAGGTTTGCACAGAATATGAGCAGCAAACCAATGAAAAACAACACAGAATACTTTCATAGCCTGGATATTCCTTGCATAAACTGACACAAACAGAACAACGTCCATGTTTTCCTGCTTTGTACCAGTCATTCTTTCAGAAACAATAAACCACCTTTAGACTTTGATTAACTTTCCTTTACAAGATATTAAAAGATCCAATGGCTTAGGGCACTGTCCTTTTGCCTTTTGGTCTAAACATGCATTTCTTTGTCTTGTATGACTTGTTTGATCCTAGTATGTATTTTTTGGAACTTACAAATGCCTGCTTCCACAGTGGCAGTTCTTAATACCACCACCCTAAAATCTACGGACCTGATTTCACTGAATTCGTATTGTGTGTTGTAATGTTACAAAGTGGGCCAATAAAGAACCCCCAGATGGATTAATATAGAGTTGAAAAGCAATGGTATTTAGATGAGCCACTGTTTCGATCATAAAATAAATTATGTGTATTTCGATTGTGGCAGGATGGCTTGCAGTGGTGAGGTGTGGTGACGTCACGGACCAGGAAGTAACTGAACCAAAACCGCGGATGGGCGGGTGAAACTTAATGCAACAGCGTTCAGCTGATTTTATTAAATCAATAAACCAAAATATTTAAACAAACAAAACACAACAAAACAAAAGGGCACGTTGGCCAAACAAATAAAAATAAACAAATAAGCAGATACTTAGCAGTTGTTTCTCTTATTCGCCTCGCTCTCTCCACTCTCCGTACTCTCCTCTGTACACTCAACCCTGCAGCATGGACAGCTGCAGGTTCTTATACTTTGGCCGAGGGGTCTGCACGAGTTTAGTAAGGATGCGTGATTGTCAGCTAGTTAAATAATCAGTAGCTGATCAGCCACGCATCCTCACGAGGTTTTTAAAATATACAAAAACAATAACAAAAGACGCTGCGCTTTTATCCGCGCCGCAAACAAAAATAAAAATAATAATAAATAAATACACTCCGCCACAGATACATATGAAATGTTTGGTAGTTTCAAAACCCTATAATATTAGTCTAGGATACTGTATTATATTGCAGGAATGTCTAGGTTCAGGGCTTTTAAAATAATATGTATTGTAAAAGTAGAAGGTAAATGCATTGACTGTAATATGCTCTGAAATAGATGAGCATAGCTATTTACTCCAAATCATTTGCACATTCCTGAAGAAATGAACACCAATTATAATTCTAAAAAAAACAAAATAAAAACTGATGAGTACTTGCAAGCTCCATGTCTGTTGTTAATGTCTGGCTTGGTAACTTTATTTAAATTTCCTTTCTGATAAATAGCTTTGATAATATATCTAGTGGTCCAGTTTGCAAAGATGCAGCTTGAGAAGTTGAGTTGGTTGAATTTTGTATTTGAAACGCATCCGTTCTAGTTGAAGAAAAAAATATATTGTTTTTCTGTGGTGTAGTATGCAAGAAACCCCAGCAGAAAACTACAGTTTCCGCATAGAGTGGGGTAGGGTTACAGATTGTTCACACCTGTTAGGGAGTCCATTTCTTTTCCCTGCTAGGGACATGCCTTTGCCCCCTGTGTGGGAGGACTAAAATGGACATTGAGATATGTAGCAAGACAGCCAGCATGCAGGACTGTGGGGTGGTCGAACAGCTGATAATGTCCCAAAGAACAAAAGACAAGTTTATAACAGAAGAGAAAATGCTAATACAATGGTGTTGGGATATGGTAATGCGCTTGTGGGAAATGGATTATATAAAAATTTATATTGCACCAATTTGTTTATAATTTAAGCTAATAATGGTCAGCCGGAAATAAAGGTTACTGTTGCAATAACCTGAGAGCAAAAATAAAATAAACCATCTGTTTGAATATACACCAGTGTATACCATGTATAAATAACCCTCTTTCAACCATTAGTATTCCCATTGTGCACTCTCCAGGCCTGCACCATTTACAGATACTGACAGAATTGGTCTTGGAAACACTTTTTGGTATGTAAGGGGTTTGGGTTGGTCTGTGGGAAAGCTGAGTTAATGTGTTTCAGTAAAAACAAACTTTAAGTGGCTTTTATCTTTGCAGAAGGATTTATCTCTCTTTAAAAAAAAAAAAAATCCTGTTGCTTACAGTTCCTAATGCAGTTCTTCCAACAATACCTCTACATTCTCTTTAAAATATTGTAAAAATAACCATTAACATAAAACAAGCTGATATTGGAAGGAAATACATGTTCAGTATTGTTTACATTTTAAATCCACGTCTTCATGATACATGAGGTTACCACGCATATTTAAATGGTATGTTAGACAGATGTTATAATGACTGTAACATATTGTATTAATTTCCTCCAGTGGGAATGTATACAAATAAATTCAGCTGAGGAGTAGGTGAACTCAAATGTTTGCACTTCTCTGGTTTACATGCTACATGCTGCATTGTGGACGTTTACCTGTGTGCCTGTCTAGAGGTACTATGATAGGATTTCCAGTATTAAGAGCAGAACTTGGCTCATCTTCGAGACATCAAACACAGACAGTGGGCCCTATTCATAAAACAACTAAACAAACTATTGGACTGACAAGGCACTGTGTATACAAGCTTTGCAAGTCAAAATGGTAAGTCTATTTTTGATCGTGTGCCAGGCTTTTCTATGCTCTCACATCTTGGCCTCTAAAGATGTAAACCAACACCCATGTAGATCTACAGTAAATGCTTATTATATCAGTCTGATGGAGCGTCTGAGGAGTGAGACCTCCTAAAACTTAATAAGATCACATGATTTCCTAAACACTGTACTTTGACACTGCACAGATTGCTAAAACAGGCCATTACAACAAACCTCTGTGTTTAACAGCAAGGACGACCAGCGCTGAGCAGTAAAACAAACAGTTCTGTGTATTTAGAGAGAACTTAATGGGCGGAAGGCTGTATTTACCTGAACAGTCAACATTTTAATTGAATACAATTTTACGTGAAACTCACTTTAGAAAGAAAAAGAAAGACCTTTGTTCCTGTTGAATGGTAATATAGCGGCCCCTAATCGCAAGTGTTATTCATTTGATATTCCCAACCATATCACCAAGACTGTTCAAACCAACTTTATTGGGAAGCTGACCAGTTGTGGATATATTCACAACCTTTCCTTGAACTGTGAATCCTATCAATAATTGTGAAAATCAATACAATATCACATATGCATGAATAATTAAGCTTTATATTGGCAACATTATCACTGTTCAAACCAACTTTATTGAGAAGCAGACCAGTTAAAAATACAGGGAATGCCAAATTAGACAGCTGACAATAAATTGTATTATTTGGTATCCCGTGTTTCTCACTGTAAATACACCCAATATCAATCAAACCCTTTGTGTGTGACAATGGGGCACAGGCAGACACACTGTAAATTTGACATTTCCAGGAGCTCCACTGGCTGAAATGCACAGGGGATACCAAATAATACAGCCGTAGACCATGCTATTGTCAGCTGTCTAATTTGGTATATAAAAAAAATAGGCTATTTTGAAATCGGCATAGTCGTTTATAAACAGGTAGGTCGCACTGTTAATAGATTAAGCATTAATAATTTAAAGATTGTTTTACCATAACTGATTACACACAGCACAAAAATATCATGCCGTCCTGTTGAAAAAGTTAGTAAATGATTGCAAAATGCATCTGACAGCTATTGCGCGTGCACGTCATTCGTATTTTACCTCAGACACGAGCAAAAGGAAAATCAGACGTGATTGTGGGACGATCTCATTTTACGCATGCGTAATGCACCAGGGATACTGATTTCTTTGAGGGGGGGGGGGGTTACTGAATTGGTAACACCTGTTCACAGAGCATGCAGCAAGTAAGTGAAAATACCAGCTTCTCGATTTCTTAGCTGTGATATTCTGGTTATAAATTGAGCATAAGTGGTTAAAACTTACATTTAAATAACATATTGAATGTGTGCATGTAATTACTTATTTTCCTTTAGCTAGGGACGCTGCGAGTCCACTGAGCCTGCGCACCCGCTCTGTGAACTCCGTTACCCGTCTACCTGGGCTCAGACCCCAAACAACAATGAAATCACACAGGTAAGTACATTTTGTTTCATTAATCACGGGTTTCATGCTTACAATATACTCTGCACAAGATATATTACATACACAATAAAATACAAATAAAATAGTCCATATTTTAAATGTAGGTTGCAAATGTCAGAAACGGTGTGGATTTCACTCCGTTACAGGGATATTGTATGGATTTTCACAAATTATTTATAGGATTCACAGTTGAAGGAAAGGTTATGAATATATTCACAACTGATCAGCTTCACAATAAAGTAAGTTGAACAGTCTAGGTGATATGGTTGTGAATATCAAATGAATATCGAATTTCAAACCCACTTTACCACGTGAGCAATGGTGCCTGCTAAGCAAACGTGTGTTACACATGCAAATCCTACTGATCTCTAGGCTCTACACCGAGCTTGCTATTTAAAGTTTATTTAAATGGACAGAGTTCTTTTATGATGTGGTGTTTATCTAACTGTTCAGACTTCAGACAAAATAACATGAAGCCACAAACATGTTTTTTCTTTCCTCAGTGTTTATGAAAAATCGGCACAGACTAAATCCTGGAAATTCCTCACAGCTCATAAAAATGTTCCAGTCTGGACCGATACATTACTTAACTTCTCTGCACAGCAGCGTCAATTGCAACATTTTTACAAGATGGAATGTACCCACATTAAGAATATTTAATCTAGCCCAGGTTATTCAATAAACGAACCAATTAATAAACCAAATTATTTCAAAAGGGAAAACTAATAGTATTTTCAGGGTCTTTATTTTCTTTAAAATGAAAAAGATGACTTTGTGTACCATGTTTATGAAGATGAAAATCTTTGAGCATCTATAAACTTAACCTTGTGCAATACAATGTAATTAAGATGCAATTAGTACTTCTGAATAAAATAATACTGTAATTTAGTATACTGTAGTTCTGCTATATGGGTACAATGTGATTTATTGACTAAGTTGTGCAGTATATTGTAATGTGTAGTTTTATAACAAAAATCTCCATTTGCTGATTTCAGTTAAGTGTGATTATAAAACCTAAATCCTGATCTTTCTAGAAAGTTACAATAAGATCAATGCTTCCTTTATATATGCTGCAGAGGCTTAAATCAGCTGTCTGCGAAGGAAATGCTGTCATTTAACAAGATATTACAACTCTCACGATCTTAAAGGAGCAGTGACCGAGGTGCTGGCTGCCCTTTTAAACTATCCCCATCTGGAGTAATGAAACACTGTCTGGCCCTTTAAAATCTGCATGGCATATTATCTCTTGCTGGTAGAGACAGTGCAGCCCCACAGCTGAATATAATTATTGCCAAATGCGATCCTAAACTCCTCTCCCAAACCCTAGACAGACTTTACTCATGTTGTCATCTTTAAAAAATATAAAAAATCTCAATGACAATTATCCAAAGTTAAACTTACAGACATGTAGTTACCTTAACTACTAAAAATGTAAGCATTTTTTAAACAAAGATTTTGCAGAATTCAAGCAATTTTATAACATAATACATATTTATTATTTATTTCTTAGCAGACACCCTTATCCAGGGTGACTTACAGTTGTTAAGATATCACATTATTTTTACATACAATTACATTATTTTTTTACATACAATGACCCATTTATACAGTTGAGTTTTTACTGCAGCAATCTAAGTAAAGTACCTTGCTCAAGGGTACAGCAGCAGTGTCCCCCACCTGGGATTGAACCCACGACCCTCCGGTCAAGAGTCCAGAGCCCTAACCACTACTCCACACTGCTGCCATTTACCGTATTGAATTTTATTTTTTTTGCATTCTTATTTTATTTCAGGTTTCTTGCGACCGTTTGGGACCAAATTCAAAGATGCTGAGAGTACCTTAAGGCTGATCTAATCTTTATAATCAACCTGCTTGGAATAAATAATTTATATTGTGGCTTTCACCAAATCTGAATAATTTTACAAAGGGTCTTTACATCTCTCTGTCCTTCTCTCTTGCCAATATGTGCTGTACAATATGTGGTTTTCAATCTGTAATCTGCCTGGAGAGCATAACCACAGTTCAGTGTACAGAGCAGCTGCAAAACTTGAAACGTTCATAAAATATAATAAAAGGGAGCTCTTTCTCTCCAATCTGCTGCCCAGACGGCAGTTCAAGCCTGGCAGGTTCACGCTGGAGTTCTGTAATTGCGTTTGCTTTTCTAATAAAAGCAGCTGTTGGTATGTTTGCTGTGAATGTACAGCTGCAGAATGCATTAACTGATGGAGCAGTGTTACCTCTCCATTCTGCTATTCTGTTTGTTGTATTTTCTGAGAGCTGGCGGGGGTGTTCTAGCAGCAGGCTTTCATAGCTGTTCATGTCATACGATAATTTGATACGTACCATATTTTTGGGGAAATTTTCCTTGGCATTTAGAATGAACCTGATTTTTGCTGAAAATTAATTTTTTAAAGTGTATATTAAATATTATGCACTCAAATGTCACCCATCTGCTAGGGATGTCTGTGCAAGAAGATTACTTTGCTGGTACACAAATCATATATGAAATATCAGTAAGACTGCTGGTAAATTCCTTTGCCTGTGGAATAACAGGTTGTAAAGACAGCATTTACAGATTAGATTAGTAGTTTAAATACTCGGTGTACTGTACAGTAAATATAGGGTTGCTAAATTGCAGTGGAGCTAAACTACAGTTGCATTGCAGTTGGACTGAAATCTGTCTACACCCTCCTGATGAGCTGCACTTTCACTATGTATCTTTCGGCAGTCTCCTGCTTGAGTTACTGTAAGCTCTGTAGGAAAAGAAGACCCGACGAGACTGTGGGCCCCTTGCAGTAAATGCCTGCTTCTAATTAACTGACAGTAATGCAATTGGTAGCAAAGTAACTACTCAAAGTGCCCAGCCCCTTATAGTCGGGGCATTTACCCATACCGAACCTCCTCATTTACTGAAGCAGGAAGAACAACAATCAAATGCACTATTGTCAATCCAATAGCACTGCACTGTAATCGTAATCCTTGTGTATTGTATTAACCAGCCAGGCATGCACTGACAATATCCCACTGCTGTACTCTTGAAACGCTCACTAACTGCTGCTTCATTTCTTTCATTTTCATTTTTGCTCAGGAAAAGTGAGGGACAATGGCACTAGCTATGGTCAGGCATGGTGCTAGCATTTCATGAGCAGCATACAAGCCCCGCACTCACAACATAACCCCTGTCTTCACTCCTGGGTCTCACTCAAACAGATTTCCAAATGTATTTCCAAACTGTGTATTATTTGGATTCATGAATGTATTCTGGCGGCTAAGTTGAGACACCAAGCTAATTTTACTTGTGACTTGTGCTGAATTGAAAACCAGACCAGGTAAAATACATGCTGGCAATTTAGCCCATTATTACACCTGGCCCTCCTTATTACAAGGATGCCAAGTATATCCTGTATAAAATATATTATCATTATACTAAAGCAGGCATTAGATGCCAGATAACTGTTCTATGTTATAGGTGAATGTATTTAAACAGTCTTAATACCATTTTAAAAACTGATTTTCTGAGGTCCTCATTTCACTGTATATGTATTGTATGTAGTAAAGAACTCCGGAGAGACATTGACACACACTTCACAGATTTGACAGACAGGTGGCCACATTGTCAAACATGGTCTAAATGCGTGAAAGTAAACAGTACAAGACTTACACAGGCTCTACTGAATACAGACAAACAGGGAAGATTCTCCAAGTCAATCCCAAATACAACATCATGGAGGACCTTACAACTTTGGAGGGAAACTTATTTTTTTTCCCATATGTGATTCATATACCAGCGCTAATACAACAAAATGTAACTGTTATTTTGTAAATAAATAAATACATTCTAATTCAAAGGCTCCTATCTAGAATGGTTAAACTGGATTATAAAAGCAATTTGCCTAAATATGTGATAATGTGTTTTTTTTTTTTTTATCATACACTACTGATAAGAACAAACTTTAGCGTTAGCCAAACAGATGTGACCTGTCAGCAGCACACTGTCAAACCTTAACAGGAATATGATAAGCAAAGCATCAATTCTATCTGGCTGATTTTGGAAAGGTTTATGCTTGAGTCTGCGCATGATTTGGCTAATTTGTTACAAAATTATGTTATGTTCGGTGCTCTCCCATCAGCATTTTACAAATATATAGCATGACACCTTACTTACCTTCATTTTGGATCTCTTCTTGAATAATTGCTGATAGTTTCTAAAGCACTATATAAAAATGAATAATAATAACAAGCTGTCTTGCAAACAAAAGCAACACATTTATTTTGAGTCTAACACTATTGTGTGGGATCCTGTAAGTGATTGGTGATATTAATTAATACAAATAAAGTTCAATAAAACTGCTATTCTAAAATACAAACCCCAAAGTATATGAACAGCTAAACACATGATAAAAATGTAATGTTAGATACGTAACTACCACTGATCATATCATTCCCAGTAATGTATGTAAAATGCAGCCACACCAGCATACCAATGATGCATGCATTTGTACAGTGTCCATAACACAACTCCTTTCCCTAACGTTATTGTATCAATGTTATTCTATAACAAGTTCAAGTGTATAGAAAAGAGAAAACTTGGCTGTACTGTTCACAGAAAACCTTGGCAAAAACATCAGTCCAGAACAGAAATCACGAAATGTGGTTTTGTTACCAGCAGTTTCCATGATCCCAAACTTATTAAAACTATAAAGACAAACTTGCACGCTAAGGGAGAGAAAAAAAGAAATAGTATATAATGAAAATATTCTTACCTTCAAAACAAAAACTTTTCACTTTCCACTAAAGTCCAGCACCGATTGGCCAATTTAGAAGGATTTCTTTGTGTTATCCTTTAAAGCATTGTAGAAGTGTAGTTTCTGACTCCCAGCCCAACACTCCCTCTGAGCAGCCGTATGGACTGAGTAACAGTTTCCAATTAAATTCTCTAGTACTTGGGTAGATTCCTTCAGTCTGTGTGGATGGCTGTCCTAATCAGTTTTAACCCTTAGAGCACCCTCACAGAGGACTGATACCTTGTTTGTTTACTCAACTGAAAGGACAGGGGGAGACACTGATACAGGAATGCCCAATAGTCTTTGTAATTGTATATATATCAAACTACTTTTAACAAATTAAAAAAAAAATCTATATACAATATGTGTATGCTTTTAATCTTTATTAGTTAACTGATGCAAGACTAGAAATGTTTTGCTGTCCTTTCCCACCTTTTATGATGTTCTCACTCTAAATTTTATAAATTTCTTTCACTTCTTGTTTCTTTCACGGTTTACATCAATCAGAAAGGTACGAAAAAAAATCCCCAAAACCTGTTTTGGTATGCTTCACTGATTGCAACCAAAAACCCCTTTTGAAAACTGCGCATTTTAAAAGGAGTTTTTTTGTGACTGGTAATGAATCAGAGGAGGGATCGGAACAAAAGAACTGAACATTAAAAAAACAACTGTAACAGCTCTTGAATAAATTTAAAAAGAGTGCGAAATAATACTTTTTCCTCTCGGGTCCCAATGTGAGACTGTGTCTGTTTTCAATCTTGGCTTTTTCCCTTGCTTTTCCTTTTTTCTCTTTTCTCAGGATATGAGTGGATGGCTAGAAAATTCATAACCCATGCCAGCAGCTGACCTAAGTTTTTTTTTTTTTCGTTTTGTTAAGAAGGGTTTTTTTGGGCTAAATTAGACTCTGCAGACAATATTGTTACAGTAAATTGAAACGCCTTGTGTAACTAATTAAAAAGCTGCTGTGTATAAAGCTATTGGATTGAAGCGGACAGTGTACTGTTTGTCTGAAGACAAGTTGTGGTACACAACTGTTAGATCTCTTTACACAGTTATTTAGAAGACCTTAATATAGATTTAATCAAGTTCCATCTACATTTATATTTGCTTCACAGTGATTAACTAACTGGAATTGAAATAGAGGACCAGTCTGTGGACTAAATGTCCTTTACCTAAAAAAAATGCACTTTATTTCAAAGAAGTTTTTTTGTATTAGTTTGCATATATTTCCATTTGTATCCCTATGGAGCTGTTATCTGTAAATTAAAAACATGCTGGACAAATCCCTTTTTTAACCCTTATAAAAGTATAATAAATCACAGTGGAAGTATAGGTAAGGATTGTAAATAACAACGAGATATGGTAAAGCAGATTAATAAACATGGCAAACCAGTGTAAACTATGGTAAATACACAGTATATCCATGGGAAAAGCATGGGAAAACTTAAAAAAATACAGTGCAAAAATACTGTGGTAAACTTTTATAAGTGCAGTTCTTGTTTTAATTTAAGTGGCCTAACAAAACTTGATGACTTGAAGGAGAACGTCTATTTGCTGTACTATAAATTTAATTTTATTGAGGTAGAAGCTTAACATTTTATTAGAGATTTATTCTTTTACTTTGGAGATGTAATTGTCAGCAGGACTCCATGCAAGGGTGCTGCCCCGTGTTTGTGTTTTTTAGCTTTGTTTTGTTTGAACTAAGCCCACTGTAACTATATGTGTGGCTATCTATTACTGGTGCTACTTCTTATCCTCCTGCATTAATTGTATAATCTAACTAATCACTTCATCAAGGTATTTCTCCAAGTCAGTGTTGGTGGCTAGCTTGGTTATTAGCAGAATGTCTTCAGTCTCCAAAGGCAGTAGATTTTAATCCTCTGTGATCTGTTCCAACTGCTCCTTTTGGTGTTTGTGTGAATATCTTACTTATACAATACCTTCCTTGTGAATGAGTGAAAATATTTAATCCTACTCAGTTTGGCAAGCCCTACTGCTATAATCTTGATCCATTATTCTCTATAGCCACATGTGAAACGTAGGAAACCAGTAGGAACCTTCAATTAGGGGATTCCAGGTCAGATAGACAGAAACTCTTGTCTTTAAGCACAGTCACAGAATGCTGTTGAAGTGTCTTGGGGGACAAGCGTAAAATGTTTCCTCAGTTCAATGGCCAGCAGTGTCAAGCTTCTGAGTGGGACACATATCCTGTACATTTGAAGCTGACCCAGAATGAGTTACAAGGAAGGAATGTCTCCATCTCTCCAGTTTTTAACATTTAAAGCCAAACAACTAATATACTGCTTGTACTGATAAGGCCCTCTGAAGAAAAAATGATGTTGCTTGATGACAACACTGCACTATGCAGATATGTTGACAGATATAATCAGGCCCGTCGAGAGAAATTTAGGGCCATGGTACATAATGTTGGCTGAAGGCCCACACCACCTCACATCCCTTCTGTCGTATTTATAGATTTAAACAGCAAAAATCTAAATGGATTTCATTAATCAGTTTTAACCCAACTTAAAGATATCTGGAACAAAAACTTAAAAAAAGAGGCAGGGAGGGGGGGTGAAACCATTAAAAATGCCTTTTTAATGCACAAAAATCAACTCATTATTTAACTTGAAGTCCATCTTGGATTCTTGGATTTACTGGTGATGATATTAAAATAACACCACGATTCAAATAGAAAAAGTGAATGGGTGCATCTTAAATCTCTGAGTCACATCTGCCAATCTAAGATTTGAACTTGAGATGAGTTTCTGAAACTGTAGTGGATAGCTTATTGAGAGTTTATGAGTTCAGTTTCCACAATGACAGGGTTAACAGTACAGCAAGGGGGACAGGAAATGAATGCATTCCTTTTGACAACAGCTATCTGGATTTTGTTTTGATAAGCAGGGCCAATGGCATTTACCAGTGGGAAACCAGCAGGTTGTAAAACAGTTCTTACAAGGGATTTCTGTTGTTTAATTCAACAATGTTCTCATAAAGACAGGAATGTGAAATCATAAACTATGAAAAATGTAATTGCTCTACCTGTATGTTAAAGTGGTATAAACTAAAGCCTAGCATAGTATTAGCAATCGGCTTTCTGAAACAATATGGAAAATACAATCATTTTATAATTGTGCCTTTATTTACTAAGTTCTGTTGTCCAAAAAAGTAACACAAATAGTTTCTGTAAAAATTCTCCCCATAGGAACAATACAAGTGTGTCTTCGTTCTCAGTTCTAACCATACATCTGTTGACCTGTAAAAGGCCTCCTGTGAATATAAGCCTAGCTAGTACTGTACTGTATTCTTTAGCTATCTACAGCTCTCTGGATGAATAACTAATAATTTGTGTGTGGATTTTTTTGGTCACGTCAGATGTTGATACATCTGTTTCTGTTTTGCAACATCCTGTGGGTCGACTCCTGGTGTGTTTTCTAACATGTGGATGCTCACAGCCTCTCTCAAGATAAAGAGAGATTAGAGAGAAACACTACAAACGTGATTATTATTTTTATAATGGGATTATATGCACTTACCTCCCCCGCATAAAATGGCCAGTCCAACCCATAGGGCACATCTTGTAAGACATCTTGTAGACTTGCTACTATTGATGACCAAATTTGTCTTTTATTTGAATTGGACACTGTAGAATTTATAACACTGTCATAAAGAGTACATGACACTGTATACATATGTGCATAATCCTTCATTATCAATAGAAAAAAAGACACAACATAAGTATTTATAACACATTGTCATAGTATTTGCTACAAAAATGCTGAAAAAATCATATTATTTAATAGATTTCAGTAATAGCAATAATGCCTAAAAGTAACAGAAATTAACCTGAAAAGCCGATTTTTAGTTTACAGTATTTTGAAACAAATGTTATGACACATGTTAGTTATGTTTAGCCCAATTCTAATAAAGTGTTACCATCTACTTTAATTATTCAATTAATTTATGAAAGTCTTTCGATTTCTTTGCAAAGGTGGGAATCACTCATGTTTCCTAACAAACTATAACTTAAGAGGCCTTTTACAAACACTATCAAATATCTGGATGCATGATTCAAAGCCATGTTTAATCATACCACCTTGGTTACACTGGCGCTCTCATAATGAGTTATCTCAATTTCACTGATATGCTTGTCTAAGAGTTTAGAATGATTCATTATATGTGGTTAGGTGCTGGATTGAAGTATGGGTTTGACTAATAAAACCAAGGTGCACGTAGTGGAGCTTTGGATGACAATTGCATCATAGAGCACTTCCTCTTTAATTAAAGTGTGTGTGAAAGGTTTTGTGAACATTTTTTGCACTCATATTACACCTCAAACATGTTTTTTTACAATCATTTAAAGGAAAGATTAATTTAGAAAAACAGAGTGAGTGACAACAGGAAAATAAAAAAAACAAAGCGAGTCTATTTGAAACTATTCTGTGGCTTTGGTTGTGTCCACAAGTGTTTGGCTGCCTACTGCAGTTATTTTCATGCATCTCAATAGCAACCGTTGGCTGGTGTCATAAACACAGTCTGGTTAACCCCGCCGCACACAGCCCGACTGAAACTGTCCCGACTCATCTCATCTCAACTGACCGTACAGAGTCTGGATGAATCGTAGCAGTGTGCATGCCCTTAAAACCAAGGTTATGCAGAATTCAGTCAGAATGTCTTCAGATTTGAAGATTGAACATGTTGAATCTTTTTCAGACGCAGTTTTGTTCAGATGTGCCGACCAAGACTGACTGAGCCCGATTAGTCATAAGGGTGTCAACCAATGGTGAAGCAGGTTTAAGTGACGTAGCTTGTCATGTAACTTGTCATACAAGATGGCGGAATATTGACAGCTTTAGTTCCACAGGTAAAAATACATTAGTCTCGAATTGCACTGAGTGTCCCGAATTGAAAAATACCAGATATGTGCACATTTGAATATTTTTTTGGGGTGTTTACTAATCAAAGGTAAATTTATCAATTTACCTTTTTATTACCAATCTACTGGCAGCCTATATTTTATTACTGCACTAAAACAGAAGTAACAGGTGCGTCCAATAGGTCACAAATCACAAGCCCCTAGATCCACACGCTGAGAAAAAAACGCCAAAGTCAAATAAAAATCAACAGGTTGGATTTTATTTACCACAGGCTGAAGTGTAGTAGACAAACTATACAAAAAGTCAAACATTGCCTGAAACGTTTGCACGGTGTAAATGGTCAATAGCTAAATTAATAGGCTAAGCGCTTCTTTTGGCGGCACTCTGTCTGCCGTCTAATCAACATACGAAGTCATGCATAATATGAGGGTCGCTATGTTGGGCTAAGTTAATACAAAAACATGTACAGGGCAGTATTAATTAAATTTGCATACATAGTAATCCCCAGTATCTAGTTGTGGTCAGTAATTCAGTCTTAGCAGTCTGCGACACCCAGTCAGGGAAAACTCAATTGTTACATCAAACCAAAACTAAACACAACGGATCGCAGAATCTGTGCATAAGATGAGATGAGTTGGGGCGGCTTGAGTCTGGCTGTGTCCGGCAGGCTTTACAGTGACTGATTCCCACGTTCTTATCTGGGTAAGATAGGAGTTGTCTTCCCTATACTACTACAGCAGTCTGCAGTTTTGAGTTGTTACGTTTCCTAGATTTACATAAAATTCTGCAGTGTTGAAAGGCAGTAAAAACTTCAATACAAAGGAAGGTTCCAAAGCTCTGAAAGTGATACTGTAGAGAATACATTCACCAGCTGTGTGAACAAGCCCTGTTTTATTTTTATCTGTGGTCAAGCTCTTTGACTGCGGGTTATAATGTTTTGGCAATCACTGTAAAATACCATGTTCCTCGCCCCCACATAGATTTGTACAGTACATTGCACAAGGCAACAAAAAAAAACAGAAAGAAAAAGGCAATCATTCACTTCCGGAAGACATTTGGAAAGAATTTTAAGAAGGCTACATAGGAATATGAAACCAGGCTTTTAGTAGGAACACCAGCAGGAGCTCATTTAAGATTTGCACCATATGGGGGCAAAAGTATGTTTCTTTATCATGAGAACTAGTTTCAGTTGCAACCCAGGTAGTCCTTAACTAGCTGCAGAATACTGTTAAATGATCTTGAGATAAGATAGAAGGGTTTATGTTAATGCTTCCCAGCATCATTTCAGTTCTGTCGTTTTTTACCTCTTATAAACTTCACCATTAGAAACGTTTTCTGTGGCCTACCATAAAAGATTAGTAAAGTATGGTGGCACAGTGAAAGCAAAGTAAGGTAAGTATGGAAAAGCATAATAAAAACAGCATCAAAATGTATGCAGCAGTGTGGAGTAGTGGTTAGGGCTCTGGACTCTTGACCGGAGGGTCGTGGGTTCAATCCCAGGTGGGGGACACTACTGCTGTATCCTTGAGCAAGGTACTTTACCTAGATTGCTCCAGTAAAAACCCAACTGTATATATGGGTAATTGTATGTAAAAATAATGTGATATCTTGTAACAATTGTAAGTTGTCCTGGGTAAGGGCGTCTGCTAAGAAATAAATAAAAATATACTGTAGATAATAGGCTGTAGGGATTTTTTTATTGTGTGTGTGTGTGTGTATATATATATATATATATATATATATATATATATATATATATATATATATATATATATATATATAAAAATAGGGCTGTCAATTAATTGCAGTTAACATCTGCGATTAACACATTAATTTTTTGGGAGATTCATTTTTTTAAGGCACGTTAATCTCACTTCTCTTTATGGTCCCTCTTGCATTACAGTAATTCATTTCCTGCAGCACCATTTTAATACACTCTAGTGCATGCCAGGATTGAATGAGTGTAGTCATCGTTTGAATATAAAATTAGTCATGGAACCATATTATGTAGCAAAGCACTGAAATGGAAGGACTTGTGAATGGACTTCTGACAGTTTCTCGGATAGAAAGAGAGTTACTTGTATGTATTGTCTGAGTGAGTTCCAGTATCACAGAAGCCCATCTAGTCAGCTGCAGCACCTGCGTAATAAAGATGCTTACACGTCTCAAAATACACTTTCTAGTAGTTTTTCTGCTACAGACAACAACGATACAACAGCAAATGAAATCTGTCACTTTCGACAGCGTACTCTTAGAAATTTAGGATCACTGCAAACCCATGAATCAAGCTAAGTACGATACTATAACCAGTGCTGCTGCAAACTCGATAGCTACCGACTGCAGACCTGGTAACATTGTAGCTTTGTTTTATTTCAATAATCACATTTCTTTTCAAACTATATTATTTACAATTATGGAGGATATAACTGTTACTCAGTGAATGTTTTGTTTTATTTAGGCAATTTCAAGTTATTTATAAAAGGGAATTTAAAATTAGTATTATTATTATTTATTATTATTATTATTATTATTATTATTTAAATGACAATGAAAAGGAAACTGTAAAGGAAACTGATAATTGTAAATGCAGTAATAAACTGACTTCATTGTGAGTTAGCAGTTGGTTCAAGCAATTTAACAACAAATGCTGGATTGTTTTGATGATGATGATAATAGTAATAATAATAATAGTGGTAGTAGTAGCATCAGTAATAAAACAAACTTAAATGAGATGGATGCAGTAAATATGCGATTAAAACCAAGATTAACTGAGAAATTTTTCTAATCTCAAGATTAATCGTGATTGATATTTTTAATCGCTTGACAGCCCTAATTATATATACACACACACACACACACACACTATAATACATGGATTATATCATGTAAAATAAAAAAGACACATGTTGAGGTATTGTTTTCAGAATGCATGATGAACATTTAATCTATTACATAAATATATACATAAATTATGTAATAATTTAATGTGGTAGTAATGTTTTTCTTTGTTATAAGCATAATCTATAACTATAAATAGCATAATTATTCTGCTAATAACATGTTATATCACTATTTATAATATAGCACATCCCTAAACGAAAGTGTTTTATTTTAGGTTATCAACTGAATTAATTTAAATAATGATTTGCTGTCAGAACTAGTATTAAAACAATTTTTTTATACGTGGGTAAGGCTGCAATTACAGCCACTATCCATGCATTATAACGTGATCATTTATGACATTAACGGTATGTGAACATACACCATGATACACCTTTATACAGTTAAGAGTATCTAAAGGGTTTATTCAGTGTAGAGTAGAAAAATAATGCATTTAATGGACTCAGGCTTGGCTATTCCATTAAGGGAATCTCAGAGTAAGAGGAGGCTCATTTAGAATGGAAATGGTGATGCAAACCCCAGAGGAAGAGAACACCCGTCATTGAGGTTGCTTTCTCACCATAAATCAAATGAATTGAAAATAGCCCAGTGACACTATAAACTTTACATGCACTGTTCATGACTTTATTACTACAGTAGTTGGAAATTCAACATCCCTTGTCTATCTTCTGTGCTGCAGATGAATAACTTATCATTTTCCCCCCTTGCCACTTTACGTCTGTTTCAGTTTAGCCACATCCTGTTGGTTAACTCCTGATTTCAGTGTTCTTTGCACAATAAAACCATAATATGGTTCAGACTATTAACTAATTTTAGTGTTTATTTGAATTATTTTAGACTACACATGTACTTTACTAATATAAGTGTTACCAAAATAGACATTATAGTGCAAAATACTGTATATAAACACTTGATTTACAGTGTTCATTTTAGGTCTAATGCTGATAGGGCCTACTGTCATTTTACATATGTATATGCGCTGCACATTTTTGATTAATGATTTTTATGGTGACCATGCTTTTAAAAAAGGTGTTCATCTTCTAAATATACTATATTCCTATATCACATACCAATACAATAAAAACACACCAATTTCCTTTCAAATTGGTATTTGTGTGTTTTGCGCCAGCCCAAGCATCTGAACCACAATGTCATATCAATCCAACAAGCTGTTCAAAAGTTGTAAGCTTACATTGAAACATCCAAACAACCAAAAAGCTTGCACGCTAAAAATATTACTTAAAAAAAAAAAAAAAAGTATACCACAGCCTTACCAGCAATGGCAACACAATGAATTTTGTGCATTGTAATGACATAGTATGGTGCATTTATTTATTTTTGTTTCATTGGATTTTTAAAATATATGTGTAATATTGCCACTCGTGGTACCATTTTACCAGTGTTTAATAACATTGTAACTTACATGCACTTAATGGACATACAGAACTGTTGCATTGTTTGTGGCACCATTGTATTGGCATTCCATATCAATTCACAGGACAGGAGCAAGGGCTGCGTGGAGGAAGAGAAGTGCTTTGTGACTTAGGAAGTACAGGGTTTCCCCTTGGCTCACAGAGAGCCGCCCTCGCAGAGGTGAGACCAAACCGATCAGTCTCCAAGGCTGGTGAAGCAAGGATTACTTCCCCCAAGGGGAAATTATGA
The DNA here is from genome assembly GCF_902713425.1 of Acipenser ruthenus. Lineage (NCBI taxonomy): Eukaryota > Metazoa > Chordata > Actinopteri > Acipenseriformes > Acipenseridae > Acipenser > Acipenser ruthenus. Next base: position 19,234,537 of record NC_081210.1, on the reverse strand, counting down.
GAAGGATAGATCAGAGAAGTCTAGGAGTCTCCCGGCTTACAAGGGTCGTCTACGCTTAGGGAGGTCGGCGCGACTAGACTTCAGAGGCTGAGCCACACGGGGAGACAGGAACGCTGAAAGAGAGAAAGAGATACACATGCAAAGGTGTCTATAGAGAAGGATACTGGCACAGAAGAAAGCAGACAGTAAAGAGTACAGGGTTTCCCCTTGGCTCATGGAGAGCCGCCCTTGCAGAGGTGAAACCGAACCGATCTGCCGTCAAGGCTGGGAAGCAGCCGTTACTTCCCCCAAGGGGAATCTAGAAGGTAGAGAATGGGAAAATTGAACATTTAGGATAGATTTGGCCGGGGGTCCCCCCTGGCTCACAGGAGAGGACAGGCCAGCGTGACTGGGCCTCTAAGGTTTGGGAAGTGAGCTTCACTTGCCCCCAGAGGGAGACTGTTGTAGAGGTGGAGCAGGAAGGAAGGATGGAGGAAATGAAAAACGCAAGACAGAATAAGGGTATGACTCTGGGGTTTAAATACGAAGATTGGCAGATATTGGCGGGACAGAACAGGGGAGGAACCCTAGCTCCTGCCCCCCGAACCACACTAAGGTTACAAATCAAGTGCATATGTCAACCTTTGTTTAGACTTCGAGATTTTTATATTTTTTTGGTAACTTTACTATTTGGATGAAAACTATACAAAATGTTTTCTTTTTGCAGACATCTGTTCTTAATTGCTGAGGTTGGTTTTAAAAATAGTTCTGTACTGAAATCAGCAGAAATGAAAATTCAATGCACATAAGAATTGGTTTTCCTTTAAAATAGATTACAGTATTCCTTTTTGTATTTTCTCACTTGAGTATTCCTCACTTGAGTAATTTGTTAACAAATAAGAATTAGGTTCGGTTTATATCATTTTGAAAATCTGAAAAGGAAATTATATTAGCTGACAACATGTCTGCAGTATTTAGCTAATGAGGCTAATTACTTCAGTTACTCTTAAAGAAAACATATATATATATATTTTTTACATATTTCACATTTGTTTATATCAAAAATAATTACATTTTTAGACATGTAGGTGTACAAGAAGTTGCCCTGACAAGACTTTGAAGAAAAACATGCATTACAAAGTACAACATAGATAGCAAACTTAATATAGTACAGCTATACATGTAGGGAGGAGATATATAAAAGAAAGGAAACTTTACACTGTACTCCCATGATATATGATCCTGCTTAGCACTTGGAACAGGCAGAGGGGTGAATTAGGTCACGATTACTTAAGTAATCACTGCCAGTTAAGTGATTGGTGGTACTCAACTGATAATGATAGAATATGACTGCATAGGAGGCTGTGTGGTCCAGTGGTTAAAGAAATGGGCTTGTAACCAGGAGGTCCCTGGTTCAAATCCCACCTCAGCCACTGACTCATTGTGTGACCCTGAGCAAGTCACTTGTCCTCCTTGTGCTCTGTCTTTCGGGTGAGATGTAATTGTAAGTGACTGCAGCTGATGCATAGTTCACACACCCTAGTCTATGTAAGTCGCCTTGGATAAAAGCATCTACTAAATAAATAAATAAATTGTAATATGTATATATAGTATGGTTCAGTAAACCGAATGACAGCAATCTGGAGGCTATAATGACAGCAGCACACTTTAGGTGCCAGAATTACACAAGTTATTTTTGTATTTTTTATTACCTTGATATATTATTTCAATCCCACTGGAAAAATGCCAAGATTGCACACCACATGATCTGGTTAGAATTGGGTATATGTAAACACAGAGGAAGATGTGGTATCATTATTATTATTATTATTATTATTATTATTATTATTATTATTATTATTATTTATTTCTTAGCAGACACCCTTATCCAGGGCGACTTACAATTGTTACAAGATATCACTTTTTTACACATTATTTTTTACATACAATTACCCGTTTTATACAGTTGGGTTCTTACTGGAGCAATCTAGGTAAAGTACCTTGCTCAAGGGTACAGCAGCAGTGTCCCCCACCTGGGATTGAACCAGCGACCCTCCGGTCAAGAGTCCAGAGCCCTAACCACTACTCCACACTGCTGTACTTTCTAGAGCTTAGTTATTGTGGGAAAAGCATTCCTACAGTAAATGAGAATTCTAGGAACATTTCCCTAGGCATTATCTAAGTAGACTTCTGTTGTATACTTGGTAGCTATTTGGAGCCTAAGGGTCCCTTAAAAAGCATTCAGCTTGGCAGTGGTATTGAAGCCTCAGATTAAGGGAATGTTCATTGGCCTGTTAATAATTATCTTGACACCAGGGATGTAATAATGGACAGGCTCTATCACAATGTAAAGTAGTTATACATACTGTAGGAAATGCTGTAAATTCCTGCACGGGCTTCTATGTAAATCATATCTAGAGCCAAAAAATAATGTGGGAGACTGAGGAAGTTTAGAAAAGTAATAAAACCGACCAAAAATGGATTTCAAGCACATGGAACTGAAGCAGAGAAACTAAGAAAGACCCCTTTCAGAGGAGTTGAGTTGGGTTTCTTGAAAAATTGCAAAGTGTACGTAAAGCATATATATATATATATATATATATATATATATATATATATATATATATATAAAAATTTGCTCTACGATCTCTGAAATATACCATTAGAAAATGTTCAGTCTGTTTAAATTCTTTGTTTCTATCCAAGTGACTTTCTCTTGTGCCCAGTTTGCAACTAAAATAGCAGTACTTAATTACAAAAAAGCATCCATAATTTTGTGATGTTTTGATTTTTTTTTTATTTTGTTTAGTGTGAAGGATACATTTAACAAAATGCATCTATATCCAAGTTGTAAAAGTACTGAAATATGATATATGGCTATAAGGAATAAGAGACAACTAGCCAAAGTATATTTAAATGCCTGTTAGGAATTAAGCATGTTAGGCTTATCTTTTGAGAAGGCCTGAAAGCCTTCCCATCATGCATCAGTAGAGTATAAATACAGCTGTGCTCAAACTGCATCTCAGTTTGATTGTGAAAGGATTAGGGAGAATAAGGTGAGGCTTTTATGGGGTAGTTGCAAGACAATGTTGTAGAGATGCAGTAGCAGTGTTAAACTACTGATATTTGGCACCTGTAGTTGTATAAATTCGGAGATGCTCACTGTGTATTTTTAAAAAAGTGCTAAATGTTTCCTGAAAATAAATGTTACATGCAGCTCAGTATGTCTGAACAAATACTTCTCTTTAATCCCAGGCTTTGTGGTGCTGACATTTTGTATGAAAGCATTTTGTATGTATCCAATTAATGATGGCGTGAGGAGCCAGAGAGGAAATCTCAAGAATTTGAAGTACCCTTCCACAGAGCAAACTAAAAAAAGGCAACGTATGTGATCCGTTTTCTTATTAACTGCATGCCTTGAAAATGTAGTCAGCTGTAAGGTGGAAATGTTGATTTAATATTTTCCATTTATCTGAGGAAAGAAAATAAATAAATAAATAAATATGTGCTTTTAAGGGAACATGAATCTGAGATCTACACTTTTTTTTTTATCTTTTAACTGAATTCATCCCTGGTAATTAAAAGCTGTTTAGCTACCGGTATAGGTTTTAAACCTTTAATGATTCAAATAAGCTGTGTCTATATTGTACAAAAGCTAATTTCTGGTTTTATTTTAAAATCTACACATGCTAATTAGAGGCAATGTGCAGGAGTAGATTGACGGGTTTGCTTGTTAGGAGGTCCCTTAGTTGAAAGGAACATTAACATGGAATCTGTCATCTAGGACTAAGCGTGTATGTGTTGTGTATTTAAAGATCTGAAAGAAGGAAGTGGAGGGGTGATTAGAGAGGGGCTGCAACAGGCCCATAGGGATCCAATAAAACAGCACGTGGGCAATTCAGGAACACTCAGATAACATCCCATTCCTGGCCAGACTGGATCCTTAGATTAAGGGAAATTATGGAATGAAACCGAGTCAATTGGATAGATATAATTCCCCCGAAATAAGCATTTCTAGAAGTAAATGTTATATAGAGCAGATTGGGGTAAACCTATTGGTTTTGCTCTCCTTCTTCATGGAGGCCAGCATATCAAACATGTTGTTTTTGGAGAAACAATTTTGATATAAGCACTACTTTATTCGCATTTAAAATTGGGTCCCAATTGCATCTTGTTTAAAGCTATACTCCCTATAATAGGTTGCATCTTTAATATTGTAAAAATGTACCTTTAGTTTCAATGTGCCATTTGACTTTATCTATATCAATACACTTATTGTCAAGCAGATTGTTAACATTTATTTTCATACTTCTTTTACACAATGACGTCGTTGTCGACAGCTATGTGGGGTTTGGAATGCAATGGTTGCGACATTGCAATGTGTGAGGGATTGATTTGATCAACCTACAATCCTACAGAAATGATCTAATAAGTGACATCACATTCGATCAACATTCTATGACGAAACCAATTCCACAAGTATCATACCTAATAGTCTGGATTCAGCTTTCCTATTTATATATGTAAATTCATTTAGTTTGGTTTATTTTGTAAAACGCGAGTATGATTAACTGTAACCTAGCAATCGCAAAGGTTTCCAAGATGGTGAAAGAAAGTTTGAAACATCTGATAAAACAATTTTAACAATTTCTGTCAAATTTCAGCAATTCTGCGTCATTTGATTAAATCTGTACATTCTTTATGAAACAGTGCCAAGCCATCAATGAGAAACTGTAGCGCTGTCTGCGTACCGATATAGTAAATTATTCACTGGATGCCAGTTTTGTGGTTCACGTTTTTGTACTTAAAACAAGGTTTCCTAGTTACTCTCCTATTTCTCTGTATGCTACTTTGTGAGTGCTTTTAGAGTAATTGGTTTTAATCTACAGGCTGCTGCTTTTCAGATGGTACTGTGCTTACCAGATGTTCAGGCTAAAGTGAAACCGGAACAAAGCCCATGTCATTAGACTGGCTCAGTTGCTAACAAACCCATTAGATAGTATTAGGACTTCGCAGTCAGTAGCTGAGTACACTTCAAATACTTTCACATTAGAGTTCTACTATAGGAACAACACCAGCATCAGTCCATTACCGTCCCCAACTCAACAAGAAATGGCACCTCTGAGATGTTGAGGTGGAAAGCCCCGTAGAGCTTGTTTTATTTTGTTTCTATTTTTCTTTAACACTTTTAAAACACGGAAGTCTTGTATGTGCAATGGGCAGTATTGTATGGTGCTCTGCAGTTACAGATGCGGACCCTTGTCAATGCGATGGGGCTAAACAAGCTGTAAGGAATGGCCTGGTTCTTTTACACGGTGGTTCAGAAGCTCATTTGAAGAACATAAAGTTTACAAACGAGAGGAGGCCATTTGGCCCATCTTGCTCGTTTTGGTTGTTAGTAGCTTATTGATCCCAGAATCTCATCAAGCAGCTTCTTTAAGGATCCCAGGGTGTCAGCTTCAACAACATTACTGGGGAGTTGGTTCCAGACTCTTTGTGCGTGGTTTTCAGAAATATACCATTAGAAAATGTTCACTGTCTGTGTAAATCCTTTGTTTCTATCCAAGTGACTTTCTCTTGTGCCTAGTTTGCAACTAAAATGGCAGTACTTAATTACAAAAAAAGAATCCATAATTATTTTGTGTGAAATGCATGGTTGCTGTCAATGTTATATGTTATAGCATATGCTATTATGATTTCAATGTTATATTGAAAACAGGGCTTTAAAATTTAGGCAATTAAATTAAATTACATAGTTAAGACATTGTTTGGTTATATATTGCTGTTTAGAAAAAAAAAAAAGAAAAAAAACTGGTATTGTAATATTATGGATAATATTCTGTCTCTTATATTGTGTTTACTCAATGGCTTTTGTGATTGGGAAGCAAATTATTTTAAACTCCTTTATTTTAAAATAGATCTATATCTATAAAATATAGAGGTAAGTATATTAATGTGTCCAAGTTACCTGCACAATTAAATGCAATTAATTTTACCAGAGACACTTTGTCTCCCTCTTCTGGATGCTGTTATTAAATACATTTTATCAAATAGGACATGTGGGGCTACTGGCGTTAACATACTACTTTTACACACATTGTCACACAACTGGTCTGTTTGTCCTGTGCTCAGCTTTCTGTCAAATAGAAGCAGCCATTATCTCACGCTGTGGCTCCCCTGAGCTGCAGTGTACAGTACCTGATCGCTGACGCAAACATATTTGTTAATGCTTTGAGTCGTTTCTTATCTAACTTTTACTTATTATTGAGTAAATGTCAACAATAAACAGATAACACAATCAATCAAAACATCTAGCTTTAAAACAATAATAGAAAAGAAAAAAGGGGTGGAGTGAGGGGATAATGGAATCTATAATGTGTTTGAAGCTGTGGATGACTGTATCCCTCATGCTCACAATGTTCATTCAATGAAGAAAGAGCCCAACCCATCCTTTAGCCATGAAGATTAGAGAAGCAGCCTTGGCTCTGTAGCAGCCCTGCAGTAACAGCAGGAACACAAGCACAGCTGTGCCTCCTTGCTAATTCAGCCCCTGCCCCGAGGTCTTTTCCATCCCCTTTCTTTACCAGCATCTGGGTTTCAAACTACCTTGAACTGCACTCTAATACTCTCAATTACTTGTACTATAGAATGTGCAAACCAAGTTGCATTATTCTTGTTAAAAATAAATAAAAAATAATCAGTGAAACATTGTAGTGTATTGACATATCTGTCGACTTCTCCACTATCCATTTAGTTAAATATATGCATACCAGCAGGGGAAATTATTATATGGTATATAAACCTGCCTTGTACTCTATATGAAAGGAATGGTAATATATAAACATAAATAGTTTCAGTAAATGGCATTTGAAAATCTGACCATTATATCTAAACAGCAGTCTGTGAAATTAAGTTGAATGGGCATACACTGTAAATTTTTTCTTTTCTTTTCTTTTTGTAGAAACATGTACCATGATGACAATCTTTGATTCAAACCTCAATATTAGCTCTCGAAAGAAGAGCTAATATTGAGGTTACTGGTAACAGTTTAGACCCTGTTGCTTTTCAGCTGTCCTACCAATGACATCTGACATTTTACTTTTATTCACGATTGTAAATCCAGTGATCCCGCGCTAACGGGACACAGTACAGTTTGGATAAACAAACATCCCAAAGGCTCCCCTTCACTGCAATGCACAGCCTAACATTGAATTATTGATCTCATTGAAGTCCGAGCTGAAGCATAAGATAACTGACTTTTTAAAATAAATTAAAATCCCTGATTTGATTTGCCTTTATTAATCGCTTAAGTCAACTATATATAATTCTTCTCACATTGTTAATTTGTCAGCTCAACTTGTACTTGTATATATTGGTCTGTATTTTGTTTTAAATGTTCTTAAAGGGGCTAGTCAGCAGGGTGAGAGAGAAATTCAATAAATCATTGTTTTTCTTTTTCTTGTTTTTTTTAAAAAAATGTATAACGCAGTTCTGGTTCAATAAGGGATGAAGCATCTCCCCCATTAAAGCTGACTTGGCCCTCTTGCTAGCAGAAGCGCTTTATAGGAATCTTAAGTAAACTTTCTAGCGCCCTCCCCCAGAACTCTTTGCAGTCCAGCTGGGTGTATACAGCGAGGAGAGCTCTGGTAGATACGAGTCATGACATGCTTGAACACTGAGGTTCCTCCTATAAATTAAAAGGTGAGGGGGAAGCAACAGGAAATAAAGAATTCTTGTTATTACGTAAGTCCTCCACCAGAGGGAAGCACTTCATCATCTCTTAAGGGAGTTGCCACTCTTGGCTGAAGTTCAGGCTAGGACACACTTTTCTTTGTCAACAGGCACCCTTTTCATACGTTCAGTCAGATCTGATCATAAATGGTCTGGACAGGTTCATTTGAGTTATTTCTGCAAAACAACTTGTAAAACAAGTTATATTAGGCTACCTGGGCCACAATACTCCTGATTTTCATGACTTACTGCACTGTATTTGTAGAATTAAAGTAAACATAAATGTGTTGCTTTAATAAGTATACATACAACACCTTATTTTTAACAAATGAGTCCTAGTTTAAACTGATTATAATTTTATTGAAACATATTTGATGTAATGAATACAACACGCACTTATACAATATAAAGTTTATGAATGCTACTTAAAGCAATACAATATATTTTATCTGTTTAAAGATACTTTTTTGTGTAAGACGCTCACAGCACAATATACATGACCTACCGAGAAGTTATATGGACTGTATACTGAGCAACAATGGGCCCCATTGATACAGCTTTCACTCATGAGTTGGAAGTCTGTTATTGTCCATGCAAATACTACACTTTTACATGTAGATCTTCAGCATGTCATACTGGATTGGAGGCCTGTTTATTTGTGTTGTTTGTTTTTAATTACAGGTAATTGCTTCTTTATCAAACTCTCCAACATGTGGGCATGCTATGTATTGTTTCATATAAACAGTACAATTATACAATATTTTTGACAATATACACTATAGCTTTGTATATGAACACAACCCGGATTTTTCTTCATCCATAACTTCAAAAAGACAAGTAGAAACTGTCTTGTGCCACAATTTGTCAGCAAAAAGCCAAATGCAAAAATGCATTTTTAAAAAAAAGGGGGGGGGGGGGGGGGTAGGTATTTTCAGAAAACATAACTAAATATAGAGAATGAGGCACAATGTTGATTGTTAGTTGATTCAAACATTATTGCTTTAGTCGTGGGCTAGTCGACGAAACACTGAGGATGGAAGGTGCCCACTTGAAAACCCCAGAGATGTACCCTACTTAGCTCAATCCAGACGGTTGTCATGCTGATGCGCTGGGGAGGCCGCACTTTGGTTGATCCCCGGAGCCAGCATCGCAGCCGTTGTGTGTGCTGATGCGCCAGGGAGGCAAAATAAGCTGATCCCTGGAGCCAGCATTACACTTCAGCCATTAACACCAGACAGAAGGATATCTACATCATCATATGGAAGGAAACGTAAATGGATGGAGACGCATATGGATCACATTAGTTTACTGTAAAGCTACGTCTTAGTTGGTGCTTATCTTGGCGAGAGCCGAGTTCAAATCAGCATGAAGTTTTAACATCTACTCTCGTGTAATGGAAATCTTTTTTTAAAATATCTATTTTCACTCTTTATTCTGTGTCCTCAATGGAGTTGAATACATTACCTATACCCTGTGGGGATATTTACAGCACTAGGGAATCATCCTGACTGCATTAATAAAATCAACCCCGATGCGCCACCGCACATCATTGAAAATTAATCCAAATTTATACAAATTCATGGATTTATTGCATGGATTTGAATTTCCCCAAAACCCCCTTTTTAATTGAATTGAAATGAACTTCTTTTAAGCTTTACACTCCATCCTTCCACATATTGCATTGCATATTCCTCTGTAAGTGTGGACCTCAGGAGCAGAGGAAGGGGAGGGCTGCTATTTATGACCCTGGTGCTGTTTCAGAGGACAGAAAAGTCTAGTTGACAGGGAGGCTCGCACCGACCTGTAACTGGCCATCCTTTCCTCTGCAGGACATTCCCTGGGGTGGGGGGCAGGGGCAGGAATTATCAGAAGATCTTTATTGGTCCATTGTACTCCTCTGTAATTTTGTACCTCAGTGAACTCATAACAAAGAGAGGACAGCGAAAGGGCTGACGATAGACACAATGAGGTTGACTTCCTATAGATCTGAGCCGTGTGTTAACAGAGACCTGTGAAAAGCGTCAGCCTCACTGAGACTGGAAACAGGTGACTGCTGGGGAGGGGGGGGGGGGGTGCTATACCAAGGGATTCTACTACTGTTAATGTTAAGCTAATCGGTACACTCCAACAACCTTCAAAACTCACGTACTTACATTCTCTTTGGGCTAATGCTTACGACTGTTTCCTACATTCCTGAATACAATTTTACACCGTCTGAAAATGTAATTATGATAGCAACGCCATTAGGGGTGCCTTTCCAATCACTGATTTTAACACCTACTACTTTTCTCTGTCTACTTGTATTCTGAGGGCTTTTTACTGCAATATAACATCATTCTGGCGTGGCGGGGCGGGGCGGGGGGTGGGGGTGCATGGTATAAAAACAATTGCAGGGGTAACTAACAATATACCGGTATTGATCCTACTCATCAATGGATCAAACTGGTAGTTGACAAAACATTGTGCAATATGTAAATGATGCCTTTACTGTCTTCATTTTGGAAACCCATTGCTGATAGTGCTACGCCCAGTTCATCAGCCCACTATCATATTTTCTATTTACTAATCATGAAGAATGATACTGGGTCAGTCTAGCTCTTTAGAATCAATATACAGTAAAGAAAAATAGCAATGCATTAACAATACACATGCATGTTGAGCTTTACACAAGGCTAAAGGTTGCTCAGAGCTTTATTAGCTCACCATCTATGTATCCCGCTGCATGGGTCTACTTATATCTTTATTATTATTATTATTTATTATTATTATTTATTTCTTAGCAGACGCCCTTATCCAGGGCGACTTACAATTGTTACAAGATATCACATTATACATTATTTCACATTATACAGATATCACATTATTTTACATACAATTACCCATATATACAGTTGGGTTTTTACTGGAGCAATCTAGGTAAAGTACCTTGCTCAAGGGTACAACAGCAGTGTCCCCCACTGGGGATTGAACCCACAACCCTCCGGTCCAGAGTCCAGAGCCCTAACCACTACTCCACACTGCTTAAGAGCTGGATGTGGCTTGCAGTATGTGTACAGTATATGAGCTGGCCTCTTTCTGTATGGTTTTCAACCGCTTCTGATAATCAGCGTTTTAACACTTGCCTTTTGTTTGTACCTGATCTGGGGGCTGCTTGTCAAAAGCTTCTTTAAACAACTTCATAAAAGCATCACGAGGGCTGCCTTGTTTCTCTAAACTCCCAGAGCACACTTCAGGTGTGCTGATTTTTCCAAATAAAACCTGCAAATGACTGTTGAAAACCAAAGAATTATAAATGTAATCTCACAGGGATTTTGAGAATTATGCTTTATGATTAAGATCCAGTAAAGGCACTACCGCACTGCAGTGCAGGGTGAGTCATACAATCAGCAGCGTGCTGCTTTGAATCCTGGTCGTGCAGAGTTGCCGATGGTGCTTTTTGTGTTTATTTGAAACTTCATAGGCTTCAGAGTTCAGTGTTTTGACAGTAGAAACAAAAGTCACTTGTTGAACTTCAGTCCTCTCTTGGCTGGTAACAGGGTTGCAGCAGTGAGAGGACTTTTGAATGGGGATTTTAATTGTGAATATAACAGGGGTAAATCTGGAGAATATACTGGAAAGAGTGATCTTTAAGGCATTGTTATTGTCAGGAATTTGACCCTTGCTTCTCTTCGCTCTGCAGGTCTCATAAAATAAAGAAATGCATAAAATGACAAATTTGTTGGCCAAGATTTAGCTCTGGTGCAATATTATTCAAAGATTGTTCTGTCAATGGTAAACCACGACTTAACTTAATGACCATGAAATGTATACTCCCTAATAAACTTCAGTGATCACAAACCGAAACATGCAGAATTAAACATAAATGTTGAGAATATCGCATTTTAAAAAGGTCCGCTGTCAAATAGTGCTGGTGAGTTTTTAAAACTGAAACTGTGCAGGTTAAAAAAAAAAAAAAAAGAAAAAAGCATGCCCTGTGGCTTCAGGCTTACAACCCTCCGTCTATCACTTTTTTATGTTTATATATCTCCAAACATTGTCTTTATCTTTCTCTTCTCTGAATTAGTTAATAATCAACCTGGCCTCCCCTGTGTTGTACACCTTCACAGGGTAACACTTTCCAGTTTCCTCATAGTCCTGCTACCCCACATAAAGTCAACTTGTGTTCTTTATTTATTTTATGACAGCAAATGTTACCTCACAACAGCCATTTTTATGAGTTCTGGAGTATGGTTCTGCAGCCTTTCTCACCTGGGCCTGTTCAATATGTTGCTTTGTGTGGTCCTACAGGAGGTTTAGAATGTCGATACAAATATAATGTGTTAAAATATAATAAAGAAATTGGTTATTATGGTAGATATTATAATGTTTCACTGTAGGTCTTCCAATATGGAGATTTTCCCAACTGTTTACAAGATGTTGTTATATAATATGCCATATGTCTAGTTTTACAGGAGGCTTGAAATCTGAATACACACTTTCAGCTCATTTTTCTGTATAAGCTTATGGTGTCACACATGTTGGATAAAGACAAATCAGTCTAACTTCCAGTGAAACTGTCCAAAACTAAATATTCTATGTAATGTAAATGTATTCCCTTTACATTGCACAAATACACAATCAATCAATCAATAAATTAAGTTGCGATTGTTTCATATTTTTCATTTTGGAAGTTGTGTATTTTGGGTTTGTGAATTCACACTTTTGGTGCTTCAGAGGTTAACTGTAAAAACAAATGTTTAAAAGGTAAGCATAAATCTTGTGGAACATTTTAGTGTCCTGGTCATTATACTTTACACACACAAACAAGTCTTACTAATATACACATTCAAGTGTAAAGCATGTCAATATTTTACATATTATTTACAATCGGTTGATTTATATTTGTTTAATTCCTAAACACCTGATTAACACAGTTGTGTGCTTTACAGCTGGCTAATTTGACAGATAACTGAAGGCATAATTTAGGCTACCACTGACACCCGCATGTTGCCGATGTCAGCTGCCAGCAGAAAGTTGTTCTCAAACCAGCCCGAATATACTGTGTTTGGAAACTCAAAGAAATAAATACATTTATACAATGTAAGGAAGTAAATAAACAAACGAATGCATTTTACATATCTCTAATTTCATATTTTTAGACGTACTGTTTTGTTAATATATACATTAAAGAATATATCCCAATATGAAAATTAAACAGACTTCTTGGGTATTATTTTAATATGCTACTGCCACAATAATTTAACACAATCAGTATGTTAAGTCAGCGACTTTTAGGTTAAGTTCCATCTTTTAAACTGATCTTACAGTCCCGTGGATAGTTTAGGAGATCTTTGGTTGGGCACTTACCATAAGCTAATAAATTCAAACAAAGGTATTCTCAGATTTTATTGTTTAATGATGTTATTTCATCATCAATGCAGCTGTATGAATGACATTTATATACAGTTTAGTTTGACACCGATATACCAGCGGTGCCAAACTAGAGACTCGAGGTCAGACTCGAGCTAGTGTATTTATTATTTACCTTATTCTGTTACAGTAATAGAAATGCATTGCTCATTATATATATATATATATATATATATATATATATATATATATATATATATATATATATATATATATATATATATATATATATAAACAGATCACATAAGCAAATACCAATTATAGGCAAGCCACATGTATTTATAAAGTAAAATAAATAAATAAATACACAATGAGAACTTTGCAAAATTAAACGCAGTTAACAAAAATACAGATAAAGTTTCCTCTTTTTCTTCTCTGAACCAATACTAACTCCATGAAAACGTTTAAAAAACCCCCATATTTTTCGGTTTCGGTTTATTTATAATAAATGTATTAATAGCAATTTAAAGACAAGTCCACGCACATATGTTCATATTTTAGAATTTTTGGGACATATACCCCGAACAATATCCCGAAACCAATCAAACAAGATAGAAAAATTAAGGAAAGTCCAGAAATATTTAGAAAACTTTTTTTTTTTTTTTTTAAATCTGTAAACTGCTGAAGTAGTTGCTTTTTAAAACGAACATTTATATACTGGAGAGACTCTTTTGACATACATTTCGTCAGTTATTCTTCAACATAAATAAAAAAGCTGGAAAAGGAATTTTAAAGTTAGCCGCTCCTGTAATTGCCAGAAAGAAAGAAGAAAAGTAGCCTGGAAGTGGCATCTTGTTCCACGGGCTTTAAATATATGTAAGGGCATGGAAAGGGCATTGGCTCTTTGTTAAAATGTATAATTTTTTAAAGTTGTTTCCTCTTTGTTTTGGTTGAATTCGTTCCTCCCCCGTCCATTTTTTACACAATAGCTGACGGGCTAACTTTTAGAAAGAGGTGTGAGGAGCTGGGTCGAGATGAAAGGTATCTCCGACGGGAATCTGTTTGAAATGACCCTCAGTAGTTTCGTCAAAATAGGGATGGAGACACCGAGTCTCCTTGCTCTAATTTAGTTTATTTATTTATTTTTGCTGCAGGTATTTAAAATCTTTTTCGTTTAAATATTTTTTTTCCCCTGAAGATAATCATAATACCAAAAGATGAATTTGGGTTATTCTAAACCATAATTAAGTACAGAAAATATCCCGAATTACTTGAATTCTTGTATAATCAACTTTCGTATTATATTTTCATTGATACCACACGTTTGTTATTATTATTATTATTATTATTATTATTATTATTATTATTATTATTATTATTATTAATATTATTATTATTATTGCTTTGTTTAGAATGGGTTATACCAGTGGATCTTCTTAAATATGTATAGTTTAATTAACAATATATAGTTTAATTAAAATATTTCGCACACCACCTGAAAACAATCGAATTCAAATCATTTTTTTAAAATGTTGGTTTGCTATGTCTTTTTTATAAGTGTACTATACAATCCAACAATTGTATACTTTACAGTGGACATCTATTTCATTTTGCATTTCGAAAACAAATATTTCTCAAACCTTATCAGTCTAATTCTGTCCAAACATGTATTATTATTACAATCTATATTATTATTATTATTATTATTATTATTATTATTATTATTATTATTATTATTTTACCTACACATCACATAACTGAAAAGACCTGCATTAAAACATCTAAAGCGTATTAGACACATTTGCTATAGCTGTATTAAAACACGCTCTGTTCAAAACAAAAGAGCCTCTGTAATACTTTAAGCACTGTGTGGGTATCTCTGCTATTTTTTCTTCATGATGACTTATATTTTCGTTTTAATGATGTAGATATGAACAGCATACATAATGATATCCTGTACCACCTGTTGCAACGATTTGGTTTGGAGTGACATGACCGATAGTAGTGTGGTATAGAAAAGAAAACGAGTATCTCACTTTTGGTATAAAGTAAAAATGAAATACAGAAGGAGCGAGTTGAACCTCATACTAAAACATGAACTGACAACAAACTTTTTAATTGATTAATTTAAAAACAAACTCTTGGGAGTGTGGGGGTGTGCGAGAGAGCTGTTTAATAATAAGTACATGAATTAATGTATTTACATGTATCTCAAACAAATAACACTACTTGTGAGCACAACTTATATTTGAATTTTATGTTATTATTATAACTAAATAAAACATTTGAAAATAATACAAAAAACAACCCTCAGACAACTAAATTGCATAGGATATTTATGGTGCGTAATTATGACCGTTATAGGACTATAAATACATATCTAAATAACCCAGTGTTCAGTAACTGTTCCCGTTTGAAAACAAAGGAAACAAGCATGCGTGTATTGTCATAATGCTTTTAAAACGTGTATACTGTGTATGACTATTGCTTTAACTGTTGTTTTAATACGCATGTATTTAAATTGGAGTCACCCAGATCGAAAACTTCTTCTGCTTTTCCCATGAGCAATGTCTTAGACATACCCCTGACCGCTTCAGCATCCACAACATCAGCATAAACTTTGACTTAGGTATCACCTTCATTTGTAACATTTGTATTCAAACATTAGACTCTGCTTTGATGCCGGTACGTGGTACTCTTTGAAGTGGGTGTCTCTCTTTCAATGCAAATGATTCTGACGCGGGAGAGAGATAGATGTGGGGTTATAAACGAGTGACGTCACGGTGGTGTCTTTTAAACTGGCAGCAAGTCTGGCAAACAAGAAGTTAAAGTGAACAGGTAGGTAATCAGGAAGGAGAGTAGGTTTGGTTAAAGAAAAGCCAGGGACAGCTTGGGAGAGAGGAATTCGTTTGACACACATTATGCGCAAAAGGACACCTTTGCAAAGATGTACGTGAGCTATCTTTTGGATAAGGACACCAGCATGTACTCGAACACTGTAAGACACCCAGGCTTGAATTTGAATCACCAGAATTTTGTTCCTGCGCCGCCTCAGTATTCGGATTTTGCCGGTTATCACCATGTACCAGGAATAAACGGTGACCCTCACCACAACCAGCCAGGTGGCACATGGAATCCAGCTTATGCACCTGCCAGGGAAGACTGGCACTCTTATGGACCAGGGGCAGCAACCTCCAGCTCTAACCCGGGGCAGATTAGCTTTAGCCCCTCTGACTTTAACTCAGTGCAGCCCCCGGGCCCTGGGCTCCTTCCCCCTGCTATCAACTCTTCAGTGGCTCCGCTCTCCCCGAATGCACAAAGGAGGAACCCGTACGAATGGATGAGGCGCAATGCTCCGCCAGTATCTGCAGGTGAGTGTGATTTGTTTAAATATATAAACAAATTAATAAATAGGCTTAAATAAATAAATAAACAAGTGTCAATTATTCCAGCAACCTAGTTAAATATGACATTTTTTTGTGTTCAAAACGAGATAGTTTTGATTTTGGAGCATAACATGAGTGCATATAGGAGATATTACTTAGTAGAATTAATTTAAATGTTCTCTAAAGTTTCACTGGCTGAAGCAAACAGATCCATGTTACCATCATAAAATAGTTATGACATATGTTGGTATCTTTAAAAAGTGTTCATGTTCTTAATTTAACCACCAAACATTGCTTTGAAACATTTACAGACCAACTACTGTTTGTCGCAATACATCTTGTGGTAAGGTTCCCTCATTAATATTATTATTATGTGTTGTTAACTCATAGACAAGATGGTTCCTATGGTTCTTCTGGCCTCGATGATTCTTATACCGAACAACAGAGCGTTCTGTACAATGTGTTTTACATGACATCAAATTGGTTCCAAGTACCGTACAACATAAAGCTTTGATATTTGCATGTTCCACATTTGGTAACTTAAGGGTTCCAAATAACTATGGCAATAGGTTCTAGTGGTTCTAATTTAGAAACCTTTGTTTTTTATATATGTTAAATTACAGTAGGGGTTTCAAGAAACCGGTTCAATAAAACAAACTTTATTTCCCCCTGTAAATATCTATTAGAAATGTGCTGTTTTAAGGATTGATTTCGATGTGAAATATAACAGAATTGTGCAAGTATTTGGGATCACACTGATGCTTTCTAGTACAAAGTAATGAGCTTATTTAATTTTCTGAAGACTGTCTTTTCAAACAGGACTTGTAAAGTGCTGCATTGCCATCGTTATTTGTGATTCAGTCTGACCTGGTTATAAGGATGTAAAAGTTATCTGACAGTTACCATCTCACACCAAGAATCCACATGTTAAAACAGATTTATGACGAAATAAAATGAAATAAATAAACAGGCGTACATTTCAAATTATTGTAGTAAATATGGAGGGAGGAATTTCAATTGTATTGCTTAATAAATAAATAAATAAATAAATAAATAAATAAATAAGAGAGATCATGTCAATCTAATAGCGTTTTTTTAAACGACCCTCTTTAGTCCCAATACTAATTTAAATGGAAGTTGATTTAATTTATAAGGGCTGATGTAAATACTTTTATTTCCACACAGCTACAAACACAGCATTTCACATGCAATCCGACTTGGTATTTTATCGAGCGAGTTGTCTGTTTTTTACATGGCCTCAATATCTTGTCTATTTAGTTATAGACTTGCAGTTAAATCATTAGAAGTCTTGTTTAACAACCCAGAGCTGTGAATCTATACACCTTCAATCCCAAATAAACCATGACATTAACTGCACCAACTCATCAGTTTTATGGGGATAATCTCTGTAATGGATTTACAAGGTGAAATCAGTTTATAGCCGAAATACCCATTTCATATACTGCTTCTAACAATTACCGGGCTATTTATGTCAATGAGTTTTGTAGAACCGTTATATGGATTTTATTAATGGTTACTACCTACGATTATTATTATTATTATTATTATTATTATTATTATTATTATTATTATTATTATTATTATTATTATTATTTGACTCTAGCGTCGGTCTGACTGCATGACGACGGGATATGTTACAGCAGGATGCATTACAAAAGAAGGTGGAAGCATCTCCCCATGGAAACACAAATGAACATCGGTTTTTAAAAGTTCAAAGAAGACGTAAACGAGAAAAAAGAGGTATTCAAAAAAAGTGGAAGTGGACCCCGGGATCAACCCAAATCTACAAGTTTGAAGGCTTTGTCGTGTAAATCAGGCGCATTTGTAGTTCTCGGGTAGCCCGGGACCTCAAGCGGAGTTAATTGTTTGCATTGTCCCGATCTATTGTTTTGGTCATGTAGTAAGGAGGGGAACACTTAAAATGACTAGATCTTTGATGTCACATGCCTTCCCCCAAAATGCAGTGCTTTAGCATTTTCCAAATTACCAGCACTAGCAACTCTCAGCTCCTCTCATTAAGACCGAGTCTGGTTTGGGGTATAACGAACCCAGGGATTCAGAAATACGGGGTAAAGACTAAAGTCAAAATGTACTCTGTTGTGATAATATATAACATATATGGTTTTAAAACGAAAACGACATTCACAATTTACTTAAATTCGTTTTATTCAACATCACGTGATTGCGGTTACTTTTAAATACTCATATTTTGTTCTCTACATTTTCTTTTTCGGAAGCACGTATCGGACGCCGAGACGTGTTTGCATAAACGAATATGAAAGCGACATTAACACTGTCAGAGGAGCGATGGAAATGAGTGGCGCGTGCCAATGAATACAAAAAATACCTCGGCTTCTTTTCCAAAGTGTTGATTGAAGCGCAAGAAAACCCCCTGTATTGCTGCTATACCCACTCCCAGATAACCAATGAACCCGTCCAGTTGTTCCCGTATCTTCAACAGAAGAGTTTGCTTTTTTTATCACGGATAGTAGCTAACAAGTAACAACTGCACACTAACCGAGTTGCAAGCGGAATTGAATGCAGATAAACTTGTGGGTTAGAGACAGTAGATCTTTGGAGTCCAAAAAAATATTGAATAGGCCTATACAGAATACCAGCCTGTGTTTTACTGGTAAACTTTCAGTAATGTATTCCGTAAGTTTACAGATATTTACCACAATATAATTAACAACTTTTCAACAGTTGATTACGTGAAATAATTCTATTTCACTTTAGATTTAAATAAATAAATAAAGACAATTTCTGCGCTGGTGGATGCCTTCTAAAAATGGCTTACATTTTCATTTCGTACATTTTGTAAGTAAATAATCACGTTTTTGAAATCAGATTCATTAACGTTCAGCAGTATGAAGTTAATGGTATTACTATATCCTATGAATTCAGTAAAAGCATTTGAAACAAAATGACAACATTTACATTTAATAATAATAATAATAATAATAATAATAATAATAATAATAATAATAATAATAATAATAATAATAATAATAAACCAACAATAAACAACAACCTTACCCTACACAAAGTTTAGAAAGCAGTTTGAAAATCAAGACCAAAAGAACTCATAAATATTTATAGAAAGTGGAAAAGGTCTAAGTCATATTTAGCATTTTATTACTTGGGTATAGCCACGAATTACAATTTATTTGCAGAATAATGCCACAGCTGATACTATGACAGTTTTGTGGTATAATAACCAATAACAAAATAAAAACATGTGTAACAATGCATAACATAATTACTTAATAACTGATTTAAAACTTTGTTTGTTATTACCCTACTTTTATGTTGCCAGGATTATTACTATTGTTATTTATTACCACACTATAATAATTTAGCCTTCTTGAATCTTTGCATCTACACCGTTCATTTTGCCCTTCATCATTTCTATAGTGTACTCCTTATGTAAATATATTTCTATTTCTGGGCACTGCAACCTTAGTCTGTATAAAGCATTACCTATTATGAGGACAAATAAACCAAGGTTCACAGGATGTATGGGTTATTTATGTAATACATGCACTATATTATTTAACCCTTTCAGGAGTTTAAGTAAAAAAAAAAAAGCCTATTCAATTGGAATGGCTGATTTGAGGCAGCACTTGTTTGGATCCCTGTGGAATTCAATGTAATGCTTGCTTGTCTTTAGTGCACTGGTGAAAGTATCTATAACATGCTCAAATAAACCCAGCATTGTTGATGTGTAATATTATCACACTAATTTTGTTTACTTTTAACTGTCATTTTTAACTATGTCCAAATATAGTTTAAATCTGTGAACCCAGATGAAAGGCTGGGGAGAATTAGATACAGCTATGTTTTATATTCAGGTGGTTCAGTTCCTATGATTACATTCAAGAGTTGAGAAAACCTGTCAAAACAATTAGGTACTTTTCCAGTATCAACTGAATATATTCAGATGAGTAACATTTCTAAACCTAAAACTTTTAGATTCAGACAGTGATGGCAGTACAATTGTAATGAAGTTATGGATGAGGCGGATATCGCCATGTCCGAGACAGGTTATGTGACGGTCTGTGTTACACATTAACTACAGAGAGACAGTTTCATCATACTGGAACTGCACCTCTTTATTGTGTTGACACAACAACTCATTCTTTCTCATGAACTTCCCATTAGTGGTAACCACCAACTAATTTATCTGGGGTTTCTTCTAGCATTACAGATAGTTATTGGGGTTCTATCAGCTTTATTTATAATCAGCTTCTTAGACCCCAGAATAGAACACATTCAAACTGTACTATTTAAATACACCTTAGCTGAGTAATACATAAAATACATCCCCTAAACAAATATTTGCTTGAACCATAGTCCTCTTTTTTTAATTTACCACTGGATACTCCTTGTTAGTTGTCATAGAAATTAGGACAGATATTTTATACAGGCTTACATTTTGTTGCAATATATTTCCCCCATTTTTTTTTTCTGAAAGTAATCAAACCATTTTAACTGGCAATACTTGTGTGGGGTTGTAGAGGGATACACTTTAAAAAAATAGTTTCACTATATTCGTCATACAGACCCTTCTTAAGAAGAATGCCATTCTTATCTCTTTAAATACTGGTTTTGCTTAAATAAATACAGTATCTTTATCAAGACCAAGCTGGTTCAGACAATTATTATTATTATTATTATTTATTTCTTAGCAGACGCCCTTATCCAGGGCGACTTACAATTGTTACAAGATATCACATTATTTTTACATACAATTCCCCATTTATACAGTTCGGTTTTTACTGGAGCAATCTAGGTAAAGTACCTTGCTCAAGGGTACAACAGCAGTGTCCCCACCTGGGATTGAACCCACGACCCTCCGGTCAAGAGTCCAGAGCCCTGACCGCTACTCCACACTGCTGGGGTTGTAGACAATACCGCTCTGACTTAATTATTCCAGCAGCCTGTTGATGTGCAGCAAGTTTCTTGGTTAAATATGTAGTCTTGATAAGGGGTCACACAATACCGCACTTTGCAGCATTAATTATGAAACACATTCTTTGATAGAATGAATCATTGTTTTTAGTGCTTGTGGTTGGATAAACTTGAAAATACTGCCATCTTCAAAAAACAATTTGTTACATACACTGATCATGCCAGTATGATTATAAAGATTCTTCTCGCCGAATCACAAAAACTTTTGCATTTATGTGTCCAAATGTATTTTTCAGTAGCAATTCCGTTATAAATGTAGAGTTTGTAGTTGGCACTACACAGTCAGCAGACAAATTCCTTGTGGCGTTTCAAGCTAAAGGAATATAATTATGAATTCTAATTTGTTTTAGGAGGAAAAACCAGAACGAAAGATAAATACAGAGTGGTTTACACAGATCACCAGCGACTGGAGCTAGAGAAGGAATTCCACTTCAGCCGATACATCACCATCAGGAGGAAGGCAGAGCTGGCTGCTACACTTGGGCTCTCTGAACGACAGGTCAGTCAATGTGTGTTTCTTTTCCTGTTGTAAATCAAGACATGGGGGTCTATTTTAATAATCCAATCACTGCTGATCTTTAATTAAATAAAAATACAGTGGAAGGATTTTAGTAAGGATATTAAGATCTTCAAACAGGTTGGAACTTTAAACCTTGTGCAGGCACTGAATAGACTTCCTCATTCAAATCATGTGACAATGCGGCATTTCAGCTCTGCTGGCTCCTCCCACTCTACATATTGCGGGAGAGCGGAGGTGCCAGCAAGCATGTTGTAAATGTAATTCCAAGTAGCAAAAATAATGATAAAACAAAAGAGCTTGTGTGTTTGGTGTAAACAGATTAACCCTTGTACTGCCTCACTCAGGATAAGGTTAACAAACGTCTCAACAAGATGTCTTAGACAAACAGAAACGTATTCTATCTTAACTTAGTTTATTTACGTATTACTAAAGGTCTTTGAAGTCACTGGATGGCATTCAATTGAAATAAACCGTGTTGGATTTTAATACAGCAACCAATGAAATGTGAAATTGAAAAGTGAGTGCAGGCACTTTAGACTTTAATCACGTTAAGTCTGGTTTGTTACCTGTTTTGTAAGATCAATAGTTTTATGTTTTTTTAAAAAAATGCCTTAAGAAATCAGAACCCTTTGTGTGTTAGATGGTTTTTGAGTAAAAATCTACAACAAAATAAGATTGCTGTCATGTTGTTCAATGCTTTCAATAAATACTTTTATGGACTTCTTTACAGGTAAAAATTTGGTTCCAAAACAGACGAGCAAAGGAAAGGAAAGTGACTAAGAAGAAGATGCAGCAGTCAGGGCAACAGGCCACCCCCACCCCGCCCGGAGTGGGATCCACAGGGACAGTGGGCATGGTCAGCAGCAGCAGCAGTGGTCTTGTCTCCCCCTCCATACCAATGACTATCAAAGAAGAATTCTTGTCCTAACAGCAAGCATGAACCAGAAACCGATATCCACAGCGCAATGACACCATTCACAAGAAACCACCCTAGCGACTGTCATATGAGTTAACAAAAGAAATCTTACTGCTACTGCTTGCTGCGCTTCCGTACACAAATTATATATATTACTATAGAACTCGCCAAGGCAGCCTGCTTTTACCACATTGATGATCCCATTGCTTCGCTTTTAAATGTCATACCGTTTTTATACTGGCATCCTAGGAAAGAATCGGACACTGCATTTGATTAGATACTCGTTGTTATTTTTTTTGTTTTGTTTTGTTCTATGTTTAAATAATTTGTATTAAAAGCTTTATGTTATGTTGCATACTAATGTTATTACTTGTGAAAAGGGGGTTTAGAGGCGGGGGTATCATGGAAAGATTTTTTAAA
This sequence comes from Acipenser ruthenus, assembly GCF_902713425.1. Taxonomy (NCBI): domain Eukaryota; kingdom Metazoa; phylum Chordata; class Actinopteri; order Acipenseriformes; family Acipenseridae; genus Acipenser; species Acipenser ruthenus. Next base: position 19,211,244 of record NC_081210.1, on the reverse strand, counting down.
TAAAGCGCAAGGACTTTATCCTCAATATCTTGTTTGTGCTGCATTCTCAACAAAAATAATTATTTAATTTAATGTTATCATCACTTAGTGTAAATAAGTTTAAGTGGTGTACAATCTACAGTGAAACATCTGTTCAATAAACAGTAGATAACAGCATTCACTGCATTGTGTTAAGAAAAAACTATGGACTTATAGTATTATAATTACAGTAACTTACTTTAGTCCATTTATAGGGTCTATTTATAGTCTGTAAATATGTTATTTAATGTTTGAACTGTTGATTAATAACAAGGATTAATAGTTTATTAAATGAGCATTTAAACAGAACATTACCACTATACAGTTGCATGACATGGAAGAGATGATAAAGTTTCTTTATAAATGCATTAGTTACATGTTTTCTTTACACTGTAATTAATAACAGTCTAATATTGTTTAGAAATCCTGGTAACACTTTACATTAAGTGTCTCTAATTGCTATGTATTTACATAGTAGTTAGTAAATACATGTGTATTTAATCAACTAAATAATTTTTTTTTTTTTTTACAATTTAATCGTGCAGAATTTAACTTTTTTATATGAAATAAAATCAACCAATTAAAGATCTGCATTTTCTCCGTGGCAGTCCAATCATAAGTGAGCAGAGGCGGGACATAAACAGTCAAAGGTATTCTCATTAGTTAGCAGAGGTGGGACATAAATATGCTAGGTTATATTGCTTATTATATTGTTATTATTTATTTCTTAGCAGACACCCTTATCCAGGGCGACTTATAATTGTTACAAGATATCACATTATTTTTACATACAATTACCCATTTATACAGTAAGGTAAAGTACCTTACTTAAGGGTACAGCAGTAGTGTTCTCCACATGGGATTGAACCCACAACCCTCCGGTCAAGAGTCCAAAGCCCTAACCACTACTCCACACTGCTGTTATAGAGGGTTATTGAGAATTATATTGAGAACATTGAAGTAATATTTTGAATGACTACAAAAAAAAAAGTGAGAACTCAGGCATCGTAGTCGATTTGGGGGTAGGTGTACTAAAGTGTTGTGCCTGTCGCTATAGTCGCAAACCAGTTGCAAACGACTCATAAGTCTTGGGTGAAATGTACTAAACAAGCACAATGCTATTTAGGGAATGCTTTGTGGCAGAAGTTTCTGTTTGAGGTTCAAGCATAGATGAATATGTAATTATGGGCGTCCCTGCATAAATTTGCAAAAATGGGGCGGAGATAGTGCAAATAAGGGTTCTCAAATATTATAATGAGATGTACGAAAGATGTAGGTAATTGCGACACAATTGCCTCAATTTAAGAACTTTTGAAATCATGTTTTAAACCATCGCAATTGTTGCTGGCAATTCCCAGTCTGCGTTTTGTCGTGCGTTGTCAGTTGTGCTCAATGCATTTTTGAGACGAACAGCCAGATACCTATTTTTCTCTAAAAGCAGGGTGTACTTACAAGCCTTGAAAACAAATTTCAATGCCATTTCTGGTTTCCCCAACATGTTGGGAGCAATAGACTGCACACATGTGCCGCTAACTCCTCCCGCTCATTCTGAGCATCTGTATAGGAATAGGAAATACACCTATTCTATTTATGTGAAGGTGGTTTGTAATTGTGAACAATTTAGCACTGCACCCCTGACTAACTTAAATAAAAAGTTACGTACATTTGGATTATAGTCTACTAATGATTACTACGAAATAGTGGTATTATGCAAAATTTGTTGCTGGTCCTTTGAAATTAGTATCAACGAGAATTGACTGTCTGCCTGTTAGTTTCATGTCAGTGTGGGATCATTATCTATTTTGTGTTAATTGTCTAGGCTGCCAAGTTGTTAATAATAATAATAATAATAATAATAATAATAATAATAATAATAATAATAATAATAGTAATAAAAAGCTCAAATTGTTTAGTCTCAATTTAAAATAATATTTTATTTGCATTGTACACCACTGTGTACAGTGCAGCAGCATGATGTATTTTGTATTACCATACCGGTAGCCTAGTAAAAAGAAGGTTCATTTGATTTTACTACTGTGCTGTATACTGTATAGGTGTACTGTACAGATTTACATTTTTGTTCATAATGTAATGAAATCACATTTGTGTTGTTTCCGCGCAATTATTTATATATTTAAAATACATTGAGCACTGTAAATGTCTGTGTGATTTTATTATATTTTTTTAAAACTGAAACCTCCTAATGTCAGACAAACATATAGCGAGGGGCTACTGTATGATTATGAAAAGCTTGAAGGATGAAGGTGGGGGCCCCACTTTAGAATCTGATAGGATTAAACTGCCTTTCATTTATTTATATATATATATATATATATATATATATATATATATATATATATATATATATATATATATAGATATATATATAAGATAACATTGTTTTTTTATATATATAAATAAGATCACATTGTTTTTGTTAAATATAAATGTCATCTGCGCAATGCATTACATCTTCATTTGACCTATTTTAATACTGTCTGAGCAGCTGGCTCATATATATTTATCTGCTATTTATTTGTACAATGTCACACAACTCTCGCAATAGAGATCTTGCTAAGGAAGCAACAAATATTTAAATTAATAAATTGCGACTCTTTTCATTAACATATTTTCTCTTGGGGATTGCTAAAAAAGGGAGGTATATACCACAAGTACCCGAACCGACACATGAAGGGAAGGGATATACTCGCCACTTCCAAAACTGTAATTACATCACAATGAGCAAGCAAGAACTGGCTTTCAGAGGGCACCAATTCCTCAAATAGAGGTCATTATGTGGAATTACTTTCTCTGATACTTTCTATGACAGCATGTTAAGCAATCACTTGTCAATAGCCACAGTATTCTCGGCTACCTCTAACAAGATTCAGAATGACTTCATCTCTTCAGGTTTTGCTTGATGCAGTAAAAAGAAGACGTACAGGAAGCCAGGTATGTAGCTGTAATGGGAAACGCAGCTCAGCTGTCTTGTGTTTTCAGGTATGTGACTGACAGTGGCCCGAATGAACAGTTGTTCTGTGAAAACTTGTTACATTTACAATAATAAAAAAAAAATTAAAAAATAAAATCCCATTGGGCTTATTTTTTTTTTTTAGATTCTATTGATTTAGAAGCCTTACTATGCAGGACAGCTGCTATAAGATCATTACCTTTATTAAAAATGTGCACGGATTAATCTACCGATTAATCAACTAATGCACATAGATTAACTGATCAAACATTTTAATCAAGAGACAGCCCTAACACATGCATAATTACAATGTTATTATGCATATTTACAATGCACTTGATGCATAAGTCTTTTTGAACGACATAACCTGAAACTTAACCCTAACCCTATCTCTAACCCTAACCCTAACCCTAACCCTCACCCTAACCCTCCTAACCCTAACTCTAATCTCAGCCCTAACCCTTTTCTGATACAATTGTGTACTTACATATATCATGCAAAAAGACTTACATGGTAAGTACATTGTAGCTATGCATAATAACATTGTAATTATGTGTAAGTACACATGTATTTTATGTAACTACTTGGTAAATGCACAGTTATTAGAGACACAATGTAAAGTGTTATCAAAATCTGTTCAAACACATGTATAGATATTTTATTGAGAACAGATCATTAAAGTGTTACCCTTTAATGCTTCAAACAGGTAAATCATGGTAACACTTTAGGGTTTCCTTTTATAGGTGGTTTTATACACAAATCTTGCGATAATGTATATTATAACATTCTTATAAAATGTTACGCACTTTCATTGGGATTCCAAATGATAAAATTATACAGTTCAGTTTGGGTACACACACATCACAATGAGTTCATGCTGTCGCTGAGTCCATGGTGTGATGGAACAGGTATAAATACATATTGTATAAAATTGGAAGGAAATAAAAGCGTTCAGGAGAAGGCACTGTAGCAGACAAGCTCTGCGTTATCAATATTGAAACTCTGTGAAATTGAAATTCTTCATGGAGGACCTAGATTGCGTGTATAAATCTGCTACCCTAGTTTGAAAATGAGGGTGCGGTGTCCAAAGGGCAAGGTGAGAACTTCACAAACAGCTTATATTTTATATCTAGCTTCCTAAGCACATAGCGCACCACAGCTATCGGCAAGCAGATAGTATACAGAAATGACCTTTCTGTTACACATTCATCTTGAGCACGGATACATGTGGAAACTAGGTAGAAATTGTACACTTGCTGCATTTTAAAAGTGGAACAGGTTATGTTTAGGTGAATCATAATGGCGTAATAAAGTAAACAAATGATATATGTTTTAACGCCCTTTGAGTCCAGTTAGTTCTTTCTCTCTCATGCATCCTTTTTTGTCCTTTTTGTTCACTGGCTTTTTAGTTTAACTCATAAGATTTTATTTCTAAACAGCCACACTGTTAACTATACAGTGTAACTATACCAGCTATGCCTCGTTACAGACTCAGTAATTGACTTCTGAATTATGGCGGGATTGGGGTACGGCCTGGAGAGAAAACAGCAATGGAATGAGAAGAAAAACATGAACTGTATCTGTGGTTGAGCTGTGGAAATCTTTCAAGAGAGGGAAAAAAGCCCCCAAGCACAGAGGAATCTTTATTTAAACTTTACACTATTATCATCAGCAATTTATCAGTTATGATCAAAACAAAACACGTAGTGTTAATATTTCAAGAATTGATTGTTACTCCAACCCCAAGATATGCAAATATGTAAAGAAACCAGACCATTTCTTACTCACCATAAAAAACCCATTTCAGGGTCCTTAATCTTTCACTACCTCTCAAACCAGACAACACTTGTAATTCCAGCAAAATATACAGACTTTTCAAAATACTGTATGATGGCATGATGTGAGAAGACACCTGTACATGGATTTTTAGATTTGAATTTAACCCAATATGTAACCATTGATACTCGCTTGGCAGTTATTGTCGTTAATGTCATTAAGTGATATGAGCTCCTGTTTGCTCTTCTAATTATCAGCAGCATAGCAGTAAATTACCTGGGTGGGTATTATGGATTTATAGGAGAGCACCATTTAAAAATAAAATATCAGAGTAAATAATCATAAACTGTTAGATTCCCAGGTTGTTTAACTTAAATATGAAAAATGTATGCCAGCACAACTGGATTAATGTAAAATGTAAAACTATTAAAAATGACCTTTACTTCAGAAAATCGGAGTTCCTCAGTCATAGCAGTATAAACAAAATGAGTGGACACTTGCATTTGCATATCAAAACTGGAAAGACAAAACTGGATCTGTCAGACATTATATATGCACTGTAATAATACTGAGTGCAATAAAGTCCTAGAACAAATACTCTAATACTATATTACTGTTCCATGCATGAAAAACTAGTTATAAAATACAGTCGAAAGATATTGGTCTCTGTGCATTCCAGGCATTTTATTGTTGTTGAAAGCATGATTCAAGAACAAAACCGGCAAAGGGATTAAGCTAGGATTGAGAATATGTTCGTGCTGAAGAAAAACACATTGATGTCAACAAAGGTGTTTCATCTGTCAGCTGTCTGGTTAAAAAAATAAAATGACCACCAACTCAAAAACTGGACTGTTTACCACAAACGGTAAAAAAACAAAAAACAAAACAAAAACATTTTGTTAATTCCCCCTAATTTGGATATAATTGCTTGTTCTTTATAGACAGAACCAAACAGAATATGTCATCTTCCAGGTCCGAAACTGGTTCCATATTTGATGGTATAAAAATGTGGTACCAGTACAATTAACTTTAAACTTACAGTCCTGTGCAAATTTATTAGAACATCTCAAGATTTGTCATGTATATCTTTTATATACCTACCTGCATTAAAACCTCTGGCGGTGAAAAACCTGAAAGGCCAATTCTTGGCTCATAAATATAACTTGACCTCACCCCCTTTCAATTGAAAACCAGGTTCATTTCCTGCTTGTCCTTTTCACCCACCGTGATTCAAATTTCAAATTGATTTGAGATTTGTACCTTCAACGAGCGGTGAATATGCTGAAGGATTTTTTTAAATGTATCTATAAAAGAGGTCTGTCCCTTCCCCCAACTCTTTACAAACCTGTTTCCAGCTCAGCAAGAACTTGTACTTTGATACACAATGTAATAAAATGATTTCCTGGCAGTGTTGGAGCAGCAGTTGCTATGTGATCTGCATTGAGTGGAACGGCAAGAAAAAAAATCCCCACAAATGCAATTGCAGTCTTTTCTATTTGCACAGGGAAGACAGTAAGGGCAAAAGTCATTCGCTCAGAGGTGGGCGTGCACGAAGGGTAGCAGGTGTAGTGTTGAACTGTGTCTACAGGTAAACCCACGCATGCCAGAACTTCATTAGCAGAACATCCTGTTTATAAACCCAGCCCTCACACTCTATTTACTGAACTAATATTTGCAGCAGAGAAACTTTATTTCTTTATAAAAATACACTGCAGAAGTTTTACAACTACACATAAAACAACTCAAACATTAACTTAAGAGCTTTTGTACACAATCTTGTTATAATGCTGATATTAACTTGTACAATTGCTATTATTACAAGTTGTACTTTTATCAAACTGACTCCCAAATTAGTTAACATATGGTTTATCCATAACTATAATTTACTCTTTGGTAGAATATGCCTTAAAAACTAAACTTCTTTGGCTTTTAGTTTTATTACATATTTACATCAGATACCTTGTGATGAAGTGATGGCTGACAATCTGTAAAAAACACAACAAAAAACATTGGTACAAAACATTTTTTGGGTTATCTGTACTGGTATGATGGTAACAGAACAATGGAGACCTAGATCAAGGTGATATACCTGCAATTCCATAGGAACTCTTTAGTGTTATAGCACCAGTATGTTTTGTGGAGCAATTATTGTTAAAAGCATATCAAAGATTCATATGGAACAATGGTGCACATATTGTAGATGATGTAAACATTTCTAAAAGGCAACTTCAAAAAAAATGTTCTGTGGACTAGTTGATGGTTTTAAAATGCACAATTCATCCAACTGGAATAAAATCCCTGCGATTGAAAACTTTAGGAAGCAGTAAACCCCAGGTTAAAACCGAGAAATGTTTTGTGGCTATGATAAAAAGGACAAGGAACTGAATTTAACTGGGAGTGTGAACTACAGTTTTGTGAAAGGAAGGCCCAATATTTTATAGGGCGAATGGATCAGTGTGTCACTGCCAGAGCCCAAACATAGTAACAACAAAGTTCCCAAAATAAGACAATACAATTTAATAGCCCATAGAAATTATGATTTTAGTTACAATCGTCTTGCTTTCAGCCTGCAATGTCACCATCTAGTATGCACTGCGAGATTCATAGCTGTAAGATATATATGATATTTAAAACATTTAAGACTTAAAACAATATGAGCTATATTCTCAAAGCTATTTATTCCAAATCGTCATTAGCACAGTATTTTTTTTCACAAAGAAAAAAACAACAATTTCTTTGACCAATAAAAAGTAATAAGAATCAACTAAAGACCACTTAAAAGCTACTAAAATAAATGTTTGATTTGGTAAATTGAAATACATTTATTTATTTTTCATTTCTGAGAAAAAATGAACTAATGTTAACTTGAAGTAAATGGCTTTGATAATCTACCCTTATGTCCATGGCAGATAGGATTTCATTTTTAATATCCCAAGATTGTAATATAGGGTTATAGGATGGCGAAGCAAGAGTAGAAGTGAATGGACCGAGGCAGAAAGCTGAGGTCTGTTTACAGTGGCAATATTACACATGCACAGACACTTGTAGTCCTATAACTCTATTATTATATACACATTTAAAAAGCCATCTATATTTGTTTTTAATCAATACCATCCTTTATTTAGTCCATTGTCATTTTCGTTGAATAGAGGAAAAAGGTTTTTGAAGAGAATACAGTTAAATGACTGAGGTTGGTGGCCAATTGTGATGTCACCATTTTGAATGGACTTTTCAGTTGAATAGAATTCCAAGAGGAATTAATAAGGTTTCTCCGTAATGTATCTTGGAAGACAGAAGGCGAAACCTGCGCTTTGATTGTCTGAAAGATCCTATAATTTAAAATGAATGAATCAGTAAGTAACAAAGGTCTGATATTTAATGTATTGGGAAAGTTCGACCAATCAGATGGTCAGCTATGCTCGCTGACCCTGTGTGATACACACTACAAACAAATGTCCAAATTGCAAATGTTAGCAAATAGTAATCAGACAGATGGTTTGCTATGCTCATTAATGGACCCTCTTGAGATGTGCCTAGTTCAATATAATAAAAAATGACAACAACAAAAAAGGACTTCTAGCAGTATGAGAGTTAACTGCACTGTGGTTAACCAAATGCACAGCATGGTAAAGCCTGGTCCAGTTAGGTATTACGGATGGAACCTTTGATATTAAGCAAATAAATATTTGTCAACTAGATTATGCCTTTCCTTTAACTTAGCTTTGATTTTAAGACTGGATGTTTAGTTAGGGAAGGAAGCATAGTCAATACATACAGGCACGGTACATTTCAGAGAATTATGGTAACATTTTTGTATATTGTGGTATTACATTGTACAAGCATAGATAAAGCATAGCAGGTGAGACAGTTACTAAATCTGATAGTCTGGGCTCCCATAAAAATATTCATCCATTAATTAGAACCAATAACAATAAAAGCAAAATAAAACACACAACTTGATCAAAGAACGTGCAAGACCATGTAAAATGCATTTCTCACCTCCAATAAAACCAATCACATTTCTGCTCAGCATAAACAGTCAGGACTTTATGGGGCAGTTTTACCATAAACCTCCACAATTACAATATACTTAACTCTCACTAATAACCGCAATATTGTCAAGATTTATTCTAAAATAAACACAGACGCAGTAAAGCAATAGTACTCTAAATGGTGTCGCTGAAGTAATTGTCTATAAATCGAAGATATGGTTGAGTGCCTGTACAAGCATTTAATAGAACTATTCTTCTGGGTTTATTAAATTTGAAAGGGACAGCATGGTGATAAGCAAGGAGATGATTACATTAAAAAGATTACACTCTATACAGTATTTATTATTGGGCTTGAGTACTAAACCCTTTATATATAGTACCAAGCTAACTAACCTTGTAAACTGGGAATCCCTTTGCACTCATTTTATGATACAGTGCTAAACCCTAGAGCTCTGAGCAGCTCTGCAAATGGGGTTGTTAATTCTTTGGGTTTTGAAAAAACGGCGTTGACTGTATCAAAAGTGCCCGTATAGTGTTTGTGACACTACCAGAGGAATGCTGTTATTGTGTGCTTTCTGCAAGTCATTCTGAAGGTCTTGCATTCTTTTTCAGGCAGGGGGAGCTGAAAACCATCATATTTCTGCATAAATTCAACAGTTATCATCAAAAAACGAACCACTGCTCTCTGTAGCAGGTCAATCTTATTGGACATTACAGGGCATATTGCACGTGGGAGAAACACATAAAAAGTAATACCGCTATTAGATTTTATTTAATTTGTTTGGGGGTATGACCTATGTTTAAAATGTACTGCGGAGAGCTAGGTGGTGCAGTGGGGGTGCCTTTTTACACAGTGGATAGTAAGGATTGGCAGAACATGTTACTATATTACATTGGCACCTCTTTGTTAATGCCAGTAATTTGCTCCTATCTGCTTTATTTTCAGGGAACTGAAATCAGATTAAAGATAAAAGATCAGAACTAAACCAAGGTCCTCTTATCCGCGAGGTACAGCAGGCACCTTCCCCTGGATTGTCGAACAATAACTAACTTCTTCAAAGACAGCAGATATGATTTAATTTAAATGACGTGACACCTGCCCAAGTCTATCAGAAATCATTTCAGCTGTCAAACAAGCGGTGAGAAGTTACATTACACTGGACATCAAATAAAAACCTACAAGTAAAATCTTTCATATGTGCTTATTTATTAAACTATCCAATTCTATGAATATGGATGCAGTAGAGAGTCACGCACCTGTAATCGCGTGATGAATTTCGTGCGGCGTATTACGCACACAGCTTCTGCTGCTAAAATGGCTACGAGATTTAGCTGCCAAAAAAAGGACCCGCAGACTGAGGCAAATGAAAGTTATAGAATTATTTAGACCACCAAAACCGTAGATGGAGCAATGTGTGCTTTAAATTGTTGCAGTTAAGCAAATTAAAACAGCCACCTCGTTCTTGATTTTTCTTCTATTTTGTCAGTAAGGGCTGGAGATCCTGTTTATGTTATTGAGCAGCTAAGAATTTTTTTTTTTAATTCCTTTCAATTGCACGTTATTACAATGCCTTAACAACAAGTATCAAAGTATAGAAACATTTTACTGAATTTTTGAAGTGGATTCCTAAAGTTCTGTAATGTGTCAAAGGTATACTGAATTGTATTCTTTGATGATTTTCAAAGTTTGGTATATGGTACGTTTAATTACAGTATTTCATTACCTTAACTGTAAGTGTGGACATTTTAATGAATTGCATTGATTTAGTGATTTGTAAAGCTTTATAATGTTGTATGCTTAATGTGATAGAATAGGTTACTAGCTATATATCATCACTAGGTACTTGTGTATGTTAACTTTATTCTATATATTATTAAAGGTACAGTAATTGTTCAGATAATTGACTCCCTACTGTATTATATTGACAGGAAAGAAGGAGTTGGGATAATTTTACTCTTCTGGTGAAATGACCTAGGAAGGACAAGTACAAACTGCACATTCAAGCCCAACATAGCAAAAAGAAGCCAAAGAGCTAAATCTCTGGCATATACAGATATTATCCATGAACTAGGGGTTGCACCAAATAGTCAACTAGTGACAGTTGACTGATCACACCTCATATGACGTCATCAACACCATTCAATTTCAAAGAGGCAGCAAAAGCATTTTACTCCCAGAAAAAAAAAACACTTAACAAAAACAGACATTGCCAGTTGTGAACTAGCATAACCATTATTATAATTGTTTATGCTGTTTCAATTGAAATTGAAAAACAGAAATGAATTGTTAAGTGTGCGGTTTAAGATGGATGTACAGACGTGCTCAAATTTGTTGGTACCCTTACAGCTCATTGAAATAATGCTTCATTCCTCCTGAAAAGTGATGAAATTAAAAGCTATTTTATCATGTATACTTGCATGCCTTTGGTATGTCATAGAATAAAGCAAAGGAGCTGTGAAAAGAGATGAATTATTGCTTATTCTACAAAGATATTCTAAAATGGCCTGGACACATTTGTTGGTACCCCTTAGAAAAGATAATAAATAACTGGATTATAGTGATATTTCAAACTAATTAGTTTCTTTAATTAGTATCACACATGTCTCCAATCTTGTAATCAGTCATTCAGCCTATTTAAATGGAGAAAAGTAGTCACTGTGCTGTTTGGTATCATTGTGTGCACCACACTGAACATGGACCAGAGAAAGCAAAGGAGAGAGTTGTCTGAGGAAATCAGAAAGAAAATAATAGACAAGCATGGTAAAGGTAAAGGCTACAAGACCATCTCCAAGCAGCTTGATGTTCCTGTGACAACAGTTGCAAATATTATTAAGAAGTTTAAGGTCCATGGAACTGTAGCCACCCTCCCTGGGTGTGGCCGCAAGAGGAAAATCGACCCCAGATTGAACAGAAGGATAGTGCGAATGGTAGAAAAAGAACCAAGGATAACTGCCAAAGAGATACAAGCTGAACTCCAAGGTGAAGGTACGTCAGTTTCTGATCGCACCATCCGTCGCTTTTTGAGCGAAAGTGGGCTCCATGGAAGAAGACCCAGGAGGACTCCACTTTTGAAAGAAAAACATAAAAAAGCCAGACTGGAATTTGCTAAAATGCATATTGACAAGCCACAATCCTTCTGGGAGAATGTCCTTTGTACAGATGAGTCAAAACTGGAGCTTTTTGGCAAGTCACATCAGCTCTATTTTCACAGACGAAAAAATGAAGCTTTCAAAGAAAAGAACATCATACCTACAGTGAAACATGGAGGAGGCTCGGTTATGTTTTGGGGCTGCTTTGCTGCGCCTGGCACAGGGTGCCTTGAATCTGTGCAGGGCACAATGAAATCTCAAGACTATCAAGGCATTCTGGAGCGAAACGTACTGCCCAGTGTCAGAAAGCTCTGTCTCAGTCGCAGGTCATGGGTCCTCCAACAGGATAATGACCCAAAACACACAGCTAAAAGCACCCAAGAATGGATAAGAACAAAACATTGGACTATTCTGAAGTGGCCTTCTATGAGTCCTGATCTGAATCCTATCGAACATCTATGGAAAGAGCTGAAACTTGCAGTCTGGAGAAGGCACCCATCAAACGTGAGACAGCTGGAGCAGTTTGCTCAGGAAGAGTGGGCCAAACTACCTGTTAACAGGTGCAGAAGTCTCATTGAGAGCTACAGAAAACGTTTGATTGCAGTGATTGCCTCTAAAGGTTGTGCAACAAAATATTAGGTTAGCGGTCCCATCATTTTTGTCCATGCCATTTTGATTTGTTTTATTATTTACAATATTATGTTGAATAAAAAATCAAAAGCAAAGTCTGATTTCTATTAAATATGGAATAAACAATGGTGGATGCCAATTACTTTTGTCAGTTTCAAGTTATTTCAGAGAAAATTGTGCATTCTTCGTTTTTTGTGGAGGGGTACCAACAAATTTGAGCACGTCTGTATATGCAATTGTCGATGCAAGCCATTAAGTTAACAGTGACATTTAAGAACGTTAATAATTACATTTAAAAAAATAAAATAATTCATAAGAACATAAGAACATAAGAAAGTTTACAAACGAGAGAGGCCATTTGGCCCATCTTGCTCGTTTGGTTGTTAGTAGCTTATTGATCCCAGAATCTCATCAAGCAGCTTCTTGAAGGATCCCAGGGTGTTGGCATCAACAACATTACTGGGGAGTTTGTTCTGTGTTAAAAAATGCCCCCTAATTTTTAAATACAGTGCACAAACAGCAAGCAGTTTTTAAATATAGTGCACAAACATCAAAGTGTTTCAAAATAGTACGGTCACAAACAGAGCAGCAGACATGATTAAATACACGATTTAATATATTTATTTGAAAGTGTCGACTAGTTAGTCGACCTATTTCGCTATTGTTGCATTGACTTTTCAAATTAGTAATCGTTCTACTGCTACTATGAACTGTTCAAACTGTTCCTGAAAGTGTGCAATCAAATCCACACTAATTGAACAGGTTAATTGAGGCCAAAGATACCCCAAAAGGAATTCATGCTTGTCTTCCAATTCAGCAACTCCTATTGATCTGTGTAACCTTTACCAAGCTCTCATAGAGCCCTTTGTTCAGATATGAAGGAATCAGGACACGAGCCGGTACTCTGGTTTCAAGCATCGGTCTCTTTCTCTTTCTTCCTCGCTCTGTCTTCTCCCTCTGGAGTGAGTGAAGAGGTGTAAAACATATATAACGTGCTGAAAGATTAACACAGCAACAGGGTTCAGACATGAAGCTTCTGCAAGCAAGCCATCTCCAGGAGGTAAGCAGCTGCAAATTACTATCTGTGTTTTATATTTCAAACTCTCCTATGGCAGATAAATAGTCACTGCTATGGTAATGGCAACTGGAAATTAATTCAAATGTGTTAAGTGTACTGTAAAAAAGTGAATGTTTTTATAATAATAACAATTATTATTAATCCAGAATTGGACAGCCATACTGGTTTGAAAATAACTCTTATGTATTATAAATCACTAAGAGTTAATTCTATTCCACATACTGTACCTAATGTGTCATTTTCTGTGTGGAAAACAATCAAGTGACAGCCTTATAACCACATACATTAACCTATAGACTGTGCTATTTTAACTGCTCTCCGGTGTTCACTGAAAGAATTCATTCCAGTATGCTGTCTGTAAAATATATATTTTAAGCCCTTTAGGATAGCTATGCCAAGACTGGTACTGTATTTAAAGCTTGCAAGCTGGGACCATGAGGACACTGGTATTATTGTTTACTAGATGAGCCACTGTATCATACTGTGGTGTTTGATATTATTATTATTATTATTATTATTATTATTATTATTATTATTATTATTATTATTATTTTAAATGCATAATATAAAATACATATAATTAACAATTGCCAGTTTCTGGGTATATTAATTCAAAGCACATTTCAAGATACCATGTTTCCTCAGTTGCCAAGGAGATGAAGCAGCTGGGACTGTCATCTCTATCACAGCGTGTGTGTGCATGTACCAGGAAGAGGGAGACTGGGGCTAATTGATAGTGTAAAAAAACAAAACCCAGCAGAAAGGTTTCTGGAAAACTTGAATATGAATTCTATGAAACCCTGCAAGTTTAACACTGCTCTTTGCACACAGTAAGTATTCAGGAAATAGCCAGATGATGCTGCCTTTTAGATATGGATTGCCAAAGGCTTTGAGGGTGGGCTAGGACAGAATAGAAACACAAATCATTGAATTCACTTGTATTTAGCTTCTGATTTGACAGCATGGTTGAGGTAAATGTTCATTGTAGTTCATTTCAAAATATTTTGCATCACTTTAAGGTTGTCTTTAAGGTTGTGTTCAAACATTATAAAATATAAGCACTGTATAAACGTAGTAAAACTCAGAAGTGGAATGTGGATCTACAGTAATGTTAACTATACTCCTTCTAGAAAGGGAGGGCAGTACACTGGGTTCAACTCAAGTATCAATTATATAGAATAACTCTGCATTCTGTATGATTACCCGAAATATAAGATTACACAAAGATAATGCTTTAGAAATTAGAAACCTATGGCTTTTCATCCACTCATCAGGCAGTTCTTCAAGATACGATGTGCCGGAATGTTGGCAAACACTTCACTGTGATTTCTGATTGAATAGAAAGTCTAGCTGTGAATGAAACGGAAGGGAAACAAAGCATTGAAAAGGTAAAGACAGCTGCAATTTAAAGATGTAAATGTTTCAAATAACTATAAAGATACTGGTTACTGGCTACTAATGGCAATAAAACCCAGATTAGAGAGCATTACCTTGGCAGTTGACCTTTTCCGTATGGTAAGTGTTTACCTATCTGATAAGGGTTCTGTTGCTCAAGTAATTATTTTCATTCTTATTTTTTTTTTTTTTTAACTGAACCCTACCTCCAAATCTCTACAGAGGTTCACTTGCTCCTTGAGGACTTTGAATTGTTTGTTTACAAGCCAAATCCCTTTTAATTAAACTGTACTTACCAACTAATTACTGACAGATTTCATGCCCTGTTCAGGAAAGTGTCACCAAAATTTCCAGCATTTAAACCCGCAATTTCTATGTTTATCGAAACAGCCCTGCACCCCTGACCTGCTGATGAGCCCCAGCGAGGGGGGAGATGGGGATTTCTCAGAGATGGAATACCCAGCTGAATGCGGGAACTGGACTGGGAAGCTGGATTTCCTTCTCTCCTGCATTGGGTACTGCGTGGGGTTGGGGAACGTCTGGAGGTTTCCATACCGGGCTTATATCAATGGAGGAGGTGAGTGGGATAACAGAATGCCTTACATTCTATATTGATCAGTACTGAGCACTGGTAACACCCAACGGCAGATCTAGATCTTGTATTAGGACCATCATTTCAATAACCTAGCTGATTGCTGCTATATTCCTCAGTCCAATCCCAATGCCCTTGTCTGGTTTCAGGTGCCTTTTTGATCCCCTACTTTATCATGCTGGGTATCTGTGGAATCCCCATCTTCCTCATGGAGCTGTCGCTGGGGCAGTTCTCCAGCCTGGGCCCCCTGGCAGTGTGGAAGATCAGCCCCTTCTTCAAAGGTGATGCCTTGGGTCTGGGGAGAGAAGCTTTTGGATTGCAATACAAAAGCTGCCTTTGTTGTTTTGATAATACACAAATTGAGTTAATTCAGGGTTAGATCATGTTGACAGTACATTGTACCTGTAGGACTCTTCAATAATTAACAATTCTCAATATCTCCATTTTTTATGTGCAAAATAACAAGGGAGGACTGTGTCTCAATGTACAATAAAGGGTCAGTGCCCGGGAAGGCAGATAAAGTCATTATCTGGCCTTTTTCCACTTGTACATTGCATATTTTAGATTAAGCATAATGTATTCTTTTTGGAATTGCTGACATTTTATAAATGAGTGTTTAAAGTTATGCATTGCTTTAGGAAGTATTAAGTGACTTCATATCAAACTACTGAGACATCACAGACTGGTGTCACACTAATGACAGTAACCTCATTTAGGAAACATGTGTGTGATAATGGCTCTCTTACTCTAAGAAGTATGTTGTCAACCAGAGGTATATAATTAAAAGATAACATCGCAGAAAAAGACTGTTGTTATGATGTATTGTTTGGGCTGCATGTGTCGCATACAACTAAGAGCTAATTTTTCATTTCCGTGTTTGTTTTACTGTTAATGCCTGTCTGTTTGTCTCTCTGTCTGTCTGCAGGCGCTGGTGTAGGGATGATAGTGATTGTTTCACTCGTAGCCATTTACTACAACGTGATCATCGCCTACGTGCTCTTTTACCTGTTTGCCTCCCTGAACAGCGACCTGCCTTGGCAGCACTGTGGAAACTGGTGGAATACTGACCGTTGCCTGGACCATCACACGATCCGCGTGGGGAACGACTCAGGGGGGCAGAGCAGCCAGCCTCTAAACACGAAGGGGAAAATTGGTAAAATATATAAATAAATAATGTTTCCATATGCATTGTCCAAGTGTAAAAGATGGAACACTCTGAAAATAATCATAGAGACTGCAGTACCATTATCCAAGGTTGGTGTTACCCCTTTGCTGTAACCCTAGTGAGGTTGAGCATGTAAGCCATTCTAGTGCCAACACGTCACGATTCCTTTTTCCTCAGCCGTTATGTCCTGCACATCCAGGGGAGCTCAGGAATCGGAAATCCAGGTGGAGTCCGCTGGAATCTGTGTCTCTGTCTCCTCCTGTCCTGGATCATTGTCTATCTCTGTATCTTTAAAAGAGTCAAGTCATCAGGGAAGGTAAGGGGTCATTAGCCCGTTTCATATGGTAACCACATTTCACAACTCCTAATAGTCAACGTACAGACTCACAGGTGAGACGTATTCAAGCACGATCAGTCAGAGCAGATTTAGCAGGAGGCTGATTGTTCAAACTCCTGGCACCTACTGATTTCAATTACATGCCTAAACAAGGGGAGTTCTGAAACCCAGGACAGGGTGCAGGACTAGTGGAAGTTTCTAACCCTGGTTTTAGTGCAGAAGAAAACTGTGATACTGTTCTGTTCTGGAGTCATACACATGCGCTGAATTACAATTAACAGGGTTTGCTATTTTTTTTATTGTTTTTTATGGAATAATCTGTTAACACGACAGGAATTTCAATTACCAATACTCAAGAGAAACACAATACTATCTGAATTTGAATGTGAAAAAAAAGCTGAAAAAGCTGAGCCTATTTCAAGCTAGTGTCAGAGCTTTATCAGAATCTGTATTTAACTCAATAGTCAAAGCTTTTCAAATTGTAACACAGGGCTGACTGGCTATTTAACTTTGCTTTTAGGTTGTCTATTTTACTGCGACTTTCCCTTACGTCATCCTGGTAATGCTCTTTATCCGAGGGGTTACTTTGGATGGGGCCTGGAAGGGAATCAAGTTTTATCTGACACCACAGTTCTGACACCATCTCCTCACTTCAAAGGTGATCGCTGGTTTGCATATCAATGGATATACATGTTTCTGTTATCTTTCAGTATACTATTTTTTTATTCCCATACATATCCTTAACCAATAATATACTTACCAATAATAACCATACTTTTCTTTGTTCTTTACCATACTTGGCTTATACCATGCATTCAATGTGCTTTACTGCTCCTTACTGATGTTTTACCATAGACTATCAAGTCTAATTGAATGGCAGAGCCCAGTCTGTTTGTAGAACATGTATTTCATTTTTTAAATTCATTAATACACATTTTAAATGTTTTAAAACACTGTAAGTTTCTCATTTCCCAGTCGACAGGAAGACACTGAGCCAGATATTCAAAGCATTTCCTCCTAGTTAGCAAATTGCGGTTTCTTAAATGGAGAAAAAGCACCTGCTAATTTAAAAAAAAAAAAAAAAGAGTACTTTCACTTTAAAGACATACCCCACTGACAAGCATAACGATTGTATGTTTCTCATCATATGTAGGTGTGGATAGAAGCCGCGCTGCAAATATTCTACTCTCTTGGGGTGGGGTTCGGTGGCTTACTAACCTTTGCTTCTTAACACTTTCCACCAAAACATTTACGCTTCCTTGCTTGACCAAAGTGCCTTGGGCAGCTAGGATCCTGGGAGACCGCAGCCTACAGACATGTTACTGAAACCTGTACTGCGTTTACAGCTCATATGGAGAAAAACAAAAGCACACACAGCTATATTGAAATCTATATCAGTACAATATTTACACAACGCCATTTTCACTGAAATATTTTCCACGGCTGGCATCTTGTATTTTCAGGGACACCTTCATTGTCACGCTGGGGAATGCATTCACACGCATCCTAGCAGGCTTTGCTATCTTCTCAGTGTTGGGGTACATGTCCCAGGAGCTTGGTGTACCAGTTGACCAGGTTGCTAAAGCAGGTAATTTTATACTGTATTACAGACAGACTGTTCTCCTTCCCCCATGGTTTCATACGGTGGTCTGGAAAGACTTGACTGTTCATTTTGAACGTGTTCTCCTGTATCTTAGTACCAATTGATCTTTTAAACGTCCAGTACTGCTTGTAGAGAATGCACTAGCTGTATTTCCAGCCGTTTAAAGCAAGAAACATCCTGTTCACAGTATCTCTCATAATTTTCAATATAGTAAATGGTATGAAAAATATTATAATAAAAAAGTATTATTAAAAAAAAAAATGAAGGTGATTAGCTTATTTAATATCTACTCAGATTGCTTTGGTGAATTACATTTTGCAACATGTAATTTACCTACCTTTATACAGATAAGAATGTGAACACATAAATGTAAAGTGTATGTGTTTAAAGTGTAGGGCAATGGCAATTTAAAGGAAGTGTCTTGTCAAATGACCCCCTGTGTTGTAAACGACCGCTACTGGTTGTTGCAATTAGGCAAATACGTTGTCAGGTCTCCCCCGTCAATGAGGAGAGATGTAAATGTGTGAGAGCAGAGGGAGAATTATCACACCTTCAGGAGAATTCAGTAGATGTCAGGGGCTTAGTCTCACTACAGCGTTCCACACATCAAAGGCTTTTCCCTTCTAATTGGCAGACACTCTGCTTTAACTTTATCGCTCCTGTACGGTGAACTCCACCTGAAAGCCCCAGGGCCCAGATCCCTAAAAAACAGAGTTTGCAAGAAGATTCTTAGGTTGAATGGAAATGCAACTTGGGGGGGGGGCAACAAATCTCCCTTCAAGGAACACAAATCAGTATTAATATACAATACAGTGGCTGCGCAATAAAAAGCTGTCCCTACTGTCTGATTGAATTTCATATTTCACTTAAACACCTATAACAGAGTATTATAATTAGAAGGTTTTTGCTCTGTTGGGGGAATAAATACTGCTTGAAGGCCCTGTTGTTTACTGGCTCCCTGTAGCCTGTGGGTGTGGAAGTTAAATGTTTCTTATCTGCAGTAGTTGTTCCACCTTTTATGCGCATCTTGAATCTATGGAGTTAAGTAGCTGCTGCAGCAGCGATCACACCCCAGACTAAAAGATGCGTGAATGCTCCTAGACTGAAAAACTGCTTCCTGTATTTGTAATGCTTTAGAGGTCTAATGAGTGCATTGCAGTGCGGTGTATATGTTACTGGTAAGGTTATAACTAGGATAATCCTAGTAGGATTACAGCTAGTTCAATCATTTTAGTGCATGCTTATTCAGTATGCATTTAGGAGGCAAGTCCACAACAAGAGAAAACTGGTTTTCTGTTTGATAGTGGCAAGGCAGCTTATGAGACATTTGGTCTTGACTCCAGAGTGAATAGCTTACAAAGATTTCACACCCCTGAATGTATGTGTGCACTGTTTATACAATAGCCACATTACAATGTAAATGCAATTTCTGCAGCCTGACCAAAAGCAAAAAAAAACTATACTTCTGATGATATTGATTATTTTATATAGCAATCTCCATGTTGTGAGAGATATGGAAATTCCCTGATTTTAACAACTACTTACAGAAGCGCCAATGATGCTGATTGGACACAGGTTCAATCATACCATAAGGCTTCCCATTGTGTTTTCCACAGGTCCAGGCCTGGCGTTTGTCGTGTACCCTCAGGCCATGACAATGCTCCCATTGGCTCCTTTCTGGTCCTTTCTCTTTTTCTTCATGTTGCTAACACTGGGACTTGACAGCCAGGTAAACAGAGTTTGGTGTCTGTCTGTCTGAAAGAAATAAATTAGTTCTGGATTCTTGGTACTGGTACAGTATATGATTAAAGTGTATTTTATTGTTTTGTCTGATTGCTTTAGTTTGTTTGTGCCACTTTCTTGTCAGAAAACCATTGAAAAAGCCAAATTCACTTTAGTGACAAAAATTAAAATTTTTTGTTGTTGAGAGACAAATGCTGGCTACAGTGTGGTCAGTGGTTGTTAAAACTGTTTATAGTTTAAAGATTTGATACAAATATAGTGTGAAACTATATTGTAGGCATAATACATATGCATCATATAAAAGATAATTTCCAGTCTTCCCCATACACTGATGTAAATGTCCAAAAGTCTTTTCAAAAAGCCATATTTTCACCAGTCATCTTTATCCATTGAACAGTAAACAAAGCATTAGCTGAAATAGCATTACATTTTTCTTTGTATTTCCAGTTTGCATTTATGGAAACAATAGTTACTGCTGTCACTGATGAGTTTCCAATCTACCTGAGACCAAAGAAGGCCTTTTTCTCTGCATGCATCTGTGTTGCCATGTTCCTTATGGGTTTGATACTCACAACTGAAGTAAGCCTAAATCTTTCCTATTGTGAATAGAAATTACCCGAAAGAATGAATACAGCAGTGAGCAGCTTGCCAGCGACCTACAGCTCAGACATTAAACTGAAAAGCTTCATTCACAATCCTGTAGTACATTTTCAAATGGGGAAATTATAGCTCAACACTGAAATCCAGTCCTGCCAAGACAGATCCTTAATAAATGTAATGATAGGATGGATATTTATTATTATTATTTGTTTATTTAGCAGACACCTTTATCCAAGGCGACTTACAGAGACTATGGTGTGTGAACTATGCATCAGCAGCAGAGTCACTTACAGTTACGTCTCACCCAAAAGACGGAGCACAAGGAGGTTAAGTGACTTGCTCAGGGTCTCACAATGAGTCAGTGGCTGAGGTGGGATTTGAACCGTGGACCTCCTGGGTACAAGCCCTTTAACCACTGGACCACACAGCCTCCATCCCCTTATGTTAATAAGTAGGCAGGCTGTTTAGCTTTATGTGTGTGATTTTACATAGTTTACCACCAAGACTAAATGCAGATATTGAAAAACTTAAAATCGGATTAGCAAGCTTCCCCACAGGGCTTTGATAAAAGGATTTGTTCTGTATAGTCTCCCTTGTCTTTTTTTCATACTGTGGAAGGTCCTTCACAGCAGTTGTACTGCAACAATCTTTTTTTTTTTGTTTGGATAACAACCTCCAAGGGACTGACTGCATTTATTAGCATTCAGTTGTTTTGCTTGGGATTTGTAAAATAATGTCAGGATTACCCTGAAACCCAATGAAGATCTTTAAATTTTTCATCCTAAATCAAGTATTTGAAAACATATTCAGTATTGTAGCAATATTAACATGTCTGGGTTCAGTATTAATCTGGTATTCTCTTAAATACAGAGCTTGACTGAAATAAAACCTTGCACTAGCATAACCTTATGTTTTTACTATTGGAACAAAAAGCTACACAATGGTATAGTTATTTAATAGGCATTTCTAAAAGAGTATCCTATACATTTGCACACATATCTTTTGCTTTTCAGTGTGGGATGTACTGGCTGGTCCTATTTGATGATTACAGTGCAGGGTTTGGACTAATGGTTGTGGTGATAGCTTCATGTTTTGTAATTTCCTGCATGTATGGTAAGCAAACAGTTACAAAGAACATTTTTAAAGAAATTAAAGAGACATTAGCTAATTAAATAAATTACAATTTTACTTATTTTTCTTTCTAGGTGTGGAGAGGTTTTCTCGGGATATAAAGATGATGGTTGGCTTTGAACCAGGAATTTATTTCAAGGCTTGTTGGAGCTTCTTTTCCCCAGTTACTATGCTGGTGAGATCATTTCATGTTTTCTTTGGAATAAATAAATACATAGATACTTACATCCATATATATATATATATAAACACTGGAGGTTACATCCTCTAGGGAAGAAGCTCCTTTTAAATAGAACCTTTAGGTGCTGCATCAAAAGAGGGTTCCAAATATGAACCATGTGATTTAGAACCTGTAACAGGGGGAAGTGTTACCTGCGTGGGTCGTCACTGAATAATAATGAGTCAGCACAGAGCAGTGGATGTTGACATGCCGCACAGGCACACAGATTTATTAAACACACAGGTGCTCCCACTAATGATAGCCCTAGTGTCAGATTTAATAAAGAAAACACAACAAAACAAAGCGAAAAATAAAAGTTTACCACACAAGGCAAGCACTAGTCTCACTAAAAGAGACGTCCCGCTCCAGGAACCAACTACACTATGAAACCCTCTTTATACTGGTTGGAATCAACATCTCCTAAACTAACCTACTGCTGTTGCTCCTGAAGCCCCGGCCTCCCAGTGAATCCAGGTCTTTACAACAGTCCTGGTTGGGCAGAGCCTTCACAGGCACTGTCCTGCAGTTGAAGGGTTCCATAGTAGTTATCCTGCCGAGAGGACGCTCTCCTCCTTGATGTAAACACAGTGCCAATGTGGTGGTGCAGTCACCTCGAGCTGTGGCGCAGACGCCCTTTGAGCTGTGCGCACCCTCCCCGGTACGCCCCCAGCCAATCAGGACCCCTCAATCAGCTCAGCTCCAGCCCAGCCTGCCTACTTAATTGGTTGCTTAGCAACACGTCTCCTGTTACACGTCCCAGCTGCACACATCCACCCAAGAAACAGTCACAGAACCCCTAAATGATTCACAAATCTATCTGTTGTTGTTCTCTGGGATAAAAAAAAACAACAACTGTACAATACTATCTTATAAGACACTTGTTGCAGTCACTGGGAGTATAGGAATATGTCAAAGGCACTTCCACTGGCCCTAAGTCACAGTGAGCCTGTTGAGTCGTCTTAAGGCTTCTGTTTGTTGTCACTGACAAAAGAGACAAATCATATAGATTCTGAACATGAAGGTGGGTGAAAATAAATAAATAAATAACACAATATAAGATTCCATTTAGATTTACTGTGAAATTAAAACAATAAAACACTTCATCTTGAATGTCCAGAGACCACATGTGGAACACTGTGTTTCGTGCATAGAGCTCTAAGCACAATGATGTGGGTTTTGCAGGCACTGCTTGTGTATAGCATTGTGAAGTACCAGCCCTCAGAATATGGAAACTACAAATTCCCCCATTGGGCAGAGGTCTTGGGTATTCTCATGGGACTCTTCCCCTGCCTGATGATACCAGCTGGGATGTTGATTGCTGTACTTCAGGAAGAAGGAACACTCTTAGAGGTAGGTTGTTTTCTAAGATGGCATTAAAGAGGTATAGCAGAATAAATTATGTTTGAACACATTTTGTTGACTAATTACAGATACAATCTGATATCATGCATTCACATCTCTGTCAGTTAATGCTGTGGGTTTTGGAATATAAAAACACAGAATCAACATGATGTGTACTGTCAATTCAAGACACTTTAATCCATTAAACCCAGTCTGAAGAGAGGGAGAGAGAGAGAGCATTAGCATGACAGTGTCATTAAAGAAGTTGAAAATATGCACCCATTTGGGGTGTGTGTGTGTGTATGTGTGTGTGTCAGTGTGTGTGTATGTGTGTGTGTATGTCAGTGTGTGTGTGCGTGTGTGTGTGTCAGTGTGTGTGTGTGGAAGGGGTGTGGTTGCAATGACACTTTGCTTTTTTACACTACAGCGTTTATTTTACTCAGTGAAACATCCAATAATAGTAAATAATAAATAATAATAAATAGTAAATAGTAAATAGGCTAGATAATAATAATAATAATAATAATAATAATAATAATAATAATAATAATAATAATATTGCTGCTTTATGACTGGGCCTGGCACATAGAAAGCTAAAAAAAAAAAACTCTGTGAAAATGTAATAAAAAAAGTTCAGCTCTTTCCAATTTAGTGTCAAAATCAAACCTTGTATGCCACAATCAAAACAGTAAAAAAAAGAGAAAAAAACCCAACACAAAAATCATGTCGAGGGGTATCCTTGTGTTTATTGATTTATTACTGATGTATTGCTCTAGGAAGCTTTGTCGTATTGGTAAGGAATAGCATCTACAGGCTGTGAAAGCTTCAAAAAACACAAAGCTGTTAGGAAGGAAAGCATAGCTAAGCATGTGTCCATAACTTCAAAACATTTCTTCACTTAAGGGAAAATGAATGTTTTACACATTGTATCATATATTTATTGTGTGTCAAAGTGCAATTCATTCTGGAGCTTAATCAAACCATTCTTTCTTTATCTGTATATCCTTTTCAATGGATACCACCTGATAAATATTTCTTGTTTAGTGTGGCTTGTAGACCTTAATGGCATCATGACCGGACTACTGTTTTAACAGTGCCCTGACTCTAATAAGCCTCAGTAAATAATTGATATATTACACCTGCTGTGCCTAAGTATATCGCAAAAAAACATGTCTTTTGCAAGGTGTGCACTCTCATTAAAAAACGAAAACTCATCAAAGGTGCTCTAAACCTGATTGCCATTATCAGTAATTGGTCAACTCTTATAAGTATTTATTAAAAAGATGTGAATGTGTGACCCAGTGATGAAAGTAAATCACCTCCAAACCCATAAAGGATTGAACCTTATCTTATCTTTGACAGAATATTTGAGTAATGTATTTATTATTAGGTACATGCAGCTACTTGCAATACAATCTTCTCTCATGGAAATATCTGGACAGAAAATATTTGTTTGATGTATTTGTTTAACAACTAAAAACAAAAACAGTGCAGGGTGTTTTAAAGGGGTCTCTACCTACACCTACTGCTGTTTATTACTAGTTTTACTATCACCTGTATGGGATGAAATAATAGGTCACACTTCACTTTTTTCCATATCTGGAGAAGCACTTATCCAATTGTCATGAAACTGCTTTATAACTTGTGTGATTTAAATATGGCATACAGAGGACGGTGTTAGATTAGGGTTATGAAATAGTCTTAATAGCATCATTAAATTAAAACCCATTTTCTGAAAAGACAAAAACCATAGACAGTACCATGGTAAAAGAAAGAGAACAACATATATAGTTTTCTAATTAAAATGTATATCTGTCAAAGAGTTTCTTGGGGAGGGTGGGGGGAAGCAAAAGAAATGGCTATATTCTCTGCATTTGGCATTGTGCTAGTCCAAAAATAACCTAGACACAATTGCACTGCGTTTGCATTTTCATGATCCATGCAGTTTGACTACATTTTCATTTTCATCAGCTCTCGTAGAAGTTAGCTAATGAGGCATATGCAATGTAGGAGCCCTGCTGGGCTGTGTTTTTAATCTATACTTACACATGAAGTTGTGTATAAAGCCAAAGCATGAACCATACCGAATTTGGGGCTTTTTTTTTTTTTTTTTTTTTTTTTTTTAATTAGTAACTGATATTGGGTACTGAATATTTTAATCTGCTTCAAAGACAAAAGTTACACTGTGAAATGCCTCTTTACTGCATATCATTTCAGTTTTAAATTGGTTCAGTGCTTCCCAATTTTAATCATTTAAATATAGTAGCACCCAATTACATTTTTGTTTACTGTTTCTTTCCTTTTTTAAGATGTTTGTAATCCTTCTGAATTAAGGACTGCTCTTTGGTTCCAGTGACCTACACCAACATTGCGATTTCTTTTTTGTGTGAAAGTACTTTGAGTTCAGGAGCTGCATATGTAGCTTTATATTGATAGGAACCCGCACCATCTACTGCACAGCAGTGTATTGTCAGAAAAAAAACCCAATAAAGAAGCTTGATCCAAAGTGACAGAAACCCTAATGACGCTAGCTCTTATTCTGTACAGGCTCTTATAGTACATATGATGCATATATTTATTGCAAGCATCACGAATGTCTGTTTTAAAAGGTTTGAACATTGAAGTCATTGAGAAAGACTTCTAGCAGAAACTCATTAAGGTTCTTTTAGTATTACAACATATACCACCATGGAGGGTGCTACCTTCAATTTGTTGCAGCATCATCATACAATGACTGGTAGTAACAAAAAAAGAACAAATCCTTTAACATTTTAGAAGAGGTACAGACGTGCTCAAATTTGTTGGTACCCTTACAGCTCATTGAAATAATGCTTCATTCCTCCTGAAAAGTGATGAAATTAAAAGCTATTTTATCATGTATACTTGCATGCCTTTGGTATGTCATAGAATAAAGCAAAGGAGCTGTGAAAAGAGATGAATTATTGCTTATTCTACAAAGATATTCTAAAATGGCCTGGACACATTTGTTGGTACCCCTTAGAAAAGATAATAAATAACTGGATAATAGTGATATTTCAAACTAATTAGTTTCTTTAATTAGTATCACACATGTCTCCAATCTTGTAATCAGTCATTCAGCCTATTTAAATGGAGAAAAGTAGTCACTGTGCTGTTTGGTATCATTGTGTGCACCACACTGAACATGGACCAGAGAAAGCAAAGGTGAGAGTTGTCTGAGGAAATCAGAAAGAAAATAATAGACAAGCATGGTAAAGGTAAAGGCTACAAGACCATCTCCAAGCAGCTTGATGTTCCTGTGACAACAGTTGCAAATATTATTTAGAAGTTTAAGGTCCATGGAACTGTAGCCACCCGCCCTGGGTGTGGCCGCAAGAGGAAAATCGACCCCAGATTGAACAGAAGGATAGTGCGAATGGTAGAAAAAGAACCAAGGATAACTGCCAAAGAGATACAAGCTGAACTCTAAGGTGAAGGTACGTCAGTTTCTGATCGCACCATCCGTCGCTTTTTGAGCGAAAGTGGGCTCCATGGAAGAAGACCCAGGAGGACTCATAAAAAAGCCAGACTGGAATTTGCTAAAATGCATATTGACAAGCCACAATCCTTCTGGGAGAATGTCCTTTGTACAGATGAGTCAAAACTGGAGCTTTTTGGCAAGTCACATCAGCTCTATTTTCACAGACGAAAAAATGAAGCTTTCAAAGAAAAGAACATCATACCTACAGTGAAACATGGTGGAGGCTCGGTTATGTTTTGGGGCTGCTTTGCTGTGCCTGGCACAGGGTGCCTTGAATCTGCGCAGGGCACAATGAAATCTCAAGACTATCAAGGCATTCTGGAGCGAAACGTACTGCCCAGTGTCAGAAAGCTCTGTCTCAGTCGCAGGTCATGGGTCCTCCAACAGGATAATGACCCAAAACACACAGCTAAAAGCACCCAAGAATGGATAAGAACAAAACATTGGACTATTCTGAAGTGGCCTTCTATGAGTCCTGATCTGAATCCTATCGAACATCTATGGAAAGAGCTGAAACTTGCAGTCTGGAGAAGGTACCCATCAAACCTGAGACAATTGGAGCAGTTTGCTCAGGAAGAGTGGGCCAAACTACCTGTTAACAGGTGCAGAAGTCTCATTGAGAGCTACAGAAAACGTTTGATTGCAGTGATTGCCTCTAAGGTTGTGCAACAAAATATTAGGTTAGCGGTCCCATCATTTTTGTCCATGCCATTTTGATTTGTTTTATTATTTACAATATTATGTTGAATAAAAAATCAAAAACAAAGTCTGATTTCTATTAAATATGGAATAACCAATAGTGGATGCCAGTTACTTTTGTCAGTTTCAAGTTATTTCAGAGAAAATTGTGCATTCTTCGTTTTTTGTGGAGGGGTACCAACAAATTTGAGCACGTCTGTATGTATTAATAAAAACAATTATTTGTTTGTATCCATATTTAGAGCTAACTGAGAAAACTATGAAGCATGGACTTGAAGTGCAAGTAACAGCTGGTAAACAAATATGCTTTGGTGATACAGTGACAGCATGCATCACATGTCTCTTTACCAGCTGGGGAATTTATGACTGCTAATTGTTCAAATTATTATACAACATGAAACCTGACTGACCCTTACAAGTATAATGTTATTATTATTTTAGGACATTTAAAGTGAATCACTGATGAAGTATAAATTAATTGGCATGGTTCTAGTTGCAATTATTATTATTATTATTATTATTATTTATTTCTTAGCAGACGCCCTTATCCAGGGCGACTTACAATCGTAAGCAAAAACATTTCAAGCGTTACAATACAAGTAATACAATAAGAGCAAGAAATACAATAACTTTTGTTCAAGTAAAGTACAAGTTTGACAAACCACAATTCAATAATACAGCAGGTAATAGTGATAGTTACATCAGGATATGATTAAATAGTGATAGTTACATCAGGATGTGATTAAATACAAAGTACTACAGGTTAAAAACTTGGCAGATTACAGTATTCTGAAGTACAGGATTAAATGCAGTAAAATAGGGGGCAGATAAGAGCAAAATAAAGCACATTTACATGAAGGGTGATAGTGTCCCAGGATACAAACAGAGGAGTTCTACAGGTGCTCTTTGAAGAGGTGAGTCTTAAGGAGGCGCCGGAATGTGGTCAGGGACTGGGCAGTCCTGACATCTGTAGGAAGGTCATTCCACCACTGCGGAGCAAGGGTGGAGAAGGAGTGGGCTTTGGAGGCAGGGGAGCGTAGCGGTGGTAGAGCTAGTCTTCTAGTGCAGGCGGAGCGGAGAGGTCGAGTGGGGGTGTAGGGAGAGATGAGGGTCTGGAGGTAGCTGGGTGCAGTCTGGTCAAGGCATCTGTAGGCTAGTACAAGAGTCTTGAACTGGATGCGAGCGATGATCGGGAGCCAGTGGAGCGAGCGGAGTAGTGGAGTAGCGTGGGCGAAGCGAGGCAGAGAGAACACCAGGCGGGCAGCAGAGTTCTGGATGAGCTGGAGCGGACGGGTGGCGGACGCAGGGAGGCCAGCCAGGTGGGAGTTGCAGTAGTCTAGGCGGGAGAGTACCAGGGCCTGGACCAGGAGCTGGGTAGCATAGTTGGTGAGGAAGGGTCGGATTCTTCGGATGTTGCTCAGGAAGAATCGGCAAGTGCGTGCCAGAGTGGAGATGTGCTGGGAATAAGAGAGGCAGGGGTCCAGGGTGACTCCAAGGTTCTTAGCTGAGGAAGAGGGAGAGAGTGTGGTAGATTCCAGAGGAACAGAGATAGAGAGATCAGAGGAGGGGGAGGAGGAGGGAAAGAAAAGGAGGTCAGATTTAGAGAGGTTGAGTTTGAGGTGATGCGAGTGCATCCAGGAGGAAATAGCAGACAGACAGGTAGAGATACGGGAGGAGATGGTGGAGTCAGAGGTGGGGAAGGAGAGGAAAATCTGAGCATCATCAGCATAGAAATGGTATGAGAAACCATAGGATGCGATGAGGGGGCCCAGGGAGCGGGTGTAGAGAGAGAACAGGAGAGGACCCAAGACTGACCCTTGGGGGACTCCAGTTAAGAGAGGGTGAGGTGTGGAGGTTGCTCCACGCCAGGTTACCTGGTAAGTGCGGTTGGAGAGGTAGGAGGAGAACCAGGCCAGAGCAGTGCCAGAGATCCCCAGGTCAGCAAGAGATGATAGTAGAATAGAGTGATCAACAGTGTCAAAGGCAGCAGAGAGGTCGAGGAGAATTAGGACAGAGGAGAGAGAGGCAGCTCGGGCACATTTAAGTGAGTTGGTGACAGACAGGAGGGCGGTTTCAGTGGAGTGAGCAGAGCGGAAGCCAGATTGGAGAGGGTCAAGCAGAGAGTGGTTGGACAGGAAAGCAGAGAGCTGGTGGTGTACAGTCCGCTCGAGGGTTTTGGAGAGGAAGGGTAGGAGGGAGACAGGACGGTAGCTCTGGAGGGAGGTGGGGTCGAGGGTAGGTTTTTTGAGGAGGGGAGTGATCGAGGCTTTTTTGAAGGCAGAGGGGAAGATACCAGAAAGTAGAGAGGTGTTGAGGAGGGAGGAGATGAAGGGGAGTAGAGCAGGAGCAGCAGCTTGAAAGAGGTGAGTGGGGAGGGGGTCCAAGGCACACGTGGTGGGTTTGTGACCCTGGAGCAGGGAGGAGAGGTCAGAGTCTGAGAGTGGCAAGAAGGTGGAGAAGGAGGGTGAGTTAGTAGGGGTTGCAGTGGGTGTAGGAGTTGGAGCGGGAGGGGGTGCGGGGGAGGGAGAGGTGTTAAAGAGTTTGCGGATATCTGAAATTTTAGAAGAGAAGAAGGAGGCAAAGTCATCAGGGGAGATAGAGGAGGGAGGAGGAGGGGGGAGGGTTTAGGAGGGAGGAGAAGGTAGAGAATAGTTTACGTGGGTTGTTAGTGGAGGCTTGGATTACAGATTGGAAATAAGCACATTTAGCAGAGGAGAGAGTAGAGGAGAAGGAGGAGAGGAGAGTGCGGTAAAGGTCTAGGGCAGCAGGGAGTTTGGTTCTCTTCCATTTCTTTTCAGCAGATCGCAGTGTGATTCTTGCCGAGCGGAGCGCAGAGGAGAGCCAGGGATGGGGAGGGGAGGGGCGAGCAGGACGGGAGGTGAGGGGACAGAGGGAGTCGAGGGAGGAGGTGAGTGAGGAGAAGAGGGTGGAGGTAGCAGAGTCTACGGAGAGTTCTGAGAAGGAGTCGATAGGAGGGAGGTGAGAGAGAGCAGTGGAGGCAAGGACAGAGGGGGAGAGAGAGCGGAGGTTACGGCGAGAGGTGACAGTGGGGGTAGGAGGAGCAGGGAGAGGGGGGAGAGACAGAGAAAAAGAGATGAAATAGTGATCAGAGAGGTCCAGGGGGGTGACAGAGAGGGTGGAGGGGCAGCAGGCCCTGGAGAAGGTGAGGTCCAGTTGACGGCCAGCTTTGTGGGTAGGAGGGGACGGAGAAAGACAGAAGTCGAAGGAGTGCAGGAGAGGGAGGAATCCAGCTGGGGTTGGAGAGATGGATGTTGAAGTCACCCAACAGGACAGTCGGGGTAGACAGGGAGGGGAGGGAGGAGAGTAGATAGTCGAGTTCATCCAGAAAGTGAGTGAGAGGCCCAGGGGGGCGGTAAAGAACAATGAGCAGGAGTTGACAGGGAAAGGTCAGTTGGACTGCATGAAATTCAAAGGTACTGACAGAGAGTGAGATGAGATCGGAGGGGACAGAAAAGAGTAAGGAGGGAGAGAGGAGAAGACCCGTCCCACCTCCCCGTCCAGTGAGGCGCGGGGTATGGGACAGGACGTACAGAGAGGACAGGGCAGCAGGAGTAACAGTGTTATCAGGGGACAGCCAGGTTTCAGTGAGAGCAAGGAAATCCAGCGAGAGGTGGGAGGCAAAGGCAGATATGAAATCAGCTTTGTTAGCAGAAGAGTGACAGTTCCAGAGTGCACCAGAGAGTGTGCGGGAGGGGGGGAGAGGCAGAGAAATGAGGTTAGAGGGGTTGGAGGAGCAGCAGCGGAGGGAGGGCAGAGGATGAGGACAGGAGGACAGAACAGGGATGTGAGAGACAGTCATAGCAGGACAAAAGGCACAGTAGGAGCAGTAGGGTGGAGGGTACAGACCTGACTAGTAGATAGCTTCTTCTAGAGCCCCGGTAGATTTGGATCTATTGGAACAGCGTCTCAGTGCAGGCCTCCCCTCGCTGGACTCCCACAGCTAGATTCCCGGCTCTTTTGTTGAGGCTCTTCTGTTGGCTGGCGCTTCTGGCTGGCGCTAAAATAGGCTGCTTAATATATAAAAAATAACTGCGTGGAAACCAATCAGATAGCAAAACAACTTCTATTCAATTAAACCACTCACCTGGTACTAATCACACACCAACTCAGCTAATTCAAACACCACCTTACAGAGTTACCAAATGTAGTTAATTAAAGATTACTTGAAGCAGGAGCTTGC
Organism: Acipenser ruthenus; assembly: GCF_902713425.1. Lineage (NCBI taxonomy): Eukaryota > Metazoa > Chordata > Actinopteri > Acipenseriformes > Acipenseridae > Acipenser > Acipenser ruthenus. The sequence continues at coordinate 19,179,163 of NC_081210.1, read as the reverse complement.
CTATCTGCCTCAGTCAATTACTCAGATGTAGTGTTTATTTTTTATTTTTTTTGGTAAGGAGCTGCTCTTTGGTTGTAGTGGCTGCCATTGACGTCTGTAGGTTAGATCACCCAAAGTGTCTTTACATTAGAAAGTGCCAGCACCACCTAGTGCACATACCTCCTCTTTGAGATACTCACCAACAAATGCTTCTTCAGGAGGCCATTGCCACAGCAAATATTTCGAAAGTTTTGAATATTTTGTTTATTTATTTATTTTTAAACAGAGAATAAAACAGGCAGCAAGGCCAGCATTGGACTGGGGACCTGCATTGGAAGAAAACCGAACAGGCATCTATGTGAACACCCTCCAAGGAAGCCAGTCTCCAAGGCCACTGATGAGAAAGTATGGTGGAATCACAAGCTATGACAACACTGCTATAGAGGTGGATAGAGAAATTGAGATGGAGGAGGAATCCATGCTGTAAATATCAGTTCATGCATAATAACTGCCAGATGACAAAGAAAAAGAATGATACGTGCCACCACACGTTCACGCTCAAAATACAAACTGTATATAAGTGAATAAATAAATAAAATGTCCCCTTAAACTATCCTAAAGTGCACAGATTGTCAATTGTATGTACGAGCTGTTACATTAAAGTAGTGCTAAGCAATGCTTTACAGTTCATTTTCTTACCTCTTATCAGTATTACTGGCCCCTTTCTGATTGTTTTTCGTTACAATACAGCAATAGATAAATTGCTTTATTCCTGGTTTCCGTGGGTCTCATGGTGTGATCTAGTGCTAGTGCTAATACAAGATAAGGGGATGGATTTCAAAGCCTTCTTTATCACTCCTGTAATATACTAGGTTATTTAATATAAATGGTGAAGACTTCAGTATGTTGCTTCTGTTCTTGACTGGATCTCTGTGTTTTTCTGTCTTCTGTCACAGTATGGATTTTGTGGATTTCCACATTTCCGTCTATGTTTATGTATGTAAGATTCAAAACAGTTGTCAAATTCACAGGCCTCATTTTCCAGTATTGAACTTTAGAATTACATGTATGCTTTTCAACACATTTAAGGGAAGCTTTAAATCCATGTGTTAAAAACTTCTGTGAGCCATGCATCTTCTGTAACCATTTTCAAAAGGGTTCATGTTTTTAAATAAATCTTTGAATGTTTTGATGTTTATATTTCCTCAGCTCAGCATCAGTTTCAAACTAATGCTTATTTCTTCTTAATCATTGTTGATGAAAAATACCTGTTGCAATGTAGCTCCCCTTTACTCAGACATTCTGAGAGGTACAGAGGTTATGTTGATTTGATTGTATAAGCACTGCATAACCTCGGGCTCTATATTTACTCGAAATGCAATTGAGGCCCAATGGGAGGGCATGTTTTGCTATTTACAGCAATGGTACCAAATGTCTGGGTAACAACCTACAGCATTTTATGTTTTGAGCTTTAATAATGTAGGAAACTTTCAGATCACTTGTAAGCACAACTAGCATGTCAAAGCTATTATAACAGCATTAACGTCAACATGACTGAGACTTCCATCCCACCACTGAAATAAAAAAGCATTACAACGAAGCATAACGTGGGCTAGCTGGCATTGCAGCTCAAATTGTATTCAAAAGATGACATTATCTAACAGGGAGCTGAACATGGTACCTTTATAGAAAACGTTGTACCTGAGACAAGCAGTTCTGTTTTTTGAGACATAATTCTATTAGGAAATTAGATTTCAAGGACTGTCTCTGTAGTTTATAACCTTGTCATTGTTATAAGCACAGCACCTGTTATATAGGGAAACCTGTTAGATTTACTCCACACAGTAATCTACTACTCTGGTGGCAGGAAGAAAGTTGCCATGGTTACAATACTAGGCCCCTATCAAAAAAATAAAAATAAAATGACAACGTACCATAAGTCATTGATAATCAATTTTTTTAGATAATAAAAATCAAACTAAATATTAGCCCCGGAATTCCTGTGTCGGCAATCTTAAATAGATTTCACATAATGTTAAAGCAGAAGTATTAAATGTCAATATTTGAGAATGCAGTATTACCCCTGAACCTGGGAATCATACACAGTATTTCCACTTTATTGTGAACCTTCTTTATAGCTTCATTCTCTGCAATTTATTGGTTATAATGATGTTGAGTCAATTTAATAGACTTCAGGCCGAGGTGTCATTACCTAATATCAGATATTACCTTCCCAAACTCTGCTCTATGAGGGTAGAGTGCACAGACTGTTTACATGACAGACAGTAAAGAAGTAAATCAAGCTATCAATGTTACAATCACTGTGCACGTATTGCCAATATATTATTTTGACATATTGAACATCTACCGTAATTTAATATATAACCACCGCCTTTTTACATATATTGGCATTTGTGTGTGTTATATACAGATTGGGCATTCTTTTTGAGGAGTGCAGTATAATCAGGTAATAGCGTTCTATTTATTGATACTATGGTGTTTTTGATGGGGTAGTATAGAAGAGGTGCCAATTATACACAATGCTCACAATATATGTTAAAAATGACTGTACCTCAGACTTCCTATGCTGGTGATGTTTTACCCTTTATGTTTAAGGTGAGTGTTTGATAAGTAAAGACTAAAATATACACCCAGATCACAATGTAATACCTTGTTTCCACTATCAATTAAAATAGCATGCCGTTCTCAAAGTAGATTCAGTGAGCCACATGAAGGGTGAACCAGCGCACAAGACTATAAACAGTAAAATATATAAAATGGGGCATAATTCATGCTATCACAACCTGACACCAATCACTTCCTAATGTGCCTAAAATAATTTTCACTGTGGTGCAACTTCTAAACAGGTGCTTTGGGGTGCCTTTATCGGAGATCAACATGAGTTGCTCAACACAGTCATCATGTATCTGAGCACTGGACAGAGTGGACTTTGCCTCCCATACGGACTTCGGGCATTGTTTGAAAGCATGCTACATACAGAGGTTGCAAATGTGTTTGTCCCAATTTGTTCTTGTTTAAAATGATGTCCATTTGAGAATCAGCTCCTAGACGAACTCAATTCACTAATCAGTGCAATGGCTTTATCCCTTTAGTACAATGGACCCGAGTTGTAGGTCTCATAACATTATGACACGTGCTGGGAATGGTAGTAGATTTTTGTATGTTTTTATCTTTCGTACTTTGCCTTTTGATAGTGCACGTTGAAACAATGCTCGCTGTCACGACCGTATCTGCCTCACTGTTTCCAGGATGTTACTGGAAACAAAACACTGCCTAAGGAGCTGGTCACAAACGTTTAATCTATAGCACGCATATTTACATGAACCTGCTGCTGCATGCATGCATACCAGTGTTTACATTAATAAGCATCTACAAGCATGCTATGAAATGTGCTGACAAATTAATTCAGTTGATTAAAGAGTAAATAGTTGTATGTGTTCCCCTTACTTTTAATGATGTTTGCTATAGCTGTGAGGATTTTATTCTTACTAATATTTAGACTGAAACTCTTTACTATGGCTGCTTTTCAGCTAAATTCCTTCTGCTGTTCCTTGCAAAATGCCCCGGAACTGATTCAGTCATAGTCAATTAACATTTGCTCTCTGTCTAGCAGTCCTCTGTTGAAAAGTGTCCAAAGAAGGTTTGACTTAATTCTTTAAGTCACAAAGACACAGCAATGGGATTCCCACATCAACAATGGGAACATTAGTTAAATGATCTTAGAAACAAACTAGACTGATCGTATAAACAAGAAATAAACGGAGGATTGCGGTTGTGAAGTGAAAGAGTCAACCTCAGATCTCATTCCTCAATTGACTCGCCTGTCCTCAGTTCATTGGTAGAGCAAATGCACAAGTATATTATTGATTCATTTCTCATTCAAAAAAGTCATGTGAGTCTGTTGGCTCCATCGGCTCTAAGCAATTCTGATACTGGGCTGATTAGTGTTATAAGACAATACAACATGTCTATATAAGTGAGCTTTTTTCAACAGGTTAGTGATCTTGTTTTCAGATAACATCTTTATATAATCTGTTATGGGACCACTAACAACAGTTTTATTAATAAGTATTATGATCCAACAGTAGCTCATTCAATCTAATGATGACAAAGGACTTTGAGGCAGTTTTAGTTGTAGTCTTAGCAATTGACAGTAATATCATAGGAAGATGAATTGTAACAGCAATCTTATTGAGATAGAGGATGACCCCAATGCATTCATGTTTTTAAGAAAGTAAGTGCAAGTAATGGGATAAGACAACAACTGAATCAGACATCCGAGGGAATTAAGTAAGAAGACCCGTATTCTTAAAGGAACTAACCCTAAGATAACATTTTAATTATGGCCCTGCTATCTGTATAGGATTAAAAAAGGATTTAAAAAAAACATAACCCCCAAAATGAGAACTGTGTGCAATGATTTCATTGTAGCACTGCACTGAAAATCCTAGCCCTTCATTTGTCTCCATCACAGTGATCCTTTGCTTTGTTATTGGCTATTTTTAAAAGCTGCTATAGTGACAGAGGGGTGATAACTCAAATGTATGCGTAGGGATTTTATTTCAAGCCGATTTTGAAGTGTTAGCCAGCAGTCTTAGGAAACATAAAGACATTAAAAAAGCATATTGTTCACCTGTTGCACAGATCTATTCCCACGAGAAAGACATGCAGCAAATAAAAAAATAAATAAAAAGCCTGCCACTCACAACTACCACTGAAATATCTGAGGATCCCTGTCACCTGCCTGTTCAATTATTAACCAAAGCAGGGCCATAAACTTATAGTTTATGGAAAGTTTGATTATGACAGGGTAATAAAGATTACATTTTATTGGTCTTTACCCCTTTGCTTGGTCTTACCTTGACACAATGTGCATGTGATACTGAATACTGCTTTGTACCTCTGACCTTTCCCTGACTCTGTTCATCTGTACACACTCCCTCTTTAAAGCTATAGCACCCATTGGTTTAGTAAGAAGGGTAAACTACAGGACAAATTCACCCCACTATTTACCCCAGTGTTTACAATAAAAATGATATTGCAAGGCTTCATATACATACACATGCATTAATTTTATACTTAGAGTATAGAGTTACAGTGCATACATAATATTGATTAAAGTACAAATATAGAAATCAGTCGTCATAATGTCACATATAGTAATGTGACCATTTTTCCAGCATGCTTTACATAAACTTATGAAGTTGGCAGTTATTACACATTTAAAATACTGCATGCTTTGAGACTTTTGAACATAACATTCTGATGCTCTGGTTTTCAGGAACAATTGAATCACGCCATTAAGCGTTTCTCTGGATACGTAGTTCATGTCTTGTGAATTGTTTTCTATGCAACAGCCATGGCTTTCAAGGTCTTTAGACTGTTATTATCTCCATTCAGTTGCTGTGAGTGGGAGTAAGTTTTGCTCAGTGATTTAGACTTGGCAAGCCTAATATTCATAAACACTACTGGTCAGGTATCTGTCGGATGAAGTAAAACAGCTCGGGTCTCTCCTTTCATTTCCACGTGACACAGATAACCTTATACTTCAACTTCAAATGTGTAGATATGTGATCTCTTATAGGGACATTTAATTAAACACAAATAGCAAATGCATTATTTCCCTGTTCAATGGTTAAGTTGAAGTATATTTTTGACATATGCACTGGTGTGTTTGTGGTGTCCTCTTTGGACTGGAAGTTTTATTAAGTAGTGCTATGCAGGCGATTAGCACAGACCATACTGTGATTGCATCTAACCTTCAGTAGGCTGTGCAGCACATTATTCACTGCTTCTAAAAGCACAGCAGAATGTGTACAGTAAGAAGTATTTGGAAATATCAAAGAGACACCATTCCAATCCTGCTGTATCAACCTGAACCCCCCTTCTAGCAGAACACAGCAACGTCATCACAGGAGAATTGTAACAAACAATGCACAGGGGTTTAGATATATAAACACATCAGTACTGCTATAGTGCTGTTGCATTGCAGTGGATTAGCAGTGTGTATAGGTGAATAACACTGATATCACTAGTCAAAATATCAAAATGTTACCCTCTTGGTGCCATTCCATCCTGGATATAATATTAATAATAATAATAATAATAATAATAATAATAATAATAATAATAATAATAATAATAATAATAATGGCAAGTACTACTGAGCTTGGGATTCACTGGACACATGCCATTCAAGTACAGTAGATGCCATTTTCATAGTAAGGATCTGATACAATATAAATACAAACACTGGTGTTTGCATGGGATGTTAGTTACGCTACCGGTTACTGTGATATCACAGCTAGTCCACTTCCTCTCCTATTCTTCAACCACAGGAAACACAGCTTTACAGTTCCATAGCAAACCAACATCCCCCCAACTCACACTCCTGGGTTCCATAAACTCTGTTGCCTTGGAAACCCTGGGGTAAGATTGTTTGAGGAAGATTGCCATCTCTTCCTTGATCTCCTTCCCTGTCTTTCTAAGATACTGATTAAACTGGCGGCTGTAATAAAACCTGGAAGAGAATAGGACGCAATCGTGTAAAGAAAGGGAGAAAAGCAATCACTGATATATTTAAGCATTTCACAGTACACATGTGCTGTGTGTGGTTTAACTGCACTGCGGTTCCTCTTCTGGGAACAACTGTTCGGTTTGTCTCTTACCTGCACTTACTAGTGCACAGCCTGTGAAGAATGACACCCTGGATGAGCTAGACCATCAACCCTTTTTACCAATAATGGCAAGAATACATGGACTGAAGATGTATTTTTGCTTGTCAGTACAACATTAAATAATTTTAAATAAAAAAAAGGGTTATTGGTTAATATTAATATTAATACAGAGGTAAATATCTGCCTTTAACTAAGGTGTAGGTCCACATTTGGCAGCATATACATCACCGGTTCAGCATAGAAACAAGTCTGCTCTTTGTGTCTGCTGTGTCTTCAACCTAGAGTCTGCAGTCTTGCCCATCATGGCTTGAACTGATTTGCTGTTTTAATATAGTATTTAATCGATCACTGCAGTACAGAGTGCATTGAGTGATACCAGACTTCCGAGTAGATACAATCTGAGATGGAGTCATGTTTTTTATATTAGCACAGTGTTGTCTACAAATGCATTCCACTATAGCTAAGTTCTATGGAATTTTTTTAAGTTCTGGATTCAGTTCAGTTATATGCTGCTTCCGCTGTCGGACGTAAAAAAGAACCGGTCATTTAGTGGCAGGCCGTGTTGAGAATGGGACCCTTTGTGATATTTATTTATCCTAAACTGTATTATCACAGGCTAACAAGATTTGGATAAAATTGAACTTCAGAAACACACCATTTGTCATACACTACAGAATACTTCTTATGGCTTCCATTTATATAGCAACATGCCACTTCAGTGTTTACTTTCACTCCCTTTATGTAATTTTGATACTGTGAATAAAATGTATTAGGGACCCCCCCCCCAAAAAAAAGAAGACAATTCATTGCACCTTTTGCTCAGGAGACCTCCAAGTAAATAGATAACCTCTGTTATTCAAAACTGTTAGCCAAATTCTGAACAATCTCATATAAGCAAAGTTATGTTCCACATAGTCTTACCTGACTTTCAAAACCTTCATCTGACAGACTATTTAAGAATATACTTCTCGCTAGTGAATACACTGTTGGAGGAATCCGAATTCTAAAACATACCTTGTGGCTATACTGGCACACAGTGGACATTGTTAGATAACACAACCCAGGAGTGACAGCTAGAAACTGCTCAGGTTGATACAAAATGCATCCGCTCAATAGGGAGTCAGCAATCAATTAACAAGATAGTCAAGCCTTATAAGAAAGAGAAACATCTATAATTATACAGTGGCAAGGACTGCCCTATTCATTTCAATGGGCAGTGTGATGTTATATATTGCTAAAGCCGCTGGGTGCAGCTCTGCATGTCAATCACAAGCTGAAGAAAGCCAGCTCTGCAGAGGCTAAAGTTGTCTACGGAGCTCATGGAGCTGCAAAGATAAAGAAGTGCCATTGTACATTCCTTCAACTCTATGCATCTCTGGCCAAAAGTGCTGTATCACCTAGAATTTAAATTATACGACATAATTAAAACACACACACACACACACACACACACACACACACACACACGCACCCACACGCACACACACGCACACCCACACACACGCGCACACACACGCGCACACGCGCACACACGCACACACGAACACACACAAACACGAACACACGCACACACACACACACAAGCACGCGCACACACACAAGCACACACACGCACACACACACACACACACAAACACACGCACACACACACACACACACACGCGCACACACACGCACACACACACGCACACACACACGCAAACACGAACACACGCACACACACACACAAGCACGCGCACACACACACATATATATATATGAACATAATTGACATCTTTTATTTAACATCATGGAATCAAAGAAACTACAAAATGAAAAGTCTTCCGGAAGCTTTAATAGAAGTATAGTATTTCATGCTAGATTTTTGAAATGTCACATTTTTACATTTTTTTTCAGTTTTTGGAAAAATATATGGAAAACTGCAAAGTGGTATGTAATTCAATATCTTAATGTAACATTATTCTGCAGGTTTCATTTGACATTATGATGCAAAATTAGTTTAATGCCTACAAAATAAATTGAAGAATTTAAATCTTCTACAAACCTTCTTAACCTTTATTTTTTTATGTATTCAAAAAACACTATTTATTAAAAAATGCTCAAATAAATGAAAAATGCTCACATAAATGAAAGACATATCAATAAATACCTTACCCCAACACCACCCCTAACCCTGCTAAAGAGATCTGGCTAAAGACAGCAGATAGAAAAACAAAACAATAATATGCATAGCAGAATGAGTGATATTATTGTTCTCACACTAAGATGCATTATACTGTACAGGAATCCATACTCATACTGGGTGCTGAGGCATCAGTACTACAGGGCCTGTGCATAATTGAGTAAAGATGGGTGTTTCAAGTGGCAGTTTGCACTGGAGAAAGGACACAATGTGCATAGTTGTGAAGATACTCGGCAATTACTGGGCAATTATTCACAATAGTGGACACATTTAAAGAATTCTAAATTTAGGAAAAAGGATGTCTGTCTCAAATCAGTAGGGAACTTCCATGTTCTTCATCTTGCTCACTAACCACACAGATGTTGTTCCTCCTTTGCTGTGGTTAATCTGCTCTTGAGTTTACTCTTCCTTGCCGTCCAAAAGGAGGGCATCATATTTAAAGATGCATAAATATTTGCAGATAGTATGTTAACTACATGGTATGATAAAGCCTTCTACACAGGATACTGAGTTCAGACTAATAACCCTGCCTGCACTCAGTTAGAATGGGCATTGTGAGCAGCAGGGGTAGCATGGTCAAAGTTTTACTTAATGTTACAATAGTTCAAATTGATCATAAGCAATGCTTGGGTATTTTGATTAGCTGATGGGACTCTTTGATACAAAATACAGTATGTGGCTAGAGGTTTATAACTTGTCAGCAAACTCTGACCTGTAGAGTAGGTTTGATCAAAATATCAAGTGGAACATCAAAACTCTGCAAGACCAGAGTAAAATGACTAACAAAAGCTTTAGTCATAATGGACCAACAACAGCTGTCAAACACTACAACCTGGGGTATGAACAGAGCACTGTGATCCAGACTCCTGTGTGTCTGAAGTCCAAGGTGAAGTCCAAACCAGACTTCATTTTCATTTCCCTTTCTTGTCAACTTCACATAAAACTTAGCTACAGCAGTTGTGATGCACTGTGCGGAAATGCGATCCTCTGTGCAGCACACCCATGGATAACTAACAAGTCATATATCTTTTTCAGACTGTTATGATTTTCTACCAACGTGTGTCTTGTCCAGTGTAGAAGATTTCTGTGGTTTGGACTACTGTTGCACGTCTCTGTTGCATGACCCACTTGGACTCGACCTGTGCTTTCAGGAGATGCTTTCTGCAAACCAAGCTGATTGCATGGACACATATAAGCTCAACAAGATACCATTCCCACACATTACAGACTCATTTTACCACATTTGCGAGAATGTTTTTTTAAACCTGTAGTTTTTACAGACGTTATTACATTTCATACTTCATTTGAAGGAAGATTTAAAAACCACAAGGCTACAGTTTTTCGTATGTACTGTTTATTTATTATCAGCAATAATTTGATGACCACAAACTGTGGTAGGCTTATGTGGTTGTGGGCTTTGCATTCACTAGCTCGTTGCTTTCAGAGAAACTAACAGTGAACTAACACTTAGCTCGTATTTCTTTATTTCTTATCTAACACCCAAAAGTCCATAAAAGACAAACAGTGCAAAAGAAAAGAATGCAATCAACAACACTGGGCCCTGTTTACAAAGCTGTGATTTGTACGCCTGTTTTCTACTTTGAAAGTCCTAAAACTGTTTAGCAAGCTACGATACTTAAGATAAGATACTTGTATGTATCTTATATATATTATATGTATGTATGTATGTATTTATATATATATACAGTACTGTGCAAAAGTTTTAGGCAGGTGTGAAAAAATGCTGTAAAGTAAGAATGCTTTCAAAAATAGACATGTTAATAGTTTATATTTATCAATTAACAAAATGCAAAGTGAGTGAACAGAAGAAAAATCTACATCAAATCAATATTTGGTGTGACCACCCTTTGCCTTCAAAACAGCATCAATTCTTCTAGGTACACTTGCACACAGTTTTTGAAGGAACTCGGCAGGTAGGTTGGCCCAAACATCTTGGAGAACTAACCACAGTTCTTCTGTGGATTTAGGCAGCCTCAGTTGCTTCTCTCTCTTCATGTAATCCCAGACAGACTCGATGATGTTGAGATCAGGGCTCTGTGGGGGCCATACCATTACTTCCAGGACTCCTTGTTCTTCTTTACACTGAAGATAGTTCTTAATGACTTTTGCTGTATGTTTGGGGTCGTTGTCATGCTGCAGAATAAATTTGGGGCCAATCAGATGCCTCCCTGATGGTATTGCATGATGGATATCTGCCTGTACTTCTCAGCATTGAGGAGACCATTAATTATGACCAAATCCCCAACTCCATTTGCAGAAATGCAGCCCCAAACTTGCAAGGAACCTCCACCATGCCTAAAACTTTTGCACAGTACTGTATATATATATATATATAAAGCTACTGGTTGTTTAAAAATAAAATACCATGTCTGACGCTATCGATTCTCTGAAATGCTTGGCCACATTGTCTCAGTTCTGTCTGTAACAAAAAAAGAAAAAAAAAGGTTGTGGTTTTTCAGTCTCCAGTTCATTTGTTGTAGTCTGACTTGTTAATGTGATATTTGCTATAAACATGAAGTGCCGGATGTATCTTCTACTGCTTCTCTTGCTTTTTTCTCTTATTTTATCTGGTAAGATGTTTTTTTAATTTTTTCTGTCATTAAAAACTAATATTTCATATCAAGTATACATATAATTACATAGGTCATGGTTATGATTAAAAACACAGATATGTAGTTTTAAAAATGTATACATATATATATATATATATATACTGTACATATATATATACATATATATATATATATATATATATATATATAGGATTGACAAATTGCTTTATTTAATTAACACAGGGAAAGCATTTAATTTGCAATTGGGAGTGGGTCAGCACGCTCAGTTCATTTTACAGGCTCTTAAATAAGTATTTCAGGTTCAAAGCAATTCTATCACATACTGTTATTATATTTTGTCAATGTTTGAAACAACAGTGAAAAGTTCCTTGTATTATTCAAGTTTATTTACACATCACCTAGTTTTGTTTAATGGGTAAAACGTTCAGGGGTTGAAAATCTATGCATACAGTAATTAAATATGAATTTACAATCTAGATGTTGTTAATTACCTCTAGTAGTTTTTATAATCTTAGATCTCAGACTGTTCTAAGTTTCTCAGTTCCTAAAGTTCGTACGGAATTTGTAAAAAAGGCATTTGGTTTTCTTGCTCCGTGGTCTTGGAATAAACTTCAGTCAGAACTGAAATGTACTGTTTGTTTTGATACCTTTAAAGGATTCTATGTAGCTGAGACATGTTTTTGCTTTGTCAGATGCTCAAATTGATTCTTGTTTGTATGGTTTGTCTTCATTTAAATTTGTGGGGTTTTATTTTGTATCGTTTTTGTATTTTAAGTCACCTTCTTGACCAGGTCCCCCTTTAAAAAAAAAAAAAAAAATCCTGTTTTTAATTCCTGGTTAAATAAAGGTTAAATAAAATAAATAAATACAAAATATAATAACGAAATTTCCACCAGTGTCTGCACAGCAATAATATTTAGCCCTGATTACATAGCTATAAACATAGTGATGTCCTCAGCTTTTGAGCCACTAATATAATGTTGATGCTCTTTTTACAACAGCGGCCGATGAATTTTCTACTATATATGGTGAGCTGGGTGGCTCAGTTTTCCTGCACCTGAAAAAAGCGTGGCTACTGAACAACGATGGAATTATACAGAAGGACAATACAACCACAGTGGGGAGGTTTAAAAACAATTTTACTCTGGTTCACAGCTATAAAACACATGCTACATTATTTTCCAATGGAACCTTCAGAATGGACAGATCTCAGGAAAGTGATTCTGGAAACTATACTGTGGTAACGCATGACAAAGATGGACGTTATAGTGGAACATTTGTCTTCCAGGTCATCATAACTAGTAAGTTATTAATGATTTGGGCCATGCACTCAAATATTTTTAATTTGAAATTATGTTAGCACTGTTTTCAGAAAGAGAAATAAATAAATAATAAATAAACACCAAGTACACACTGGTTTGAAACTTTATTGGACACTAACGATGATTTAGAGTAAAGAGCTTTCCAAATCTATCCCTTTGTTACATTTCACTTTTGAAAGGTAATAAGTGAGTTTATCAAACTGTTATTAGTGCATGAAAAAATTGCGTAAAGCTGAATCTCCTAAATAGACAGTGGCTGTTATAACATAGGTTATAACATAATTAACAGTATCATAGCAGGAGAATTATTCCCTTCAAAATCATTCATTCAAAAGTACTTGTAGTGTTCCGTGCTTTAGTGATGTTGCTAAGAAGTATTAGTGATACCAAATTAAGGCTTTCTCAAAAATGAAAATGTACTGTATAAACATTTGGTATAACTTTGTAAAATGGTACAACATATAAAAATAGACAGGAAACCTTAGCTAGAACACATTAAGGGTTGGTGTGCATATATTGTGCAATGAGTTTGTTTGCTTATCTAATTATGTCTTTTTTTTCTATTTAAAGTTCCACCTGTATATGGTGTTCTGGGCAGTTCAGTGTTTCTGTACCAGAAAAAGGGCAACCATCTGAACTGTTCTGATTTCATATGGAAAAAGGATGGCTCTTGGCTGGTGACGTTTCAAAATTCAACATCCTCTTTTCACCCAGAGAATACAATCAAAGCTGAAATTTATCCTGATGGAACCCTCAGACTAGACAACACCCAGGAAAGTGATGCAGGGAATTATATTGTGGAGCTGACTGATGAAAATGACACAATAATTCATACAGAGGGCCACCACTTAATCCTGATTGGTAAGTTTTTATGCATATAATACAATGATAATACTAATAATAATAATAAAAGAAATGGAGACACTAAGACTTACTGCTGAAACGTTTGCCATTATTTGGAGCCTCCATATTCCAAGTTTCACTATGCTGATATGAATGCATTACACAATTACAATTTTTTTTTGGTAGCATTTTAGATCACAGAGCAATAGCCAGGGTTTAATGAATACATATCTCACATTCCTTTTCTCTCATATATAAACAGAGGAGAATAAGTTTGAAATTGTAGATGGGATTGAAGGAAGCCCAGTTTATCTCCAGCTGAAAGGGGGTAATATGAGGGAAAGTTCCCACATTGAATGGAAAAGGGGAAACACCCCACTAGCTGAGTTTAAAGAAAATAACACTGGTTACCATGGAGACTCCAAAAACAGATCCGAGATATTCAGCAATGGGACCTTGAGGCTGGACAGTACTCAAGAACATGATACAGGAACCTACAGTGTGGATGTCTTCAATGGAGATGGAAACATCATACAACATGGAACTGTTCAGTTATTCATAATAAGTAAGTGGTTTATACATTAGCAGTTGACTCTACAACGAATCTTAGTTTATGATCAGCAACTCTTATAGTGTGCTGGCCTTGATGACAGTGCTCAAACACAGGCCCATGTGCTGGTAATACACAATACAATACAACGCCATTTGCTGTTATATAACTGTCTTTATGTGCTTTACAATAGGGCACAATAGGGCACACCTTGGTTCAAATGCAATACTTAAAGCCACACGCAAAGCAGAAGCAAGGTTTACATTTAAGTATGATAATTGTAATTATGATCATTCATCTTACGAAGTGCATAGCTTTGGAACCCCATTGCCAGATTAATTTATAACAGGTAAGAAATGCGGATTCAACAACTCAACGATGTGATGGATACTGTGTGAGCCGGCTGACCTCTCTTTCTCTTAATTGATATATTGCTTGAAGTTTCCCATAATATTACGGTACTCATTCTTCAGATATATGTTCATTTGAGATGGATTAATCAAGACTACATATTGCAGGATACAAAGAAACCACAGCTGTTTCTGGAGCCACGGGGAGCTCAGAGTTTCTCTACTTTGGGAAAACTGAATTTCAAAACATTTATGATATAAGATGGAAGAAGGAGGGCTCCCTTGTGGCTGAGTTTAAGGGTCCTACCCCTCGTTACTATGGAGACTATGGAAGCAGGGCTGAGGTCTTCAATAACGGGACCCTCAGACTGGACGAGACTCAGGAAACTGATACTGGAAATTACAGTGTGGATTTCTTTTACAAAAATGGTACAAAAAACAAAATCCACACTCAGTTATTCCTAATTGGTAAGATTATTATTATTATTATTATTATTATTATTATTATTATTATTATTATTATTATTATTATTATTATTATTAATTAGAATCAAGTTACCATCTCCCCTATATTTTCTATTAATCAATATCCTTTGTATATTAAAATGCAGTAATGTTTAGATATTTTAATTATTTGTTTTACCTTAATCCTGCTCGGGCACTCCCTCAACAAGGCATTTTAACAGTTTGTTTTTCTATGCTCTACAAGTGTTTTTTTTTTACATTATACTTACAGTACATATCACCAAGCCCACCTTTCACACCTTTTCACAGCTTTACCCCAATACTGATCACCTAGCATTAACAAACTAAACATAATGCTGGGTACTGTTCACACATAGCTCTCACAGGGAGGGACTACCCCATCCTAAGTGATAAAAAATACCAAAGTATACAGTTCCTAATTATTACACATTGACGAATGAATCTCCACCTCAGTACTGCAGTGACTATGGGAACAGGAGTGAGATTTTTGCTAATGGCCCCATCAAATTTGACAGGAGGGTTCGCTCAGTTATTCATAGTTAGTGAGTTCTTCTTTGTGCTGACCCCCGGTTTCTCAGTTTAACATTATCACATAATCTCCATAAAATGTTAAGATTTCAATCTAATATTTCAACTAAAAAGTAATCCTACTCTCCAGTGTACACAATCGGTGTACCTCTAACTTACATCTAACTAACACTTTGCTCTTTCTTCAACTCTCTCTGGCCAAAGGTCTTCTTATTTGGCCTCTAAGTCCATTCTTTTAGATCCATTCTTTTTACTTCTGTATTATATTATATTATATTATATTATATTATATTATATTATATTATATTATATTATATTGTTTGTACGTAACTTGGTAACACTAGTTTAAGGATCTGGTATACATACAATAATGCATCTATACTTGTGTTATTAATGATTTTACAAACAATATTATACAGTTATTGATATTAAAAAGTCATTAGTATAGTGCAGTAAAACAGGTAACTAATGAACCACACACTGTAAACCACATTCTTAGGAAATACACACAAATCCTATGAAAAAGATTTTAAACAGATTTAGTACATACTTTACATTGTAACATTGCGAGAACACTTGTGTTTTCTTTGTATATTCTCAAACAATGAAAATATAAACTAAGATGTTTTTTTAAAATCTGACATAGCTAATTTAGTTTTATGGTGTATAATTATTACTTTGTCATGAAACTTTACACTATCTAATTTAATAACCTGTTGTTGCTAATCCAATAGGTTTTCTAATGTAATATTTACATACATTCACATACAGTGCATTAGTAAAAATATATATGTTATATGTGTTATATACATTACGTTATGGTAAAAACCTTAAAAATTGAGGAACTTACTACAAAGTGAATTGTCTTACAATGTTTTTTAGATGCTGTTTCTGAACCTGAACTTAATTATACATGCACACCCGATGGGAAGGTTGAGTTCCACTGCTTTTTAGAAAAAGGAGCTGATCCTTCATTCACATGGAGTTTGAATTACAAGACTCTGGATGGTAACAGTGCCCCGCACAGTGTTAAAAGCCAGACACTTGTTTTGAAGGACATAACCGGCTATGTGGTCTGCACTGCTGAAAACAGTGTGAGCAAACAACAGAGTCCAATTGTCTTCTATTCCTGTGAAGGTAAAAAAAAAAAAAACATTCTGACTTTTAAAGCTTTACAGATTATTTAATTCATGTAATGATGTAAATGATATGCATTTAATAATTACATGCAAATTATATTTCTAAAGTAATTTAAAGCATTTTTAAAATTATATCAAACAACTTTTGTGAGAATTAATAGGTAACACATCAAAAGTTTCTCCACCTGTTTAATAGGTAAGCAATAACACACAGAAAGACATAGGTTTGTGCCTCATGCCTCACAATTAGGTTGACCAGATGTCCTGGTTTAGCTGGAACAGTCCCAGTTTTCCACCAAAGGTCCCGGTGTCCCGACATTTTGCTCAAAATCTTTAAAAAGTCCTGGTTTTCAGCCACTTCCTGTAGCGTGACACACTTTAAATGCTTAAAGGTGCTAACACAGACATACATGCTCATTTCTCAGTGTGCCATGCGTTTTCATTTAGTTTATATTCAATATGAATTTACAATTATGGGTAATACAATAATTTCATAATTAAGCTAGCTGCTTAAAAAAATGATGAATAAAAGATAATACTAAGAGAGGATGGCTATTTAAATAACCATTGAAATAGCCTATATTTAAATGGTTTAATTAGTCTTATCAGTTATTGAACAACTTGTCCCGGTTTTGAGCTGAATATATTGTTGATTAACTTTGTAGATGTGTTTCTTTATTTATTTAATAATATACTGCATCTTGAGTGTTGTTTTTTCTCAAAAGGAAAACAAACAAAGTAAAATAAAACTACTTACTTGTATGTTTTATACACATTGGTATGTACATTTTAAATTACTATTCCCCTACAATAATCATACAATGCACTTTGAATTTTAATTGCAAAGCCTTTGTTTATTCTCACCACAGGCAATCCAGACATTCAGTCCTAGCGGATCAGCTGAATTCACAGTGGCTGTGGCAGGCAGTGGCTTGCTTGCTGGGAGCCACTCATAGTAAACACATACAAAGCTGCCTACTGCATTTTAATACACCACTGAACACAATTACTGTACTGTTGTTTACCTGAATACTTCTTCAATGTGCAACTTTCAAACCTAGACACATTTTTAATTTATGTATGTATTTATTTTTTACTCCTGCGCGATCCCTTCATAGTTAGGATCTAATGCAACTATGCTCAACCCCAGTTTTAGAAACGTTTGATTGGCTGCATTCCGTACTCAAGCCTGAGGCTTCAAAGGCATGCTTGCTGGTGCCGACCGGATCGAAATGTCATGATTTTAAAGAAAGGACTATCAAATAATTACAAAAAAAGCTTAATACTTATGCAGGCTGTAGCTCTTAACCACCAGCTGTAATTTCTCCTTGTTTTATTTTTTTCGTTATTTCTTCATTTTAAATAGGGGCTATGATGTGTCCTTCCGCAGTCTGCTGTGTACTATTGGTTGTATGACCGAAGGAACTTTAATTTCATTGGGTCTTTGTTTCCAGGGTGGTGGGAGTGGCGTCTTTATGAAGCTCAGTTGAGCTGTGGCAGTTGAGGAGGCAACATGTCCTGTTTGAAGTGATGGATTTCATCACCCAGACCCGAAGACATTTTTTTCTTAGTCTAGTTGCTCTTCCTCACTGTTACATGTGTTGTCAGTTTTCGGAGCTGTATTATTTGTCAGTTCCTGTTCCTCGTTCATTCGTTTTGTGTCACTCTCAAATTGACTCAGTTACTCCCCTATTTTCATTCTGATGGTTTCTATTTGTATTGAAGGGTGGTCCTGTCAGCCTTAAAATGTTGAACATTTAACTTTTCATGCACTGTTAGTTCCGGCTAAGGAGCAAGGTCATAATCACTCAATGCAATAACACATCAAGAAATTGTTACTTTTTGACGTCACATTAAGGAATTATGACTGTTTCCGTATATGCTGCTACTCATTCAGTTATCTTCATTGTAAATAGCACCAATATTGTAAATATATATTTATATATATTTGTATTTGTGTTGCATTAACAATGAACCTCTTCTAATGACAGGTTTCTTCACTGGAAAGCTCTTGTACCTTATTATATGCTGGGGTTCCCTTGTGGCACTGTTCACAATAGCGCTCGCTGTTCAGCTGTTCCTGAAATCCCAAATTTCAGAGTAAGAAAGACTTATCTCTCAGTTAAGGTTTACAAAGCAATGATTTGAACACATATGCACAATGCAGTATTTCAAGACATGTTGTTTTTTGTTAACCCTTTACTGCGCTGGGTATGTTACCATACCTACTTAAAGCCTATTTTCTCAAGGGCAAATATATTGGACACTGGGCAGCAAAGGATTAAAATAAATAAATAATATTCCAAATCGCTGAAAATTACCATGCGTAGATGCAAAGATTTTCAGTAATTAACTAATTGATCCCTGCCAGAAAAAACCCCAATACATCCTGTCCCAATATTTTTACTTTGATTGCAAACAGTTTAATTACCCTGTAGTATTTATTTACATATCCTGGCTGATCTAAGAACAGACAGCTTCTTCTGTTTCCTAAAAATAATTAGTGAAATAGCAAAACATTTTCCTTGTTTCACATTTTGGCTCCCTCAAAATTAAATAATATTGTATTTGTGGTAGGAATCACAGGAGGAGAAGACGATCCCCAGCAAGGTAATGATAAGTTCCATACAGCAATTATGGGATGAATGTAGTGCTGCTAAACATGTGCATCAACCTAGAGTGCTTTGAGCTTATGAGCCATATAACCTGAAACTAAGCAATTAAACAAAGGAGCCATTCATGACGCATGCAAGTTTAGGGGTCATATCGGATTTGTATGGGATTTGAATAAAGTGTGGACAGGGTTTAATATAAGTGTGAGTTGTATCATAGCTTTACATCCATTTAATTGAAATTATTAACTAGTTCAAATGTAAGGACATGGTTATTAATGAAACCTAAATAACAGTTTATACCATGTTTATAGATACTTATTCATGGAACCTTAACGCTAAGGTGTGATTGAAATGAATTGCTCAAATGCTGACTTCATATTATTTTCATTCAGATTCCAGGAGAATGCTGTCCCAGTCAATCAGGGTGAGAAGCTACAGTAATATAAAACACAGTCCATGTGCTTACAAAACACACCTGAGACCTTTCACAAGCGGCAAGATGTCTTTATTATATATGTATTGTAACATGCATACTGTAAATATTTCAATTTCCTTTCATGAAACATGTTTTTAAAGTGTCTTGCTGTCTGCTTTTAGGTAACCTTAGGTACAACTGGGATATTGTATTATAATTGTATGAATATTGTCATTTAACATAATTTGATGATGTTAAATAAAATTAGGGGGATTTTGATTGTTTTTTTTAACACTTTGTGCTTGGGTTTTTGTAAACTGGTAGATTTCTTACAAACATTATACAAATCAATTGAGCACAGGGGAACATTACCTAACATGTCATTTTGTACATATTTAGCAGTGTCACATGTAGTGTTCAGCATGGATCTTGTTTTTTTTTTAAAGGAAATAAAAATTGAAATAAATGAATACACAAATAAATGGATACCATAATATGTATTTAGAACTGTTAGTCTTCAGCAGGTCAGGACAGACAATTCCAAGATTACAAAGCAACCTCATGCCGGGAAAGACAACCCCTTGTACTCTTGACAGCAACAACCTGCAAACATCTAAAACCCTCATGTAGCAAAAAAAAAAAAAAGGTTCATAAAATACTCTGACCTAAGATACGATATTTTAGATGCTGAAACAGGATGTCATTGTTGAAGTGTCGAATGTGTTATTTTTAATTATATCAGATATGATGCATGTAACCAGTGTTCAGTTGCAAGATGAACAAAGCAGTCTTTAATTAACTCCTCATGTTTGAAACAATAACAAAACATCAAAGTCATATAATTCAACCACACTTCAAGTTGTTTGTTTCTCAGTTCTGTAAAATGTTCAACCTTAAAAGACACAAATACATACGATTTGTATGATCAATGCCTTGTTTTCAGGTGCATTATTTCAAAGCTTATAGAACAGTCTATAATAAAATGTGTGTCTATCAGCAGGTGCACAAGCCTTTAGCCCATCACTTTTTCCAAAGGATGACCGTTTCAGACCAGGTCTGTTCCAACGGTGTCTTTAAATGCTTAATTGAACCAATTAAATCTCCAGCCAGGTCCTAGGCTGTTCATTACTTGATTATATATGTTAAACCTGGTGTAGGATGGCCCTGCAGAAATGAAGTAGCATATCTCTGCAATAGACTCATCCAATAAGGACCAGACAACACAAGGCATTCAAACAGGATTACAGTGTTACCACAATATGATACAACAATAAATGACAGCGACTTCATAGCTAGCACTGCCAGGCCTAGGCCGATGTTTTCTCATAGCAGAGGATTTCCCCTGGCAAAGGATAAATAAAATAACATTTTATTTTTTATTTATTTTCCCTGCAATCCAGGGGCTAAAAGTTTATTTTTGTGACAGTTTTGAAAACTAAGTTACAATTGGCACCTATGTTTATTAACATGGTGACTTGGGCATGATGACTGGATATTGATAGCAGAAGTAAGTTACAAAGCAGTGTAGCACAACTTTGAGATCCACTCCTACAGAGGATGCAGGATTAATTAACACCGTTTCTAATATTAGCATTGAGGTACAGGGGGGGGTTTAAGAGATATCATGGAAGAGGTTGAACCTCCCTGATCCTGATCAAGAATGGATTTGGCATGAACAGTTGTATTATTGCTTTTGAATCTTGTGAATCAGTAGCAAACTTCGGCTTGGAATTTGGAAACAAAGAACTATCTTCAGTGCTGAGTAACTCAAAAAAGTGAAGCTACTTCTGCAAATCACACCTGCATTGATATTGTACTTCTCTTTTGGGGACAGGATGCATCTCTGGGTTTAAAATTTAGCAATTCTGTATTGTACTCTAACCCAAGATAGGAAAATAGAAAAGCAAGAGGTGGGGAGAATTTTTTTTTAAAAATGTATGTATAAGAACCACTACACTGTGAAACAAGATACCTAAGGGCTTTGTAGCTAAGCTGTTTTATGTATTGGTGTGGTCAATAATTTATAATGTAGCGGTCCAGGGGGCTTAGCCTTTATAAAACTACAATTTTAGGGGTGACCAGTCAGACTAGCCCCCGTAATTTGGACACTAGTCTCTGGCCTGGTACAGGCCAGCTGGCATGGTTTATTGGGCCTGCATAATTGTGGGAGGGTCCCATGCTGAATTATTCATAAGAATATAAGAACATAAGAACATACGAATGTTTACGAGAGGAGGCCATTCAGCTCATCTTGCTCGTTTGGTTCCTTATGGTTTGGTTTATATCTCCTGATTTGTGTGTGATTGAGACTATGTTCAGTTCATGACAATACCTTATAGGTGTAAAATAAGTGAGGTTATTCAAATGCTGTGCTTGATCCATGAATACATGCAATGCAAAATATAATTTAATTTTAATTGTGCAGAATGTCAAAATGTCAGAGGGAGTAAAATACAATGGAAGGCAGCTGTCTAGAAGGTGCTTCTTTGAAATTACTGCATGCCAGGTACAAGGAATATAATCTGCATAGACATGAATGAAGACAACATCACTCGCACCACTGCATCTCTGCAAGTTGTAGGTAAAACAGTTTTTAAAACACCCCATTGTTTTAGTTGTGTTTCCTTAGTGGGGTTATTGTTAATGGTCTATAAAATAATATATTGTAAGGACGTAATTTATTTGGTTTTATTCAACAATTACACAGCAGATGGCAGTAATAAACCATATCCAATTTAAGCAGTCATTTGAAAGAAAGAAAGAAAGAAAGAAAGAAAGAAAGAAAGAAAGAAAGAAAGAAAGAAAGAAAGAAAGAAAGAAAGGACATTTTGGAATGGACAGAAGAGCAATACAAAACAATCTCGGTATCTCTGGTGTTTACCCCTAAAAACTAAGAAAACGAAAAACAAAATGTGATGCATTGTGGGTGTGTCATTTTCTTTCTATCACTATTACAGTGTTTCATCAGGTACGAGGCTGTTCTGATGCTGAAGTCTGAAAAAAACAGACAGCAGGCATTACACGATAGGGAATGAAAAATCAGACTCTTGTTAAATTTCATGTAAAAAAACAAATACATTAAAAAGTACTAGTTAGCTTGCTTGAATCCTCACCAACCATGCTGTTTTCTGAATTACCTTTTGCCAAAGCTATATGCACTGGAATAAACAATGTTGTATTTATACAAGATTGTTTAAAAAGTTTAATGAAGAATTACTGTTGGGGGGGGGGGGGGGGGGAGTGGCTCATCTGGTAAAAGCAGTCATACAGCGCAGGGGATTCCGAAGGCAGCGATGGCTCTGCCACTCCCGTTGGTTAGGGAGGCAAAACCAGCAGGGACTGCTTCCCCTCATCGTGCTACAACGAACCCTGCTGGTCAGGCACCCAGTGAGCTCAGAATGGACATCTACAGGGCTGGCCTTTGTCCTCCAGAGGCTGGTAGCTCGCTGACATCCGCTCTTGAGTTCTTGGGTGTAAAAGAGGAAGCTGGGATTTGAGGAAGGCCACTGAGCCTTCGGTTCTCATGAACTGTGTGGGGAATTGGACATTCCAAATGGGGAGGAAATCGGTGATATAATAATTTGACACACTAAGTAATAAATAAATAAATAAATAATAATAATAATAATAATAATAATAATAATAATAATAATAATAATAATAATAATATATTATTACGATTGTCATGCTGATGCGCTAGGGAGGCCACACTGTGGTTGATCCCTGGAGCCAGCATTGCAGCCATTGTGTGTGCTGATGCGCCAGGGAGGCAAAATAGCCTGATCCCTGGAGCCAGCTTTACACTTTAGCTGTCAACACCAGGCAGAAGGATATCTGCAAACACAGATGGAAAGAAACACAGCTGAGTCCAATATCAGGATGAAGTTTTAACACCAACTGTCATGTAATGGAAATCATATATACAGTGCTCCCCCTTTATAAGGCGGCTCTTTATACTGAAGAACAGGTTATAAGGCAGTACGGTTATGGCTCCCATTCGCCCTATAATGCCATTACACTAACACTAGTATGCTCATTATAAGGCGACAAATAGCACGGTCTCTTAACTATGGATTAATTTGTCTGTCCATCCATCAACAGTCTAAAGCACCATTGACCATTGTTCCATAGTCCAATATCTGTGTTGTTGTGCATATTTGAGCCTTTTAGTCTTGTTCCCCTTTCTTACCAGAGGTATTGTTACTGCAACACATCCTTTAAGTCCTGATTTCAAGAGTGACCTTCGTACTGTTGATTTGATGGACAACGACACCTGTGCCTTCTGCCAGTTCTGTTGTCAATTCAACGCTTGTCTTCTTTCTATTCCTTAAGGATATTATCTTCAAGTATTGCTCATCCTTGTTAGACAGCTTTTTGGGTCTTCCAGTCCTGGGTTTGTCAATTACAGATGCTGTTTCTCTGTACTTGTTGATTATGCTTTGGATACCACACTTTGAAAATGCAAGCTATTTCACTCAATGTTTTTCCTTCTTTATGCAAGTCAAGGATGTTATAATAGCAGAAAACACTAGTGGAGGCTTTGAGTAAATTATTGATGCTCATAATGCATCAGAGTAGAAAAAATGCAAAAATGTAGTCTTTTTCATTATTTTTAATACAGTTCCTTTTTTTACCAGCCCTTGAATAAGAACTGTGAAATGTGTAGCATCAAAGTCTTTGTTAAGATCATTAAAAAGTGATCCACTGTTTAGATTAGCATTAACACCAATTCCTTCTACTGTAAAGGCAGCGCAGAAGAGCTTTTCGTCCAACTGTGGTTTATAGAATGTATTCTGCATGTGACATCTTAGGTACTTCTGTTCCCCCTTTGGCTGACGAATGTCACATTTTCTGAAACAATGTTCTGCAAAGCAGGTCTCTCTCATTGGCTCCTTTGGAGTTCTTTTCTACTTACTTTTCTGCTTTTATCTGGTAAGTACACATCTTTTAAATATTTAATATTACCAACAATTAGCTGTTATGGGTGAAACATCATTATAAGTCGATGTAATTCAAGGGTAATTACAAATAAACAAGAGTATGATTTTCAAATAAATTCTAAGTAATATTCATCCCTTTATATTAACCAGCAAAGGAAATGCTCTTCCATTTTCTCTTTTTCTCTGTTATAAATGTTAATGATGATTAGGTTAAGTTTGGGATTGTAAAACCTTTTATTTTTAAATGGCAATTTACATGGTAAAGATTTGATAATAATAATTTGGTAAATAGAAACTGATTAACATAAAAAGCTGATAATTCAGTATCCAATATCTGCTTCTTACAATGCCTCCCTGTGTCCCTATATCGCATTAATGTTCTAACAATCCAATAACACAATACCTACAAAGCGTTCTTCATTTCATCAGTGACAACAGAAGAAGTAACTCACGTCTATGGAGTCTTGAACAGTTCTGTGTCCTTGAGCCTTGAAAAGACAAACCTGCTCCACAGCTCTGACATCATCTGGAAGAAGGAGGATTCTCTGATGGTTAAGTTTCAGAATTTTACACCCATTTTTTATGAAGATTATGGAACCAGAGTTAAAATCTTTCCTGATGGGACCCTTAGTCTGGCCAAAACTTTGAAAACGGATGAAGGCAAATACACGGTGCTGTTGTTAGACAGATCTGGCATTGTTACACATGAAGAACAGTATTATTTATTCATTACAGGTAAGTTATTTTTTCCATCTCTTTCACTGTTGAGGTTAAGAAGGGATATGTTTAATACAATTTAGAATATGACAAAAAAATATATAGTCATTCAAATCCAACAGCAGAATGACAGGGAGAGTCACGCTGTTATAAATGACTCTGTGTTGCTAAGCAGATTCAAAGCTTTATCTAAGTGATCTTTATTTAAGGGAACTTCATGGAGTATCATCTCCCTCTCCCTCTCTCTCTCTATATTAGTAAATAACTATTTACTACTTCAAAATCAAAATTTGTTGAAAACAATAAAAAATGATACTGCATGTGCAATGTCAAACACATTCATTGTAATTGCGGTGTCTGTAGCAAACATAACACAATGCTCTGCAGCACTTTACCTCTTCTTACTTGGTAATTACGGTCTATTGTTTCCATATTAACAGAAAGTAAGGAAGTCCATCCTGTGTACGTCATCCTTGGCAGCTCAGTTTTCCTGCATGCAGGAAACGAGAACGCACAGAGCACCTCTGATATTAGATGGAAGAAAGGAGACACCCTGTTGGTTAGGGTTAAAAATGATGTTCCACGTTTTTATAATGATTATAGATACAGAGCTGAAATCTTCACAAATGGGACTCTCAGACTAGACAGCACTAGAGAAAGAGATTCAGGAATTTACATTGTGGAGAGGTTCAACAGACATGGCAAGCTGCTCTGCACTGAGGCTCATCACTTAATCACAATTAGTAAGTTATTGGCACAGGTATCGTTGTCCATCAAATCAACAGTACGAAGGTTACTCTTTAAATCAGGACTTAAAGGATGTGTTGCAGTAAGAATACCCCTGTTAAGAAAGGGAAACAAGACTAAAAGGCTAAAATATGCACAAGAACACAGAAATTGGACTATGGAACAATGGTCAAAGATGCTTTGGACTGTTGATGGATGGACAACAACACCTGTGCCTTCTGCCAGTTCTGTTGTCAATTCAATGCTTGTCTTCTTTCTATTCCTTAAGGATATTATCTTCAAGTATTGCTCATCCTTGTTAGACAGCTTTTTGGGTCTTCCAGTCCTGGGTTTGTCAATTACAGATGATGATTCTCTGTGGTTGAAAATCTAGTGATGCAAGCTATTTCACTCAATGTTTTTTGTTCTTTATGCAGACTTTTGCACATCAGTGTATATTATATAGTTAGGATTTTAAGGATACAGTACTTGGTTGTATTTTGTTAGATTCAGTTAAATTTCATAAACATTTCAACTTTAAGAGTACATTTCTAAATTACAACAAAATACAGTAACATTTGAGGGCACTATTAACATAGTCTTAAATGAACATTCTCAACATAAACCAAGTTTGAGCACAAGATTGCAGTTTAATGGTGGATACACACAAGGCAGTCCTACTGCATATTTATTAACTGTTTATTATCATGTAACTAAATTGGTACAAAATAAATAGCTTCTGTACATACTATGCTAACATTTGTATTTGACATGCTTATTTGTTTACAACAGTTCAACTGTTCAGGTTTTATTTATTTTTTAACACTTGGCAAACAATTAAATCCCAGACCATTAACATGCCTTGGTTGTATCTCTCTCTGTAAACAGAAAACACAGATTTTCAAAAAGTATATGGAGTCTTGGGAAAATCAGTTTTTCTCCACGTGTCTAACAAGAACCTGCTGAATGGCATTGACATTCTGTGGAAAAGAGCAACAGTTCCTGTAGCTCGCTTGAAAAAGAGCACAGTTTTTTACTATGGGGACTATGAAAACAAAGCAAACATATTTACAAATGGGACTTTGAGATTGGACAGGATTGATGATGCTGACACAGGACCTTACAGTGTGGTTGTGTCTGATGCCAATGGAAGAAACATACACAGCGAAATAGCTCAACTATTCATGATGAGTAAGTCATTGTTTAAAGCCATTTTGTTAGTGAAAGTAT
Organism: Acipenser ruthenus; assembly: GCF_902713425.1. Lineage (NCBI taxonomy): Eukaryota > Metazoa > Chordata > Actinopteri > Acipenseriformes > Acipenseridae > Acipenser > Acipenser ruthenus. The sequence continues at coordinate 19,151,849 of NC_081210.1, read as the reverse complement.
ACTATGTACATTGTCTGGCATTATTCAAACATAGATGTTATTTTATGGGGGAACATGAACTACATAAGCTATGATGCTTTCAGGTACATACATGTATTTTCATCTGATTTAAGCGCACATAGAAATGCCAAAACAATCTGGATAGTGTTTTTTTACCTTAAAATATCAGATTTCAGAAGGTTAGAAATGTATACTAGTACTTAAGTTCTAAGTTTCTGTTTGTTTGTTCAGTGCCTCGTTTGGGTTGTAGTTAAAGCTTTGTCGTTTTGTTGTTTTCCTGTCTGCTGTCAAAAAGCATTACATGTTGGTAAACGTTTTGGTATTTTGTTAACTGATGGATTCACACACACACATAACTATTTTCTTTCAGTTTACACTGAGTGCACACCTGTATATGGAGCTAAAGGCAGCACAACATTTCTATTTCTGGAAAATCAGAACGATATCCAAACAATCAATTTCGACAAGACATGGAAAAAGGGGGGCTCCCTTGTGGCTGAGTTGAACGGTTTTACCCCTTATTACTACGGGCACTATGAAACCAGGACTGGGGTCTTTAAAAATGGGACCATCAGATTGGACAGGACTCAAGAGTGGGATACAGGAAACTACAGTGTGGACTTTTTTGACAAAGTCAAAAATAATATAGGCAGATGGGCCATTCAGTTGTTCATCATTGGTATTATTATTATTATTATTATTATTATTATTATTATTATTATTATTATTATTATTATTATTATTATTATTATTCACTTGAGCAATGCTTGATATTTCGAAGTTCCCATACCCAGCATTGTTATTTTATATCATTGGATACAATATTAGTTATTTACACACAGTTCTATATTTCAACAGCACCTCCACCATGTATTCTTATCTCTGCTGTGTATTAAATATTCCAAGTCTACAATTCATAATTACTGCATGTTTTATTCTTAGCTTAATTTTGAAATCTGAATGTGTTTCACTGTTTTTCTTTTCCAGATGGTGTTTCCCAACCTGAGGTAAAATATACTTGTCTTCCCAATGGAAAAATTCAGTTCAACTGCTCAGTAGAAAAAGGCAGTGACCCTTTATTTCAATGGAGTTTGGATGGAAACATACTAGTTGGTGAAACTGCATTCCACACTATTAAAAAAAATGTGGCGGTTTTGTACCATGTGGTTTCAGGAAAATTAATCTGCATCGCGGCAAACAATGCCAGTGAAAGTCACAGTGACCCCATCTCATTTGCCTGCGAAGGTAAGAGAAAAAGCTTGTATATTTAGTATTACATTAAAGTACATTCAAATTCCCATTCATTAAGTAACTAATCAATTGATTACACAGTATACACTATAAAGCCTAGGCTGTGACAAGCAGCTACATATTCAGCAGCAAGTTATGCTGTTTTCTCTACAGTACCTCTCTCCCAAAACATGTGCAATCATTTTTCATCTCTCTCTCTCTCTGTCTAGAAGAAAATATAAATACACATAGCCATCAGTTTGAGTCCATAGAAACTCTCTTGGGAACGTCAGTGTTTTTCCAGTTTAAAAGCAGTGGCTTGGCTATAGGCTCTGACATTGTATGGAAGAAAGGGGAATCCCCAGTGGCTTGGTTGCAGAACAATGGCACTGTTTGCAATGGAGACTACAAGAACAGGGCTGAGATCTTTGCTAATGGATCGTTGAAACTGGACAAGACTCGTGAAACTGATTCAGGAAATTACAGCGTGGACGTGTTTACAAAACATGGAACAAAGATACGGAGAAGGATTGCTAAATTAATCATAATTGGTAAGTAAATATTCTGTGCTTTACAAAATGTGTTTTCATCCTAATTCTAACTCTAACCCTAACTCCCATAACACAAACCCTAACCCTAACCCTTTTCTGATACAATTGTGTACTTAAATATATTGTGCAAAAATATTTACACATTAAGTACATTGTTACTATGCATAATACCATTGTAATTATGTGGAAGTACACATGTAGTAACTTCTATGTAAATACACAGTAATTAGAGACACTTAATGTAAAGTGTGACTGCAGATTTAAACACATTATTATTGTTGAGGGTCAAAACCTAAAGTTTCTTTTGAAAAGAGGAGATATGAAAGGCGTGGTCAGAGAGAGCCAGAGAACACCACCACTGTCTTAATTATTGTGAATTATTTATCATGAATATTTGTATTTCAACTGTAACATTATTATACTGCAGGTCATACAGAGTTCCTACCTGTATATGGAGCTGTGGACAGCTCAGTGTTCCTGTTTATGAAGAATAACACAGACCTTGAAAATATGTCTCCATTGGAATGGAAGAAAGGAGAGTTACTGGTGGCTACGTTTAAAGGTTCTAACCCTAGTTACTATGGAAACTATAAAAAAAGGGCTCAAATCTTTTTTAATGGGACTCTCAGACTGAAGTTAATAAAAACTGACGAAGGAAATTACAGTGTGGACTTTTATAACAAATATGGGATAAATACACGCAGATGGATCACAAAGTTATTCCTACTTGGTAATGTATTATTATTATTATTATTATTATTATTATTATTATTATTATTATTATTATTATTATTATTAGGCTATTATAAATCACATATCAGTAACCAGTAACACTTTAGATTTCGGTGTCTCGAATTAATGTGTATTTGCTAAGTCGTTACTTAGTAAATACATGTGTACACATAATTACGATGGTATTATGCAGGTACAATGTACTTAATCAACAAATCGATATGTAGCATTGATTTTGGCTTTTTCAAGCGGTCGTTATGCCTATTTTGTTATTAAATAATCGCCCTAATGTGATTTCCGAAATTATGTTGATTTATGAAATAATGTTAATATCTTAACGAGCAGTGCTTCTTGCAACTATTTATTTTGTTTGCATGGGAATTTAAAAGCAAATCTGTGTTAATTGTCAGGAGTTAATTTATCAGGAGTTAATATGCACTGGAAAAGAAGGCTTTTAATTAACGAAAGAGTATATATATTTATAATACGTCAATTCATCATGTTTAGGGTGTATCTATTCGTTTCGCAGTCCCCTCAGCCAAACTGCACGAGAGGACATCTTTTAACTTATATAATAAACTAAGTTTATCCAGATGTCAAATGCTTTGATAGACAACTGACTGTGTACCAACATGAAAGAGTAAGTAACGAGGTTCTGAAAAATATAGCGTTGTAAGTCCCTACGTGTTGCTACAATGTTTAAATAACGTACCTGTCAGGTTTCATTGTTAACATCCTGACACTTATAACTTTAGTCTGTTTCAAAGCTCTTTTCAAAAAGTCCGCTCTAGTGCACTGGGGTTTGAGATCTGTCCTCTAAATCACTGCAGGAAGAGCAATTAAAAAAAAGAAAAGAAATGGCTTTTCTGTTCCGTACCACATCACGGATGGCTATTGCTGTGTTACCTGTTTGACAATGCGGACAATAACCCTTACACTATCAGTGCACTAGGGCGGCTATTTTTAAAAGACCTTTGAAACAGACTTTAAAGTTATGAGGGTAAAAAGCTGTCAGGAAGTTAAGAATGAAAAGAAAAATAACAGGTACGTTATTTAAATAGCTGTAGCAGCACGTGGGGATGTGTAACGCTATATTTTTCGGAACACCGCTACTTACTAAATTTATTCTTAATGGAACTGCAGTCACACACACATCACATACTTTAATGTTTTTCAGATGTGGTCTCAGTTCCAAAGGTGGACTATTTCTGCCTGTCCAATAGGAAGGTTGAGCTTCACTGCTCAGTAGAAAGGGGGAGTGACCCTGTATTCCAATGGAGTTTAAATGGAAAGGCATTATCTGGTGAAAGCACCTCCTCTACTGTTAAAAACCATGTGCTTGTCTTGAACCACGTGGTTTCGGGAAGGATAGGATGCACTGCTGCAAACAATGTCAGTACAAGTCAGAGCGAACTGGTTTCATTTTCCTGTTTAGGTAAGAATCCTGCAATCGAATCTGTTCTGTGTTCAGACAAGGCAAGGCAATGTACAAAATCTAACATCATTGCATCAAATTAAATGTATAGTCCATCTTTATATACACAGTCTTGGTTATAACAGCTCTTATAAACATGATAAATCATTTACACTTAGCATGTCGTGCAAGATTTCCAGTTTCCTGATAGATGGTAACCCTTTTTCGAATGTAATTTTTGTGTCACTATTTGATTTGAATTTGAGTGTGCATGATGGAGGATGCCAATCTGGAACATACCGAACAAACTTAAAGTGAAATAAGATCTCAATATCAAAATTGTGTTTTCTAGGGATACTTTCAGGGAGCCTCTGATCCTTACAACTTGTTTTATTTTCTCACAAAATACAGATATAATCCCATTTCAAACCGTGGACAGTGTCTTGGTAAGCTCTTTATTACTCCTGTTGAAAAACATTGCAAATAGCTCTGCCATTGAATGGAGAAAAGATAACCGCTCTGTGGCTGGATTCAAACAGGAGGCCCCCTATTACAATGAAAACTATAAAGACAGAGCCAGCATGTTTGCAAATGGGACCTTGAGACTGGACAAGACTCAGAACACTGATTCAGGCTCTTACAGCGTCATTGTTTTTGACAAAAGTGGGAAAAATACACAAAAAGGGATTGCTCAGATAATTATCATTGGTAGGTTGTCGTTCATCATATGTATGTAGCATAAACCTGTCTAAGAAGCTTATTGCGACTGGACATGACTTTAATGTGGCCTGTTATGCTTCATGTACAGTATGTCCCAAGGCATGTTTATTTGAACGTAACGACAACTTTGTTATTTTGCATTCCACTAGCCTTCACGGAATGCCCTCAGGCAAATGGAAGCATGGGCAGCTCGGTGGTTCTCTTTCTCAACAACGAAGACCATATACACTTTTCTAATATTGAATGGAAAAAGGGGAACTCTCTTGTGGCAAAACTAAAATACTCTGTTCCCCATTACTATGGAGACTATCAAAACAGGGCCGAGATTTTCAACAATGGGACCCTCATACTGCATGAGACTCAGGGAACTGATACTGGAAATTATAGTGCAGAGTTTTTTGATACAAATGGAAATGTTCGATTTAAATGGATCACTCAGTTACTCATAGTTGGTATGCTATATGTATTAATATTATTATTATTATTATTATTATTATTATTATTATTATTATTATTATTATTATTATTATTAGTATTATTATTATTAGTATTATTATTATTATTATTATTATTATTAATTGTATGCCTACCATGGAAGTAGTGACTATTAGCAAATGATAACTACAATGTAACTACTGCACATGTTGTTGTCTATCCCTTCACTATTTCAATGTTCTTTCTACAGCACCCCCTGGTATTGAAACTGGTAGCATGTATACTGCAGGTAAGAATGAAGAGCAGGTTATGTTCTACAGTATGTCGTTTGGAAACAATGTACTTACACCCTAATCACTCTCGTTTTTTGTATATTACAATTGAAAATGTACATAGTATGTCCTATTAAATTGACCGTACCTCAATTGAACTAGCTGACTATATTAAAGGACTGTCCAAACTTTGATGGTACATTCTTCTTAACTTCACAGGTGTGATATATGGAATTTTCCGGCACTTTGTAACAAGCATTCTTGTTTTGATCTTCTTTCTTGGAGCATTGCGGCGCGTGATTAAAAAGCTACATCTCCACATAGGTACATATGATTTTATCATCTTTATATTATAGTCCTGCTGCTCAACTACCGTTGAAATGATTGGGATTTTGTTTTACTTAAGAAAAGGGGTTGAGATTTATAAAATAATAATATTCTAACAGTTTATCTGGACAATCAGCAAAAGGCAATTAATACCACTGATTCCTTATCAGCAATGCTAAATTGACAATATTGGAAAGACCAATACAATAGCAATCCTCTGCCCTTTCATGTGATTTATTATGCAAAGATGTAGTAATGTTTGTCAGCGTGGGACATGCATAGCAGAAGTGTGGCTTTTTAAGACACTATTAAAACAAGCCAGTCAAGAGGTACATATATTTACAGTTACTTTGTCTTTCATATCTGCTTATTGTCAAAAAGGTTATTAAAGATTGATCTTAAACTTTGATCTCAATAGTTAATATACTGTTTATTCTGTTTTTAATTCAGGCAAAGAGAAGGAAGTTCCTATCCAGCCAAAACAAGATACAGAAACTGAAGTGTTGAGTACTACAGAGTTCTGATCGCTTGTGGCACCATCCTGTAATATAATGTGTAATTATATTTTCAATTTCAAACCTTCTGGGATGTATATAGCATGATACCATTTGTAATTAAAAAATAATAATACTTTGACCTTGCTCTTGGATGACCCCCTAAGAAGTTTTCAGACTTTTCTTTTTTAGTGAAAAATTATATTAAATTGCACAGCCACTGTCTGTACCTAAGAAGGTGCATTTATGAACCAGGTCAAATGGAACATCTTTTAGCTAAACACATATGGCATGCACCTATTTACATGTACATGCATTTGTATACATTGAGGCTTTCTTTTTTTTGTCGCTATTTAATTTTTACTGCAAATTTAAGAAACATAGAGAATGTTAAATTAAATAAGTCTATCTTTAAAAAAAAATTTAAAAAATTGAAATAACGGTTGGTATTCAGACTAACACTCCACTCACATAAAGCTCAGCTGGAGTGGGGTCTAAAAATAAACTTTTTTGTTCAGCAATTTCTTTATTGTGTGTTGCATTATTTATTTATTTATTTATTTATTTATTTATTTAGTTAGTTATTTCAATCTAATTACATTTTTATCACCTTCTATCTTCTGACAAAAATAAACATCTGAATTTACACCTTTTAACACAAATACACTTTTTCCTCAGGTACAGTGTTTTACATAGAACTATAGAATTAGCGCAGAGGTGGTCTATATAATAGGGGGTGACAGACAGGAGAGGCACAGGCAGTGATGTATTTAAAGTAATCACACATGAAAAACCATGTGATGCTATCAGCAATGGCAGTGCATGGATGAAATACAACAAAAGGTACAAAAAGGAAAAAGAAAACACTGTGCAAAACAAAACTACTAACAACTACACTGCTATAAAGGGAGGTCCCGCTTACACACACTCCTATACGTGCAGGATTTAAAAATCCTTCAACGAATCCCTGTTTCCTATAGCAACTTAAACCCCGACCCTGGTTCCACACATGGTCATCTGTGGTTTTAGTACAGTTGAATTCAATACTCCGAACCCGGTTAAACACACGGTGGTTGAAGGTATTGGCTTCTGAATCTTTCTTGTCTGGGTAGAGTGGACGGTCTTGGTCCTTCAGTCTTGGTCCTTTGCTCATGGCCTTTCAGCAGCCCTGATGTGTAACTGACCCCCTTTTATTGTGAGACGCATCTGAACAGATGAAACACCACCTCTGAAGTGTGGATTTAATACCCATTAATTCACATTACCAAGCAAGAATAAGAATGCAAATATATTTTAATAATATACATTCATAAGTTAGTGGCAATTTTAGATTCAAAATGATATATTACAGGGTTTGCTCAATCAAATAATTACATAGAAAGAATTAGTGAGGCTAAAATTCAAGCACTTGAAAAAGACAAAGATGCATTTATTGTGCTAAGTAAAAAATGTAAATCTTGAAAGAAACAAAACATTGCTGTTACTAAGCTTTAAAGACATATTACAGAGAGTTCACCGCATGTTTCTTACTAACTCTGTAACATCAGCAGTTTGATTTTCATCTTACAAACTTTGCACACTGTTAAATCCTTCCAAATCATACTCATTCCTATTGTACCTAGTTATGTCCACTGTTTATCACATTAAGTGGCCAATTGCATCATTTTCATGATGTTTCAATGGAGACCCACAATCTTTTGAAAAAAGCTAAGCATATGTGTAAATGATTTAAAACAGAACTTTGGGAGCTCCTCCACAAAAAAGTACCCTGTAACTATAATCCACTTGTAGGTCATTTCACTTCTACAGTAATTCTTGTTCTATACTATTCTGAACATACAGTTAATATATTTCATTGACATCAACTTTTTCATCATACTGAGAGCTCTAATTATGAATTTGCAGCTTTGGCAGGGGATGTCTGGCAATGACATGGTTTGGTTATATGAGGTCTGTGGTTATCTTTTTAAACTAATAGAAAGATCTGTCCAGTATAAAAGCCCTCCCATTAAGCACAATTCTTGCTACAGGCCGGCTGCAAAGAAGGGTAACAATCTTGTACAATTATTTTAACTTATTCGAGAACCTGAACCACAATACATAAACCACCTGCCTGTCTTAACACATGCGCTTTCACAACTACACGTCTGCAATAGCAGATCAAATCCAAATATATACAAGTCAGCAAAATACGTCACACTCCTAACCACAGGTCTGTTTGAGTTTCAAATAAAATTGTTGGTGTTCTATTATTCACTGATCAAACACATCTCTTCTCTTACCATGAATTACAACGGGAGGCATCTGCTTGTGTTGAGTTGTTTGCTGTTTTTATCAGGTACATTTTTTTTTGGTTTGTTTATTTTTTTTTATTAATCTGAAAGAAATCAGACACATAGTTACTTGAAAAATATTTTTCCATCTAAAAAAAAAAATGTGATTAATTAATGGGTCCGCATTGTAGTTCATTTATGCATTTACAATGAAAAATGAAGTATTGGTAAATTAAACCCATAATTGCAGGCATATTTAAACGTGTTTGTTTTTATGTTTTGAAAGGGAAAATAAATGTTTTAAATTACAAAACAACTAAATGTAATGATCCAAACCATATGATGCATTTATATGGAGTGAGAAATGTGTCCTCAATTAAGGGAACATATATGTCTCTAATCGATCTAGTTTCCAAAGCAGTGTTCTTTTCAGGTTCAGGTTCTTTCACACAACGCAAGTAAATGTTGACATTGTTTTCTTGCATTTCCTATCAAGGTCATGTTACTATCTGGACCAATACTGAACCAACTGCTGAAGTTATGGACCCCCAAACCCAGACTAAACCAAACTCCAAAATACAGCTTAGCAACATGCCCCAAGACTTAGTGGAGACATGTTACTCAGAGGAAACACATAGAAAAGAGAATACTGTAATCACAATTGGTATGTTATTATCAAATAATGTATCTGAGAGAGCAGAAATCACATACATTCTTATTACCTTTCTGTCTCTTATATTGGTTAGAATGGCCTGTAGTATACAACAAAAGAAAGGCATCACGTATACAATAGGATATGTAATATTCAATGAATATGACATATTTCTCTCTCTGTCTCTCTAGTCTTTTATAACATAAAAAAATCTTTGCACAGAAAGCTTTCAATGGTTTTACCTTAAACTCTGGTAATTATTGACAAAGTATATAGATTAGATAGTTACAAACAAGAGATTGAAAAAAACAAAACAAATTAGTTATTGATTGCAAAGTGTTGTAGGAGACATCCAAAAAGGTTTGCATTTTAGGGAAATAATTGAATTTGAACCATCATCACTTTTAATGGCAAGGATTTGGATTATTATTACTTTGTATTATTTTCCTTCACATTTTTGTAAAATGATTGAAATGTAGTTCTATAACGTTCCTAATCTCTGTTTCACTGTTTGGATGTACAGATAATAACCTCATTCAAACTGTTCCTATACGCTTGGGGAGCTGCGTGATTTTCCAGCTGAACAACACTAATATGTCAGAAAGATCAGACATTTCCTGGAGGATGGGCCACACTTGTATTGGTCGTTTAAAGAACAATAACCACTATTACTGTGGGACCTATAAGAAAAGAGCTGAGATCTTTGTGAATGGTTCTTTACGATTGTGCAATGCAAACACAACTGATATGGGCAAATACAGTGTCCAGGTGTTTGATAAAGATGGAAAACGCAGACAGACAGGGGCTGCTGAATTAACCATGTTTGTTACTGGTAAGGTATTATCTCTATAATAACTGTGTTTTTTTTTTTAATTTAGTCCTTTAATTGATTTTTACCCTGTTTTTCTCCCAATTTGAAATAGCCAATTACAGTGGCTCTCAAAAGTATTCACCCCTCTTGGACTTTTCCACATTTTATTGTGTTACAACATGGAATCAAAATGGATTTCATTAGGAGTTTTTGCCACTGATCAAAACAAAAAAAGTCCATCATGTCAAAGTGAAAAATAAAATCTACAAATTGTTCTAAATTAATTACAAATATAAAACAGAAAATAATTGATTACATAAGTATTCACCCCCTTGCTATGACACGCCTAAATAAGCTCTGGTGCAACCAATTGTCTTTAGAAATCACATAATTAGTTGAATGGAGTCCACCTGTGTGCAATTAAGGTGTTTCACATGATTTGAGGTTAAATACACCTGTCTCTGGGAGGTCCCACAGTTGGTTAGTACATTTCCTAACAAAAACTACATCATGAAGACAAAGAAACACCAAAAGCACCAAATCAGGGGTAGGATATAAGAACATTTCCAAGGGATTGAATATCCTCCGGAGCACAGTAAAGTCCATTATTAAGAAATGGAGAGAATATGGCACAACTGTAAATCTGTCTAGAACAGGCCGTCCTCTAAAACGGAGTATCTGGGAGAGAAGGGCATTAGTCAGGGTGGCCACCAAGAGGCCTAAGGCAACTCTAAAGGAGTTACAGTCTTCCACGGCTGAGCTGGGAGACACTGTGCATATGGCAACAATAGCCCGGGTGCTTCACAAAACTGTCCTTTATGGGAGAGTGGCAAAAAGAAAGCCATTGTTGAAAAAACTCACATCAAATCTCAGCTAGAGTTTGCCAGAAGGCATGTGGGAGACTCTGAGACAGTGGAAGAAGATTCTATGGTCTGATGAGATCAAAATAGAGCTTTTTGGCCTCAACGCTAAGCGCTATGTTTGGAGCAAGCCTAACACCGTACATCATCCTGAGAACACCATCCCTACAGTGAAGCATGGTGGTGGCAGCATCATGCTATGGGGATGCTTCTCTGTGTCAGGCCCTGGAAAGCTTGTGAAGATAGAGGGCAAAGTACAGAGAAATCCTGGAGGAAAACCTGCTGAAGTCTGTAAGAGACCTGGGACTTGTGAGAAGATTCATCTTCCAGCAGGACAATGACGCCAAACATACAGCCAAAGACACACTGGAGTGGCTTAAAAACAAAAAGGTCAATGTCCTGGAGTGGCCCAGTCAAAGCCCAGACCTCAATCCAATTGAGAATATGTGGAAAGAGTTGAAAATTGCTGTTCACCAAAGGTCCCCATCCAACTTGATGGAGCCTGAGCAATTTTGCAAATAAGAATGGGCAAAGATTGCAGTGTCCAGATGTGCAAAGCTGGTAGAGACTTATCCAAATAGACTCATGGCTGTAATTGCTGCCAAAGGTGCCTCTACCAAATATTGACTCAAGGGGGTGAATACTTATGCAATCAATTATTTTCTGTTTTGTATTTGTAATTAATTTAGAACAATTTATAGAACAATTTTATTTTTCACTTTGACATTATGGACTGTTTTTGTGTTGATCAGTGGCAAAAACTCCTAATTAAATCCATTTTGATTCCAGCTGACCTGACAAGTTGAGCTTCATCATTTCTACAGTGTGTTAAAGATCCCATGAAAAAGCATATCTCTCTCTTTCTCTCTCCCAACACAGATATCAAAGCTAGATGTCAAACTGTACATGGGGTCTTGGGCATGTCAGTGTTTCTGCATGTGCAAACGGAGGTCCTGCAATTCTCTGTTATTCAATGGAACAAGCAGAACACCCCTGTAGCTCGGCTGGATAAGAACAGTGCAACTTCCTTTAGAGATTACAGAAACAGAGCAGAGATCCTCACTAATGGCACCTTGCTACTGAAAAGGACACAAGAAACAGATAAAGGGATGTACAGTTTGGTTATATCTGACAGAAATGAAACAATAGCCACAGAATTTACTGAGTTATTCCTGTTTGGTGAGTAGAATGTGCCTGTCTTCTATCTCTTTTCTGTTACATTAAGTGTCTCTAATTACTGTGTATTTACACAGTAGTTACTTAGTAAATACATGTGTACTTACACATAATTACAATGTTATTATGCAGTTACAATATACTAACTACATGACCTAACACTAACCTCCATAACCCTAATGCTTTTCTGATTCAATTGCGTACTTACATACATCGTGCAAAAAGATGTACACATTAAGTACATTGTAACGATGCATAATAGCATTGTAATTATGCGTAAGTACACATGTAATTGTTAAGCAACTTCCATTTAAATGCACAGTAATTAGAGATACTTAAAGTGTTAACCTCTTTTCTTCATTCTACTGTTTTGTAGAATAAACTCGCTTGGTTCAAAACATGAACACTATTCTTGGGTACTACTGAAAATATATGGTTATTAAAAATAAAATAAAGTAGAGGTTAACAGTTCAGGTAATGCGACCATATCTGATTTCAGCTTCCCAAACCCCAATGAGCAGCACTGCCATGATTCTTTCTTTTTTCAGATGTAGTGTCTCAGCCCCTGGTGAATTACTCCTGCCGGCACAATAAGAATGTTCAGTTCCACTGCTCAGTACAAAACGGTGACTACCTTATGTTCCAATGGAGTTTAAATGGAATCACACTAGATGGCAAAAATGCCTCCTCTAGAAACAAAACCGCTGTACTAGCCTTGAACGAGACGATCTCTGGAAGTTTGGTCTGTATTGTTAGAAACAACATCAGTAAAAGTCAGAGTGAACCTTTCTCATTTACCTGCGCAGGTAAGGATCTTTCAATATGTATTATACAGTAAATATTTTATTTTATTATTTATTTTTATATATAGCATCCATAGCCCACAGTGGCCCTTCAGTAGCTGCTAAAATCATATTTCTTTCACTATTAATTGACATGTTTTTGAGTCTCTTAGTGTCCAAATCCGACCCAGAACATAATGGGAGATTAACCCTAGGATGTATAAACAGGTCTGGCTTCATCAAAGGATGGCATCCCATGTTATTCTTTTAAATCTAAATATCTGTTTCTCATAACACACAATACAATTAAATACAAATCTGAAAAAAATGCAATACAGGGTTGATTTGAAGTAGTGCAGTTATCATGTATGTTTCTTTACTACAAAGGTGTGTTTGGTGGAATTATCTGGTTCATGATTGGAGGCACTGGCACCACTGTGCTGTTGATCATCATTGCAGTATCTGTTCTACATTGCTGCCTTCAAAAGCCACAATCCCAACCAGATGTTGGTAAGTCTGAATGATTTTAATGATAGAGCTTGGATTGAAAACTTGGTCAGGTGTCCTTGTGTGATATCAAATGACACTGGCATGAATTCTAGCGTTAGTTAAACTGTTACACTATAAATAGTTCAAAAAACAAAATAAAAGACAACATAGAAGCATCTCAAACACCAACGGTGCATTGTACTTTACCAACGGCATCTAAACCTGCTTTAAAACATGTCAATGCCTTTTAAGAATTTTCTGTGGAATGGTAAAAGCCTAGCAAAATATGGAAAGCATGGTACAGTAAAAGCCATTCAAGAATGCCAAATAACATGCTATGAATTAGCCATGCTAGAGCAGCTTTTAAATGTTCTGCAGCTGGATTGCTGCAGTTACAGATTGCATGGTCAGTAACATAAGCAGTTTGTTTTTCGTTTCACCAAAAAATGGTGTAACATTAATACAGTGGTAAAAGCTTTGTAATTCTGCCTGTAAATGTTCAAACTGAACACATAACAAATTCAGAAAAATAAACCACTCTCTGCATTCACATTATTTTTAATTTTTTTTTTTATTATTATTTTTTAGAAATGTTAGATTTTGAGCACACGCAGGATGCCCCAATCCCATCCTCAGTGTTACAGAGAAAGCTAAGTGTGGTGTACGCATCAATCAAGATCCGAAAAAAATGAAGTGAACTGGTTAAATTCAAGAGATGATTTATTTTAATGCATTGTTTGTCTGTATTTGTTTTAACATTATAAATGAAACATTAACACATGACAGGAGGTGAGTTGGGTGTGTGCAGCATCATGCGTCAGGTGGGTTCAGAGTTCAGACACAAGGTAAAGCGCCCCAGTGGAGGGATGTGTCGCACAGCATCCTTACCCATGGACTTCTGAAGGATAGCAAGGCTCAGAACCCTATCAAACAGCAGGGCTCGTAATGACCACAATATTCGAGATCTGCCAGCCTGGCATACTTTATTTATTTTTGTAAATAGAATAATTTGGTACCTGCTACTTTGCAGCCACAATGTTATCATCTACTGCAAAGTTTCCTGTGTATGGCAGTCAGTTTTTAACAGTTAAAAATGATCTATGTTTTAATGCCTCTGCTAAATTTTTACATGTGCAGTTTCCTGCTGCAAGGGGTACTTGAAGGAATCCAGCATGTGAAATAGGGATTCAGGATTACACTGAATAAACGTTTTGAAATCTGATTAAAATTGTTATTTCCTTTTTCTCTTTTATTTATGACAGCACTGACATGCTGAAGGACCATATTTACAAAGCATGTACTGCAATTCTAAATTAACAGCACACATTGATGATAAATGGTTCAGGCATTTCCTATCTGTTGGACAGCAAATATTAAACTAAAACACAAAAAGATCCACATTTATTTGCTGTTTTTGTAACATACATTTTTTTTCAGTTTACGGTGAATGGTGATGCTGTAACTGCTTTGTAAATATGTTCCAGTGTACACAAACTTTATATGTGCTGTTGTTCAAGATTAAGAAAGACACACACATTCAAGTAAATTGATGCTTTCTTACTGCCCTCAATACACGGAATACACTTGGAATCCTGACAGTAATCACAGCTAAGTAACGACAGCCACACCCACATTACAGCAGAGAGCATTCTAGATGATCACATTTGATATTACTGACAAGGTGTTACATTGGGTTAATATAATTGCCTTTAATTTAGCTATGTTCACAAGTCAAATATGTTTCGTGGTGACCAGTAAAACGGGCTGTCACTTTAAGATACAATTTTCTCCTCCTCCCCCCACCCATTTTCACACAGAGCATTATTTTTAGTTATACCAAAACGTTCATGGTTTTGACTATAACATGGTTATAAAAAAGGAAGCGAGGCACCACAAGTGTTTAAGTAAAAACACTTGAGTGCTTTCATAAACAAGCATTTTAGCCCCAGCTACAGCCCCCCGAAATACACCAAGGTTCTAAAAAACTGAGGTTCCCATGTTACCTAATCAATAATATACAGGAGTTTAGAATGTTTTAAATCTAAACTTGAGATACTTGATTTGTTGTACAACTGACTCCAAAACCAGGATAAAGAGTGAAATTGAACCAACTTCAATTTTATTTTTGCCTTTTTTTAGAGCCCCTATGTAGTTTATTTTACCAGTCGTAGGTCTATAATTTTAAAATACATGTCTGTATGTAAATTAAAAGATTATCATTATCTCAGCCTGCTTGTGCTCTGTTTGATTGATTTAGGAGGGAAGTATTTTGGGCTAAATTGTACTCCTGGTGTCCTGGGCTGTGTACTGAGTGCTGCTTAGGAGAGCAGGAGCTTTTCAGTGTACCATCTTCTGTATAGTAGAGGGCTTGGTGGTGATTGGCTGGTCACGTAGGCAACAAAGCTTAATCTACTAAACTGAGTCATTTAGGTAAGGGGGGACAGGCGGTGCTGTGCTTGGCTGCCTAGACCATCCCGGCTATAAGCTGGCCACACGCGATTGGGTAGAAGTTTGCTAGCAGCTCAGCTACCCAGTAAATGTGCTTTAAAGACATTAATGTACAATAATCATTGCGTTTGCAATTCACCTAATTCCAGTGAAAATAGCCTCATCGGCACATGAGATTAGGGTTAGAAAAAGCTTTAAAGCCTCGCCTTTGTCAGTGCTGATCACTTATAAATAAACACACGCACTGTCAGATGTCTATTTTAATTCCTGAAACCCAGTCTGTCTATGGAGCATGTTGCAGATTAAATAGAGCTCTTGCTTTGTAAAACACATTCACATTGGGTTCCCTGCACCTCAATATAAAACTGCTTTCAAAAAAACGGGGTGATAACTTTCACGAAAATAATGAACTGGAAGAAAAATATTTTTCTTCGGCTCATCTTGTTTTTGTCCTTATTTTTATCTGGTAAGCATTTTATGTTGTTAACAATTATTATAATGTACGTGTTATACACTGCTACTATTTTTTATATCTATTTAGTTAAGATCTTATGACAAAATTGCATATATATATATATATATATATATATATATATATATATATATATATATATATATATATATATATAATTTTTCGGATAATTAAAAAAAGAATGTATGACTAAACATATATGACATGTATATTAGTTGCTCACAGGTTTAACATTGAATAAAATATATATTGTACAGCAAAGAACATATCACCTGTCTATAAAACCTTGGGAAGCTCAGTGTTTTTGCACCTAGACAAAGGGGAACAGTTCAACAACTCAGATATTGCATGGATGAAGAATAACACCAGGCTAGGTAAATTGAAAAATTCGACTTCCTATTTTTATAAAGACTATGGAACGAGAGCTCAGATCTTTACTAACGGGACTCTCAGAATAGACAGAAACCCAGGAAAGTGATTCTGGAAATTACACGGTGGAGCTATTTGACCAAGATGGCAAATGTATAAGAAAATAAGCACAACATCTGGAAATTGAGGGTAAGTTGTCATTCACACATTATAATAGAAACTCTATGAGAGTAAACTCATGGCTAGAGCTGCTTCACTGTGCTACAGGTATTCAAAGTCTTTACCAGACAATATACTGCAATGTAAAACTCATACACTCTAGTTGGGTGGGAAACCATTTCTTAACTGTTTCTTAATCCCCTTTTTAGAAAAAGCAAACAAGACAAACAACAAGAACCACAACACTGACTGTCTGAAACAATGTAAATCACATATGAAATAATTAGCTTCCCTCTACTTCAGCGTCAAAAAAATTCATTTAAAAGAAAAAAAAAGGTCTTCCTGTTCTATCTGAATACATTTTACATTGAAATGTGGCATTTAAAAAATAAAATGTACCGGTATATATTTTTATTTTTATTAAATTATTTTTATTTTACACATGTCATAATTGAAGCTTGCATCAACTAAATAAAACTAAATAATATTCTATAAAATATTTTTCAGAATTTCACAAAATATATATGTATATTTTTTTACATATACATGCAGTTCAACAATTGGGGCCTTATTCATTTTGTAGATTAATATGTTGTGGGTGAGGTGCCTCTTATTGTAAGAGAACTATAGTTGTCAAGCCAGTCACCTTTTAAAGCCAACTACAAGAATAGCAATAGTGCTAGTATATGCTTGAAGTTCAATTATTGTGGTTCATGACCTCTTAATATTGTTATTAGTATGAATATAACCGTTATATCTTTCAGAGGCGATATCCCAGCCAGTGGTGGAATACTCCTGCAAAAACAAAGGGAAGCTTGAGCTCCACTGCTCAGCACAAACAGGAAGTGAGGGTCAACATGCCTCTCATAGCAGAACAATGTTGATAAACGACAGAGTGAACCTGTCTCATTTACCTGTGGAGGTGACAACATTTACCTTTTTTTTCAGAGCAAAACAACAAAACTGGTGGAGACACTAAGAAATGGAGAAGAGGATTCAAGAACTGCAACCATGGGTTATAAGCATGACGATTATTTACAAGAAATAACAGTTTATTAGTCTTGTTATGTAATTATGTTATCTAGTCATTTATAACTTATAAATTTCCTGGAACATGCTTTAAATTTGCTTTATTGTTATAAATTGTTATTAATAACTATAAAATATTGTTTATTACACAATTTATAACATGTTATAACACGCCAAATGTAAAGGTACCTGTATTTTTTTAGTAATGCTATGTGCCAGAATGAACAGTCTTAAGTATGAATGACTAACATATGAAGATTTGATAAGGCAAACTACTGTTTCCATAACATGACATTGTTCTCTTGCTTGGTAGGGTAGGTGGACTCCTCTGGTTTATGGCTGTGGGCGTTGGTGTCATTGTTTTATTGGTTGTCATGGCTACAGTGGTGTATCATCAATGTGGATCAAAGCCGCAGTTTCCGACCGTCATACGTAAGGACAGGCCTTTATTCTGGTCACACAGCTTTCATTTATTTTATGTGATGTCAAATAATATATATATATATATATATATATATATATATATATATATATATATATATATATATATATATATAGTATGCCAAATGCTATATATAGTGTTTGAAAAGGGATATTAATAGGAATCACATTTTGTCACTGAATTAAATGTTTAAGCACGTAAACTGAATAATTTGAATGTTGTTTTTCTTTCAGCATATGCAATTGAAGATGAAGATGAAGATGTCATAATCAATATGATACAAATGAAAAATAGAGTAGAATACTCTTCCTTGAAATCACTTCAAACGTTTCAGTAAGCTGTGTTGTCAAGACTGTGCCTATTTTTTCCTCTTCTTTTTTTTCTAATTCAACACAAGAAATTGCTATCATGTTTAATTACTATAATGTACTTTCATACAATAAAAATCGGTTCAGTAAGTACTGTTCATATCACATTCGTCTCAGTTTTCTATGGGGGGGTTCTATCTAAAGCAGTGACACATTCTTTAATGTGAGGATTGATAGAACTAGCATACACATAAGAAGAAGAAGAGGAAGAAGAAGAAGTGGTATTTTGAAGATGTGGGATCAATATTGATTCCGTTTTTAAATGCATATGTTTTGATTAAATAAGTATACTGTATATATAAACAAAAATCATTACAACACCAATCAGATTGCTGCGTGGGTCCAGGCTGTCATATGCTACATTAAAATATATCTTTGAAAGAATACAGCCAATGTAAGAACCATCAGTTTACACACTCGCAGTACTGTACTCCCAGTTGCACTGCAGTGGTTGCTAATGTGCAGATCTACTTTCGTTTGTGACTGTAGCTGTGCTTGCAGTAAATATACACAACATATTGAGACATACAGTACAATTATGACTGCTCGCTGTTGTCCACATCCACTGTTATATGAAATGTATTTAACACACATTGTTACTGAATAATGATCCTCCTCGTTTGAATGCTGTGGTATTGCTGATCCCATCGAAGAAGGGCAGAGACCCAACAGTCTGTAAATAACAAAGATATGGAATGTGGATTTTATGGCATGCATAAAAGATAATGCTTAGAATTAAAGCTATGTTTAATGCTAAATATATACATCTATATTTAAAGCTATAATGCACTTTATATAAAAATAACATTCCCTGTGTAGTAAAAACATTGTGGACAGATCTGTTTAACTGTTACTACTTGGATCTATCTCTGATGAGACATTCTAATTACAGTTTACTTGCACTTATTTGATTGTGGAGAAATGCTGGGCCTGGTTTTAAAATGAATGTGATTTGAATTGACTTAGATTATTTTATATTATATTTTATTTGATTCTGTCATTTTCAATTAGCAAGAGAGGATGGTGTAACTTTATGCATCATCAGATATTAAGCGGTTTTCAATGTGATCTGGAATGTTATATTGTGAACTTGACTAAAATTACATGAATTTGTGGCAGTGGAGAATGGAGTAGCAGATTAATCTCCATACATTTTGAAAGATCTACAAACATCTGCAGTAAAACAATTAAAAAAAAATGATCTAGAAAGCCCTCAAGTACACTTTTCCGGGCCATTTTTACAAATATAAAACTTACCTCCCCGCCTCCATATGTAGAAAATTATCATCTTAGTCTATTTCATACGTATTGTCCACAAAAAAAACCTGTCTCCATGTCAGCACTGGTCCTGTCAGGTTACATACATTGTAAAGAAGACATCTTTATACAGCATTTCAGGCAAATATTTTTCTTTTTACTATATATTGTAGTACTTCATGAAAAACAAAAACAATTTTTTTTTTACATTTTATCTATAAAATGCTTTACCATTCAGTTTTTTTTCATGTGAGTGTCTTAATCATAACATAAGATTCTTATGTTCTTAATAATGGAATTCCAGCATCTGGAATACCTGAATCAATTCCTTAAATTCACCATTGCTAGATGGTTTATTAATTTTCCCCTGCAGCACTCATTTATAAGAGAACCCTTCCTAAAAATAAGGCTACTCAAGTTTTCATTCCAGTATTTACAAAGATGCCTTCTCACCTTGGTTTCTTTGTAGGCTCGCTTGACGAATGATGAAAAGGATAAGGAGAAAAGCGACAGCAGCTTGTAACACGGCATGTGCGACAAGAAAGATGCCAAGAAAGCCACATGTTACTCCTATAAATTAAAAAAAAAGAATGTCACATTGATTATTTTTTAAAGTGTTTTTTTTTTTTTTTTTGCAAAAGAACAGCTCTATCAAAGTGTTGGTCCTTGTTTCTCAACAACCAAAACAAATTAAAAATTGCATGAAATAGAAAACTAAACACGAGGATGCAATTTATATACTGTTCATTGTTTCTACTATCAAATAAGTCAGCAGTGATACAAAACAAAACATGATACAAACAGCATCTCACCTTGTATGTACACCTGGATGCTTCTCCTCACTATACTCTTACCATTACTATCAAACACTTCCACTGTGTAATTTCCACTATCATCTTGCTCAGCTCTGTTCAGTCTGATGGTGCCATTTACAAAGATCTCAATATTGCCATGATAGTCCCCGTAGTATGAGGGGATTGCATTATTTAACCTGGCAATACGATCATCTCCTGCCTTCCATATAATGTCAAAAAAGTTGGTTAGGTTCTTGCTTTCCATTGCGAGAACAACTGATTGTCCTGGTACCCCACACACGACTTCGTGCTCACTGACAATACCTGCTTCAATAGAAAAATAAAATGAAACACTAGTCAATTCAGAGCGCATAGTCCTGTTACCTCTTCTGAGCTGTCCTCTCATATTATTGACAAAGCAGGATTATCACATGCAGTAACACTGTGAGCTTCCCTCCAATTAGGACAGTGAAATGCTTTAAACAATCTGTTGCATGCAGGTAGTTCATAAAACGTAGCCTTCATTAAAATACAGATAATCATACAGTGCAGTAAATAATATATGTAAATAATATAATGTACTGGAAAAAAAAAAAATGACATACTCTGGATATATATATATATATATATATATATATATATATATATATATATATATATATATATATATATATATATTACATTTTAAAAAGGAAAACTGCCTATACAAAGACAACTTGCTTATAACAACAGCTTGTTTATGCACTGCTTTTTTCCATCCAGCTGAAGAAGGACTTGTAGTCTGAAACGGCCTGATATAATAGATTTTATTTTTCAATTATTCACATTTTTGTGAACCTACATTACCTTTTTTGATTTACACACACACACACACACACACACACATATATATTGCTTATGAAGACGCATATCATCTTCAGGTACTATCAATTTAAAAATGAAATGAACAAATTCAGTCATTTCGTTATGAATACAAACAAAACTTACCATGTAAAGGTAGCAAGAGAAACAGTTCAAGAAGTAGGCCTATACAACATGTGCTGTGGCAAGCCATCGTTGATAAGTACAAAGTGACCAAGGTCAGTTAAGCCATTGTATTTTAGAATGGAAATTGTTGCCTCATTATATATAATTTGGTGAAGAAGGCTGAAACTTAGTACCTGTATTTTTTTTTTTTAACCATCATATTATTAAATAGAAAGCTGTACTGTTATCTCTAACCACATCACCACAGTGTATGCTGCATCTATGGTCTCTGAACATACAGTTAAGTGCAAAACAATTATAGAAAACGGAAAATGTTTTTTTTTTTTGTTTGTTTTGTTTTTGTTGTTGCAAAAGCCACAGCTGCCTCGCATATAGTTCTTTCTTTCATATTCCCAGTTAGGTGGCAATTTAAAATGATTTGAGTTGAAGCAAAGTGCAATATTGAGTGGTTTTAAAGAACTTGACATTGTGAACATTTAATTTACCATTCACAGATGAGTGAGTAAACTGCTGTGTAGGTTAGTTCAGTGTTTTTTTTTTTTTTAATGGCTTGATTTTATTGACTAAATAGCCAGGGTTTTTTTCTGCAAACATGTTGTGACATGTTCAGCCACAAAATAATACAGTCCAGAAATGAAGTGCAATAATAAAAATCAATGGATTCATATTTTGTGGAAAAGTGGAACACAGTTTTTATAGCACTACCCTTATTCAAGCTTGTGGCAGGATGGCTCGCAGTGGTGAGGTGTGGTGACGTCACGGACCAGGAAGTAACTGAATCAAAACAATGGATGGGCGGGTGAAGCTGAATGCAACGGCGTTCAGCTGATTTATTAATAAACAAAACAAAATGAAAGATTTAAACAAACAACAAAACAGAAACAAAAGGGCACGAGGGCCAAACGAATAAACAGACAAACAAGTAAGTGTTGTGCTGGCTAACCCAGCACATTTTAGCAGTTGTTTTTATATTCTGTCTCCTGTCTATCTCCCCGTACCTCCTCTCTGTACACCCCAACCCTGCAGCACAGACAGCTGCAGGTTCTTATACTCTGGCCGAGGGGTTAACTAGCTGTTAATTATTTTATTACCCCTCGGCCACAGTCTGCACGCGTTTGGTAAGGATGCATGACTGTCAGGTAGTTAAATAATCAGTAGCTGATCAGTCATGCATACTCACGGGGTTTTTAAATTATAAATAAAAAAAACAATAACAAAAGACGCAGTGCTTTTATCCGCGCCGCAAACAAAAATACAAATAATAATAAATAGGGGCGGGACACTCCGCCACAAAGCTCCATTTGTCTGTCTTTGTCTACAGATTCATGTTTGTATCATCACTGAAAAGTAGACAAAGCTTTCTGACTGTGTAGGCCCTTGATCGTAGGACATACAGAAAAGGAAAAAAATGTATTTCTTTCCTTTACTATGAGATTTCAATACCTAAACCAATTAGGGCTGAAGTAAGATTTACACTATTTGCTGTTGAAGGTGTCTATATATTTCAGATATATCAGCAGAAATATGATCTGCGCTTGAAAATTTGCAAGCGTGTCATTTTACAACGGTGATGTAGGGAGGGCAGAGCGAGCTTCACCCAATGCTGCCTCTATGATACTGGGCTTTTTAACCTCCAAAATTTTAAATAAGGCTTTAATAATATCTGCAGTACTGATACACCCCATTTTAAACAAGGCTTAAATAATATCCCTCAGTAAGGGCGTATGGCACTGGCAGAGCTGCTGTGCTCGTGCCATGCACAGTGAGAGGTATGTGTTTTGGAAGGCCTGATCTTTCAAAGGCTTGATGTCTTCTTTAAAATGCATATAAACTGAAAGGACCAGTGCTGAAACGGAGATCAATGTTTTTTTTACCGGTAAAGTGTTGATCTTTTTGCATACATATTTAAACTTTTTTAATTTATGAAGGCTCAAAGTCAGTAGAGGACATAATTCAAATCTAGGATGGCCGCCGGGCAGAAAAAGTACCTGAATTTGGTGCGTTAAAACTCATTTTTACATGATTTTAGATATGTTTAAGTTAGTTCAAAACAAAATGTAAAAATCTATTTTGGATTTTGTTTGTTGAAGTCTAAAATTGTGTTAGATCACCCTAATTATAGCTGCTCTAGGCCGTCATGTGTATACTTTTAATTGTTTTAATGATTTTAGTAAGGTAAAGCCTAAATTACTTTCTGTTCTTAACTTACTGATCACTTATGCATGTCGTTTTAGTGTTATTGCAAACGTCCTTTAACCGCTAATCTTAACAAACGTATGGGAATGGTTACCACAGATTAAAGTTTCCGTGTCACATGTTCAAAGAAGAGCTGTCAGCCAGGTCTTCGTGGCTTTTTATTTCATTTTAAAAATGAACTGCACACCTCAACTGTCCTTGCTCATCTGCATTTACGCGCTGTCTTTATCAGGTATGGATTTTATTCATTTTTTAAAAATCATTTTTATTTATATTTTATCCAGTTTGGACGGGTGTCTGGTATAACTCACATCAGAATTCCAAACTCAATTTTTTTTATTATTATTTGTTTGTTTTTATGGTAACATATAGTTAAGAAAAAAGTAGACAACGGCATTTCAAAATACAATTAAAACTTTAGCAACTGCAAAACAAAATGTGTATTTAAGCATGTAGTTGCATTGTAACTACAGACCAACATGTGTAATTACTGTGTTATATCACCATAACTATGTTATTAAGAGACACTTGATTCAAAGTGTTGTCAAATGTATGTTAACTGTATTTTAAGTACAAAAGTAGTTCACATAATTGTATTAATTAATTTACCTCATTAAAATGTTTGCTTACTGCCTCAAATGTGATGTTCGTTCTACATTTTGAAATATATCCATTTCTAAACAATAGTCCCAGCAGTGTACAAAATATATTATTTTGCTATGTTGGCCAGGTCATCAATTATATAATAAAAGCAGGATGTCTTTATTTTTTTGTTTATGAAAAAAAAATCAGTAAAGTTTCCATGTTCCAAAGATATGTCACTCATGGTTGTCAGAGGAAACTGTGGTCACTAATGTGTGCTTTTATAATTTCCATTTAAGTTTGCACTATGTTCTTACGAAAATCAACTTTTACAAATCTTGAACCAAGGATTTTGCACTACACTAGTATGTGGAGACTTCTGCTGATCTATTTCAAAGATTTTTATTTGTTAAACCGTATAATGGAACCTAAATATTTATAATGGGTTAAAATACAACCAAGATAGAAGTAAAAAGGGGAAAATCCATTATCTACAGTAAAATAGATAATTGTTTTAATGTGTTGTCTTTATACACTATGAATGTACAATTTAAAATCACACATAATTGACAAGATAGAGGGTACAAAAGTGATTGTTATGTATTCAGCTACTGTAGGTATCAAAGATCTTCACCTAAGAACCGATCATTGAATTTTCAAACTGACCCATTTACCTGAATTGTTTACACGGTATCTGATTAAATTAATCTGGAGGAACTTTTTTTTTTTTTTCTGTGCCGCAGAGAGTAATGCTGTGCACCCTGTATATGCAGTAATGGGAGGCTCGGTATTCCTGCATATGGAAAAGAACCACACATTGCACTGTTCTGATCTAATGTGGAGGAAAGATGATCAGTGGCTGGTTAGGTTAAAAAAATCAGAAGTGACTTTTTATGGTAACTACAAATCCTAACGGATTAACGAACTAACGGGACCCTCCGAATTGATAACACTGAACAATCGGATGCAGGCAATTACAGTGCTGAGTACTTTGAAGATGGAACGAGTAACCATAAAGAGACCCACCAGTTAATTATAACTGGTATGTAAGTATTATATTATGATTAGACATTTTTAAATATAAACTACAAGTCATGTGTCATAGGTATATTTCACTGATTTGATCACGGAGGGATTTACAATAACTCAAAGTACTCTTGTGTAAGCTGTAATCCTGTGCGAGACTATAGTCTGAAACTTGCCGTAAGATGTTATCAATGTTTTAAACTGGATCAAAAATATGTCTTGCTTTTATTATTTATTTTTGTTAAGTAATGTTGTTTAAAATAGTGAAACATTTAATTTTCAGAAATTAATGTGTTGTTAAGTAATGATATGCAGTTTAAAACTTGATTCTGACTTCATTTAGTCCTCATTGTGCACCTTCATCATTGACTCTCTTTGAGATCATCTAGCTTTGGCATCTCTGAGGGAGATCCCTCTGCTTAATGGTGAAGGGTTAAGATGAAGAATTACACTTCCATACAGCCTTCATTTCCTCAGGGATAGTATAACTTAATTGGGAATTTGTTTACCATACATAATTTTCCTCTGAATATATGTGGCGGAGTGTCCCGCCTCTATGTATTATTATTTGTATTTTTGTTTACGGCGTGGGTAAAAGCGCCACGTCTTTTATTATATTTAAAAACCCTGTGAGGATGCATGGCTGATCAGCTACTGATTATTTAACTAGCTGACAGTCATGCATCCTTACCAAACGCGTGCAGACTCTGGCCGAGGGATAAAAAGATAATTACCAACTAGTTAATCCCTCGGCCAGAGTATATAAACCTGCAGCTCTCTGCACTCGAGGTTGGGTGTACAGAGGAGAGTACGGGGAGCGGAGAGAGCGAGTCACATTTAAAAAAACAATTGCTAAAACGTGCTGGATTGTCCAGCACGACACTTACTTGTTTGTTTGTTGATTCGTTTGGCCCTCGTGCCCTTTTGTTTTGTGTTTTGTTGTTTTGTTTAAATCTTTTGTTTGTTTATTAAATATGCTGAACGCAATTGCGTTCAGCTTCACCCGCCCATCCACTGTTTTGGTTTGAGTTACTTCCTGGTCCGCGACGTCATCACACATCACCACTGCGAGCCAGTCTGTCACATATGGTGTCCTGCGTGGGACCAACAACGCCTCCAACAGCTGGACCAGGAACGGCAAAGGAAGTTTTTTTTTGTGTTTGTTTTTTCGAAAAGTGTTTTTTGTGGGAAAAAAATAAATAAATAAATACAAATAAAATAAAAATGGAAGGCTGGAGAGACGGGTGCAGGGACCTGGAGGAGCTCCTCGGCAGGCTGGAGGACCAAGGCTGGTGCCTTGCCTGCGGGGTGTATGGGCACACAGTGGCTGTCTGCCCCTTCCAGGAAGAGGAGGAGGAACCAGCCCAAATGAGGAAGGTGAGGAGAAGGAGGCAGAGAGGGGGAAAAGTGAGGAGGAAGCAGAGGGAGCCAAGGTGGTGCACCATGTGCATTGCCTATGGGCATGAGGACGAGGACTGCCCAGAGCAGGAGCCAGGGGATGAGGAGCCTGCACGTCCTGCGCCTGAGTGGGAGGAGCCCGCATGTCCTGCGCCTGAGTGGGAGGAGCCCGCACGTCCTGCGCCTGAGTGGGAGGAGCCCGAACGTCCTAAGCCTGAGTGGGAGGAGCCCGAACGTCCTAAGCCCAAGAGGGGGGAGTCGGTGCGTCCACAGCCCAAAAGGGAGGAGTCGGTGCGTCCACAGCCCAAAAGGGAGGAGTCGGTGCGTCCACAGCCCAAAAGGGAGGAGTCGGTGCGTCCACGGCCCGAAGAGAGGGAAGTCGGGGCTTCCACAGCCCTAGGACCCAAGCTGCAGTCCCAAGATCCAGAAGGGGAGGAGTTACAGGCTCAACCCCCTGAATTTTTCTGGGGGGGAGAAGGGCAGGATGCTGGTGTTCCCCAGCAGCCTCTATTTATACTGCTGAAGGGAGCACGGCACACACCAGCCCAGCCACCACAGCAGAGGGAGCCACAGCCTCCCTCTGAGTGGCCAGCATCCGCCCCATTGCCACTGCCTCCACCACAGTCCCCTGCAAGAGAGGCAGAGCCGCACCAGTCCCCTGCAAGAGAGGCAGAGCCGCACCAGTCCCCTGCAATGTCAGGAGACTACACGCTGCTCCCACCTCCATCGCCAGGAGACTATACGCTGCGCCCACCTCCACCGCTTCCGTCACTAGGAGCAGAGCAGCAGGAGTTGCCTCTGCCTCCGCCACCTCCACCGCTTCCTCCACTAGGAGCAGAGCAGCAGGAGCTGCCTCTGCCTCTGCCTCCACCACCACCAGGAGCTGCCTCTGTCTCCACCACCACCAGGAGCAGAGCAGCAGGAGCTGCCTCTGTCTCCACCATCACCAGGAGCAGAGCAGCAGGAGCTGCTTCTGTCTCCACCATCACCAGGAGCAGAGCAGCAAGAGCTGCCTCTGCCTCCGCCACCTCCACCAGCAGAGGGTGAATGCCTGCTGGTTCCGCCTCCACCGCCGTGGGAGGACTGCTTGCCCCTCCCACCTCCACCAGCAGAGGGTGAATACCTGCTGGTTCCGCCTCAGCCGCCGTGGGAGGACTGCTTTCCCCTCCCACCTCCACCAGCAGAGAGTGAATACCTGCTGGTTCCACCTCCACCGTCATGGGAAGGACTGCTCCTGCCCTGCCTCGCACCACCCAGGGATGCCTGCCTCGCATCGCCTGGGGCTGCCTGTTGCTCCGCATTGCCTGGGGCTGCCTGTTGCTCCGCATCACCTGGGGCTGCCTGTTGCTCCACATCGCCTGGAGAGCCACCAGCTACAGGGAACGAGGGAGAAGTGGAGCTCCCGCTGCCGCCTCCATGGCCAGGGGCTCCCCTCCCGAGTTCACCTCCCGAGGGTCCGCTGCTGCTGCCGTCGCCTCCCGAGGGTCCGCTGCCGTCGCCTCCCGAGGGTCCGCTGCCGTCGCCTCCCGAGGGTCCGCTGCCGTCGCCTGGGGTCGCCAGGGATCCTGCTTCGCCTGGGGTCGCCAGGGATCCTACTTCGCCTGGGGTCACTACACTATGGCCGGAGCCCTACGGAGGGGAACGGACGGCCATGAAGAAAGGGGGAGAGGTCAGGAGACCAGCTCCCCCAGCCGCACTTTCGCGGCCGGAGATCATGTGGTCGGAGCCCCACGGAGGGGAACTGCCGGCCTTGAAGAAGGGGGGGGGAGGTCAGGAGACCAGCTTCCCCAGCCGCACTTTCGCGGCAGGAGATTGTGTGGTCAGAGCCCCACGGAGGGGAATTGCTGGCCGCGAAGAGGAGGGGGAAGGTCAGGAGACCAGCTCCCCCAGCCGCACTTTCGCGGCAGGATAGAGTGTGGAGGGAGCCCCGGAAGAGGGAGCTGCCGGCCACGAAGAATTGGGGGGTGCCAGAAATTCCACCATGGCCACCCCCCAGAAGCAACTTGCTTCCCCCTCTTCCAGGACATTGAGACTGAGGGGGGAGGTGGCCGAAAAGGCCATGTGTGCTGCGCACAAGGGGGGGCATGTGTGGCGGAGTGTCCTGCCTCTATGTATTATTATTTGTATTTTTGTTTGCGGCGCGGATAAAAGCGCTGCATCTTTTATTATATTTAAAAACCCCGTGAGGATGCATGGCTGATCAGCTACTGATTATTTAACTAGCTGGCAGTCATGCATCCTTACCAAACGCGTGCAGACTCTGGCCGAGGGATAATAAGATAATTACCAACTAGTTAATCCCTCGGCCAGAGTATATAAACCTGCAGCTCTCTGCACTCGAGGTTGGGTGTACAGAGGAGAGTACGGGGAGCGGAGAGAGCGAGTCACATTTAAAAAAACAATTGCTAAAACGTGCTGGATTGTCCAGCACGACACTTACTTGTTTGTTTGTTGATTCGTTTGGCCCTCGTGCCCTTTTGTTTTGTGTTTTGTTGTTTTGTTTAAATCTTTTGTTTGTTTATTAAATATGCTGAACGCAATTGTGTTCAGCTTCACCCGCCCATCCACTGTTTTGGTTTGAGTTACTTCCTGGTCCGCGACGTCATCACACATCACCACTGCGAGCCAGTCTGTCACAATATAGTAGTATATTTTCACAATGTATTCATAATGTATGATAATATAAAATACTTCAAATGTATTTCAGGCATCCTATCACCTGTATATGGAGCCATAGGCAACTCAATGTTTCTCTTCATGGAGAAGGTGTCCATTCTAAATATGTCTCAAATGAAGTGGGATAAAGGGGACTCCCCTGTGGCTGAGTTTTTTGAGGGTTCTGCCCCTCATTACTATGGAGACTATGGAAGCAGGGCTGAGGGCTTCAATAACGGAACCCTCAAACTGGACGAGACTCAGGAAACGGATACTGGAATTTACAGCGTAAACCTTTTTGACAAAGCGGGGAATAATATCTGCAGATGGATCACTTGGTTTATCACAATTGGTTATTATTATTATTATTATTATTATTATTATTATAATTATTATTATTATTATTATTATTATTATTAGCATACTATTGTCTGTAACTCCCTATAACACCTTATTACACATGTATAGATGGTCTAGTGCAGTACTACTGTGCATTTGTAAGTTTTTAAACAAATGGATTAGACAAATGGGTGATTTACAGTCCAGGTACTGTATACTTGATATACTTGTGTGTATGGGAAATCAACCTAAAAAAACTGCATGCCATTCATTGATTTTTAAATATTCTTAATTTATTAAACATAATTAGCTTGCTGTTACCACATTTAATTGAAAAGCATATTGTATCACCTTTGTCATTTTAGAAGCGTACATACAGTACCTATTTATCTTATTACAAACTGCATGAAACCTTCATGGTGAATTGCTCTATCACCCTCACAGGTTTTAAACACATATCATTTGGACAGAATAAAGAATAAGAATACTAGGATAATGCCACAAGGGGGCGCTGCTTGTCTTGATCTTAGTAAAGATAAGCCTAGTCACAGTACAAACGATCAGAGACTTCCAGAACCGTCTACCTACCAGATGTAATGCAGATGCTGTACATTATTATTTGTTTATTTAGCAGACGTCTTTATCCAAGGTGACTTACAGAGACCAGGGTGTGTGAACTATGCATCAGCTGCAGTGTCACTTACAATTACGTCTCACCTGAAAGACGGAGCACAAGGAGGTTAAGTGACTTGCTTAGCGTCACACAGTGAGACAGTGGATGAGGTGGGATTTGAACCAGGGACTTCCTGGTTACAAGCCCTTTTCTTTGACCACTGGACCACACAGCCTCATGTGAAGCTGAGTTACTCTTAAATGACCTGCACTTTCAAGCTGTACCATAACCAGTGTGAATAGTGCATCTAATGAACGCTCTGATTATCACTTGTATTTCAGATGTATTTTATTAAGTCACATTTTCTGTATTTTACTGTATCTTGTGGGCTTACGTTTGTTGCTCACAGTATTTTCTTATTTTCATTCTGTAAACAAGTCTACATTAAAATAACATTAGAATTGATCTTTTATTCGTCTTTTTTTAAACAAACTGATCTACAAATTAAACATTTGTCTACTTGAGTTTTTCCTTTATTTCTGTACTGCATGTTTGAAATTGTCTTATTAAACACATACTATGAGATTTACTGAGCACTTGCCCCAGCTAGTTTGAATAATATTCTTGTTGTTGTAAGATATCGTGGTTGTGAAGAGTTACTGTAAAAAGATATACTGTAAGCTTTAAAAAAAAAAAAAAAGACTGGTCAAAATCTGTTTGTACAGAGTTTAATGTTCTCGCCTGGGAATCACAAAGTCATCAGTTCAGTTTTCCCTAAAAAGGTTATACAACTGTGATTATTGTTATAAAATAGTAAATCAGCTATGATGCAAACACAATAGGAACTCTTCAGTTAACATTTGGAGTTGTTTGTTTCTTTGTTTTTAAACACTAAAAGGCCATATTCCAGAACTATTGGTGCAAACCTTGTTAAGAAAATCATGCACATAGATTCATATATAGTAATATCTATGAATACATTTATAATAAAATCTAAATGCAATGTTTCAAACAGAACCGATATAGCATTGAAGCAAATCAAATGAGTTCATATTGTTAGAAATGCTGATAGGACCGTCCATGAAGTGTTAACATTTTAAAGGGAACCAAACTTTGATTTCTTTATTATGTCCCAACATTTTGTTAATCTGAGCACACATGAATCTCTGCAGGACACATTATTGATTAGTTCATGTCTCTTTCTGTTACTTACTGAAAATGCTGCACTTCAGTTCGGGTTTCTACAATAGAATCTAATCAGTACACATGAATATTATAGTGGAGAATGGGGTGGAAATAAAAGACAGTAGCCAGCACTTGATATGACACCCGTTAAGATGTACCAGAAGTACCCGACGCAAATAAACGAAGTGCATGCCACACCACTGAATAACTGACTAACTGAGCGTCTTAAATTATTACAGTTTTAAACACAGAGTAATGACATGTTCAGAAATAAAGTAATAAAGTGTATTTTTGTTTTTTGTTAGTTTTATTTCTTCTTTCTAGATTCACTTCAAGATATACATAATTGTGGTGAGAAATAACACAAAGTACATTTCTATAGCAGACAGACGTCGGGTTTCTTTGTCAGTTAAAGAAAGTGTGAAATTAGGCAGCTTCTTTTGTACAAAATAATTGGACAGATTTTGATTTAAAACAATACTTACCAAATGAAGGTAGGAGGAAAAACAGTTTAAGAAGTAGATGAAGAATGTTTTTACAAGTGTTCATGGTCACCATCAGAGATAAAATAGAAAATTGTATCAATGAATTTGTTTGCAGCAGTCTGATCTTACCCTAATAAAAGTATATTGCTCACGTGATTGTTTTCCCTCTAACAGTACAGTACCTCCAGCAACGTCCTATAGATAAACAGGGAAATGTGAGTTCCCTAAACCACAAAAACTTCACTTTCTTACCATGTAGCATAATAAAAAGTGACTAGGAAAAAACAAGATAAATTGCAAATATTATTATTATTAGTGGAAGTCATGACCTCCAGGACACAGGTCTGAACTGAACCCCCAAAAGGTGAGCTTTTTTTTTTTTTTTTATCTGCATCAGGCATTGTGGGTGGTCAGGTGACCTTTGTTTAAAAGTTTGGCATGTGTATCAAGGGAAACAGTCTTCATAAAAACCTGTATACCAAAATACAATTCCTCTCTGGCCAACTGAAGGGATATAGATACAGTAAACTGTTATGGATTAAAAAAAATAGGCTGAAGCTTTACCCAGTGTAGAAATAAGAGCTACATTGACTATAAACCTACAGTAAAAGACTTTGCTCAGTGTTTGCCAGCCTCGTTTTAATTGAAACCAGTGATGTATAATATATCAGAATGTTCTGTGTGTTTAGTCTTACTGTGGTCTTTATATGTTATTAATCCATGCTAATGTGAATTTGATGTGTTTCCTCAGGTTGTACCTCTGTTGTAAGAAGCACTGAAGAGTGTTTTTTTTTTCCATCCTGTGAAGAATAGAGGCTTTCTGGGTTTTGTGGCTACAGCCTAGCATTAGTATGCAACACTGGTTACATTTCTGTTTCATTTTTCACATTCACATAGTTATTTTTAACTAATAGTATAATACACAACAGGGTGGACACAGATGGTTTTGGTTGAACTGGGTGTTCACTGTTCTTGTTTCACATGAGAACTACACGTCACATAGACTCACTTCTATGTTGATCTATACCACATTTTACAAAAGGACTGTAACTTTAAAATCTCCATTTGCTACAGAGAGATTTCTCACTTCACTTACTGTGTTCATGTTTTTGAAAAAGTCACCTTCACTTGAACAATGAACTCCTGTTTTCCTACGCTGCTCGTTTGGAGTATGTCTCTCATTTTTTCAGGTAATGGTTTCAATATTTCATTACTAAACACAATAATAACAACTTACGTAATATAACCTAATATAATGCAACTTTGAAAATGTCTTCCGGAATACATTCTGAAAATAATGCAGTAGGTGATGTGCAACTTCTAAATGTCAATGTAGTTCCAAACAAATGACATATTAGCATAGAAATCTTCAGAACTGAGAGAATAATAGTTATTAGGATGTTGTTACACACTTTGTTTATGTGCTGTTTTGTGTGTTGAGTAGCATACTCTTGTATGGATGTGGGGCTATGTCTACAGTTGCTTTATTTTAGGGATGTTGTTTTTTGAAGTTCTGGATGGACCACCTCAGATCCCTTTAAGTGTTTGCATGTACAATATGTATGTATGCAAAATGCAAAATGGTGACCATGGCATTAAAATATTTGGAAGAAGCTTAATTTGTTTGTTTCCGTATTTTCTATTTGAATTTGTTGCAATTGTTCGTTAAATAATCTGTTTTTCATAACCTTGTGACCTTTATGAATTGATTTAATAGTAGCTTTATCTGTCGCTGTTTACATTCATTGAAAATCTGTTAAGAAGGTATTTATATGTATTTATTTTTGTTCAACTCTTCATGATTTTAGCAAGCTGGATTCATTAATATATATATATATATATATATATATATATATATATATATATATATATATTATTTTGATTAAATAACCAATCGATGCATAATCTTCACTTTACAGTACAAAGTAATGACACATATGGATACCTGGGCGGTGCACTATACCTTCACTTGAATGTTGAAAATATCCTTAACAGTTCAGATTTTCTGTTGAAAAAGGACACCACTTTGGTATTTAAGGTTAATAAAGCTGTCAGTCAATTTTATCAAGAGTACAGAAACAGAACTGTAATCTATCCAAATGGAACCATCAGATTCAATGAAGCCCAGGCTACCGATTCAGGACATTACATTGTGGAGATGTTTGATGAATCCGGTACGATGTCACACCAAGCGGCTCATACTGTAATCATTATTGGTAAGTTGTTATTTACACACATTCTCAACTGTTTACATTTTCATAACAAGGTAAAAAAAGTATTTCTATACTTCAAACTGATGAAAGTGCTTAAAAAAAGAAAGTAAACAAACTCAACATCCACTTACCAATTTCAGGCCCTACAGCAAGCATTTTTGACTCTATTTTTGTTGTATGTATATATTAAAACATATCTCTCTCTCTCTCTCTCTCTCTCTCTCTCTCTCTCTCTCTCGTTCACATTGTTATATAGAAAGTGTTGTAGAAGGAGTGTTGGGGAGCTCAGCGCTTTTTCACCTGAAAAAAAAGACACATGGCACTGAAATGAAATGGAACAAAGGTGGTGCTGTTGTGGCTTCATTAATTAATGGTAACCCTCGTTACTTTGGCTATTATAAAAACAGAGCAGAGATCTTTGCGAATGGAATTTTAAGGCTGCACAAGATTCAGGAGAACGATTTGGGGATTTACACAGTGAATGTGACTGATAAAGATGGAAACAACGCTTACACAGAATATGCTGAATTACTCATAAGCAGTAAGGTTTTTTTATATTTTTTATACCATTCTACAGCATCTATTGTTATAATTTAATGTAATGTATATATATGTAATGTTATATATATATATATATATATATATATATATATATATATATATATATATATATATATATATATATATATATATACACACACAGTGCCTTGCAAAAGTATTCAGACCCCTGACCAATTCTCTCATATTACTGAATTAAAAATGGTACATTGAAATTTCGTTCTGTTTGATATTTTATTTTATTTTATTTTATTTTAAAACACTGAAAGTCAAAATCAATTATTGTAAGGTGAGATTGGTTTTATGTTGGGAAATATTTTTAAGAAAAATAAAAAACTGAAATATCTTGCTTGCATAAGTATTCAACCCCTGTGCTGTGGAAGCTCCCAGTTTACACCGATGAAAGAAATTGCCCTAACGAGGGCACAATTACCTTACCATTGGCCTCCACCTGTGAACCATTAAAGTTGCTGTCACATTTTCTGGATAAAAACCCCACTGTTGAAGGATCATTGGTCAGGCTGTGAATCTGAAGGAAAATGAAGTTAGAGATGAAGTAATACAAATGCATAGATTAGGGAAAGGGTACAAAATAATATCCAAGTGTTTGGATATCCCAGTGAGCACAGTTGGATCAATAATCAGGAAGTGGAAGCTGCATCACACCACCCAGGCACTTCCAAGAAAAGGCTGTCCCTCAAAACTCAGCGCTCAAACAAGAAGGAGACTTCTGAGAGAAGCCATAGAGAGGCCAACAATCACTTTGAAGGAGCTACAGAGTTCAGTGGCTTGGAGCGGAGTAATGGTGCTCCAGTCAACCATATCAAGAGCTCTGCATAACACTGGCCTGTATGGGAGGGTGGCAAGAAAGAAGCTGTTACTCAAAAAGTACCATCTGAAAGCACGTCTGGAGCTTGCCAGAAAGCATGAGAGTGACCCAGCTGCGATGTGGGAAAAGGTTTTGTGGTCAGATGAGACCAAGATAGAGCTTTTTGGCCAAAACTCAAAGCACTATGTGTGGCGCAAACCTAACACTGCCCATGCCTCAAGACACACCATCCCTACAGTGAAGTATGGTGGTGGCAGCATCATGCTGTGGGGATGCTTCTCATCAGCAGGGACTGGGCATCTTGTTAAAATTGAAGGAAGAATGGATGGAGCAAAATACAAGGAAATACTGCAAGAGAACCTGCTTCAGTCCGCTAAAAAACTGAAGCTTGGGAGGAAATTCACCTTTCAGCAGGACAATGATCCCAAGTACAAGGCCAAAGCAACATTGGAGTGGCTCAAGAACAAAAAGGTGAATGTCCTACAGTGGCCCAGTCAAAGTCCTGATCTCAATCCCATTGAGAATCTGTGGCACTATTTGAAAATTGCGGTCCACAAGCGTCGTCCAACCAACCTGAACAACCTGGAGCAAATCTGCCAAGAAGAATGGGCCAAAATCACTCCGACACTGTGTGCAAAGCTGGTACATACTTACCCCAAAAGAATTACAGCTGTTATTGCAGCGAAGGTGGCTCTACCAAATATTAATGTGTGGGGGTTGAATACTTATGCAAGCAAGATATTTCAGTTTTTTGTTTTTCTTAAAAATATTTCCCAACATAAAACCAATGTCACCTTACAATAATTGATTTTGAGTTTCAGTGTTTTAAAATAAAATATCAGACAGAACGAAATTTCAATGTACCATTTGTAATTCAGTAATATGAGAGAATTAGTCAGGGGTCTGAATACTTTTGCAAGGCACTGTATGTATATATATATATATATATATATATATATATATATATATATACAGACATGCTCAAATTTGTTGGTACCCCTCCACAAAAACAAAGAATGCACAGTTTTCTCTGAAATAACTTGAAACTGACAAAAGTAATTGGCATCCACCATTGTTTATTCCATATTTAATAGAAATCAGACTTTGCTTTTGATTTTTTATTCAACATAATATTGTAAATAAGAAAACAAATGAAAATGGCATGGACAAAAATGATGGGACTGCTAACCTAATATTTTGTTGCACAACCTTTAGAGGCAATCACTGCAATCAAACGTTTTCTGTAGCTCTCAATGAGACTTCTGCACCTGTTAACAGGTAGTTTGGCCCACTCTTCCTGAGCAAACTGCTCCAGCTGTCTCAGGTTTGATGGGTGCCTTCTCCAGACTGCAAGTTTCAGCTCTTTCCATAGATGTTCGATAGGATTCAGATCAGGACTCATAGAAGGCCACTTCAGAATAGTCCAATGTTTTGTTCTTATCCATTCTTGGGTGCTTTTAGCTGTGTGTTTTGGGTCATTATCCTGTTGGAGGACCCATGACCTGCGACTGAGACAGAGCTTTCTGACACTGGGCAGTACGTTTCGCTCCAGAATGCCTTGATAGTCTTGAGATTTCATTGTGCCCTGCACAGATTCAAGGCACCCTGTGCCAGGCGCAGCAAAGCAGCCCCAAAACATAACCGAGCCTCCTCCATGTTTCACTGTAGGTATGGTGTTCTTTTCTTTGAAAGCTTCATTTTTTCGTCTGTGAACATAGAGCTGATGTGACTTGCCAAAAAGCTCCAGTTTTGACTCATCTGTCCAAAGGACATTCTCCCAGAAGGATTGTGGCTTGTCAATATGCATTTTAGCAAATTCCAGTCTGGCTTTTTTATGTTTTTCTTTCAAAAGTGGAGTCCTCCTGGGTCTTCTTCCATGGAGCCCACTTTCGTTCAAAAAGTGACGGATGGTGCGATCATAAACTGACGTACCTTCACCTTGGAGTTCAGCTTGTATCTCTTTGGCAGTTATCCTTGGTTCTTTTTCTACCATTCTACCATTTCCTCTTGCGGCCGCGCCCAGGGAGGTTGCCTACAGTTCCATGGACCTTAAACTTCTTAATAATATTTGCACCTGTTGTCACAGGAACATCAAGCTGCTTGGAGATGGTCTTGTAGCCTTTACCTTTACCATGCTTGTCTATTATTTTCTTTCTGATCTCCTCACTGGTCCATGTTCAGTGTGGTGCACACAATGATACCAAACAGCACAGTGACTACTTTTCTCCATTTAAATAGGCTGAATGACTGATTACAAGATCGGAGACATGTGTGATACTAATTAAAGAAACTAATTAGTTTGAAATATCACTATAATCCAATTATTTATT
The DNA here is from genome assembly GCF_902713425.1 of Acipenser ruthenus. NCBI lineage: Eukaryota > Metazoa > Chordata > Actinopteri > Acipenseriformes > Acipenseridae > Acipenser > Acipenser ruthenus. The sequence continues at coordinate 19,113,897 of NC_081210.1, read as the reverse complement.
ACCTTTTCTAAGGGGTTATCAACAAATGCGTCCAGACCATTTTAGAATATCTTTGTAGAATAAGCAATATTTCATCTCTTTTCACAGCTTCTTTGCTTTATTCTATGACATACCAAAGGCATGCAAGGACTTTTCAGGAGGAATGAAGCATTATTTCAATGAGCTGTAAGGGTACCAACAAATTTGAGCACGTCTGTATATATATATATATATATATATATATATATATATATATATATATATATATATATATATATATTCAAACACAAAATGTCTTGTTTTCAATCACTCAACAACACCCACAGTACAGTAATGTTCTAATGATCAACAAAATGAGAATACGTTAAAAAAAAAAAAGATGTAAAGCTGGTACATTCGTATCTCAGAGAAACTGGAGAAACGGATAACGACATAGAACGTCTGTACAGCACTGAAACACTACGTTTAAAAAAACGGACCTGTACTGCTGAACCTCGTCTTCTTTAATATTCGCATCACAAGGGTATCCATGTATTATACAAAATAATAGATGGGCCTCTTCAGTGAGTTACAGGAAAACTATTCCATCTCAGGTTTCTGTGACCTTCGGTCTCGTAATTTATGACATCACAGAAACCCTCAATGAAATTATTTTCCTGTAACTCACTGAAGCCCATCTAAATATATATATTGAAGCGATCCTGGTTCCCAGGCGCATCACACAGGGCGAGGCAATCCACACACAGGCGGAGGGCGGGCGCGAACCCGGGACCTCTCGCACTAAAGCATAGCTCCGATACCGCTGTACAAAAGAGCCAGCTCCTTTGTAAGGAGCATATATCAGGCTTATGTCTCTGTGTGTGATTACGTCACCTTCCAGCCCTATTGCTGCCTTCCCCCGTGCACACTACAATATATATATATCTTTATATATATATATATATATATAAAGATTCATGCCAGTGATTTGGTGAAGGGTCCTACACAAACAGCTTTTCATTTCTATGATGGCTCTTGTGAAGAGGGAATACAATGAATCAGAATACATTTGTTTCCTCAAGATTCCACAAGTAAAGCAGTATGTTCAGAATTCCTTTAAACTCTTTGTCATTTAAATCATTACATATGAGTTGCACAATCTCCATCTCATTACCTTTTTCTTTGCTTTAAACAGCAGACCGAGTCTTGAGTATTTTCTATATTTGAACAAAACAAATGTCTTTGACTTGTTTGTCAATAAAATACCTTTTTAATGTTGAATTGAACTAGAGAGGTATGCGTTGGCACATTTATTTATTATTGTTCTTCTGATTACTGTACCAGTGATACCTGTACAGTAGTTTAAATACATATGAAGACTAATTACTGTTCCTGATGTTGTGAGTGTTGGTTAAAACATTAGCAATGTGTGTGTTCAAGGACAGACACATAGCTTGTACTGTTCATTTGCAGATATGTCTGTTTGGCATGTTTTCAATAGAAGTTTCAAGGAAGCAGTCATTCTTCACATAAACACAGAGCCTGCTATTGGTCATCCTCATACTTTTGTACTTTGCAAATCGTATCATACATTTGCTTTCTATAATTATGCCTGTTAATTCAAACTTATCCTACTCCTTTTTAAACTGCAGACCTAACAGAGTTACCATGTGTATATGGAGCCACGGCCTGCTCAGTGACCTTCTTTATTGAACACATGGATGGTAGAAACATTTCTGATGCAAAATGGAAGAAGGGAGAGAACTCTGTAGCTGAGTTTAAGGGTCCTACCCCTTGTTATTATGGAGAGTATGGAAGCAGGGCAGAGATCTTTACGAATGGGACCCTCAGACTGGATAGGACTCTGAAAACTGATACTGGAAATTACAGCGTGGAGTTCTTTGATAATAAAATAAAACAGAAATGGATAACTCAGTTATTTATCATGGGTAAAGTATTATTTGATATAATAAAATATATTTGAATATATTATAAAAAATATATTCAAATATATTACAGCACACTGAAGCCTGGCCTGACACTTGTGTTATCCATATGGAAATAAATTTATATTTTACATATATTAAAAGCAATATATGTTACACGTATATGCCTCTTTTTATTCATTTAGTTTTTATGAGTTACATATTTGTTCATATATAAATTATATGCAGATTGGTTATGAAATTGGCGCGGGTATACAGTATTTGTCATATAAGGATTTCATGTGTTAGTATATGTAACATACAGTGCTCTCCATATATGTTTTATATAATCTAAATATATATTTTTTACAATTCAAATATATGGGATTTTTTTATAATTTAAACATATGCCCTTCATTTGGTGAACATTTTATACAAATTTCTACATATTTTCATATATTATCCATTATCTAAGTAAGACAATGGATAACATATATTTTCATGAAAATGTGTTCAAACTGGACATTTAATAAAATATTATTATACATTTAGATTAAAGAAACATAACAATCCAAAATACAGTAAGTGTTCAGTCCAGCACTCGAATATATGTATGGATATTTGATGTATCTGTAACATATAAAATGGTTACACTGCATATATTTATTATATATTGAAAATATGTGTTTTTTCCACATGGGCTAGTAGGGTATCCTTGCTTGTGTATTGCTAATTGTTCCATACTGAACCATACAGTGTTTGTGATGGATATTTATTTATTTATTTATACATGTGTTTATTTGTTTCAGATCCAGTGTCCCAGCCTGTGTTGAAATATTCCTGCCTACCCGATGGGGAAATTCAGTTTTACTGCTCTGTAGAAAACGGGAGTGACCCTGTATTCCAATGGAGTTTAAATGGAAACACTCTAGATGGAGATAGTGTCTTCCATAGTGTTAGAAAACATGTGCTAGTTGTGTACAATGATTCTGGAAGTTTAGTTTGCTCTGCTCAAAACCATGTCAGTAAAAAGCAAAGCGACCTTGTTTCATTTACCTGTGCAGGTAAGAAATGTTAAACCAATAGGGTGTCTCACTTTGAAGACAGAATATACTGCATATGTAAGCAATAGCACACAACATGATTTGCAGTAGTTAAAGCATTACTGCACACCCTGGGTGCATTGTAAGGCACAAGGTGAAGTCATGTGCCTTCAACCACCAATCATAACATTTGAACTCTGATGTAGATCCAAACTGTAGTGCCTTCCTGCATGGTCATGTGATCACTAACAACCAATCTGAGCGCTTAGTTTGTCCCATGACTTTTTATAGATATATATTGAGACTTGAAAGGTAATTTACATAACAAGAAGAATCTTAAGTGATTTATTTTTCTTACTCTAGTTCCTGCTGAACTGGGTTTTTTTTCAGAAGATGATCCTGTAGTTTTTTTTTTGTTCTACTTGCATATTCAGCCCATTTAGGTTGTAATGTGACAGCCAGACTCAGTTCATCGCTTGTATTTTAGCTTAATATTGCTATTCTAATGACTGTAGTAGTGATAACTGTAGCTGACATAAAGCAACAATTGCATGTATAGCTGACCATCTTTCGCTATGCAGTAATCTGTAATATACAGCCAGTTGAGTTGCACATATTCACCTGTTTGATCTTCTAGAAAGATATCAGGTAAGGAGACAGCTCTGGCTGCAGAAAGTAATCCAATTCAAATATAAAGGGAAGAAAAAACAAGTGTGTATGTCTCTCTTTATTCCTCAAATCACCATATGAATGTGAACCGAAGACTGCAGAGGCTTGCGCTGTTGTACAAGGCATTGTGTTTTGTTTTGCAGGAAGGCACAGGATGAATTCAGTTATATGGTATGTGGTTGCTGTCATTGTTGGCATTGCAATATTTGTCTTCATCCCAGCTGTAGCTATGCATAAGCGGAGCAACACCAACCCACAGCCCCAAACAAATTTAAGTAAGAATATACTATTTTTTTTTAGTATACATATTAAATGTATGCGTTAACAAAGCAGACTGATGATTCTTACCATATGATTCAATGTGACTGTTTTTGATTTAATTGTCTAGGAGTGAATGTATTGCTGTATGTAAAGCATCAGGTCAGTTTTATAACATTGAAAAGACACTTATGGGTTGAATTCTGTATTATCAGGCTTTGTATTGATTTTTTTTTTCAGTGCTTTTAACTCCAGTCCCACAACAAGAAGATGAAATGCCTGATCACCCAAGCCCTCCAGAAGACAGAGTGTGCACCACGGCCACTGAGCTCTTAACCTTCACATATTAGAGATTCACACTGAATGACACTTTTATACATGCATTTGTTTTCATTTTGAAATGTAATGTAATTATCTTTTTAATGTTTTTAATGTGTTCAATAAACATTGGATGGGAGAAAACCCCCTCACATGTAAATATGGGCTTATTTTGGTGATTTATTTTTTTGTAAATAGCTTATTTATTTTGTACCAGTACTTATTCACTCCTATATTCTACAGTATAAATGTGCATAATTATTCCACCGACTATATCAACGAGAGTATTATCTTTATTTTTATATTTAAATGTGTTTATTTTATGTTAGTGTTGTAAAACGTGTGTTTACTGAACCCACAACAGGGTTAACTATGAGCATTAGATTCCTGATTGGCTGTTAATTTCTATGTGCAGAATGTCAGCTGGGAGCAATGCTTATTGGTCAGTTCCCATCTGACATTCCAATTGATTTGACTCTGAACACCTTAAAACACAGGTAGTTCAGAGTAACAGGAGAGGATGAATCTCAGTACCTGAGAGGTAGCCATCAACAGGAGGCTGTACAACCCTCATTACACTTTTTGTGTGCAGAAACCAGCCACACTATTTTAAATATGTATTTTTAAAGCTTTTGTTTAACCTTTTTGTTTTATAATTTGTAAAATAAGTTAAAACTGGCATTTCAACCCTGTATCCAGTTGGTGTGTCAACCATTGTTATTATTATTATTATTATTATTATTATTATTATTATTATTATTATTTATTTATTTCTTAGCAGACGCCCTTATCCAGGGCGAATTAAAATCGTAAGCAAATACATTTCAAGTGTTAAAGTACAAGTAATACAATAAGAGCAAGATAAATACAATGACTTTGGTTCAAGCAAGTACAAGTGTGACAAAATACAATTCAATAATACAGTAGATAACAGTGACAGTGATAGTTAGATCAAGATATGATTAAATACAAAATACTACAGATTAAACACTTGGCAGATTACAGTACTCTGAAGTACAGGATTAATTGCAGTAAAATAGGGGGCAGATAAGAGCAAATAAAGCACCTTTAAGGAAGGGTGATAGTGACCCAGGGGAAAAACAGAGGAGTTCTACAGGTGCTGTCTGAAGAATTGAGTCTTAAGGAGGCGCTGGAATGTGGTCAGGGACTGGGCGGTCCTGACATCTGTGGGTAGGTCATTCCACCACTGTGGAGTGAGGGTGGAGAAGGAACGGGCTCTTGAGGCAGGGGAACGTAGAGGAGGTAGAGCCAGTCTTCTAGTGCAGGCTGAGTGGAGAGGTCGAGTGTAGGGAGAGATGAGGGTCTGGAGGTAGCTGGGTGCAGTCTGGTCAAGGCATCTGTAGGCTAGTACAAGAGTCTTGAACTGGATGCGAGCGGTGATCGGTAGCCAGTGGAGTGAGCGGAGTAGTGGAGTTGCATGGGAGAAGCGAGGCAGAGAGAACACCAGACGGGCAGCGGAGTTCTGGATGAGCTGGAGCGGATGGGTGGCGGACGCAGGGAGGCCAGCCAGGAGGGAGTTGCAGTAGTCTAGGCACATTGTGTTATGAAGGACAATGTGAAGCCTTGCGTCCTTACACATGCTAACAACACAAAGTGAAAAACTGAAATACAATACATTACAAAATTACACTCAAAGGATAAACCATAGTGCTTTTTTAAATGCTACCGAGGAACAGAAATACAAAGGGATAGATTATCAAAGCTTCACATTGTTAATAGCAGCTACCAGAAAGTGATAAACTTGTTAGTAATCTTAAGTTGTTTTGTATTTGTTTAAGAATTGTAACTGGTGGTTTATATATTTATGTATTTAATTTAAAAATTACATTTTGCTAATAACAGCTTGGGGTAAAAAGCTTTAAAAGTATGTCTTTAGATGTATTTTTTTTTTTAGTATTTCATGTTAAAGTAATACTAACATAATCTAAAATAATGTGAAAAAACAAAGCTTTCATTTTTGAAATACTCAAAATATATGCAATATTAAGAGTAGAACCAAACAAGGAAGAAGCAAATGGCAAGATTATGAACAATTGAACTAATGCCGAGTCCTGTACATGTGCAAAATTATGCAACAGGAGGAGAAATGAGTAAACCACAATTCACCCATGAAAAAATCCCAGTTAGATAATTTCTGAGAACCCCAAGGGAGACAGTGTGGTGCCTCTGAACATGTACTTGCAGTTAAGGTGCTCACTGCATTCAGATATCTGAAAATAAACTGAAAATGAATGTGTGTGTCTTGCTCATTATTATTATTATTATTATTATTATTATTATTATTATTATTATTATTATTATTTTGTATGCACTTTTTTATGTACCATGTTATCAACTTATATTAGACTGCTTGCAGTAGATTCCTTGTCATCTTATATCTTTCACTCTGAATAAACCACATCATAATTTTTGTTTAGAGTTGAAATTTCAACTCTAAAGATAGAGGCAGCCACATCCATTTATTGAGTTGTTTAATTTGGGACTCAATGCATTATACATAAAGATGATATGCACCTGTTTTAGGCCTACATCCTCTCCAAACAGAAAGTGAAAGATGGTGATGTGTATTTGTGGTGCCGTTTTAGAGGGTTTTAAAATATAGTTTTAGTTTATTCCAGCGGTATTTGGCAGTGACCACAGTAGTCAACTTGTTGCCAACAGTAAAAATGATTTTTTTCACTTTTTTATATTTGTTTCAGTCAATTCTAAATGTGGTGATTTAAATGTATGTGTCATTACCTCACAACACATAAATATAATTCTGTATTACAGGGTATGTAGTTGGTTAAAATAATTGGAAATCATAATGTTTTGTGGTTGCATTTAAGTGGTAGACTTTAGAACAAGATCTAATACATTCTACTTAGTAATAGCACCCAATATTGGTTGAAACTAAGGGGTCAATTCCTAATGCGTCAGATTAACTTTGCGATAACTACTTACTTAGAAAAAGAAGCTGCACGCTTTGTCACTGATGCCTGGTCACTCTTGTTTATTGTAAGGCAACTGTCTTGGTTGCTAAACCCAGAAGACTATGCATCACATTAGCAGGAGTTTTGAAAGGTATGAGTGAAGAAGATAAATAAACTCATGCCTCAGTGTATTTATAGACATGCACAGTATGTACAAACACACACCACACACACCACACACACGTAGATATATATATATATATATATATAAAATAAAAAATGCACATCAAAGCTTTTATTAAAAAAAGGTGCTAACCAATATAAGGCACTTTGTACACTAACGAATGTATCTACAACGTGATAAAACAGTTCTTAGCAATGGTAAACCAACCATCTATGCACACCTCGCTTAATTGTTGATATATTGTGAAGTCGTGACTGGTCGCACACTAAAAAAATCTCTTCTATATTCTTTTTTGAGACATGACTACTGATGTTGTGCAGCAAAATCTCCTTTTATTAGCTTAAAAACATTTTGATTCAAACAGAACAAAGAAAACCACAAGTGTAGCTATACAACAATTGCTAATGGGAGAACATATAATATAATATTAAGCAATTAAGCCAGGTATGCATGGATGGTTTACCTGTTTTATGACTGTGGAGACATTCTTTAATATGTGTGTATATATATATATATGTGTGTGTGTGTGTGTGTGTGTGTGTGTGTGTGTGTGTGATTATGTTTTTATTCTGTATAATATGCAGTTAAATGAACAAGCTAAATAAGCCAGTGCATGCTTCCATTAAAATGTGCCATTCAGTGCTAAACGTAGTGGCATGAACATTCATTAATGAATTTCAGGACAACAGAAATACTACAATCCCTTAAAATGATGCGACTAACCTACAGGCTATGATACCTCTATTTACAATGCAGAGAGTGGCTAAAATATATAGAATTGTTTAATTAATAGTACGGTTCTCATGATGTGTGACATCCCAAATATTAGCACAGACCCTCCTATATGACCATAAAATGGCACCCACTGGCGCAGCACTTATAAAGTTTGTTGTAAACCCATGCCAAAATAAAAAAGAACAGGTCAAGTGAATTTCTTTCAGGAATTTCTGTTTTAAACATAGCCATGTCAGATATAGTGGACTTTACTGCAACACCTAGCAGTGTGGTTTTAAACATAGCCATCTTTGTTTTACATGCTTATTATACTGTATCTTGACTACTGGGATTTTAAATAATGCTTGATGACCACAGGCAGAAGTTGAATAAGCTGCAAGTTTCCAGTTAAACAGTTATATGCAGCACCACAGAACGCCTTGTGCAGGCAGCAAAGTGTTTGATGCTCGCATTGCAACACAAAACAAGTACTGTAAGTAAGCAGAAGCAGGTTACAGAAACAGCATCTCAGATGTGTGTGTGTGTGTATTTATATACTGCATTTTCGTGTCTGTAAAAGTAGCAACGTATAAAGCCAGAGGAGAGATAAGTAGCACGGTTTCTATTTTTAAGTGCAGTGAACATGAACAAAGGGCCAACTGTTCTCAAGAAAAACCTTTCGCTTGTTTTTCGAACAGTGCTTTGAGGTAAGATCAGTCTTTATCAAAACCGTCCCTGCAATATTATTAAGCAAAAGTATTTTGCACAGGTGAAATGTAAATTTAGTTTGATTATAATACGCTTTTTGTTTTCTGGTCCCTCTGATTTTTTGTTTGTTTGTTTCTGATTAGCAGTCATATTAAGTGTGGTTAAGCACGTAAAGGTACATCATTGTAAAAACCACAGCTAACTGTGGTAAAAGACAGACAATTCAGACAGTAAGTATGATAAACTTATATCATGGTATTCTATTTACATTAAATACTTTGCAGCACATTTTAGGGTAGGTTGGTCACACTGGTACTCGTAGTTCTGGTATTAGTTGGGCTGAAGTGCAAGGGCACTTGCATTTAAATGCCATCAAGAAATACACACCACATCGTATTTGCATGTGAATCCATTTGCAAAGTATTTGCACTTGACAGAATGAATTTGACAGATTTCAAATGTATTTAGCCAATGCATTTGAATAATCTATCAAATGCATTTAGCAAGTGTTACTATTTAACCAACTCCAAGTACAATTAATGATACAGCTATTAGTGAGACATTGTTAAAGTAATCGCAGGGTTAATTGAGAACTTACAAGTCATTGCAGGACACATAACTAATTACATGAGCAGGGTGATTAAAGACGTTTATTATAACAGGTAGTTTGAATTGGTAGAGAAAAGCTTCCATGTTTGCAATTATTGTTGAGGAGTTTCAGTATACAGTATATGCAAATGCAATTGAGACTTCACAAATGCAAATGCATTTGATAGATTGTTCAAATGCATTTGTGAAGTCTCAGCTGCATTCGTATTTGCATTTGTAAGATTAACAAGTGTTTGCATTTAAATGCACTTGAACCCAACTCTGGTTGGGTTTGGTGTACTTGGTTTGTTTTGGGTTTCCTTTTCACCCAGTTCCTGCTGTCAGATGATTCATATATATGGTTACAGTACATAGTGTCAGTTTGAAATATCATATCCTGACCTCTTAAATTATCTTTGAATGTGTTTACAAATAATGTTTAAATGTAGTTTTCCTGTAGAGAACAGGAAAGTGGACAGTGATCTGGAAAGTGGTGCAAGTGTATTTAGAGGATATGAGTGAGAAGGAGCTGAATTCACAGGGCATAGGTATTGAATGTATGGAATAATCTCAGAGCTGTGGTGACAGTTCAAAGCCAGTAATATCTCATGTTAATCAATATGAAAAAAACAATTAGAATTGTATTAAAGGTTAATTGAGTATGGACAAAGCATTTAACACACTGTAGATTTAACATTTAAAACACAAATTTGACAATTCAGATATATTTAAACACACTATAAATTTGCTATTTACATATAGTAGATACAGATTGTTATGTTATCTTATGTTATGCTATTCATGTCATACATCTAATACTATCATTATTCTTTAAATAAAAGTAAATAAATAAATACACTCTTATTCACAGTTTGGGGTGGAATGACTTAAGTAACAAAATGACAACATCAATCAATCCTTGATTTCCAGGGCCCCTTGCATGCCAAGTCTTCACAACGTGTACATCAAAGATCAAGCTCTGTGATGGCAGACCACAACATTGGATTTACATAGCAGATCTGCAACCCTGCTGTTTTGCCGACAGGGAAAAAAGAAGCATGTGTATATAAAACTTTCTTTTACCAGTAAAAAAATAAAAATAAGCACATTTTAACTTAGATTTTATATTGGTTTATATAAAGATTTGGGTGCATAAAACTTTTTTTTAAAACTCTTATTTAATCTGGCCAACATAAGTTTTGTAACACTCAAGACAAATTAACTCCTGTTTTTTGTTAGTCTAAAAATCTTAAGTATGTGCTGTTAACTCACAAATGAACAAGGCTAACTTTGGCTGCTGTATGTTTATCTATTTAGAGGCAATGAGATCCCAGCAGGAAAAGCTTTTCAATTTCTACACAGGTTTAATCTTCATTTCAAAATCTTTCTTGAAGTGTAAATCACACTTTCATCTGTATTTGGTTTTCTTGTCAACTTGTTTTGTCCAGTGTTAATATGGGCATAAACAATATTGTACTCATCTGTTGAAAAAAAAAAAAAAAGTTGTTTTGCTTGAAATTTAAGAAATAAATGTACAATTCATACTGGAGCTCAAGAATATTGTATATTGATTAATTTACAGCATGTACAAATTAAAACTTTGTTTTTAACGTCAAACAAACTCATTACGTAGATTTGCATTTGCTTCAGGACAAGTGCTTAAACAACAAGTACAAAAGCACATTTTCTAAAAGGAATAAAACCATTTTAATGGTATAAAACTAGCAAGACACAATCTAGTTGCTGCTGGACACAGGTATATTCTTGTTCTAAGCAATGCTAGTTTTATACTGTTCACATTTTTGTATTATTTTCAGAAAATGTTCCATTGCCCTGGACTTCCTAATGATAATTTAAGTAAGACAGTTCTAGATTTGTGCTCATCAGGGTCTGTTAAACCAGACGCTTGTCAAAGTAACCTAATCCTCAGTGGTACAGCAACTTGCCTTTTTCTGATGTGTTCGATATATCCAGCGCCGCCATGGCCCTGGTCTCTCTCATATCGACATACTCTTTTTCTGATGTGTTCGATATATCCAGCGCCGCCATGGCCCTGGTCTCTCTCATATCGACATACTCTTTTTCTGATGTGTTCGATATATCCAGCGCCGCCATGGCCCTGGTCTGTCTCATATCGACATACTCTTTTTCTGAAACAACAGCGAAACAAAACAGCATTTGAGATCTTATACTTTGAACTCAGAACAAGAGAATGGCTGCAAGCTGAATAACATCTAAGTTATTTATACTGCATAATAGCGTTATTTTTAACAGATAATGAAAACAGATTGAACTTTGAATGAAAAACCTCCCTTCAGGTGAAGGAAATTGTTCATGTGTACAAATGTCAAATAATTCAAATAATCTTACCATCTTACACAGCTTCCCAAGAACATGTGTATAGTATACTGTATAACATCACAAATCCTTATTAAAAAATACATCAATATCACCTTGAATAACCTGCTTTTTTAATTCATGGCCTATTTGTCTTTTAGGAGCTGTTGCCCTCATCTATTCTATAATACATTTTGTGCTATGCTGTTGTTATGGTAATTGTACTTTTAGAATGTTATTTCCCATTGCCTTAAACTCATTCACAAAAACATCTATTTCCCTTTCTTTCACTGAATATACCTTACAAAGACATTACAATTAGACCGCTTTCAAAGAGAGATACTTGCCTAGGTCTAGTGTGTCTGCATCCAATTCAGAAATCACGACTGAGGAGGAATCACATTTCTTCAGATTCATTTCGACATATTCCTCTTTAAAATAATTTAAAGAAAAACTAAACATATTTAAAAAAATCAAAACAAGCACATAAAGAAAATCTGAGACTACTTTTAACCAGCACTGTAGCTGAAATGTAAATTATTTGTCTATTTAGCAGACACCTTTATCCAAGGTGACTTACAGAGATGAGGGTGTGTGAACTACGCATCAGCTGCAGAGTCACTTACAACTACGTCTCACCCGAAAGACGGAGCACAAGTGACTTGCTTAGGGTCACACAATGAGTCAGTGACTGAGGTGGAATTTAAACCAGGGACCTTCTGGTTACAAGCCCTTTTCTTTAACCACTGGACCACAGAGCCTCATTAAAGAGTTAATGGATAACTGGGTAATGACAATTAATACTTTAAAAGATTGCATATACAAACTATATCATTTAAAAACCTAATGCAACCTTTGCAGCTTCACCTCTTGACGCCCAGGTGCCATTTTGCACTTTGTACCTTTTATTAAGATCAGTCTGGTTTGTTTGTTTTCACTGTGGAAGCTTATCTGTAGAAAGTTTGATGAAGCACACAGGCTCTTTTAATACAGATCCTCCTCTGGCTTGTGAAATAAACAACTCTCTTCCTGACTTGGAGCTACTTGCCTTCCAGTTCTGTGGCCTTGGTGGACGGGGGACTCTGCTCCTCGGTGTAGCTCTTCATTTCTTCCCTTCTGGTATTATTCCATACCATATATTGCCCTATTAAACCAATAACACATATATTAAACTCGGACTGACCAAAACAGTATTTGTACAATATTTAAAAAATGACTTATTCAGAATGTTTGCTAAGGTGATCAATTGGTACGGGAACAGTTAATAATAATAATAATAATAATAATAATAATAATAATAATAATAATAATAATAATAGTAATAATAATAATAATAATAATAATAATAATAATAATAATAACACTATGTAACACAATTTTTGTTCCTGGGTAGTAAGTGTTATTTCTTAATTGCTTATGCCTCAAAAGTATAGAAAATGGCTATTATTCCCCACAAACTTTGCTTTTGTGACCAGGACAGTGATATTTTGAAATGTACCTATTTCCAATGAGAAAACGGGCGAATTTGTGTCTTTTCGTTCACATAAAGTCAGAAAAAAACAACATATGAATCCAAATTAACATGTATTTATACTAAAGTAATACAAAAATGACTACAAAAGATTTAGAAGTGAGTAGTTTTTCGAGATTTACGATTATACTGTAAATCACTTTCACGAATCAGCCCCCAAATGTAGTCTCCCATCATGTTCTCGTTATACTGTCCTTCATTGACAGCTCATCCAGGAGCCTCAAAGCCGTGCTGCTCCATAATGGTAACAAGTACCCGTCTCTTCCCCTGGCTCACTCGGTGCACCTCAAAGAGGATTACAACAGCATCAAGACCTTGCTGGACGCCTTAAAGTATGATGAGTACGGCTGGGACCCCCGGAAGGTGCTGATGCCACCACTGCACATCAAATTGGGCCTTATGAAATAAATTGTCAGAGCTCTAGATAAGGAGTCGGCAGTCTTCAAGTACCTTCAAGACTTGTTCCCTAAGCTGTCTGAGGCAAAGGTCAAAGCCGGTGTCTTCGTCGGACCACAGATAAAGAAGATCCTGGAGTGCAATGAATTCCCCAAGAAGCTCACTAGTAAGGAGAAAGTGGCTTGGAACAGCTTTGTCGCAGTGGTTCGGGGCTTCCTGGGCAATCACAAGGCCGAAAACTATGTGGAGCTGGTTGAGACTCTGGTGAAGAACTATGGCACAATGGGCTGTAGGATGTCCCTCAAAGTCCATATCCTTGATGCTCATCTTGATAAATTCAAGGAGAACATGGGAGCGTACGAGGAGCAAGGCGAGCGCTTCCACCAGGATATACTGGACTTTGAACGCCGCTACCAAGGACAGTATAACGAGAACATGATGGGAGACTACATTTGGGGGCTGATTCGTGAAAGTGATTTACAGTATAATCGTAAATCTCGAAAAACTACTCACTTCTAAATCTTTTGTAGTCATTTTTGTATTACTTTAGTATAAATACATGTTAATTTGGATTCATATGTTGTTTTTTTCTGACTTTATGTGAACGAAAAGACACAAATTCGCCCATTTTCTCATTGGAAATAGGTACATTTCAAAATATCACTGTCCTGGTCACAAAAGCATTTTCTATACTTTTGAGGCATAAGCAATTAGGAAATAACACTTACTACCCAGGAACAAAAAAAAAATATATATTTGTTACACGGTGTAATTTGAAGTTATTTGCTCTTGAAACTATAATTTTAAAGCCTTCATTTCAAAAACATGCAACCTTCATGGACCCTGTATTTCTGATTAGAAATGAACTGCAGAAATGCATTATTGCTGTTCTGGTGTTGGGCAGACTGCTTGTCCTAAAGGTAATCTACAGAGGCAATACAATTGTATAGTCATGGTTATAGAGCAGGCATGTACTGTAACGGAACAAACAGCAGTCAACCAATCATGATTAGTGGATGAACTGCATTGTCTTTCCGTATGTTAAGGGAAAAGTTTTGTGTATTATCAGTGGCAGCCTTCTAGCAATGGTTCGTAAAAAAACAAACCTAGTATACATATTACAACCAAGGGGGAAAATGAAAGAAAAAAAAAACATTAAACATCAAAGTTACTTCTCACCTTTATTTTGGTTTATGGTTTTTAGTTCTTTTAATATAAGCATGAAAATGATTATCACGAAAGCTCCAGCAAGACATACCACTGTTGCTACTCGACCTGCTGTAACCACAAAAAAAACCAGTAAAAAAAAACAGTACAAATTATTTATGTTAACTGTACTGTAGTTTATCTTGACAGCTCTCACTTTGTCATATTTATATTTTCATGTTTTTCTGATGTTATCTATGTGCAGCAACATAGCAAGGGAGTACTTCAATTCTATGTAATACATGTATATCCATCTTTTCTAGTTTGTTTCTGAAAATGATAACATCACATCAATTCTAAATGCACATCAATTCTAGATCTTCCATAAAGCATACATGTAGTGTTTCTTACCTGAGCGACTCCTTTTCTCAACAGCAACAGTGCAGATAAGATGTATAAGAACAGTTTCCTGATCATTTGTGTTTTTACTTGGCACTTCATTCCAGTGGAAATATACACTGTCCCCCTCCTCTACTGCGCAGACCAGTGCTGCTTCACCAGGCATCACACAGGTAGAGTTTTCCTCAGGCTGGGAGACTGTTTTGGAAAAAGACCATTTGTAATGCAAGACAAGGATTTATTCCTATTATTAATGTTGCTGGTTAAGAACTAGATTATTTTAGAAACTCCTCTTTTCCATCTGGACACTTATCACTCTTCCTTAAATGCACTTTACTTGCTCTTATCTGCTCCCTATTTTACTGCATTTAACCCTGTACTTTAGAGTACTGTAATCTGTCAAGTGTCGTTTAATCTGTAGTATTTTGTATTTAATTATATCCTGATGTAACTGTCACTGACACTGTTATCTGCTCCGTTATTGAATCGTATTTTGTCATATACTTGTACTTGCTAGAACCGAAGTGATTGTATTTTATCTTGCTTTTAATTGTATTAATACTTGTACTGTGATTCTTGAAATTTATTTTTGTTTACGACTGTAAGTCACCCTGGATAAGGGAGTCTGCTAAGAAATAAATAATAATAATAATAATAATAATAACAGGGAGAGTACAATGAAGGGACAAAGCAAACTACACTGAAACAGTAGCAGTACATGAATACAATACAATGTTTCATCATTGGTTGATTTCTGCTCTCATTCACTGTTATAGAATAACCTAACCTGCAAGATGACACACCTTAATACAGGTAAGTACAACATGTAACTCATTATTAAGAATGGGCATAATAAAACCTCACCTTGTGTGTGCAGATGGATGCTTTCCTTGAGTATATTTATCCCTTCCTTATTAAACACCTCCAGCAGGTAAAGTCCAGTGTCATTGTTATTAATCATGGCCAGCTTGAGGGTCCCATTGGGAAACACCTCTGCTCTGTTTTCAAAACCAAAATAAGGCATAAACCTTCCATTTTTAAACATCGCCAACTTTTGGCTGTCCTTCTTCCACAACAAATTAGTACAATTCCCATTCGCTAGTTGAAGGAACACAGGTTTCACCCGACACTGAATCACACTTTCTTTACTGTTTTCTCCAACAACTGAAAAAAAAAAGAAAAACAGTAATCCCATGACCTTTGTTTATGTCTACTACCTGGGACAGAATGAATTGTTGAAGGGCAGGGTGTATTATCCATATACTTGTAATATGTCTATATTCAAACACCTAATGGCATATATGATAATATACTGAATGGATAAAATCCAAGACAGTGTTGTCTCAAAGTACACTTGATGGGTCCTCTAGTTGTAGCTATTTTAGTTCAAGTGCTTTGGTCTTTCCTTGTTTTAAAGTCCTGTTTTTAATAATACATTCAGTTCCACTTCCACTCTGATTGTGACTTCAACCTAATGTGTCATTCTGCCCGGCTCCTGTTGCTGCGAACCCTTTGTGACGTGTTCCTCTAGAGCAGGGTTTCCCAATCCTGGTCCTGGGGGACCCCTGTGTCTGCTGGTTTTCATTCCAACTGAGTTCTCAATTACTTAACTGATCCCTTAATTGAACTATTCATTCGCTTAATTAGACCATTTTTTAATTGTTTTCAGCTTTTAAACAGTTGGGGATTTCAAGTTAACTATAGAATTTTATAAGTAACTTGAAATTGGCAACTTTTTAGGAGCTGAGAACAATTACAATTATTAGTTCAATTAGGGGCCAATGCAAAATCCTTTTCTGAGTGTCTGAGGTGAATACTTTATAAGAAAGTCTGTTTTAACTAGAGGGATCTGCAATTGAACCACATGCGCTTTGTCAGGGACATGACAATTGAATACATTTCAAGTTTAAATAATGATAATAATAATAAATAACAAATACAAGCTTACTCAATTCCTCTACATGCAAGATCAATTGCATGCAAGATCAGCACTATTTCAATTTTGCCTTTACTGGTTGGTTTCAATAAGCTTTTTTTCTCAGTTTACTTTTTTAATAAGCAAGCATGAATACATGAAGCATTTTTGTGCTGAACCCTCCAAAACTTCATACTGATTGAGGAAGACAGAGAAACAAATCTGTAGGCAAGACAAACAGTGAGGAATAGCTTAATGATTTAAAGAGCTAATTAAATAAATAAAAACAAATAGAGAACAGCAGACAAGGACACATTGGAAATACAAGTGAACAGGATATTGGTGCAAGATATTAGCAACAAAAAAAATAGTCATCCTGATAACAAACAAACAAAAAAAGGGTGTACATACCTCTCTGGATCTCAAAAGGGAGTGCTGAAGCTCAAAAACTAGGACCACATCATCAATTTGCGGCATAAAAGCAAGTACATTTCTGATGATGTGAGTTACTGAATTTATAGCAGCATTTTTCAGACAAAATCTTCTTTTTTGTATATATTTAACGCAGTGGTGTTTTTAGACTGCTTTGCTACTGAATACTAACCAGCAAAGACTATAAAAACTGCAAGACTGTCCAGCTACCAACCCCTTTAACCCATTGTTTATCTATTCATACCATGGCTGAAAGGGGGGCCCCATTTGTCCACCAAATGGTCACAGAGGTAAGGCCAGCTCTACTATATATATATATATATATATATATATATATATATATATATATATATATATATATATTTTAAGTTCAGGAACAAAAAAATATTTACCTTGTGTGAACAGAAAACAAAAAACAATCCATTGTGAAAATCTTTGATTAGAGCAGATCATTATTAGGTCCTGTAGAAGTAAAAGATCTTACAAGCAACAAAAGCCTTAAACTGCCTTCTTAAGGATCAAAGCAATCAGTCACTCTGACAGCAAGTAACTCTGCTTGGTAATTGTGGCTGAGGGAGTGGTCACAAATGGAACGTTCAGTAATATTAAAGACATTGCAAACGTCTTGTAAAGATAAACAGGTAATTATATATTTGAACTAAACATGAGAAAACTTAAAAGCTTTGAAAAGATTTATATACTGTATTGGAAAATAAGGTGCTTTTCAAAACTGTTAAAGATAAAGCTCTAACACGTAAATGGTTATGAAGTACACGGGATTTAAGATGACTGTACATATACATGTACTACATAATATTCTTAGTATAACACATTGTTATAACACATATTGTAACAATATGCCATTTATAGCCCCATTTGTAGTAATTTCTCCAACTGATCAGCATATACTCGAGCACTGCACCATAAAGCTGGTCAACATGGAGCACTGTTTTGTTTGTTTGTTTGTACGTTTGTTTGTTTTTTATTATTTTTGTATGTTATCTGTTATAAATTGTGCTGGGGAGGATGAGCATTAGTAAAAGATTGTCAGCTAATCAAAATACTATTATATCATCAGTGATCTAGGTTCTGCTATGCTCTGGAACCCAGGTGGTTAAATGCTTTAGAAGTTCAGGATGTTACCGTGGTGGTGCACAGTGTCTATTCCTACCACACCAGTCATACAGTAAAGGGAACCCAGCAAAAAACAGCACATCACTTCCCCTTCACTGCATTTCAAACTGATCACTTCACACACAATAAGGAGTGCAGTTGGCATACTGTTTGAATGGGTTCTTTTCCTTCATGGACCTAAAACTTGAATATAGTCAATGCTCAATTGATTACCAGCCTCCTCTCAGGGGTTGTTCAGTATGTTTCACTTTTATAGTCAGCTAAGCTATAACTACTGTAAGCAAGACAAATACATTTCCTGTTTTAAGAAATTCCTAATAAGACTTTTTGTAGATAATAAATATAAGTAATTATTAAATACAATTTGCACATCTCTTGAAGAAATGTAGTAATTTGTGTTGAATTATCTGTCAAGTTCCCTATAAGGCACGTGTCTGGGGATGTGTTGATTCAGACTGAAATCGAATTTTTGTGAATGGAGTTCTGTGCAATTGCATTGGAGCTGCCCGCATAAAGAAGACATATTCTAAAATAACATATAGAAACGTATACTATATATGAGCAACCTACAGGGTATCCAACCACAGAACCCTTGAGATCTATTATCTCTCTACTTTTTGTCCTTGTTTTCTTCTTATTTAAGGCATTCTTTCTAGTTTGTTTTTTAAATGTTCATCCCCTTGTCATTAATATATTGTGTTGCCCCGAGACAACACCGCACTGTTAAGGCAGTAAAAACAAAGCACACACAGTTAGGTTCAGTGCTTTGTTACATAGCAAAAACCAAACTAGAAAGTGTATATTAACAGTACATGTATAGGCCTTCATGTTTATTTATAAGAAACAAATGAACTACCAAAAAACAGAAAATGAATAATTAGCTTGTAAAAGTTTGCTAAGTTATACTGTATCTCTTGGGCAGTAAATCAGTCTGAGCCATCCCTATATTTGTTATTTTAATTGGTGAAGAACTCTAGAAAGCAATTGCTTTCTGGTGAGAAGACATAGATTGCACTTTGAGCACTTAAGAACATAAGAAAAGTTTGGGAACAAGAAAAGCCATTTAGCCCATCAAGGTCTGTCCCTTGGGGGGGGGGGGGGGGGGGGCATTTTAAATTGCCTCACCACATTGGTGAGATACTTTTAATGAGAACTCCAGTATAAGCGTGAGGTCCTTTTCAAAGTCCTCTTTCCCTATTTCCATCCTATTTTATACTTATAACCTGGATTATTATGCTAGGATTATACATTTTTGGAGTGCCTTAGCATCCTCATATCTTTTATATTCCCTTCTTTTCTTTTATTATTTATTTAAAAGATTATTAGAAGATTATCTATAGAAAGTTTTACGTTTGTTTGAAGTGAACTCATTGCATTGCATGACATAGTGTTCCAGCAACACATAGGCAATATGCAGTTTGGAGCAAATCACATTTCATAAATTAAAATAGAGGGAGCAATTAAAAATCTCAGAAGCACACTGAACTGTAGCTTGTACTGAAAACAGGAACATTTCTTAACTCTTTGACATACTATGCCCTTTACAAGTCCAGCTTCTTGAAGGACGGTACCACCTCCCCACATTTCATCATAGTTTAACTCTGGTCCTGATTGGATTGTAAAATATGTTGCTTACTGACAACATCGTGCACTGAAACTTAAATGTTATCATCTAGGTGAGAGATTTTGATAAAGTTAAACTTTATTGCAACAGCATGCAGTAGTGGGTTCTTGTAATGTACTTGCATAGTAACTACTTAGTAACTACAAGTGAATTCATATGAATTAAACAATAACATTGTAATAAGGTTAAACCCCTCATTTAAATATTATAATGTATTAATTGTAATATGAAGCAGCTTATCATTTTTTATTTTTTATAATGTTCTACTAAGATAATATTATTATTATTATTTATTTCTTAGCAGACGCCCTTATCCAGGGCGACTTACAATTGTTACAAGATATCACATTATTTTTACATACAATTACATTTTTTTTTACACATTATTTTTACATACAATTACCCATTTATACAGTTGGGTTTTTATTGGAGTAATCTAGGTAAAGTACCTTGCTCAAGGGTACAGCAGCAGTGTCCCCCAGCTGGGATTGAACCCACGACCCTCTGGTCAAGAGTCCAGAGCCCTAACCACTACTCCACACTGCTGGTTTAAAAGCATTACATTTGGTATAACAGTGTTATAGATGGCTTACTGAATTAGAAGTGAGCAGGGTGTTTGTCATAATGAGGGCTTCTGTTTTTTTATTAATTTCATTTTTCAGTGCTTATTTTTTTTTTATTTAGCAGACGCCTTTATCCAAGGCGACTTATAGAGGCTAGGGTGTGTGAACTATGCATCAGCTGCAGAGTGACTTACAACAACGTCTCACCCGAAAGACGGAGCACAAGGAGGTTAAGAGACTTGCTCAGGGTCACACAATGAGTCAGTGGCTGAGGTGGGACTTGAACCAGGGACCTCTAAGTATTTTTAGGGGGTCCTAAAAAGGGGGGGAGCAACTTATACACCGGTGTGACCTATAGGCTTTTTCCTGTTGTCTCAAAAAGGGGGGTGGGGGCGACTTATACACCGATGCGACTTATACACCGGTTTTTACGTTTGTTTTTATTTCGGATCTTTCGCTTTTTATATACTGTATGAAATTATTGTTTTCGGTTATTTTCTAAAATTCTTGAGCACTGTTTTAAGTTCCACAAGCGTGTAAATACTCCCCATGGAACTGTAATATTGCTTTAAATCTCGTGAGAAAGAACAATTCTCCGCTCCAGTAATTGTGATCTAATTTTAAACCTCACACTCATGTTACAATCCTCCAATAAAAATGTAGGAATGTGCTGCCACTCAGTAGTTGGGGTGGGTTTAAAGTATTCAGAACAAATAAATGCAAGATACTGTATTTTATTTTATTTTTTCACAGGGAAAGGGGTCAAATCAATGAATTGAGCGACCATTTCCAGTGTTTTTCCGGTGTTTATTGGATAGGCACCGATTTCATTTTTTTTTGTAACCGAAAATTAGTAGCCCTAGTCATAATTCACCATTGCCACCTAGAGGTGTATGTGAAAGATTTTAAATAAAACACGTGGTAGACAAAGCATGTGGTAATATACATTTATACAGGTCACTAAAGCACTATTTTAAAAGGGTCATATACAACCATCCGCAGTTCAGATTGTACCATTGGGATTTGTGAAGTCTAGGGGCAGAGGTCATTCCCTAGCTATCTGTGCAATAGGTATTATAGGATTCCCACCTGATACAACCTAAATTCCTATGTGATTCAAATTAAGTTTAAATTTTCAGTTGAGGTTCTAATAAAGAAAATAAAGTCTGAGAATCAATGTATGCTAATGATTAAGAAAGGCTTGTGGCTAATTATTATTATTATTATTATTATTATTATTATTATTATTATTATTATTATTATTATTATTATTATTATTTAAAGCATACTCAGGCTTATTGTTGCCATCTACATATTTATTATAGGTCAAAACAAGGGCCAAGTTAAAAACAAAGGTGTTTGCAAAGATTTGCTAATGGCCAAAGTGCAAATGTATTGTAGCTCCCCTTTATGGAAAGTACACAATATGTGAGCATGCATTATAGACTAGTCTAATTACTTTGCCGTGTCGTTACAAGTGCTTGGTCAAATACCACCTTTTATGATTTTCTAATTTAGTCATTGTCAATTTAATACAAACATTTTTCATTTTCCCTTTGTGTGTTTAAACATATTTTAAATTTCAGCCTTGAGGGGACTCTTAACCTCAAAATATATTAGAGTCTGCAACCTTAATAAGCCACACAGTATTTGGCAGTTTTTTGTTTATATTTTTTGGTAGTGGAAGGATACTGTTTAAAACTGGATGCGTTTGGTAGGAAACTGGGACTGTTCCAATAATACAGGGACTTGTGCCATACTGTAGACTGTGATCAAATAAGGTAATACTATACAGAGATCTGATCCTTTCCATAAATACATTAAAAATATATATTAAGTTCTGTAACTTTCCAGTACAGAATATTACTAGAGTAGTAAACAACGGGCAATGTAATCCCTTACTGCTAGTGGCCTAGCTGTTAAAGTCACTATTTTAATTGGGTATAAATAGAAATGTAACCAGTTACAGTAAGAGGAAGTGTAAAAATGAACCGGAAAGTTCCATCAAAGCTTTTTGAAATTGCATTTAACAGAGAACTGTAATCACAGTACTCTTTATATTCACATATATTGTAGTTTTACTTTTGGGAACAATCCATGAGATGTCCTAAGAAGATAGAAAATCTGCAACTCTTTAGAAAAAAGCAGGGAAAGGGGATAGATTCGGTACATACTGTACAGGCCACCCCCCATTTCGGTGGGAAAAAGATTCAACCCTCCCACCACCCTTAGTCAGGATTTGGGGTGATTTTTAACCGTTTCAGAGTCTGAGAGGTCTTGTCATTATACTGTCTCAATTATCTTAATACTATTATTAAAAACAAAGGTTGTAACCATGTACAATCTATAACAAATAAGTGTGATCACTTTCACTTTCACTTAATAAAACCGAGTTTAAATTACGATGTGTGACTGCAATGGAGTATTATTTTACAGCAATCAACTTCAGAAAATACAAGAAAGGTATACAACACACATAAGGAAACACATCTACTTAAATTAAAAAAAAAATTAAAATAAAAAACTTTATTAGTACACCTAATGCAATTGCTTTGCATATTTTAGATGAAAAACTTTACATGTAAAAAGAAAAAAAAATTAGCAGGGCTAATGCTTATGTCAACTAGAACTGAATAGAAGCTCCCAAACTTAAAGCCAAGCAACTTAAAACAGACTTAACAAAATACATAAAAAAGACATCTACTGGTTTTGGCACAAATGTGCCTTCATTAGGATAGTATATCAGATTCACTCAGGAGTTCTATATTAGTTCCAATTAACAAGTCAGAAACAGTTTTTTAAACCGCAACTACCACATTAACTTAATTAATGTGATATACAAACATTTATCAATCATCCATAATTAATCACAAATGATCAGCTTTTGGTCATTAATACAATTTCATAATTAAACCACTAAAATTCTAAAGTGCTAAAATACATACAGGGAAGAACTCTGCTATAGGAAAGGGCTGTAATCCAGTTTGATGTGCTATTCTGATGAATGCGCATTTGTGCCGAAACCGGTAGAATGCTATGCCTTTTAAAAAAATATATGATAAAGAAATTATTTCATATTCATATTTTGTGTGTGCTATAAATTTGTTCTTTGCATGTGCAAGAAATTGGTTGGATGTTTATTCCGCTTGGCAGCACCTAATTAAGGATAATGATATAGACTTTCTGAATAATGCTTTTGCTGGAGAACACCTGTAGCGCAATACGGTTCATTTATATACTGTATATATATATATATATATATATATATATATATATATATATATATATATATATATATAAATACAGTACCAACCAATGCCTTCAATTATATATTTATTTATTTGTTAATAGCAGCATAAACCACGCTGTCATCTTGTTGATTATTCTTGTCTTTCTCCTTAACTTCATCATAAACCACAGATTCGTCATGAATAGGTTTCTTCTTGTCCTCTTTTATAACAACCTGGGTGTAAACCAGCTCACTGTCCTCTTTAGGCTTGCATTTGGATTTCTTTTTTCCACCTTTTTTAACAACCTGAGTATAAACCTGGTCATCTGTTAAAAAAAAAAAAAAAAAAAAAAACATAGATATAAAAGCAAATAACTTCCAGTGAACCATTCTGTTAAAAAAAAAACAACCTCTGGACGCACTGGTAAAATCTGATCTAAATTCGCTGACCACTGGAAATACTGAGAAAAGAAAAAAGTTTTTATGATGACTGTATAAGAACTGTATGAGATGTGTGAAACATGTGATTTAAATAAGAGCTCAGAATTTCACAAATGAATGATAGTTTTGTGAAAACAGTGGGGTCTTTAAGTGTTGCTGTATTGTTTGTTGGAATCTACCCACGAAAAAGGCACTGTTTTTGTTGATTGTATCCTCCAACGATAACACAAAATGATCAAAAGAAAAGCATCTAGGCGTATTGTTCAAGCAATACATCGTTAGTTTATATGTTTTCAAATCCTCACCACCCGTCCACTCGTTTAGATTAACATACACATGTAAACAAGTGAAAAAGTGACCTGTAGAGATACTTGCCTTGGATTGCTGTGCTTGCAGTCTCTGGTATCATTGTGGATAGGGAAGCTTGCTGTTCATCACTGCTGTTTTGTGTAATCACCGAATGGGCATTCTCTTTATAACAAACAAGAAGAAACTATTATCTTGTGTTTCTCTCTTTTAAAGAAAAAAACTAAGAATATTTTTTTCATTGCTTAAACATGGAAGATTTGATTCTATCTATATCTGAGGCACAACATGCCTCAAAAGACACATGTGGGTGTTGTCTAGCACTTTTGGCAACATGGCAAGAAACCTTCAAATCAGGATGCGTTGTTGTGCATAAAAAAAAAAAAAACCTCACCCTTCCTTTTTTTATTCTTGCACATGCACAAGAGTGTAAATGAAAGCATGACGATCACAAGAAGAGCACTTCCACCAAGGACATATTTAAGGATATCTGTAAATAAATAAAAATATTGAATGTGTATGCTTAGAAATTGTGTTTGTGCTAAGTATTTACCAAATTGTCAGTTATCAATACTGTATGTTGGTGTGGGTTTGCAGAGGTGCATTTAAAGTGAGTAAGACGGAGAAAGAAAAAGGTCAGGTCATAAAAGACACATAAAGGGGAGGAATGATGATCACAAAATAGGTTCACCACAAACATATGTCAAGGCACTAGGAAATATGAAATATATATATATATAAAATATAACTCCACCTGATTATATACTATAGTAATTTATTAAAAATGGCATGCAGAGGTTTTCATGAGTTGTGCATGTTTTGTAAGGTGTGCAGTAGAGTTATTCTAGTATATTATGGTGTTTTAGATAAGGTACTAGAGTCATGTCACGTTAAACGTACCTCTGCAAACCCACCATCAGACAGTATTGATAAGAGTGAACATCTGGTATATACTGCACAATCACTGTAAACCACATAGCAGGTGAAGCCAGATGAGTGGAATGGTCACAGGTTCACAAAGCTTCTCCACAGCAATGCAAGCAAGATCCCAGCCAGTCAAAGAGAAAACCAGAAGATCAATAGAGCCATCATTAAAAAAAAATATCTCAACATTGGAGCACTTGAACTACTTTAAAAACCTTTGTATAAATCTAGGTATTTTTAGGGGGGTCCTGAAAAGGGGGGAGCGACTTGTACACCAGTGTGACCTATAGGCTTTTTCCTGAAATTGTTGTCTCACAAGGAGGGGGGGACTTATACACCAGTGCGCCTTATACACCGTTTTTTATGGTAGTTGCTGTTTGAAATCTCCTGTGATCTTCATGAATGTTTAAAACTGATGTCTAAAATAGTGTCTGTGATGTGACCTAATGAAACGTATATGATATGAAATGTCACAAACATCTGTGAACCTTTAGAACAGTACATCTGTTGTGTACCTTCATTTCCATATAATTGCATTGGACTGAATACTTAAATACATTTGAGAATGTAAAACTTAAACATTATCTGTAAGATATTTAGACAGTCAATAGACTTCCAACACATCTGTAAATGACTAATCCATACAGTAATTGCTACCTAATCAATATGAACTGAAATGAATAAATAAAGAAATAAAGTACCAGCATCCTCTGCATTACTGGCATCACCAGGCTCTGTGGTTAAATTACCAGAGCAATTTGAACAGCAGGTTTGTAGACTGCAAAATGCAAACCCATTTGTATATTTTGTTATTATCATGCTCTTATTGATTAAGAAGTGAAAAGCCCCTCCTGCTTTGTCCCCAGATAATTTGATAACCGTCCCATTCTCCAGGGTGCAATGGAAGTGGGTCACTAGACTGGGCGTGGATGTCAGATTCATCTTGTGTTCAGAACCTGGTAAAGAGAAATAGATTCAAGTTAGTGATAAACTGTTCTCCGTGCAGGTTCTGCTGAAGAATGGAGTTGGAGGTGTCCGTGCAGGCTTTCTGTTTTGGGAACACTGTTGTTTATTATTACTTGTTAGTTTGATATTTTTTAACCTATTTGAAATTGCTGGTAAAGACACCAAAAATGCATATGCTACTCTGAAAAAGCAAAAATAAATATAGAAAAAAATGCCCTTTCATGTGGTGGTGTGGTGCTATTGTTGTGTATCATAATAGGTCTCTATATCAAGTGTCGACCTCTGTTTACTGGAAGGGGAAACCCAAAGTGTGAGAGTAACTGCATTTTTGAACTGATAAGTCGGAGATCTTATATAACGTACAAACCTTATTTGGTGAAAGGACATGTATCCTAGAAGTACTGCCTGTACATACTAAGAACCTGGTAGGCTTTATATAGTTCGCAGTTTATGTGATTTAAATAAAAATATATCAGAAGCTTAACAATCTAATAAATATGTTAGATATCAGTATAGATCATTTCAACAGGCAGCACCAGTACAGAATAATTAGCAGACTTCATAAATCAAGTAAAATGGTGATGAACCCTCATGGCAAATTAACATGAAAGACACCTGACTTGTTGTAGTGATCTAATCTCTTCAATGCTTCATTACAGTATGCAATCCTAACATACCATCTTGAGTCAGCAGATTGTTTTAAATGATACCTTTCTGTTTGATTTAAAAAATACAGAACTGTGTTATGATCAGAGTTATTTTCTTATTTTATGGTACTATTCAATCCAGCGTCCTAAGAAGAGCATTCCCCTACCGTACAAATAATAATGTTCAGCAGAAGATTAGAGCTTGAGATGTTGAAACATAAAATAAAGAAGTGGACACACTATTAAAAATGAAACTGATGATAAGGTGTGGTGAATAAGTTCATTTCTGCTAAACTGTCTGCTCTACAGTATGAAAAGCAAATTCTAAATTAAATTTAAATACAAGGAGGAAAGACCATTGTATGAATACACACACAAGGCAGGCGAGAAAGATACCATGAAAGAAGAGTATACCCAGTCCCCTGTGACTTCAGTATGTGAGTTTGTACTGGATACAAGGAGAGGCAGATTTAAACATTAAATCATTTCTTACCTGAGCAGTTTGACTTCACAGAGTCAGTCACTCTGCTCTTCATTGATTTGGTTTTTAGCAATGCAGAGAAGAACTCCAGTGACATTTTCTTCATTATTACAATGTGTTCTTTATCACTGAAATAAGCAAGGTTGGTATATAGCAGCACTCCATCTAAACTCCAGTTAATGAAGCATTATCCGTTTATGTATACATTTTTTAATGGTTTTGTATCTCAAAAGTAGGCACACTGTGTTTGATTCTTAAAAAATAACAAGGTCCTAAAATGTCTACTACCTATACACTGTTTTTAATTTCTTAATAATTGTTGATGTGTCTGATATAGAAACAACAAGGCAGTTCTATATAAAGCAAGGCAAGACAAATAACATGTTTATTTTTCCTACCTGAGCAGTTTGGTATCACAGAGTCGCTCTGGTTTGTGCTGACTTGGTTTGTAGCAATGCAGACAAGATTACCTGAGACATGCTTTTTCAATATTACAACATGTTCTTCATCACTAAAGTAAGCAAGGCTGGTATTCAGCGGCACTCCATCTAAACTCCAGTTAAATGAAGCATTATCCCCTTTATCCACTGTGCAGACCAGCAGCACCTCCCCATGAGACAGACATGTGGAGTGTATCACAGGCTGAGAGACAGCCTCTGAAAGAGAGGGGGCTTTTCAGTTAGGATTTACATCATGTTAAAACACCCCAAACCCACTTCCAACACAACACAGGGAAAATGCGTTTGGTATCAGTGGTGTAGGGTGCCACATTTAAACTGTTTACTGCAAAAGGTTTTGCATTCTCGATTGTCACCTTTTACCTTTGTTTTAACCACCCTTATTATCCTTGATGTAACCAGGCTACATACAGTATTAATGAAGTTAAGATCCATGTAGTATACAATATAATTCCAATAGCAGCTCTTGTTTATATTTAAACACATCAGGAAAATAATTATCTACTTTTGAATCTATCTTTTTTCTAGGCATCTACTATATAGCACTTCATGTTAAAACAATAGACGATGCTATATCAACCCTGTACTTTTTGATAAATGTTGAAGGAAGTGAAAAGGTAAAATTCCAGAAAGGAATAAAAAGATTTGAGCAGTAAAATAAAGCATGAAAACTATGAATTGCCTCTAAATATTTGCACTGCTGAAGTAATATCAGGTTGAGTGAGTGAGATCAGAATACAACAAATCAGGTTTCTCAAATCTCAAAGGAGTTTATGACAAGATTTCTAAATAGTAAATGTACTGATTGTTAGCTGGAGTTTAAATCCAGGCTCGCAGTCTTCTGACGGTAACTCTAATTGCTGAGCATTTATACTTTCTTAAAGGGACGATGCCATTTAGCGTGGTACAGTATGTAGATATGATCATTGTTCATCATAATTCTGTGATATGCTGTTTTTAGTTAGGGCTGCATGGGTGTCTACTGTATATCCTTTGGAGATTGCACATGAAAGCAGTGTGAAACCTGCAAGTTCAGTTGAGGCAGAAGATCAGCAGTTATTATAAATATGTTTCCAAGATAAAAACCATGTTACAGGACTTTGTTTTATAAAACTTGTAACCATTTGTTATTATTTCTGCTGGTACTTGTCCTATCATATACATACCTGAAAAATAAGTAATTAAATGAGAATTTGACTTTTTAAAATAACATGTCATACTTTTATGACATACTTTCAATTTCTCTTAAAACATTAGAAATCAAGGTATTTATCTCTGCACTCGTTTAAGACATGTTTAACTTGAGAAGTGGCAACTCACCTTGAATATAAACCTGCATGCTTCCCTTAAATATGCTAGTTCCATTAGTATTAAACACATCCACAGAGTAATCTCCTGAATCATTTTTCTGAGTCCTGTCCAGTCTGAGGGTTCCATTAGCAAAAATCTCAGTCCTGTTTATATAAGGATTATTGAAGGCCATTCTGTTATTCTTAAACATGCCAATGGGTTTGTCTCCCTGCTTCCACTGCACCTCAACACTGCTGTTCAAGGTCGTATTGAAGTGCAGATACACAGAGTCCCCCAGGGCTCCATATACAGGCACACTTATATTTTCTGCAGTAACTGAGAAAAAAAGATATTAGAAGTTAAGAGTTTCTGTTGTGGTACAATGTGATATGCCAAACCCACATAGCCCTGTACACAGGACTTTTTAAAATAAGATTATTACAGAAAATACCCAATTGTTATACTATTTTTTTTTCTTCTAAAAATCAAAAACACAAATGGATTCTTAAACAATTATGAAATAACTTCAGACGACTTACAAACCCCTACATGAAATGCCTGGGTTGTTTATTTCTGTTTTGGTAACTTTATTGAATGCATTGTTTTCCTTTCTGAAAGGACCATGTTAATGTGATCTGGAGTAAAATTCTTTGAGAAACTAAACCCCCATCTTTAGAAAGTTACCAGGTGGTGTCTGAATGAATATCAGCACAGAATGGCAGCCATTGTAAACAAAAGGAATGAGAAGACAGCAACTGAGCAAGAAAGAAGGGATTTAAAAGATATATGTGCCAGCAGTCTTGGTTTTAATGTGTCAGTTACATAATGTGAAAGCAATTCGTTTTTAACACAATTCATATTCGGCACAATGTACACCCAAATGTACTTAATAACAAAATATTCCATACAAAACACAAGAGAACTAGCTAAAACACAGTGTATGTGGCTTATATTTAGACCTGTATAGGCACTTTACTGATAGAATGAACATTTCATGGTGGATCTAATTAAACTGTGAAGTTCACTGTCTGAAGTGATCTGTATTTGATTGTCTTTCCAAAGATCCGGAGCACTGATGTTGACTTGAACAGCTTTCTGCTAAAATAAATACACCTGAAGATAACTAACAGTATAATAGAAGAGACAACAAACCTTCTGTGAGCTTCAAGGTACAACAACCAAGGAATAAAAGCATACCCTACATAGCATAACACACTCCCCCAACTGTTTTGCATTAGTTAATTTGTAATTACACATATGGCTACATAGTAATTGGACATTAAATTACGAATTATGTTTTTTTTTTTAATTATTTATCGATTACTGATGATGTGTTTATCAAACCAACACTTGCACTGCTTGCATTTACATCCCCCTAAAACACTAACTGGATTGGAGACATTGCCTCACTTTTTTATTTCAGCCTGCTTTTAAGTAAATTAGTGTTATATGTAAAACCTTTCCCAACTGCTTATAAAAACAGTCCTGAAAAATATGATTTCAATTTGTTTGATGAAGACTGTTGTATTTAAATAATACAAAAGCAAATCTTTTAATACTTCAAATAGGAATAAAATAGGAATACTGTGATCTCACATATGTAATTGCATATTTAACTTATTTTAGTCTGTTTCAAAACACATCAAGTAAATATTTAAAAAATGCTTACCATAAGCAATTAAAGGAACAGCCAAGATGAGCCCAAAAGGAATGCATTCATTAAGTTTTGCCATTGTACGCCCAGTGCAGAGTTCAGATAAGCATCAAGGCTTTAAAAGTAGCTGATGAAAATAGGTATAGTTCTCCTAAACAGGAACTAAATGAATATGACCAACATGTACATCACACTATTATTAAAAGTTTTCTTTATTTGAATGGTTGGTTTTCCTTATCAACCACCCCAAAGCCACTCTTGGTTTCCACTAAACCTAGATAAAGAGAAACAAGACACAGGTCTTTTTCTAACGTTATATTGGCTTGTGTCTTTCAGTAGCTTCTCAAAACATACGTCAGAGAAATAATGTTGAAACCAAGCTTAGCTTACCACCAACCACTCAACATTATTTTATTTCCTCATCTTCCCATTTTGCAAAAACACCCCTGGTGTCTTCTGCTAATTTCAGGGTGGTACCATGTTCACATATAAATATGGTTTGAGCAAAGAAAACAGAAATGCGTGAGGAAATGGAACAATGCTTTGTATTTTTATTTTTTTAAGTAAGAAATCCTTTTTAAATATGTTTAAATTGCACCACAGTTTCCAGGAAAATATAAAAAAAAACTAAGATAATTTCCAACAAATACATTCAAGGTGGTTCAGTGTTTCCAGTCACCTTTGCAGAATCCTGTTTTGTAAGGTGAAATGAAGAACAAATGCTGCACAGCGCCCTTCTGCATTGCTAGTAAATGAATAATATTTTGGGTACTACTGCACTTGAAGATAAATTGCTAATTACAATTATCTGTTGATCAGATATCTCGATAGTTTAGAGGAATTCACCCTGAATTCCTAGATCATATCCAGAACACAATGTCATAGCTTACACTTTTAAAGCTAGGCTTTGACTCCAGCCTCCTTTGAATGTGGCCTGTCTTTATAATTTTGAAATAATAATAGAACATGAGATTCTTATGGTACAGTACCTAATCAGGCTGTCTGAAGTGGCTGTATTGTTTTCATTTTCCTTCCAACTCACTCATAGATTCCGCTGCTGACGCACTGAAACGGTGACTTTTTAGTTAGTTATTTCTATAAATGTAGGGGCTGGTTGTGTGTAACAAGGCCTAAAACTATCCATTAATAAAACAGCAAGTCCATTACTACGTGTTACTACTCCTGAATCTGAGATGCTTGCCACTGTCTGAAGCTGTGTCTCTATCTGGTGCTCTGACTGCATGTGGTGAACTTTACTCCTCTGAAGATTTCATTCTCCCTTTTTCTCATGTTCTACCAAATCGTCTCCAAGTATATCCCTGCTTGCAAATATTTAAAGAGACTAATGTGTGAAGTCTCCACACTTTACAACCAATGACAAGATTTCTTAACCTTAAATATCTATGAGAGATAGTTACCTCCGGAAACTGACATTATTCAACTTGTACTTGAAATTGTATTTTTATGGGATTTAAAAGAGTCTAGTTATGTATTTATAATTATGGTAAATTCGAAGAAAAAAAAACTGAGATGTCACTTTATTGGATAATGGCACTAGTGTTTTGTATACCCCGGAAGCTCAATAGTTTGATCTAACAGGGCCCTCTGCTGATTCAAGAAATTATTACGACCGTTTGACAGTTGCTTTAGGATCATTGATTAAGACAAATGAAATGTTACTGTATCTTTTCTTACATAACTGAACAGTATGTGCATAGATCTATAATGAACCCAGCCCATGACTGCAGTTAAGAGGGGTTTTAATAAAAATGCTGAGGTGATTCTTGACCCCTTTGAAAAAATGAGACAAAAAACTACAGTCAGGTAACTACAGTCTTCAGGAAACTCAGTATTTATTTATAACACGGCGTGGGGGTGTCTTCCGGTCTTGCAGCATTAAAAAAGGGTTAGCAATACAAGATTTTAATGGGCTCTCCAGAAGCCCACATGCCTCTCTGTTCTGAGATAAATACCCTCCTTTGCCTTAGATTGCTGAACTGTTAATATGGCAAGATCCCTTTGCCACACATGCAGTAGAAGATTTAAACCCTGCAGCTGTACTTCAGAAGAAAGTGTGTCACTCTGCCAAAGAGCCAGGCTTGTTGGCATATGAGGTTTTAACCTCCTCTCGCTGGCAGTGCTCAGAAGCTGTATGGGCAGTTACACACATATGAGGTTTTTACCTCCTCTCACTGGCAGTGCTCAGAAGCTGTATGGGCAGTTACATTGCCCCTCTTGCATTTTTTGATGTCAGATGGAGAAATAACTGCACTGTGCATTCAAAGTGGCACCAATCACTAACAGAACCCCATTTGTAGGGGAAATTAAGAACAAATGAACCACTCAAAAGCTATTATGTGATCTATATTATTTAATAGATTAATGCAGCTATAGTATTGAACATGCTGCTTGATTTCTATTATACGAGAGTAGATGTTAAAACTTCATGCTGATTTGAACCCGGCTCTCGCCAAGATAAGCACCAACTAAGACGTAGCGTTACAGTAAACTAATGTGATCCATCTGTGTCTCCATCTATTTGTGTTTCCTTCCATATGATGATGTAGATGTCCTTCTGTCTGGTGTTGATGGCTGAAGTGTAATGCTGGCTCCAGGGATCAGCTTATTTGTCTCCCTGGCGCATCAGCACACACAACGGCTGCGATGCTGGCTCCGGGGATCAACCACAGTGCGGTCTCCCCAGCGCATCAGCATGACAACCATCTGGATGGAGCGAAGTAGGGTACATCTCTGGGGTCTTCAAGTGGGTACCTTCCATTCTCGGTGTTTCGTCGACTAGCCCACGACACCTCAAGAGGGCTCGACGGTGATTCTGGCGTCCCAGAATCACAGCATATACAGTGGCAAGAAGTATTTTACCAAATGCCAGTGAGCCTGAAATATGGTTTACTGAGGAATGATTACAGATTAATTATAACTGATTACAGATTACAAAGGCATCTTTTAATTGTGGTACACAAACAATACAAATGTACAGACGTGCTCAAATTTGTTGGTACCCCTCCACAAAAAATGAAGAATGCACAATTTTCTCTGAAATAACTTGAAACTGACAAAAGTAATTGGCATCCACCATTGTTTATTCCATATTTAATAGAAATCAGACTTTGCTTTTGATTTTTTATTCAACATAATATTGTAAATAAGAAAACAAATGAAAATGGCATGGACAAAAATGATGGGACCGCTAACCTAATATTTTGTTGCACAACCTTTAAAGGCAATCACTGCAATCAAACGTTTTCTGTAGCTCTCAATGAGACTTCTGCACCTGTTAACAGGTAGTTTGGCCCACTCTTCCTGAGCAAACTGCTCCAGCTGTCTCAGGTTTGATGGGTGCCTTCTCCAGACTGCAAGTTTCAGCTCTTTCCATAGATGTTCGATAGGATTCAGATCAGGACTCATAGAAGACCACTTCAGAATAGTCCAATGTTTTGTTCTTATCCATTCTTGGGTGCTTTTAGCTGTGTGTTTTGGGTCATTATCCTGTTGGAGGACCCATAACCTGCAACTGAGACAGAGCTTTCTGACACTGGGCAGTACGTTTCGCTCCAGAATGCCTTGATAGTCTTGAGATTTCATTGTGCCCTGCACAGATTCAAGGCACCCTGTGCCAGGCGCAGCAAAGCAGCCCCAAAACATAACCGAGCCTCCTCCATGTTTCACTGTAGGTATGGTGTTCTTTTCTTTGAAAGCTTCATTTTTTCGTCTGTGAACATAGAGCTGATGTGACTTGCCAAAAAGCTCCAGTTTTGACTCATCTGTCCAAAGGACATTCTCCCAGAAGGATTGTGGCTTGTCAATATGCATTTTAGCAAATTCCAGTCTGGCTTTTTTATGTTTTTCATTCAAAAGTGGAGTCCTCCTGGGTCTTCTTCCATGGAGCCCACTTTCGCTCAAAAAGCGACGGATGGTGCGATCAGAAACTGACGTACCTTCACCTTGGAGTTCAGCTTGTATCTCTTTGGCAGTTATCCTTGGTTCTTTTTCTACCATTCGCACTATCCTTCTGTTCACTCTGGGGTCAATTTTCCTCTTGCAGCCGCGCCCAGGGAGGTTGGCTACAGTTCCATGGACCTTAAACTTCTTAATAATATTTGCAACTGTTGTCACAGGAACATCAAGCTGCTTGGAGATGGTCTTGTAGCCTTTACCTTTACCATGCCTGTCTATTATTTTCTTTCTGATCTCCTCAGACAACTCTCTCCTTTGCTTTCTCTGGTCCATGTTCAGTGTGGTGCACACAATGATACCAAACAGCACAGTGACTACTTTTCTCCATTTAAATAGGCTGAATGACTGATTACAAGATTGGAGACATGTGTGATACTAATTAAAGAATCTAATTAGTTTGAAATATCACTATAATCCAATTATTTATTATCTTTTCTAAGGGGTACCAACAAATGTGTCCAGGCCATTTTAGAATATCTTTGTAGAATAAGCAATAATTCATCTCTTTTCACAGCTTCTTTGCTTTATTCTATGACATACCAAAGGCATGCAAGTATACATGATAAAATAGCTTTTAATTTCATCACTTTTCAGGAGGAATGAAGCATTATTTCAATGAGCTGTAAGGGTACCAACAAATTTGAGCACGTCTGTATAATTATTTGCAATAATACAGCAAGGGGAAATACAGAGATACAGCAGTCAGCAGTAATCACACATTCATTAACAATGGGCAGTAAAAAAGCAAAATAAACTTTATAAAAAATTAAATAGATGTTTAACTTATATTTAACTCACATGCACTGAAAACAATGCATTAATACTTAAACAATTTATAGCATCAATATAAAAAGCCAATGCTATTGAAAAATCAACTTAACCACTCTGATCACATGTTGAAGTGGTTATAGATTAAATTCATAACTTACAATACTATTTACAATAATTACAATAGCTTTCTTAGATTTCAGCAATAATATATTCTAAATTGATTGCTGTCCAACTTATGAACTTACTAGAAAATACAAAAATGATATTGTCCTCAGGAACTCCTTAGAACGATGCACAGGATGACATTCAAGATAAGGGCCTGGAATGTTGAAAAATCCTTAAAGGTGATTGGTTGATTTCTCATGCATGATTTATAATACATAACACAGGCAATGTAATTCCTACAGGGTGAGTTAAGGAATAGAAAGAAGACAAGCGTTGAATTGACAACAGAACTGGCAGAAGGCACAGGTGTCGTTGTCCATCCATCAACAGTCCAAAGCACCTTTGACCATTGTTCCATAGTCCAATTTCTGTGTTCTTGTGCATATTTTAGCCTTTTAGTCTTGTTCCCCTTTCTTAACAGAGGTATTCTTACTGCAACACATCCTTTAAGTCCTGATTTCAAGAGTGACCTTCATACTGTTGATTTGATGGACAACGACACCTTTGCCTTCTGCCAGTTCTGTTGTCAATTCAACACTTGGCTTGTTTCTGTTCCTTAAGGATATTATCTTCAAGTATTGCTCATCCTTGTTAGACAGCTTTTTAGGTCTTCCAGTCCTGGGTTTGTCAATTATAGATGATGTTTCTCTGTACTTGTGGATTATACTTTGGATACCACACCTTGAAAATCGAGTGATGCGAGCTATTTCACTCAGTGTTTTTCCTTCTTTATGCAAGTCAAGGTTGTTATAATAGTAGAAAACACTAGTGGAGGCTTTGAGTAAATTGTTGATGCTCATAATTCATAATGCATCAGAGTAGGAAAGTGCAACATATCTAAGACCTTTGCACACTGGTATGTGTATATATATATATATATATATATATATATATATATATATATATATATATATACTGACAGCTCTATTGTGTTTAAGTAATGATGGATATGGATGATACTCAAATATTATGAAATACATTATATTAAAGTACTTTAAAGTATTGTAAAGTTATTCAACACTCTGTTTTCCTTTACTATTTGATTTCCAGGAATTGCAGTGAAGAGTTATAGGGAAGATGGTGAGGATCACAAAGGCAAGGGAACCATAAACTAATCTCACTTGAATCGCTTTATCCTCCCCTAAAAAACAGAGTGAGAGAGAGAAAACCACATAAAGGCAAAGTTATAGAAAAATGAAAAATAAATAATCACTCATAAAATAGTTATTGTTAAAATGTACAGCACAATTTGTAATAATAATAATAATATTTTGAAATTACAAAAAAGCATTGGAAAAATTGAATGTAATACAACTGTAAAAACATTCATCCAGTTTATATAACACAGTGGGATGACAAGCTCTTGTCTTGGTATAGTCTGCGATGAATAGATTTTTTGTTTAACCCTCTATTGCACAAATTATGATTAACTGACAAAAAAATAAATCGATTGGTATTTTGACTTCATTGTACCCAAGAATTCATCTGATACCTAAATATTACATATTTGACCTTTGACCTTTTTTTTAGGATGAGTGTCATTTATACATGACAATGTGCAACTACGGTTAATAATTTTTTTAAAAGAATAATTCCAACACAAGAATGAAATGATACAATATTAGTTTGATACATGGAAAATGTATTGCATAATTCATAAATGCAAATGCAAATACATTCCTTTAAATGTATGTATTTATTTTATTCTTTCCACAGATGATTTTGTCCCATTTCAAACACAAATGGAAGTATTAAAACATACACAATTTCATTAGTTTTGTGTTCCATTTAATTGGATGCTATTTTCTATGAAGTTTTATTTGTTTTCACAAAATAGGTCTTATCCATAACTTGACAATGACAATGACACTTATGAATTCAAGACTATTTTGTCTATAGATGTAAAACCGGGGTGTCCAATCACAGTCCTGGAGGGCCATTCCACTCCAGGTTTAACAAGTCAAATGCTATAATTAAATGATATAATTGGGTCGTCTTCAGCTGCTATCTGGATAGAATTATCATAGAAGTGAAGATATGCATTTATTTGTTCCCACCTCTTCAAAGACAAGACATCAGCAATTTGAGGGATTCTACATTCTGGCTTCCAGAACATTGAAGTTCTAGTGAGTCCAAAAGTGGACATGTAAAAAGTAGCTCCAATAAATTGCTCTTTCATGGTGCACTGCAAATGTGAGTTTATTTTCTTTTGAAGGGCATACAAGTTTGACTGTTCAACAATGTTTTGTATGCCGTCTGTTGTGAACATCTGTCTGAAATACAAATTAGGAGAATGCACTTCATCTACCTGAGGAAGTTTACATTTCCAAAGGGGAGCTGGGTAATGAGTGCAGACACTGTATCTCCAAAGAATGATGATGGTAGTGACTCTTCATCATCATTTTCAGTTAGGCTCTCTTCACTGCTTTTCTCTTTGCCATTATTTTGCTGTTCAAACAGAACATAGGAATCTTCTATTCTTTCCTCATCTGAACTACCATCACTAGCATCACTGCCATCGCTATTTTCAGGGACTGCTGTAGCTAATCTGCCTGCCATAAGAACTTGGCAGGCAGATTAGCCTGCCAAAAGAGATGATCACAATGTGTATAAAATCAGTGATAGTGTTCATGATATTTACTGAATTTGCATAATGTAATTTATAAATGACATACATGACATCTTATGTCTTCAAATTATCCGTAAAATGCTTTCTGCTCTGGCACAACACTTTAAAAAAAAACTAAAAATATATTTTCCATTTTGTTTATATAATGTTTTACACACAAAAATGAACTTAGCATGTGACTGTTATGCCATGTGCTTCAACAGGTGGCAGAGATTGTGTTTGATTCCTTGGTTACCAGTCAGGATGATCACATGACTAATCCCAACAGTTTTTTTGGATAGAAGATGAGTAATCTGTACATAACAAAGTACAATACAATCTAACAAATGTTTTTCAGTAGTAAAATAAACAGTTTTTCTCTTTGTCATTGGTGCTTGACGTGGTGCAATAGAGGGTTAAGTTCCCTGGTTTTTGTTTTCTATTTATTATTCATATATTTAGTCTTAAGCAGACTTATTTTTTTCCTGACTGGTGCTAATAACAATTTGGACTCAAAAGATTTGCTAATTGGGGTCCACCTCTAACCCCACACAGTGCACATTTAAACTGTTTACTGCAAAAGGTTTTGCATTCCCAATTGTCACTGTTTTACTTTTGTTTTAACCACCTTTTCACACAATTATCGTTGATATAACCCGGTTACATATAGGATTAATAAAGTTAAGATCCATGTGGTATATAATATAATTCAAATAGCAGCTCTTGTTTATATTTAAATAAACCGGGGAAATAATCTATCTACTTTTGTTCTGTGTGTTTTCAACTCATTTACTATACAGCACTTAATGTTAAAACAATAGACGATAATATATCGACCATGTACTCTGATAAATGTTGAAGGAACTGAAAAGAAAAAAAAAATCAGAAAGGAATAAAATATTTAAACTGTAAAACAAAGCATGAAAGCTATGGATTGCCTCTCCCTATTTTCACTCCTGAGGTAATAACAGGTTGAGTGTTACAAGCCGATATCCTATCCATTCAGGAGTCAGTACATGTATTTACATCAACCCCCCCCCCCCCTTAAAAAAGATACACGAATATACAGTACCTTCTCCAGTACATATTGAATAAATGAATTCATAATTCAGACTTATCTCGAATCTTTCTTTTTTGTATGCCCCCATACAGATCCACAGATCAGTTACCTACTATTCTATACTGTAGGTCCTCAGATCAGAAAACAACAAATCAGGTTTCTAAATCTCAAAGGAGTTTATGACAAGATTTCTAAATAGTAAATGTACCGATTTTTAGCTGGAGTTTAAATCCAGGCTCTATCTCGCAGTCTTCTGACCATAACTCTAATTGCTGAGCATTAAAATTGCTGAGCATTTATACTTTCTTAAAGGGGTGATGCCATTTAGCATGGTACAGTATGTAGATATGATCATTGTTCATCATAATTTAGTATACAGATTTATTTATTTATTTATTTACTGATATGTTGTTTTTAGTTTGGGCTGCATGGGTGTATATCTATACAAAATGCCATAGCTTGTAAAAGTAACCATTTGTTATTATTGCTTTTATGTACTTGTCTTATCATAAACATACCTGAAAAATAAATCCTTAAATGAGAATTTGACTTTTTTAAATAACATATCATACTTTTATGACATAGTTTACATTTCTCTTAAAACATTAGAAATCAAGGTATTTATCTCTGCACTTGTTTAAGACATGTTTAACTTGAGAAGTGGCAACTCACCTTGAATATAAACCTGCATGCTTCTCTTAAATATGCTAGTTCCATCAGTATTAAACACATCCACAGAGTAATCTCCTGAATCATCTTTCTGAGTCCTGTCCAGTCTGAGGGTTCCATTAGCAAAAATCTCAGCCCTGTTTATATAAGGATTATTTAAGGCCACGCTGTTATTCTTAAACACACCAATGCGATAGACTCCCCGCTTCCATTGCACCTCAGCACTGCTGTTCAAGGTCGTATTGAAGTGCAGATGCACAGAGTCCCCCAGGGCTCCATATACAGACACTCTTATATTTTCTGCAATAACTGAGAAAAAAAGATATTAGAAGTTAAGAGTTTCTGTTGTGGTACAATGTGATATGCCAAACCCACATAGCCCTTTTAAAATAAGATTATTACAGAAAATTCCCAATTGTTATGCTAATTAGAAAAAAAGACAAAAACACAAATGTATTCTTAAACAATTATGAAATAACTTCAGATGACTTACAAACCCCTAAATTAAATGCCTGGGTTGTTTATTTCTGTTTTAGTAACTTTATTGTAATACATTTTTTTACTTTCTGAAAGAACCATGTTAATGTGATCTGGAGTAAAATTCTTTGAGAAACTAAACCCCCATCTTTAGAAAGTTACCGTCTGTCTCCCTCATCTTTCCCTGTTTCCTAGCCTGCTTGCCAGCTGCCTGTGTCTGTGTGTGTGGATTCCTGCTACAACCAAAGACAGTGAAATGAGACTTGAAACCCAAGCACACAAAGGTGTCTTTCACAGGACTGTATTTGTGTTCTAATCTTTAAGCTGCGTCCAACTGCCCCTCATCCTCCTGGCTTGCCACTCAGCATTACAGGACTCCAGCTCCTGAACCCTCCCGCTCTTGATGTTGGGCCAGGAACTTGGCACCCCTGCTGAGATAGTGTTCGGTCGGCTGCTGGACCCCTCCGCTGAACCACCCAGACCGGAGCATGCCAGGCTACTGCAGGACAGCCAGGAGTTGGTCCACAGCTTCGCCAGAAACCACTTGCAGGCTGTGGGCTGGCGGGAGAAGAAAAACTACGACTCATCTGGATCTGGAGGGAAACCCTGTGATCTGGCAACACTGCTTGGCTTGTTGTTGTTGATGAGTAGAGCTGACAGGATTGGCTGATTTGGTAGTGTGTGTACAGAACTGGTTGCTTTTTAAGTTTGAATCACAGTTGGTGCTGTGACGTTCCAGCAGGCATCTACCATCTCATAGAAGCCCACTAGAACTGGAAGCTGATTGGCAAATGGTACTGAATCATTTTGTAATAGAGTTTTTTTGGTTTTGTTTTTATTTCAAATGCACATAAGCAACAGGTACAGTAGGCTATATAGCAACGTTTTTTTTTCATATACAGTGTTTGTCGTATTAAGATAATGTAGAAAGCAAATACGTTTTGTAATGCAAGTTTCAAAGCTTGAAACTCGGTGAATGGCAACAGTTGCCCAGATATTTGGTCAGTTCTTTTTTTATTTTTAAATTTACAGTATTGCTAGCAGTCTCCAAACTCCAAGAGCAGGATCCTCAAACACAATGTGGCTGGACATTAAACTAGTATACTTTTCAATAAATTAGACATTTTAAAAAATATACATTTTATATATATATAAGAATTATACTGAAGGTGTGAGACATAAGCTATGTTAGGTGGAAAATCAAATGAGGTGATTCAATAACTTCCTGTTCATTTTGAGATGTCTTAAAATAATTTAGAGATATCTCTAAATGAACAGAAAGTTATTTAGAGATATCTCTAAAAGACAGTTTGGCGTACCATACTAGCAAAACATATTATTTAAATATATCTGTAAATCAATTTGAGATCTCTCTATTTCATTTTTAGATGTCTCAAAATGAAATGAAGATATATTCAAAATGACTTATTTACAGATATCTCAAATTCATTTCAATATATCTGCAAATGATTTACAGATATCTCTAAATACCTCAAGATATCTTAAAATGCAATTTCAAGTATTTCTAAATGATCATTTGGCTTGCCGTAAAAACTGAGGCTACTTGTGATTCACTTCAAATACAATAGGAAACAAGTTTGTACTGTGATGCATTTTATTAATTATATTTTATTTTTACATTCACTGTGGTCTGGATTTGAACTATTGACCCTTGGCACTACAGACAGACATGCTACAGTTTCACTAAAGGGGAATGCCCCCATAGTGGGGTTTTTAGTCATGTCTTTTATGCACACATACAATGTGCCTATTCGGCCAGTAGGGGTCATTCATTACACTACCTCACTGCTTAATTCTACTCATATTGTAAGAATGTCAAAAAGAGAGAATCAGTTTGGTATTCTGTGACCTTGACCTGGAGGTCAAAAGACAAAAGTTATTATTATTTATTTCTTAGCAGAAACCCTTATCCAGGGCGACTTACAATTGTTACAAGATATCACATTATTTTTACATACAATTACCCATTTATACAGTTGGGTTTTTTACTGGAGC
This sequence comes from Acipenser ruthenus, assembly GCF_902713425.1. Classification (NCBI taxonomy): domain Eukaryota; kingdom Metazoa; phylum Chordata; class Actinopteri; order Acipenseriformes; family Acipenseridae; genus Acipenser; species Acipenser ruthenus. Next base: position 19,070,985 of record NC_081210.1, on the reverse strand, counting down.
AATCTAGGTAAAGTACCTTGCTCAAGGGTACAACAGCAGTGTCCCCGACTGGGGATTGAACCCATGACCCTCCGGTCAAGAGTCCAGAGCCCTAACCACTACTCCACACTGCTGCCCTAAAAAAAAGTTGTCCACACTCCTTGTATATGCTTTAGTCTACCTGTGTGACAATGACCTCCATACCTTATTTAGTTTATGCGTTATGCAGTGTGAAAGATGGACAGAAAGCTACATTTTAGTATCTGCTCCCTGCTTTGTGGGCTGCAAATAGTAATAATAATAAAAATAAAACTATATTAAATAGGTGCTAGTGTATTTGTAATACCATTGATTTTAATGGAAATTAATAGCTAGCTATACCCATGTAATGTATATGTGTGTGTTATGCAAAACAAATACAAGTAAATAGAGATCATGATTACTTTCTTTGGATTATTGAACATGTTTCTAAACTGATTAGATACATAAATAATAAGAAAGTTGCTTACCGTATGCATTTAAAGAAAACAAGAAGAGCCAATAAGGAATGAATTTGTTAAGGTTTATCATTGTACAGCAGGTCCAGCACAGCTTTCTGGTTGATGGCAACAGTTGCAATATTGTTAGCAATCTTCAACTGTTTTATGATTGCAGTGAATATGTGTTAGTTGTTTCTTCAAAGTAACTGACTGAAGCCACTCCTTATTTCCCCCAAGCAGATTTGCATAGTGCTAAAAACACGAACACATCAAATCTATTTTGCAACCCTTCTCTTATGAGCACTAAAGTCTGTATCTTTCAACATAATCACAAAACACATACCACATAATTAAACATTTGTATCTCCACATACAGCTATGGCCAAAGCTATCACCCTATAGAATGAACTAATTTTGCTTTATAAAGTGGAATGAAACTTGTTGAATAATGTTACATTAACATATTGAATTCCATATACTTAACGAAAAACTGACATTTAAAAATCCAACGTGAGATACTGTACTACTTTTAAGGCTTCCAGTAGACTTTTGCAAAATCATTTTGTAGTTTCTTTATTCATGTGATGTTAAATAAAAAATCTAAATTATGTTTATGTATTTTTTTTTTGTAAAATTATATCTCAATCTTAAAGTTCTAGGTGATTCAAAAAAAGTTCCCTTTCAACTCAAAGATGACCACCAACCATTCGGATATGCTTGCCACAGGTCAGGTATTCACTGAGCACTTTATACCAAAGCTCCCGATAGGGTCCTCGGTCCTGCCTACCGAGGGAATAAATAGTCACTCCATGGAGCTCATATCCTCTTTTGCCTCTCACTACCAGGCAAGTAAGGTGGGTATATACTAACCTCTTCCAGTTGTTAGATTGTCTCTTAAAAAGAGCCCATCTCTTCAAGTTTATGTAATTCCCTTGTAATTGGTTTGCTGAAAATCAGCTTGCCACTTCCCCAGAATCAGAACTCAGCTGAAGCCTGAGCAAACGCCATGCAACTGCGCACCGTTTTTTAAAAATAAAATAAAATATATTATTTTAACAGCCTTGTCACAGGGTGGCTTTGTGAATGACGTCAGACCAGAAAGGAGGACACAGACAGACGGTGGATGAAATGATGAAGACACTTGCTTGCGCCGGTTTATTGTAAAATAAAAGGTTTGAACAAAACAAAACACAGGACACGGCACTTGAGGCCAAAAATAAATAGACAAACAAAACGGACTAACACTTAACAAACGGTGCACGGACAGACACACAAACACGGTGAGTTTAAACGCTTATTATTTACGTTATTTCACTTTGATTTCTCCTCTCCACACCCGTTCTCCACTCTCCGAACACACAACCCCGAGTGAGTAAAACGTGCATACTGTTGTGCTGGGATTCAATTACTAATTAATTATTCACTTGAATCCCAGCACGTGAATTAATTATGTGCAACCTCGTGCTCACATATTATATACTTTAAATGCACGTGAAGTGATGTGCAATCCCGTGCCTAAATACAATTATACATTTTAAATAACTCGTGCTGCACACACCCATTTATATCCCGTGCAGCCATCTCTATACACCAACATTAACATACGCAACATACAACATATAACACACAAATGCACACAGGGGCGGGGCACATTGCCACAAGCCTACATTGCCTAGCGACTGTAGTCTGCTTCTACTAATCTTGCAGCTTGCTGCCTGTGTTTTTCTATTTTTCCTCTGCCTTGGCAGCTTTGAAAAATATCAGAGAGAGAGATGTATCCTCCAGCGGGACCCAGCTTCCACTGTTCCTGCTGTTGAGGCGAGTACTCTGGGCGGCCTCGGCTCGCACACTCGCTGTGCACGGCCTAATCTGCCCCTACAGGTTGTCTATTACTATTGTTTTTCTGCTTGCAGTATAAAAAAAAACACCCTTACAGCAGGTAGATCCCCCTCTATGCTGAAAGTGTACCTGGCAGCCATATCTGCATGTCATGTCCCCATTTACTCAGTGTCCCTAGGCGCTCATATAATACTAGCGACCCATTTTCTGAAGGGTGCTCGGCGGATACGTCATCCTAAGAAGGACATTTTCCCCGAATGGAGTCTAGACGTGGTATTCGAGGCCTCACTAAGGCCCCGTTTGAGCCTATACATGCCATAGAGTTGAAATATCTCTCTATGAAGACAGCCTTTCTTTTAGCCATCATCTCCGCTAAGTGGGTCAGTGAGCTACAGGCTCGGTCCATGCACATTTCCTGTTTGCGTATGTGGGACAATAGAAACGGTATCGTTGCGCACAAACCCTGCTTTCCTCCCTAAGGTGATTATGGCTTTTCACTTGAATCAATCAGTGAAACTAGAGGGTTTCCATCCCCCTCCCTTTGCGGAGGAGACGGACCAGAGATTGAATTCCCTCTGCCCTGTTTGGGTATTGAGAAGTTATGTAGATAGAATGAGAGTGCGGCATCAGTCTGACCAGCTCTTCATCTGTCATGGTGAAAGGACCCTCGGTCACACCCTGTCCAGCAGCAATTGTCCCACTGGATTATGGGTACAGTTTCGACTGCGTATAATAATGTCAGCTTACCCCCACCTGGGCGGGTAGCTGCACACTCTACTAGAGGAGTGGCGACTTCATGGGCATGCTTTAGAGAAGCCTAATTGAATGATATATGTACTGCGGCTAGCTGGGCTACTCCACATACATTCACCAGGTTCTACTGACTTAATGTGGTAGATCCTGTGTTAGAATAACTCGGACTAATCATAGTAATTTAGACTAATCGTACGAAGAGTTTTAATTTAATGTGTTTTGATGATTTCTGTGATTTGTATAACCTGAATAATGATATTATATGAAGTTTGATGTTAACAAAGTATTAGATTTACAATGTTGAACTAACACACTGGAATGTGGCCAAGGGTCAGCAGCCCTGTTTTCAGAGAAGTGCATGAGCCAGCGACATGAGAATAGGACACTGTCTCAAATGATAATATTTTGAGACAGCGATAATTCCTCTTTTCTCCCCAGTCACTAAGCTAATATTCTTGTATTAGGGGAATCAACTTTGTGGGACCTGATAGACACTCTCTCCCTAGCAACTAGAAAAATCAACCAATCAGAAAAGTCAGTAGACAACGGTTGGTTTGAGCTGACTAAGGAAGATAAGAATTACCACAAGTCATGAACTCTGTGCAAAAACTGATTATATAAGGAACTGTTTGACTTAGTGTATTTTGAGCCTTCTTAGCGATTGCTTGCAGAGTCTGTGTTACTCTGTTGAATGCTCCAGTTTGCAAACTAATAAAGTGTGAATTTGCTCCAACTTGTCTCTGTCTCAATCGTTCCCTCAGCATGGGACCGGTGCCTGCTCGGTTGTATGCAGAAAATTCCACCACAATCCCTGTGGCAGAATGAGGGTACTGGCCTGTGTATATGTGTGTTTTGTAGTGGTGGTGGGTAATTGAAGGGTTAATTCACCAGCACTTTAAAAACATGTGAGAATGTGGTGGAGGGTTTAATTGATTAAGTGGGTGTAAATTGCTGCACAGGTGTGTGTATATAAGGGAGCACTGAGAGCACAGGTTTAGTTGGTGTTAGGATTCTGGAGAGGGTAGATCTCTGATCCTGTGTGTGCGAGATCTGTTTTTGTTTAAACTGTTTATTTTGTTTGTTTTATTTAATAAATACGTGCCGTAGTGCTTTTCCCTGCACATCCTGACTCTGAGTCTCCTTACCCCGGTCAGCCTGTCACATTTGGTGTCAGAGTGGGATAGCGCCTCTGGAGACTTGGAGCAGGAGTGCAGGATTTTTTTTTGTTTTGTTAAAAAAAAAAGGAAAAAAGGAAGAGAAGATTAGGTGGAAGAAGGACCGGGAAGCGAGGGCAGGGAGGAGGAGGAGTACATCAGGGCCAGGTACCCGAGGAGCTGTAGGTCACCACTGTTGTGCCCCCTCTGTAACCAGCAACATCAGTTTGCTGCCTGTCCCTTCCGGTACTATGAGGAGCCCGAACGTCCACAGCCTGAGTGGGAGGAGCCCAAACATCCACAGCCCGAGTGGGAGGAGCCCAAATGTCCACAGCCTGAGTGGGAGGAGCCCAAACGTCCACAGCCTGAGTGGGAGGAGCCCAAACGTCCACAGCCTGAGTGGGAGGAGCCCGAACGTCCACAGCCCGAGTTGGAGGAGCCCGAGCGTCCACAGCCCGAGTGGGAGAAACCCAAGCGTCCACGGCCCGAGAGGGAGGAGTCGGTGCGTCCACGGCCCGAGAGGGAGGAGTCGGTGCGTCCACGGCCCGAGAGGGAGGAGTCGGTGCCACCTCCACCAGCAGGGGAAGATTACCTGCTGTCTCTTCCTCCATCGCCGCCACCAGCAGAGGGAGCATGCCTGCTGGTTCACCTGCTGCTGCCGTCCCAAGAGCTAGAGGGGGAGGAGCCATCGCTGCCGTCCCAAGAGCCAGAAGGGGAGGAGCCATTACTGCCGTCTCCAGGGCCAGAAGGGGAGGGGTTACAGGCTCAACCCCCTGAATTTTTCTGGGGGGGAGAAGGGCAGGATGCTGGTGTCCCCCAGCAGCCTCTATTTATGCTGCTGAAGGGAGCACGGCGCACACCAGCCCAGCCGCCACGACAGCCTCCCTCTGAGTGGCCAGCATCAGCCCCATCACCACTGCCGAAGGAGTCGGCAGCCTTTCCGCCACCTCCACTGCCAGGAGCAGAGCAGCAGGAGCTGCCTCTGTCTCCGACACCGCCAGGGGCAGAGCAGCAGGAGCTGCCTCTGTCTCCACCACCGCCAGGAGCAGAGCAGCAGGAGCTGCCTCTGTCTCCACCACCGCCAGGAGCAGAGCAGCAGGAGCTGTCTCTGTCTCCACCACCGCTAGGAGCAGAGCAGCAGGACCTGTCTCTGTCTCCACCACCGCTAGGAACAGAGCAGCAGGAGTTGTTCCCGCCTCTGCCACCAGAGGGAGACGAGCTGCTGTTCCCGCCTCCGCCACCAGAGGGAGACGAGCTGCTGTTCCCGCCTCCTCCACCAGAGGGAGACGAGCTGCTGCTCCACCGGAGGGTCCAGTGCCAGTGGTTCCGGAGGGTCCAGCGCCAGTGGTTCCGGAGGGTCCAGTGCCAGTGGTTCCGGAGAGTCCAGCGCCAGTGGTTCCGGAGGGTCCAGTGCCAGTGGTTCCGGAGGGTCCAGCGCCAGTGGTTCCGGAGGGTCCAGTGCCAGTGGTTCCGGAGGGTCCAGCGCCAGTGGTTCAGGAGGATCCAGCGTCAGCGCCAGTAATTCCAGTGCCAGCGGAGGGACCCAATCCAGTGCCTATGCCGCTAGGGGCGGCCAACCTGCCTGGGCCAACTGACGGGTATCCAGGAGGGACCCGAGAAGGGACAATAAAGACATTGGGTTTATGGGGTAGGCCGGGGGTTAAACGGGCACCCCCTTACATAAGCCCAGGGGTCACCACGAGGGTTAAACGGGCACCCCCTTACAAAAGCCCCATGGAGTTGAAGGAGTGCTGGGGAGTGTTGGGGCCAGCGGACTCCAGACGGCAGGGTGCACAAGGGGGGAGGACTGGCCCTGCCCGTCTGGTGTTTGACAGGGGTCGGCTGGTCCCCAACATTTCCTCCCACCCTCCCTCCCAAATCTGGTAGAATGGGGGGGGGGGGTGGCCCGTTGAGGGCCTGTATGTGCTACGCACATAAGGGGGGAGGAATGTGGCAGAATGAGGGTACTGGCCTGTGTATATGTGTGTTTTGTAGTGGTGGTGGGTAATTAAAGGGTTAAAGGGTTACTTCAGGAGGGGCCTGGGTCCCACCCCACTGGCTGTGCTGACAGGCTCTACCAAAAAGGGGTAGAAAGGGTGTTAAACGGGCACCTCCTCATAGAAGTCCAGGGGTCACAAAAGGGGTTAGCAGGCACCCCTTTACAGAAGCCCAGGGATAGTCACGCGGGTTAAATGGACGCCCCTTATAAAAGCCCAGGGGTTACCCGAGGGGATGGGTACCCCCATTTCAAGGTCCGGGACCCCCCCAGCTGAAGGAAGAGGCGTGGGGACCACCTCCACAGCAACACCAACCAACCGGCCCCCCAGCTCACCCACAAGAATCTGGAGAGAGAAAACCGGACGGGGGGGGCGGGGTTGGTGTTTTAAGGGGGGAGGTGGCCGATTGCGGCCATGTGTGCATTGTTCAAGGGCAGGGCAGAAGTCCTGTTGCTGTAAGTAATGCTGCTGCAAACAAATGTGATAGCAATAACACAGAGCAAAACAAATGTGACAGTTTTAACACCTATAGGCAACACAGGAAGACTAGCTAGTTGTATTAAGCTCTACGTGCATGACAGAATAAATTATTGTTTTCTTAACGAGTAATCTTTTCTTATTAAATGTTTGCATGTGACAAGCTCAACCTAGTTTGTCACATAATCTCTAGATGTATTATAGGGCTTTGCCTAATATTCAGATTTCTTTTTCAGTACTGGCCTTTAAGGGGTCTTTCACATATGGTATATCGTTAGATATTCAAAGTTTACTCAACATTACTTTTAATCTTGTACAGTTTAATTCCAAAAGCTAATAACCAGTCTGCAGTGTGACCATCATCAGTGGTGAATAGTATTGTGCTTTATGGTGAATTAAATGAGAGCTTTTCTGATACTTGTACAGTAGTTGCTGATGTAAAATATGTTCATAGTCCAGGTTACAGTACTTTACAACTGCTTAATAATGTGCCATATAAAAAAGCCAACCCTGCTGATAGCGGTTTAAACATTTGAAGGTATTTTCTAGTGCAGTGAAAAAAATATTTAACTACTGATCTTTCCAAAATATATCACTGAAGCTTTTAAAGACATAAAGCCATTAGGATATTTTGATAAATGTTAGACACTGAATGCAAAGCTGTGCACAAGGGGCCAAGCTCAGGAAACCACGTCCTCAAATGTGGATGTTGCTAAAAAAAAAAAAAAAAAAAAATACTCCAAAAGCAAATACAATTTCAGACAGAGGCCCCCATTCACAGGTGGATTAAAGTCTTTTGTTCTGAGTAAAATAAAGATTGATATTCATGAAACTGTTCATGTTAAAGCTCACTAAAAAGCACAGCATTCAAAGTACCATTTACTTCATTCCTGTGTAGCTTTAGGCCATTTATTTCTATTGCTTTCCCGTATGTTTCTGTGTAAGACATGTAATAACAAATATCACATACAACAGGCTCCTTTTTTGTTGATTTCTACCTCAGATTTCTTAAACAAGGTTGTTTTTCTCCATGTTTCTAAGACCTTCAAATCTCTGCACGAATTGTCTAATTCATGTTTACATAATACTAATTTACACAGTTAGTAAGAGGCAGTGTGGCAAAGTGGTTGCTGATTGGAAACAGGTGCATTGGTGATGCAGTGCAAAAATGATCACACACCAGGAAACTAATACATTTGGAAAAGGGTTTTTTAAAATTAAAACTCCCGATTTGGCGACCAAACAATAAACCTCCAGCAATACACACCAATGTGTAAAGCACAGAAGAAACAATTATAAATGGATTGCAGTCCAAATAATAAACACACGTTATCTGCCCCATAATAATACAATACAAGGTCACCAGTCCTGGGTGCGTGCAGTAGTGCTCGTGGTGAGTGATAACAATTATACAGTGACTGTGGTGTATTGTTGTTCTGGGTAGTGCTGGCCCAAGGTAACAGCTCCGGATACGTGTTAGCCGTCTAGTGATTTACAAAAACAAAAGACAATTACTAACAGCAATAAACAAACAAAACACTCACAAATCATTTTTCTTATTTTCTCCCGGTCCTTCCAGTTTCTTGTCTCTCAAACCAAGCGAAGGAGTAGATTGCGATTCTCCGTCCCCTTTATACGTTCCTGCAAAGGAGTCTCACCTTCTTCCAGACTGACTGACTTCCGAGCCCGGGGAAAGAACTGTCAGGCCAGCCCGTCCAAAGAACTATCACTGCTTAGCGCCCTCACAAGTCGGGAGGGAGATTTACAACCAAAACTCATTGTATTTCTGTCACAGGCAGTCATAACACAAAATAGAAAATGTTATGTAGACACTAAACACCTATTTTTATACAAAAAAGTCTTCTAATATTTAACAATATTTGAGTGGGGAAAGTGGATCTGTTTTAGGACACCAGCACGTCTGAGAAGCATATACAGTTTTATTCTAAAACAAACCTTTTAGTTTATACACAGGGGTCGGCAACTTGTCCCTACACAGACACGCATGTCCATGGCAAGGGTTATCAGTGTCCATGGCAGCGGATACGTCTAACACACACATACACTCACACACACACACACACACACACACACACACACACACACACACAGAATTGTATATAACTTCTGTTTGGTTTGTCCGTGGCCGACCCCTGGGCAAACATTGCACAGTAGCTTATGCTCCTTCTGGCTGGAAAGCTGGATTCACACATACGGGGACTCTTTTAACTAATATGTTTTGATATCTAGTGCTCTTACATGGTATGTAGTGGTGGAAAAGGCATGCTGTAATTAAGCTGTTAATTCAAAATAGACACATTATACTGCATGAATTTAGAGCTTGGGCTACTTGTTACAAACCAGGACCTATATGTTCCACTATGGGAAACCTGCAAGCAAATTGACCAGTGAAGTGGGTAGTTTGCCCACAGTGACAAATCGAGCCCCACATGTGATAGCAATAACTGCAGAGCAAAAAAAAATGTGACAGCTTAAGTTGTTTTAACACCTATAGGCAACACAGAAAGAGGAGCATCATATACTCCCCCGCCCCAGACGAGGCTGGGAGTGAGATGGTGGTGGTTGGGGAGTGAGGTGGTGGTGGTTGGGGAGTGAGGTGGTAATTTGATGCACGGCAGGGCAGCGTTTGCTTGTTGGCTTGTTGTTTGACCAATGAAATGCAATGTACTAGGAACTGTATTAATGATACTATAGATTTCCTGCCTGAAAACCTTGCAAGCTTTATAGTAATATTATTGACACAGTCATTTTTATTTAATTACATTTCATAAATCTGTACTGGTGGGTGGCACAGTGGCATAGTGGTTAGTGCTGCTGCCTCACAGCGCCAGGGTCCTGGGTTTGAAATCAGGCTTAGGGTACTGTCTGTGTGGAGTTTGCATGTTCTCCCCGTGTTTGCGTGGGTTTTCTCCGGGTACTCCGGTTTTCTCCCATGTGCCCCTACTTTCATGTGCCCCTACTTTCATAAAGGCCTTCAGGCGGTGAGGTGGAGTCGATGGAGGAATGAATCCACCTGAAGGCTGCCTCAGACGGACAGGGACACCTTCCTCATCTGCCTCGAGGACCAAGGTTGGACCCTCGCTGATGCAGAGCCCAGGCAATATACAGTGCCTTGCGAAAGTATTCGGCCCCCTTGAACTTTGCGACCTTTTGCCACATTTCAGGCTTCAAACATAAAGATATGAAACTGTAATTTTTTGTGAAGAATCAACAACAAGTGGGACACAATCATGAAGTGGAACGAAATTTATTGGATATTTCAAACTTTTTTAACAAATAAAAAACTGAAAAATTGGGCGTGCAAAATTATTCAGCCCCTTTACTTTCAGTGCAGCAAACTCTCTCCAGAAGTTCAGTGAGGATCTCTGAATGATCCAATGTTGACCTAAATGACTAATGATGATAAATAGAATCCACCTGTGTGTAATCAAGTCTCCGTATAAATGCACCTGCACTGTGATAGTCTCAGAGGTCCGTTTAAAGCGCAGAGAGCATCATGAAGAACAAGGAACACACCAGGCAGGTCCGAGATACTGTTGTGGAGAAGTTTAAAGCCGGATTTGGATACAAAAAGATTTCCCAAGCTTTAAACATCCCAAGGAGCACTGTGCAAGCGATAATATTGAAATGGAAGGAGTATCAGACCACTGCAAATCTACCAAGACCTGGCCGTCCCTCTAAACTTTCAGCTCATACAAGGAGAAGACTGATCAGAGATGCAGCCAAGAGGCCCATGATCACTCTGGATGAACTGCAGAGATCTACAGCTGAGGTGGGAGACTCTGTCCATAGGACAACAATCAGTCGTATACTGCACAAATCTGGCCTTTATGGAAGAGTGGCAAGAAGAAAGCCATTTCTTAAAGATATCCATAAAAAGTGTCGTTTACAGTTTGCCACAAGCCACCTGGGAGACACACCAAACATGTGGAAGAAGGTGCTCTGGTCAGATGAAACCAAAATCGAACTTTTTGGCAACAATGTTATGTTTGGCGTAAAAGCAACACAGCTCATCACCCTGAACACACCATCCCCACTGTCAAACATGGTGGTGGCAGCATCATGGTTTGGGCCTGCTTTTCTTCAGCAGGGACAGGGAAGATGGTTAAAATTGATGGGAAGATGGATGGAGCCAAATACAGGACCATTCTGGAAGAAAACCTGATGGAGTCTGCAAAAGACCTGAGACTGGGACGGAGATTTGTCTTCCAACAAGACAATGATCCAAAACATAAAGCAAAATCTACAATGGAATGGTTCACAAATAAACATATCCAGGTGTTAGAATGGCCAAGTCAAAGTCCAGACCTGAATCCAATCGAGAATCTGTGGAAAGAACTGAAAACTGCTGTTCACAAATGCTCTCCATCCAACCTCACTGAGCTCGAGCTGTTTTGCAAGGAGGAATGGGCAAAAATTTCAGTCTCTCGATGTGCAAAACTGATAGAGACATACCCCAAGCGACTTACAGCTGTAATCGCAGCAAAAGGTGGCGCTACAAAGTATTAACTTAAGGGGGCTGAATAATTTTGCACGCCCAATTTTTCAGTTTTTTATTTGTTAAAAAAGTTTGAAATATCCAATAAATTTCGTTCCACTTCATGATTGTGTCCCACTTGTTGTTGATTCTTCACAAAAAATTACAGTTTCATATCTTTATGTTTGAAGCCTGAAATGTGGCAAAAGGTCGCAAAGTTCGAGGGGGCCGAATACTTTCGCAAGGCACTGTACTGTGTGCTGCCCCGGTCAGGGTGAGGTGGAGTTGCCACCTGCGCCGAAGAGGAAGAAGGGGAGGAGCCGATGCGAGCTCCAGAACCCCAGTCAGGATTTGTGGTGGTTTTTAAACATTTCAGAGTCTGAGAGGTCTTGTCATGATACTGTCTCAATTATCTTAATACTATTACTATACATAAAGGTTGTAACCGTGTACAACCTACAGCAAATAAGTGTGATCACTTTAGAAAGATCTGTTCAGATCATGCTGAATAAATCTATTGAGATGTCATAGTCAACCATGTTTAATATAACCAAGTTTAAATTACCAATGTGTGACTGCAATGGAGTATTATGTTATAGCAATCAGCTTCAGAAAATACCAGAAAAGTATACAACACACATTAGGAAACACATCTGCTTAAATAAAAGAAAAGTGAAAATATGTTTTTTTTTTATTATTAATACACCTAATGCAATTGCTTTGCATATTTTAGATACAAACTTTATATGTAAAAACAAAACAGCAACTAGAACTGAATAGAAGCTCCTAAACTTAAAGCCAAAGAAAGTTAAAACTGACTTATCAAAACATTAAAACACAATCTTTTAATTATTATACAAAGAACTAAGAAACAAAAAAATCACCTCCCAGGCATGTATATATTTCATGAGAACTGCACAGCCTGTCGTGGTTTATACCTTACAGATACACACACACACACACACACACACACACATATATATATATATATATATATATATATATATATATATATATCAAACAATGCCTTCAATTATATATTTCTTCGTTTGTTAATAGCAGCATAAATCACGCTGTCATCCTGTTGTTGATTATTCTTGTCTTTCCCCTTAACTTCATCATAAACCACAGATTCATCATGAATAGGTTTCTTCTTGCCTTCTTTTATAACAACCTGGGCGTAAACCAGCTCACTGTCCTCTTTAGGCTTGCATTTGGATTTCTTTTTTCCACCTTTATTAACAACCTGAGTATAAACCTGGTCATCTGTTAAAAAAAACAAAACATAGATATAAAAGCAAATAACTTCCATTCTGTGAAAAACTCTTGACACGCTGGTAAAATCTGACCACTGGAAATACTGAGAAAAAAAAGTTCACAGTTCTGCTTTTTTATGATGAATGTATAAGAACTGTATGAGATGTGTGAAACATGTGATTTAAATAAGAGCTCATTGAATCTCACAAAGGAATGATAGTTTTGTAAAAACAGTGGAGTCTTTAAGAGTTGCTGTATTGTTTGGGTAATGTTTTTGTTGATTGTATCCTCCAATGGTAACACAAAAAGATGGAAAGAAAAGCATCTAGGCGTATTGTTCAAGCAATACATCGTTAGTTTATATGTTTTCAAATCCTCACCACCCGTCCACTCGTTTAGATTAACATACACATGTATACAAGTGAAAAAGTGACCTGTAGAGATACTTGCCTTGGATTGCTGTGCTTGCAGTCTCTGGTATCATTGTGGATAGGGAAACATGCTGTTCATCACTCCTGTTTTGTGTAATCATCAAATGGACATTCTCTTTATAACAAACAAGAAGAAACTATTATCTTGTGTTTCTCTCTTTTAAAGGTAAACTAAGAATCTTTTTTCTTAATGCTTAAGCTTGGAAGATTTGATTGTATCTATAACTGAGGCATAACAGGCCTCAAAAGACACATGTGGGTGTTGTCTAGCACTTTTTTGCAACACGGCAAACTTTCAAATCAGGATGCGTTGTTGTGCAAAAAAACAAAAATAAACCTCACCCTTCCTTTTTTTATTCTTACACATACACAAGAGTGTAAATGAAAGCATGACGATCACAAGAAGAGCACTTCCACCAAGGACATATTTAAGAATATCTGTAAAAAAAAAAAATATTGAATGCGTATGCTTATAATGTTTTTCAATATGTTAATACACTTATTAAGCCTTTCTGTCCTAACTGGTAGAAATTGTGTTTGCGCTAAGTATTTACCAAATTGTCAGTTATCAATACTGTATGTTGGTGTGGGTTTGCAGAGGTACATTTAAAGTGAGTAAGACGGAGAAAGAAAAAGGTCAGGTCATAAAAGACACATACAGGGGAGGAATGATGATCACAAAATAGCTTCACCACAAACATATGTCAAGGCACTAGGAAATATGAAATATATATATAAAATATAACTCCACCTGATTATATACTATAGTAATTTATTAGCAGGTGAAGCCAGAGGAGTGGAATGGTCACAATTTCACAAAGCTTCTCCACAGCAATGCAAGCAAGATCACAGCCAGTTAAAGACAAAACCAGAAGATCATTAGAGACAACAAAAATCTCAATATTGGAGCACCAGAACTAATTGTTGTTTGAAATCTCCTGTGATCTTCATGAATGTTTAAAACTGATGTCTAAAATAGTGTCTGTGATGTGACCTAATGAAACGTGTGTGATATGAAACGTCACAAACATCTGTGAACCTTTAGAACAGTACATTTACTGTGTGCCTTCATTTCCATATAATTGCATTGAACTGAATACTTAAATACATTTGAGAATGTAAAACTTAAACATTATCTGTAAGATATTTAGACAGTCAATAGACTTCCAACACATCTGTAAATGACTAATCCATACAGTAATTGCTACCTAATCAATATGAACTGAAATGAATAAATAAAGAAATAAAGTACCAGCATCCTCTGCATTACTGGCATCACCAGGCTCTGTGGTTAAATTACCAGAGCAATTTGAAGAGCAGGTTTGTAGACTGCAAAATGCAATCCCATGTGTATAGTTTGTTATTATCATGCTCTTATTGATTAAGAACTGAAAAGTCTCTCCTTCTTTGCCATCAGATAATTCAATAACGGTCCCATTCTCCAGGGTGCAATGGAACTGGGTCGCTAGATTGGGCGTGGATGTTGGATTAATCTTGGGTTCAGAACCTGGTACAGAGAAATAGATTCAAGTTAGTGACAAGCTGTTCTCCGTGCAGGTTCTGATGAATGGGTTTGACTTGACCATGCAGTCTTTCTGTTGTTACCTAGATTTATTATTTCTTGGTAGTTTGATATTTTTTAACCTGTTTGAAATTGCTGGTAAACACATAAAAATGCATATAGTACCCTGAAAAAGCAAAAATAAAGATATACAAAAAAAAATGGTTAAGTGTAAACCTGGTGAGTTGCGTCTATCCTTCCCCTATCTCTAATCCCCCTGTCAATCACTCTCCCTCTTCCATATAAGGCTCCTGTTTCCACTTCCGCCTTCTCTAGCGTTTGTTTGTTTTCGTACCCAACCTTCTCCCCTTCTCGTTTATGATTCAGCAACCCTGCACTGGTCTCTCTCTCCTTCTCAGCTGTCGACGTGAAGTCTGTCTCGCAGTCCTTCGATCTCTTTCTAATCTCTCTGCTTCTTTCTTTTTAGCTCCAGGACTCCTGTAAGCTCTGTTCCACGATCCAGAGTCCCTCTAACTTTTTCCCTTTCAAGGCTCTCCTTTGGAGGTTCGTTTGGTGCCGGTGGGTAGCTCCATGCCCAAGTCGCTCAGCTGCAGCAGCTCTCCGAGAGTAGGGTCCTGTGTCCCTCCAATCCCTTATGGGTAGCTCCGTTCCCAAGCCATCATGTAAGCAGCTCTCCACAGAGTGGGGGATTCTGTCTATGTGTTTTCGGGTCTTGGGTGTGGTGCTATTGTTGTGTATCATAATAGGTCTCTATATCAAGTGTCGACCTCTGTTCACTGGAAGGGGAAACCCAAAGTGTGAGAGTAACTGCATTTTTGAACTGATAAGTCACAGATCTTATTTAATGTACAAACCTTATTTGGTGAAAGGACATGTAGCCTAGAAGTACTGCCTGTACAAACTAAGAACCTGGTGGGCTTTATATAGTTCACAGTTTATGTGATTTATATACAAATATATCAGAAGCTTAACAATCTAATAAATATGTTAGATATTAGTATAGATCATTTCAACAGGCAGCACCAGTATAGAATAATTAGCAGACTTCATAAATCAAGTAAAATGGTGATGAACCCTCATGGCAAATAACATGAGACACACCTAACTGGTTGTAGAGATCTAATCCCTTCAATGCTTCATTACAGTATGCAATCCTAACACACCATCTTGAGTCAGCAGATTGTTTTAAATGATACCTTTCTGTTTGATTTAAAAAATACAGAACTGTGTTATGATCAGAGTTATTTTCTTATTTTATGGCACTATTCAATCCAGCGTCCTAAGAAGAGCATTCCCCTACCGTACAAATAATAATGTTCAGCAGAAGATTAGAGCTTGAGATGTTGAAACATAAAATAAAGAAGTGGACACACTATTAAAAATTAAACTGATGATGAGGTGTTGTGGTGAATAAGTTCATTTCTGCTAAACTGTCTGCTCTACAGTATGAAAAGCAAATTCTAAAGACACTTTAAATACAAGGAGAAAAAACAATTGTATGAATACACAAGGCAAACTAATGCTGATACATTTACCTATACATTATCAGAACAACATGAGAAAGATACCATGAAAGAAGAGTATAACCAGTACCCTGTAACTTCAGTGTATGAGTTTGTACTGGATACAAGGAGAGGCAGTTTTAAACATTAAATTATTTCTTACCTGAGAAGTTTGACTTCACAGAGTCACTCTTCTGTTCATTGATTTGGTTTTTAGCAATGCAGACAAGATCTCCAGTGACATTTTTCTTCAATATTACAATGTGTTCTTTATCACTGAAATAAGCAAGGCTGGTATTCAGCGGCACCCCATCTAAACTCCAGTTAAATGAAGCATTATCCCCTTTATCCACTGTGCAGACCAGCAGCACCTCCCCATGGGACAGACAGCTGGAGTGTACCACAGGCTTAGAGACAGGCTCTGAAAGAGAGTGGCCCGTTTATGTATACATTTCTTTTAATGGTTTTGTATCTCAAAAGTAGGCACACTGTGCTTCAGTCTTAAAAATAACAAAGTCCTAAAATGTCTACTACATATACACTGTTTTTAATTTCTTAATTGTTGATGTGTCTGATATAGAAACAACAAGGCAGCTCTATATAAAGCAAGGCAAGACAAATAACATGTTTTTTTTCCTACCTGAGCATTTTGATATCACAGAGTCGCTCTGGTTTGTGGTGACTTGGTTTGTAGCAATGCAGACAAGATTACCAGAGACATGCTTCTTCAATATTTCAACATATTCTTCATCACTAAAGTAAGCAAGGCTGGTATTCAGCAGCACTCCATCTAAACTCCAGTTAAATGAAGCATTATCCCCTTTATCCACTGTGCAGACCAGCAGCACCTTCCCATGGGACAGACATGTGGAGTGTATCACAGGCTTGGAGACAGCCTCTGAAAAAGAGGGGCTTTTCAGTTAGGATTTACATCATGTTAAAACACCCCAAACCCACTTCCACCCCAGTACAGGGAAAATGCATTTGGTATCAGTGGTGTAGGGTGCCACATTTAAATTGTTTACTGCAAAAGGTTTTGAATTCCCAATTGTCACCTTTTACCTTTGTTTAACCACCTTTTTATACAATTATCCTTGATGTAACCAGGCTACATACAGTATTAATGAAGTTAAGATCCATGTAGTATACAATGTAATTCCAATAGCAGCTCTTGTTCACATTTAAACAAATCAGGAAATGAATCTATCTATTTTTGAATCTATCTGCTTTTTAGGCATCTACTACATGGCACATAATGTTAAAAAAATAGACGATTATCAACCCTGTACTTTTTGATAAATGTTGAAGGATGTGTAGGAATAAAAAGATTTGAACAGTACAACAAAGCC
Source organism: Acipenser ruthenus (assembly GCF_902713425.1). NCBI lineage: Eukaryota > Metazoa > Chordata > Actinopteri > Acipenseriformes > Acipenseridae > Acipenser > Acipenser ruthenus. The sequence continues at coordinate 19,053,748 of NC_081210.1, read as the reverse complement.
TGAAAGCTATGGATTGCCTCTCCCTATTTTCACTCCTGAGGTAATATCAGGTTGAATGACAAGCCGATATCAAATCCATTCAGGAATCAGTACATTATGATTCCCCAGTAACTCAATCACATATAATCAGATCTGGAAATCCTAATGCAGCATTTTCAGTGAAGAATGTGGTTGGTGATGTGCTGAATTTGTATAGAAAGGTACTTACATTTATTTATATCTATCCCCCACCCCCAAACACACACACCTTTTTTTAAACATACAATAATATACAGTACCTTCACCAGTACATATTGTCTTTTTTTCTTGAATAAATGAATTCATTTACTTACCTCTAATCATTCTTTTTTTGTATGCACCCATACAGATATGCAGATCAGTTATCTACCGTTCTATGCTGTTGGTCCTCAGATCAGAATACAACAGATCAGGTTTCTCAAATCTCAAAGGAGTTTATGACAAGATTTCTAAATAGTAAATGTACCAATTGTTAGTTTAAATCCAGGATCTATCTCCATGCTCACAACTCTTATAGCTAAGTATTAATATTTCGTAAAGGGACGATGCCATTTAGCGTGGTACAGTATGTAGATATGATCATTGTTCATCATTTTGTATAAAGATTTTTTATTTTTTATGATATGCTGTTTTTAGTTAGGGCTGCATGGGTGTCTACTGTATATCCTTTGGAAATTGCTCCTGCAAAGCGGTGTGAAACCTGCAAGTTCAGTTGAGGTAGAAGATCGGCAGTTGTTCCTCCTACTATAAATATGTTTCCAAGATAAAAACCATGTTAAAGGACTTTGTTTTACAAAACTTGTAACCATTTGTTATTATTGCAGCTGGTACTTGTCCTAACATATACATACCTGAAAAAGAAGTCTAAATGAGAATTTGACTTTCTAAAATAACATGTCAATTTTTTTTCGACATAGTTTAAAATAATACTTTCAATTTCTCTTAAAACATTAGAAATCAAGGTATTTATCTCTGCACTTGTTTAAGACATGTTTAGCTTGAGAAGTGGGCAACTCAAAAAAAATGATATTAGAAGTAAAGTTAAGAGTTTCTGTTGTGTTACCATGTGATATGCCAAAACCCCATAGCCCTGAACGCAGCACTTTTTAAAATAAGATTATTACAAAAACAAAAACACAAATGAAAACACAAAAACACAAATGGATTCTTAAACAATTATGAAATAACTTCAGACGACTTACAAACCCCTACATGAAATGCCTGGGTTGTTTATTTCTGTTTTGGTAACTTTATTGAATGCATTGTTTTCCTTTCTGAAAGAACCATGTTAATGTGATCTGGAGTAAAATTCTTTGAGAAACTAAACCCCCATCTTTAGAAAGTTACCAGGTGGTGTCTGAATGAATATGAGAACAGAATGGCAGCCGTTGTAAATAAAAGGAACGAGAAGACAGCAACTGATCAAGAAAGAAGGGATTTAAAAGATATATGTGCCAGCAGTCTTGTTTTAATGTGTCAGTTACATAATGTGAAAGAAATTTGTTTTAACACAACTCATATTCAGCACAATATACACCCAACTATATTTAATAAAAATGTATTTCATCAATGGTTTTCTAGAAAAGCTGATGTCTGGCAACAGAACATTTCTAATTTTATCAGTGAGTGGTAATAACCCAACTGAACATATAACAGTACTGTTAAACTGTGAAGTTCATTGTCTGAAGTGATCTATATTTGATTGTCTTTCCAAAGATCTGCAGCACTGATGTTGACTTGAACAGCTTTCTGCTAAAATAAATACACCTGAAGATAACTAACAGTACAATAGAAGAGACAACAGACTTTCTGTAAGCTTCAAGGTAAAACAGCCAAGGAAGAAAAGCATATCTTACATAGCATAACACACTCTCCCAACTGTTTTGCATTAGTTAATCTGTAATTACACATATGGATACATAGTAATTACACATTCAATTACACCATGGGTGCAATGAATACAGCAGCATGCAAAGAACAAAACAAACTATGTTTTAATTATTTATCCATTACTGATGATGTGTTTATCAAACCAACATTTGCACTGCTAGTATTTGCATTCCCCCTCACCCAAAAAAACCTAAATGATTTGGAGACATTTTACAAATGTAAAATGAAAACAAATAGGAAAACCGTGATCTCACATATGTAATTGTGTATTTAACTTTTTTTTAGTCTGTATCAAAATACATCAAGTAAATATTAGAAAGAAAAATGCTTATCATAAGCAATTAAAGGAACAGCCAAGATGAGCCCAAAAGGAATGCATTCATTAAGTTTTGCCATTGTACGCCCAGTGCAGGGTTCAGATAAGCATCAAGGCTTTAAACTTCACTGATGAAAATAGGTATAGTTCTCCTAAACAGGAACTAAATGAAAATGACCAACATATACATCACACTATTATTAACAGTTTTCTTTATTTGGATGGTTTGTTTTCCTTTCCTTTCCCTGCAAAGCCACTCTCTATTTCGACTAAACCTAGATAAAGAGGAACAAGACACAGGTGTTTTTTATAACCTTACATTGGCTTGTGTCTTTCAGTAGCTTCTCAAAACACACGTCACAGAAATAATGTTGAAACCAAGCTCAGCTTACCACCAACCACTCAACATTATTTTATTTCCTCATCTTCCCATTTTGCAAAAACACCCCAGGTGTCTTCTGCTAATTCCAGGGTACCACTGTTTTCTCATTTAAATCATGTGCACACATAAATATGATTTGAGCAAAGAAAACAGAAATGCATGAGGAAATGAAACAATGCTTTTTATTTTTTATTTTTGATAAAAAAAATGTATATGAAAAGAAACTAAGATAATTTCCAACAAATACATTCAAGGTGGTTCAGTGTTTCCAGTCACCTTTGCAGAATCCTGTTTTGTAAGGTGAAATGAAGAACAAATGCTGCACAACTCCCTTCTGTATTGCTAGTAAATGAATTATATTTCGGGTACTACTGCACTTGAAGATAAATTGCTCATCACAATTATCTGTTGATCAGATATCTTGATGGTTTAGAGGGATATTTAGTGCCCCCATTCACCCTGTATTCCTAGATCATGTCCAGAACACAACGTCATAAAGGCATACCCCTTTTAAAGCTAGGCTCTGACTCCAGCCTCCTTTGAATCTGGCCTGTCTTTCTAATTTTGAAATAATAATAAAACATGAGATTCTTATGGTACAGTACCTAATCAGACTGTTTGAGTGGCTTTTCAGGCTTTACTGGGCTGGTAGTGTGTAACCAGGCCTAAAGTTATCCCTTGATAAAACAGTAAGCCCATTACTTTATGTTATGAATTGTAACCCTGGTTCCCTTAAGAAATGTCAACCATTACGAGTTGGGAAATGACCCTTGTGTCACATGACCTGAGCACATATTTAAAAAGTTGCCTGATAGGCCCGCTGTGACCACGTGTCTGTTGCATTTTGGGAACAAGACCGTAAGTCACACAGCAACCTTCGCCATTTGATTCCGAAATGTCAATGAAGGCGAGCTAGCAACCTCGCAAAATTAATGGTTGACATTTCTTTCTCAGGGAACCAGGGTTACAATTCATAACCTAACGTTCCCTTTCAATATCGAAATGTCAACTATTATTATCAACTATTTGTGGCACACTCTACAACCCGGTTTCTCAGAGACGTCGGATTCAGTGGCCAAGAGTTGCGTCGCACAGTGAAGAACTTATCTGAAGCAGCAGAGAGGAGCAGCAACTGGCTGTGGTTGAGACGGAAAGATTCTGGCTGGGGACAGGTAAGTAAGCTGGGCTGAGTTGAGTGGGGGACGGAGGGGGGTGATGCTGGGACGCCAGAATCACCGTCGAGCCCTCTTGAGGTGTCGTGGGCTAGTCGACGAAACACTGAGGATGGAAGGTGCCCACTTGAAAACCCCAGAGATGTACCCTACTTAGCTCAATCCAGACGGTTGTCATGCTGATGCGCTGGGGAGGCCGCACTTTGGTTGATCCCCGGAGCCAGCATCGCAGCCGTCGTGTGTGCTGATGCGCCAGGGAGGCAAAATAAGCTGATCCCTGGAGCCAGCATTACACTTCAGCCATTAACACCAGACAGAAGGATATCTACATCATCATATGGAAGGAAACGTAAATGGATGGAGACACATATGGATCACATTAGTTTACTGTAAAGCTACGTCTTAGTTGGTGCTTATCTTGGCGAGAGCCGAGTTCAAATCAGCATGAAGTTTTAACATCTACTCTCGTGTAATGGAAATCATGAAGATCTGGATACGTCCAGTGACTGCTGTGAATAGTGCAGCTGGCAACAAGGGAAAGACCTTGTGACAGCCTGGAGAGACAGCTGACAGGAGGAAAGAGACCCCATTGGGGCTGGTAAGGGTTAGCTACCCTTGTCGGCAGTATCCAGCTCTGTGTTTACAGGATGCTGGAGACACCCGCCCAAGGCTTCTAAGAAATTAAAGAGAAAAATACCCCTAGAGTCTGCGAGAGCGGGGGCGGAAGATGACTCAACGTTGGACAACACGGTTAACGACTTAGGAACGGAAACGGATATGAGTATGGAGAGTACTTCACAAAAGACTAGTTCAAGATCTGCAGTTAACAAAGACATAGAACTCCAGGTTTGTGTCTGCGGCTGGAGCAAGGCGACAACGGTCAGGGGTTTGAAGATTCATCAAGGGAGAATGAAATGCTTGAGGAAGAAGGGACAAGGGCCTCGCATTGATCAGTACTTCTTACGAAGTCAGTCAAGTCAGTCGAATGAAATCCAGCGACAGGAAGCAAACCACAGTTCGCAGGATATCAGCACCCCTGTCATAGATGTGAGGAGGACTTGCATGGACACAGTTAGTGATGAACCTAATGATCCTTGTGAACCCGGTCAGACAAACCAGCATAAGAGAGAAAAGAACCTCAACGGGCACAAGCCTGGAGTTAAATGGCCAAGAGCTTGTGAGAAAACTGCATGGGACACAGTAAACACAGATCTCTGCGTTGCATTGGAAAGATTAAGTGGAACAGTTGAAAAGAAGCTGGATAAATTTGGGGACATCATCTACGCATATGGAAGTGAGAGGTTTGGAGTTGAAAAAAGGAAGGAAAAAGTACAAACTATTCCTGGAAAGTCTAGACGGCAGCAGGAGATTGAACGCTTAGTTAGAGAAAGGAGACAGCTGAGGAACCAATGGAGAAGAGCAGAACAAAGTCAGAAGGAGGGACTCAATCTCTTACAAAGGGTCATAAAAGATAAGCTTGCAACATTGCGCAGAGCTGAGCGCCTACGGAAACGCTACAAAAAGAAGGAGCGTGCGAGAGCTAACTTTTATAAAGACCCATTCAAATTTGTAAAGAAGTTATTCACCAGTGAGAAGAATGGCACACTAAAAGCATCTAAGGTTGAGCTGGAGAGATATTTGGAGGAAACACATACAGATTCAAAAAGGCAGGAGCCTATGTCAATTCCGTCAGACATCCCACCTATCAATCCACCAGAATACCAAATGGAGGACTGTGCACCTAAGTGGAAAGAAATAGAGCAAGCTGTGAAAAAAGCAAGGGCTTCATCATCTCCAGGGCCTAATGGAGTTCCGTACAGAGTGTACAAGAGTGCTTCAGGAGTTCTACGAATTCTGTGGAAATTGATGAAAGTGGCATGGGAAAAACAGGTTGTACCAAGAGCATGGCGCCGAGCAGGTGGAGTCTTTATACCTAAAGAAAAAGATTCTACAAGCATCAGTCAGTTTCGTCCCATTTCCCTATTAAACGTAGAAGGCAAGATTTTCTTCAGCATTATTGCTCAGAGATTGTCAGCTTACCTATTAAAGAACTGCTTCATTGACACTTCAATACAAAAAGCGGGCATTCCAGGTTTCCCAGGTTGCTTAGAACACATCAATGTGATCTGGCAACAAATTCAATCAGCTAAAAAGGAGAGGAAGGAGCTCCATGTGACATTCCTGGATTTGGCTAATGCATATGGTTCAGTGCCACATGAACTACTTTGGGCAGCATTTGATTTTTTCAGTGTACCGATGACAATAACAAATTTAGTGAAAGCCTATTTTGGAGATTTGCAATTCAGTTTTTCAACTTCAGAATTCAGCACTACATGGCAATGCCTAGAGGTTGGAATAATGGCAGGATGCACCATTTCTCCACTGGCTTTTACCATGGCAATGGAAGTAATCATTAGGGCATCAAAATGGGTAGTAGGAGGAGAGCGTTTGGCTTCTGGAATGCGACTACCACCAATTCGAGCATACATGGATGACATGACAACCATGACTACAACAGTAGCCTGCACTAATCGATTATTGGGCAAATTAACCAATAACATTGAATGGGCACGAATGCAATTCAAGCCCACTAAATCAAGGAGCATCTCTATAATTAAAGGCAAAGTAGTAGATAAAACATTCTTCATTAATGGTGAGGCAATACCAACAGTGTCTGAGAAGCCAGTGAAGAGTCTTGGGAGATGGTACGACGGGGATCTAAAGGACACAGTTCGTGTGGGAGAAGTTAGACAACAAGCAGTGGAAGGGTTGAAGAGCATAGACAGCTGCGCACTACCAGGTAAACTAAAACTCTGGTGCTTTCAGTTTGGTCTACTGCCGAGGTTGCTGTGGCCACTGACTGTGTACGAGGTTTCTTTGACAACAGTAGAGAAGCTGGAAGCTTTAATCAGTTCATACATCAGGAAATGGTTGGGAGTTCCACGCTGCCTCAGCAGAGTGGGACTTTATGGTAAAGGAATACTGCAGCTACCAGTCTCTGCTCTAACCGAGGAGTTTAAGTGCGCCAAGGTCAGACTGGAAATGACATTAGTAGAGTCACGCGATAAATGCGTAAGGGAGGCAGCACCTGTGTTGAAAACTGGAAGAAAGTGGGCGGCAAAGAAAGCTGTGGAAGATGCAAAGGCTGCCCTTCGAATTGGTGATATCATGGGGCAAGTTCAGCATGGAAGAGGGGGTCTTGGTTTCAGTTCAACTCCTCCTACATGGCACAAGGCGGCCCCAGCTCAAAGAAGGAAGCTGGTAGTCAACGAGGTGCAGAAGCAGGAGGAGAGGATGAGGTGTATAAAGGCCATTTCCCAGGCCAAACAGGGAGAATGGATGAGATGGGAGAGTGTGGAACAACGCAAGATTGGCTGGCAAGACCTATGGTCAATGGAACAGAGCAGGATCAGTTTCCTCATCAGGTCAACATATGATGTTCTCCCATCACCACAGAACCTAAACCTCTGGGTAGGAGAGGATCCCTCATGTCCTTTGTGTTCATCACCTGCAACATTAAGGCACATTTTGACAGGATGTAAGGTGGCTCTTAGCCAAGGACGGTTTACTTGGCGCCATGACCAGGTGCTGCGATGTTTGGCCTTAGCATTGGAAGACAAGCGTAACATGACCAATAAGTTGCCACCTGTTCCATCAAAACATTACACACAAAAGACAACATTCCTCCGCCCAGGAGAGCAACCACCAAGAAAAGGTGTTAAAACCAATCCTCGCCCAGGACAACTGGAAGCTGCTAGAGACTGGAATATGCTGGCAGATGTTGGTCAACGGCTTATTTTTCCACCTGAGATTGCCACCACTAACCTTCGACCAGATATTGTCTTGTGGTCTGGATCAGCACGCCTTGTTCACCTGGTAGAGTTAACAGTGCCATGGGAGGACGCTGTAGATGAGGCGTATGAGAGGAAGAAACTGCGGTATGCTCAACTAGCCACTGAAGCGGAACAGCGAGGATGGAGAGTTCGGGTTTACCCAGTGGAAGTGGGTTGTCGAGGATTTGTGGCACACTCTACAACCCGGTTTCTCAGAGACGTCGGATTCAGTGGCCAAGAGTTGCGTCGCACAGTGAAGAACTTATCTGAAGCAGCAGAGAGGAGCAGCAACTGGCTGTGGTTGAGACGGAAAGATTCTGGCTGGGGACAGGTAAGTAAGCTGGGCTGAGTTGAGTGGGGGACGGAGGGGGGTGATGCTGGGACGCCAGAATCACCGTCGAGCCCTCTTGAGGTGTCGTGGGCTAGTCGACGAAACACTGAGGATGGAAGGTGCCCACTTGAAAACCCCAGAGATGTACCCTACTTAGCTCAATCCAGACGGTTGTCATGCTGATGCGCTGGGGAGGCCGCACTTTGGTTGATCCCCGGAGCCAGCATCGCAGCCGTCGTGTGTGCTGATGCGCCAGGGAGGCAAAATAAGCTGATCCCTGGAGCCAGCATTACACTTCAGCCATTAACACCAGACAGAAGGATATCTACATCATCATATGGAAGGAAACGTAAATGGATGGAGACACATATGGATCACATTAGTTTACTGTAAAGCTACGTCTTAGTTGGTGCTTATCTTGGCGAGAGCCGAGTTCAAATCAGCATGAAGTTTTAACATCTACTCTCGTGTAATGGAAATCAGTTGGGAAATGCTGTCGCAGTGAGCCAAAGCAGCCACAAGCCTTGGCCTGGCACGAGCCTAACTGTTAGGTTTCTGCACAAGAGGGCAAGCAGCTTCAAGGAAGGTACCGCTGATCCCGCAACATTAAACGTATGTGGTGTGGCCCACACTGCAGAGTTACATATCTGGCAGGGATGCCCCATGAAACACTGCCCAAGACGTCATAGTACCTCTAGTCGAGAAAGCTGTAACATAGGTTAGCCCGTTCATAAGCCAAATGGATCATATCCACTATCCAATGTGACAACCATTGCTTGGAAAGTGCCTGACCCTGAGTACGTGACCCATAAAATACCAGTAACTGGGCTGCTTGTTGCCATGATTTAGACCTATCCATGTAACACCTCAGCTCCCTGACAGGGCAGAGTGTGTTAAATCTCTGATCTTCTTCAGAAGCAAAAGGGGGCGGTTGGAACGGCTTCAATTCCACCGACTGGTTCAGGTGAAACTGCGAAACAACCTTAGGCAGAAAAGCCAGGCTAGTGTGCAAATTAACCTTATCACCACCGCTGGCAAAGCGCAAACAGGAATCCTCTATCAAGAGAGCCTGTAACTCACTGACACGTTTTGCTGACATGACAGCCAGGAGAAACGTAGTCTTTAAGGACAAATATTTAGGGTATCCAGCCGGATATCCAAGAAGACCTCTACTTGCGGCAGCTTCAGAGAGGAAGCCCACATGCCTCTCTATTCTGAGATAAATCCCCTCCTTTGCCTCAGATTGGGTCTCCTCAGTCCATGGAATCTGGACTCGGGCAGCAGCAGCGGACCACTATTACCCGAATAATCCTCTGACGGGGAGTCCTCCATGACAGAGGGTTCCTCTATTCCCCCTTCAAATTTGCCACCCTCCATGGAGGCGACTGAGGGAGAGGAGGGACTAGGGAGTGGGTAGTAGCTCAAGGGCTGGAGTTGCAGGGGGAGTTGCCAGATTAACAAGGTGTTGTAGCAACGATTGCTGGTTTGCAACAGTGCTTGCTAGCTGAGACATTTAACATCTGGTGAGTGCCTACATCTTTTAGGCTTCTTGGATTTGGGTTTAGGGGAGCGAGACACAGACTGGGTACTAGGACCCTGTGGAAGGGTGGGGGTATTCACTGACACGGGAGACAGAAGATTTTAGTTGCAAACACCACACAGGTGCCCAGATTTATTTATTTCATTTATTTATTCTTTTATTTAGTTTAGCCCGCAGAGGGCGCTGTTGTCCTTGGTCTGGATACTGCCAACAGTAAACCAGGACCACGGGGTTACCAACACAGGTATCCCAATCCGTGCACCTTCAAGTGCTCAAAAATAACCATGAAAAGAGAAGGCGAAAGAAAAAGGGAAAATAAAACACAGTAATAAAACTACAAACAAAAGTGCTGCTTATGCAGTGCCCCCACTGCCGCTAAGCCGGTCAGCACGGGTCTCCGTCCTACACTCAGCTGTGCTATACCTCTACACACGTCCCCTCAGGTACATATTTATTTATCTCGCTCTGTGAAAATTAGTTTTGGTTTTTGTTTTATTTTTTTATGAAAGGCTGCCCCCTCAGCCGGGCTCGCCTGCTCCTTGTTTCACGCTGCCCTCTTCTGCCAGCGACACTGTACTTTCCCCAACACGGCCACCCGAGTGCATAACCAAGCCAGTTCTTATGGGCCGAGCAGTCTCCCAAGGCCCGCCCCTCAGCCACTCAGAGAGAGGGAAAGCACACACACACTCTTCCCCACCTCTCTGTGTCATCGCCATGACCGACAGGCGGATCCCACGAGACTGCTGCCCTCTACCTGCAGTAATACGAATGTGCCAGACAGTCAGTCCAGATCTCCCCTGTTACAGACCCGCAGAAGGCTCATGTGGCAAAGTGGTTAACAGTGTGCAGGTGCAGGTGATCAATAAACAGACAGACGATCATAATCCAGGTGCAATGTTGTTTAATGGTTTGTAATCCAATTGCATGATGGCATAAGAACAGTAAATGATAAACAATGTTAACAGGCAATACAGTGGCATGTATTATATATTATATGTAATATATATATATATATATATATATATATATATATATTGCGTTTGAGTAATGATGGGGGATATGCATGATACTCAAATATTATGAAATGCATTGAAATAGAATAAAGTATTGTAAAGTTATTCCTCACTCTGTTTTCCTTTACTATTTGATTTCCAGGAATTGCAGTGAAGAGTTATAGGGAAGATGGTGAGGATCACAAAGGCAAGGAAACCATAAACTAATCTCACTTGAATCGCTTTATCCTTGCCTAAAAAACAGAGCGAGAGAGACAAAACCACATAAAGGCAAAGTTATAGAAAAATGAAAAATAAATCATCACTCATAAAATAGTTATTTTTAAAATGTACAGCACAATTTGTAATAATAAGATTTTGAAAGTACAAAAAAGCATTCTCATCCTATGGTAAAACTGAATGTAATACAATTGTAAAAACATTCAGCCAGTTTATATAACATAGTGGGATGACAAACCCTTGTCTTAGTATAATCTGCGATGAATAGATTTTTTGTTTAAATTCCCTGGTTTTTATGTTCTATTTATTATTAATATCTTTAGTCTTAAGGAGACTTATTTTTGACCTGACTGGTGCTAATAACAATCTGGAGTAAAACAATTGACAAATTGGGTCCATTCTTTCTTACCTGAGCAGTTTAAGTTCACAGAGTCACTGTGCTTTTCACTGACTTGGTTTGTAACAATGCAGATCAGATTACCAGAGAAATGCTTCTTCAATATTACTACATGTTCTTTATCACTGAAATAAGCAAGGCTGGTATTCAGCGGCACTCCATCTAAACTCCAGTTAAATGAAGCATTATCTCCTTTATCCACTGTGCAGACCAGCAGCATCTTCCCATGGGACAGACATGTGGAGTGTATCACAGGCTGGGAGACAGCCTCTGAAAAAGAAAGGCTTTCAGTTTGTATGGGTTTTTTCTTGCTTTGTTAAAAACTATACTCACTGGGCCTGATTCTTAAAAATATCAAGGTTCTAGAACCTATATTTTACCAGGTTAGTAGCTGTGGCAATGTGCCCCGTCCCTGTGTGCATTTGTGTATGTTGCGTGTGTAAATGTTGGTGTATAGATTGGTACACGGGATATAAACGGGTCTGTGTTTCACGTGTATTTAAAGTGTAGATTTGTATTTAGGCACGAGGAGAGCCCAAACCACTTCACGTGCTGGTTAAATGTAATATGTGAGCACGGGGTTGCACAGAATTAATTCACGTGCTGGGATTCAAGTGAATAATTAATTAGTAATTGAATCCCAGCACAATAGTATATATAGACGCACATTTCTTGCACTCAGGGTTAGGTGTTCGGAGAGTGGAGAACGGGTGAGAGAGAAGGAGTAAAATAAGATCGGAAATATAAGTGTGTTGTTTGTACTCACCGTGTTTGTTCGTCTGTCCTGCACCGTCTGTTTAGTGTTTAGTCTTTTTGTCTGTCTGTTTATTTTGGCGTCAAGTGCCGTGTCCTGTTTTGTATTCCGTTGTTTAAACCTTTTATTTTGTTAATAAACGCTGAGTGCAGCCATTGCACTCAGCTCATCACAACCACTGTCTCTGTCTGTGTATTCCTCTCTGGTCTGACGCCACCCACTCCGGCCGTCTTTGTGACAGTAGCATAGAAATAACAGAAGGAAAAGAAGATTTTTTTTTTCTAATATATTATTGAAGCATCTCGCCCAGATATTTGTGTATTTAAAATATAGAAGTATATAGTATATAGAAATATACTAGCTCTTTATTGTTGTCGTGGGTGGGCTACAGGTTAGATTGCGTTTACATGCTATAATAATAATAGTGGTCTCAAGACTGTAAAAAAGATTAATAACAAGGGCTGGTAGATCTTTTTTATGTATTACAGTATACTATTGGTACTGCATTATTGTTGTGTTGTTGGCTCTGTAATGCATAAAGGTAATAAAAAACAACAACAAAAAACAGCAGAGGTTCCCTTTCAAGTCGAAAATAACCATCAAGTATGGGACATTGCCGTCAGGCAGTAGGGATTGGCTGAGCTTTATAGCAAAGCTGCCGATAGGCCTCTGCACGAGCTGCCACGTAAGCCCACCCCCCTGGGAGCTTACTATACGCAGCACGCAGAGACTCTCTTCCTCTTTTGTCTTCAGCATCGGTAGCGGTAGGTAATAGAGCTTAACTGATTGTACTCACTAAGCTTAGGCTTGAGAAGCTGGTTTTTGCCACTTCTCCGAGTTTATTTCAGTTGTACTCTTCGGAGTAATTATTATTATTTGTTAATTTGGATTATATATTTGTATATTTTTTATATTACACTAATATATTTCCTTCACGCTTTGCTTCGGCATCGCGTTTTTGTTTACTTCGTGGTCTTCGTCTTTCCTGTGTTAATTGTTAATAATTAATTTTAATTATTATTGTTGTGTTTTTGAGTTTTTCTGCAATAAAAAATTATGTTGTATATATTTGTGAAGGACGCGCGTTGCGTTGGCTTTGGCCGCGCACGCATTTGCAGTCCCGGTCTTGCCTTGGCTAGACCACGTGTGTAGAGCCTGCACGCCAGTCTCTCATATATTACCTCTGCGGTGTGTTTTACCAACCGCGTGGTAGCTATACTGTGCCCCAGTCACACAATCACTACATAGTGTAGCTGCAGTGTCCCCAAAAAAAAATTCCCATTCACTATACAGAGGAAGACGACCACAAACTACAAATCCCCAGCACCAACAGGTAGGTATTGCACAGCACCCCAGACACTGTACCAGCACTTAGCGTCTCCGCTCTGCGGGTCAGCTGACGCCTAGGCGCCTGTGCTAGCGTTCTACGCTCGGTACTCGCACTCCAGCGTTTTTGGTGTCAGCGCTTCGGCGCTTTGTGCAGCGCTTCTGCGCTTGGTGCTAGCGCGTCTGCGTTTGGGACTCGGTGCTCCAGGCGTCGACGCTCGGCACGTCGACGCACGCGATGCTCGGCGCCCGACGCAGCGGCGCTCGACGCAGCGGCGCTCGACGCAGCGGTGCTCGACGCAGACGCGCTCGACGCAGCGGTGCTCGACGCAGCGGCGCTCGACGCAGCGGCGCTCAACGCGTTGGCGCTCAACCCTCGGTACGCAACGCAACCTTCTGTGCTCGACGCTCGTTGCTCGATGCTCGTTGCTCGACGCTTCGGTGCTCGACGCACGCACCTTCGGTGCTCGACGCTCGATGCTTCAGTGCTCGACGCTTCGACCCTCGCTGCACTTCGGCGCTCGGTGATCAGCGCTCGGTGCACGCACCTTCGGTATGCTCGGTGCACGCGCCTCGACGTTTGACGCTCTGCACTCAACGTTTGGTGCCTATCGGCACACGCACCTCGACGCTCCAGCGCTCGGTGTCTCAGCATGTCTAGGTTCCACCGTTGCGTTACATGCCAGTCCAAGTTGCCGGCGAGCGACCCTCACGAGGACTGCGTGGCATGCCTGGGACCAGAGCACACTGCATCTGCCTTGGCGGACAGGTCGTTCTGCACATTGTGCGCCAATTTTCAGCCGCTCACTCTTCGCCAGAGGGCGAGGAAGGCGGTTGGGGATCACTCCCCCTCCTCAGGGTCATCTCACACCCTGTCTGCCCCACCAGTGGCGACTCCCGTTAGGCTGCGGCTGTCCGGGAGTCCGTCCTCCCAGCTGACAGCTGGTCAGAGATCCCCCGGCAGCGGACGCGCTCGGCAACCCCGCAGCCCGTCAATACAACCGTGAGACCCTTCTCCTTACAGGGGACACTCCCGCCGGACATCACGATCCCGCTCCAGGTCACCGTGCTGAAGGGGATGCTCCCGTTCCCCTCGTCGCGATAAGTACCATAGGGACAGATCGGGCGTCTTAGAGCTCACCTCTAAGATGTCCCAGTTCATGGAGGTCATGATGGGCCAACAGTCCCTGCTCATGACTCTGGCCAATAGGGTGCCTCGGGCCACAGATGATTTAGTTGGACCAGTTGCCAACCAGCCAACAGTTCCGCTGCAGCCCCTGCCCGCCCAGGTTGTGCAACAACCCCAGGAGGTTTGGGACGCTGACGTCATCTCCAGGGATGCGTCTGAAGGGGAACCTCTTCTCGAAGAGGATAGTGTGGATGCGGAATTGGTGTCTCACCACTCAGAGCAGGAGTCTGAATTGGAAGGGCGAGGTCCAACGACCCCCTGTGGCCACTAGTGGAGCGAGCAACTCGCCATCTGGGGATCGAGTGGCCAGCCGTCGAGCAACCTCGACGCTCTTTTTGAGTCGCCTTCAGTCCAGCCCCACCAGCCCAGGATGCTTCCGGCATTCCCGGACTTTATCAAAGAGGTGCAGTCCACCTGGGGGGCCCCGGCCTCTGCCCCTGCCACTTCTCGCAAGGCTTCGGCCTTCACTATGCAAGGGGCAAGCGAAACTGGGTTGGCATCATTCCCACTGGTGGGCGCTGCGTTTGCTGCATTAGTGAAGACACCAACGCTATCTGGGCTGACCAAGGATCCTGCATGCCCGAACAAACAATGCAGGATTATGGAGGTGCACCTCAAAAAGGGGTACGCTGCGGCCACAGAGGCAGTCAGGCTGTCAAACGTGGCCAGCCTCCTAACGGTCTACCAGGCGGCACTCATTCGAGACCTACCTGAGTGCCCATCCCTTGCCCTTAACCCACCCCTACACTGTCCCACAGCTCCAGTTCTGGCAACACTACATCGACGACATCTGGGTGCACAAGACTATACTCACCGGGTACACCCTTCAGTTCCGGTTAAAACCTCCCCCCTTCCGGGGAGTGGTGGTTACTGCAGTGAAGGACTCGGTTCAGTCCTCAGCTCTGAATGTGGAAATACAGGCATTGCTCAGGAAGTTCAACAAGTAGACGCTGCTCTGATCGACTAGGGGTTCTATTCCAAATACTTCCCGGTGCCCAAAAAGGACGACGGGCTCCGCCCTATTTTAGATCTGCGAGTACTGAACAAATACCTGTGGGTGTTCTCGTTCAGGATGCTTACGCACAGGCACATCATCCAGTCAGTCCGACACGGCGACTGGTTCACCACCGTGGACCTGACAGATGCGTACGTACTTTCACGTTCCCATCTGCCCGGGTCACAGGAAGTATCTGCGTTTCGCATTTCAGAGCAGGGTATACGAGTTTTGTGTCCTTCCATTCGGCCTGTCACTAGCTCCTCGAACCTTTTCGAAATGTATGGATGCTATTCTAGCTCCCTTGCGGGCTCAAGGCGTCCGACTGCTGAACTATCTGGACGACTGGCTCGTCTGCGCGCAGTTGAAGGAGCAGTTGGCACAGCACACAGTGATGGTTACAGACCATCTTCAGCGGCTAGGTCTGAAGGTCAATTCAGAAAAGAGCCGCCTCGTGCCGAGCCAACAGACCGAATTCTTGGGTCTGCATCTGGACTCAGTGTCCATGGAAGTGACCCTGTCGACACAAAGAGTTGCCTCGATGGAGCGGTGTCTCTCCCTATTCAGGTTGAGAGAAACAGTCAGCATGGAGCTGTGTCAGCGCTGGGGTTGATGGCTGCCGCCTCGCAAGCCCTTCCTTTGGGCTTACTACACCAGAGACCTCTGCAGGCCTGGCTCAATGCCTTCGCGTTGCATCCGCGGAGAGACAAACACCGCAGGCTAAGGGTATCCCGAGCCTGCTGGGAAGCGCTACGCTGGTGGAAAGTTCCGTCGAACATCCGCCAGGGTGTATGCTTGGGTCCCATTTTCCGGAGGGAAGTCATCACGACCGATGCTTCCAACCAAGGTTGGGGAGCAGTCGGGAACGGGACAGGGACCCGTGGAGTGTTATCAGGACCCTGGAGGTCAGCCCACATCAATGCTCTGGAACTCAGAGCAGTGGACCTCGCCCTTTGGCATTTCTTGCCAGTGCTTCTAGGCAAGCATGTGTTAGTGCGGTCAGACAACACCAAAGTTGTGGCGTATATCAACCGCCAGGGTGGCTTGCGGTCCCCCGGTCTTCACCGGATGGTAACACAGATGTTGCTGTGGGCACAACCGCGTTTAACCTCTCTGCGTGTGGTTCACCTACCGGGCAGAGTTAATTACGCAGCAGATCTCCTATCCAGAGGAGGCCCTCTTCCCAGCGAATGGCGTCTTCACCATCAGGTGGTAGAGCACATCTGGGAATGGTTTGGCACAGCGCAAGTAGATCTCTTCCCTTTGTGAGAGACCACGCACTGCCCCCTATGGTTCTCGTGAAGGACCTCGACAGCCCCCTAGGAGTCGATGCACTGGCTCACAAATGGCCACCAGGACTCCTATATGCATTTCCACCGATTCCGATGCTCCCCGCCTTCTTAGAGAAGGTCAGGGTAGAGCAAGCGACAGTGATTCTGATCGCTCCTCGGTGGCCTCGGAGAATATGGTTCCCGAGTCTGGTGCAGTTGTTGCACGGTCGCCCGAGGGAGCTCCCTCTGCGAGCGGACCTGTTGTCCCAAACCCAAGGAGGGCTATGGCACCCGAACCCCAAGCTCATGCAGCTATGGGCTTGGCCCCTGAGCGGGAGCGCCTGTCAGCCTTAGGGCTTTCGACGGCGGTGATTTCAACCATTCAGAGTGCCAGAGCGCCCTCTACTAGGTCGCAATATACGTACAAATGGCAGTTGTTTCAAGATTGGTGTCTGGCAGAGGGCCATGACCCAATATCCTGCCCTATGGCAGTGATATTACAGTTTCTACAGAAACTGTTAGATGAAGGGAAATCTCTCTCTACACTTAAAGTGTATTTAGCCGCCATATCGGCTTGCCATGTACGCATTGACGGTTTATCACCAGGTTGCCATTTTCTGGCATCTCAGTTCCTGAAAGACACAAGACGCTTGCGGCCTCCAAGGACGACCAGTTTACCGTCATGGAGCCTTGACGTGGTATTAGAAGCCCTTACCAAGGCACCGTTCGAGCCTCTCCACAGCGTGGGTATAAAGCTCGTGTCTATGAAAACTGCGTTTTTGCTATCAGTGGTATCAGCCAAACGCGCGTCATGTACTCGTTTCGCAGGAGACGGTTCTAAGGTCTCCATGCGTCCAAATCCGGCCTTTTTACCCAAGGTCATATCCCCGTTTCATATGAACCAACCAGTTGAGTTGATGGCATTCCATCCTCCTCCTTTTTCTTCCCCAGAGGAACAACGGTTACACATGCTCTGCCCCGTGCGGGCATTGAGGTGTTATATTGACCATACAATGACTGTGAGGCGAACAGAACAGCTGTTCATATGCCATGGTTTTAGGATTTTGGGTCAGCCATTGTCTAAACAATGCCTTTCCCATTGGATAGTGGATGCTATTAAATTAGCATATGAATCTGCAGGCCTTCTGCCACCAGGGCAGTTGAAGGCACATTCCACTAGGGGTATGGCGACATCCTGGGCCCTCTTTAGAGGGGTGCTGGTGTCTGACATTTGCGCTGCAGCCAGTTGGGCTACACTGCATACTTTTATGAGGTTCTACCGTTTAAATGTACTGGAATCCTCTGCTCTGTCATTCGGAGCATCCGTGTTACATTCTATGACGCCCTAGTTGGCGATCATATTGAGTGTTGTCACGATATGGTGTTGACTCCACTTTAGGATAGGTGTCATTGCGAGCGTAGACGCTGAGGCACGGCTCCGCATATGCGTAGATGTATTGCCTACGCAGTTGCGTTATGACGTAAGTCTGTCCTACTGCCGAGAATCCTCCCTCGCGACGGCTTGGGTACACTGTTCCCATACTTGATGGTTATTTTCGACTTGAAAGGGAACGATGGGTTGCGGAAGCAACCCCGGTTCCCTGAAAGAGAAAATAACCATCAAGCCGCAAGGTTGCTCCGGAAGCCTTCACGACCTGAAGAGCAAAAAAGGAAGATAGTCTCTGCACGCTGCGTATAGTAAGCTCCCAGGGGGGCGGGCTTACGTGGCAGCTCACGCAGAGGCCTATCGGCAGCTTTGCTATAAAGCTCAGCCAATCCCTACTGCCTGACGGCAATGTCCCATACTTGATGGTTATTTTCTCTTTCAGGGAACCGGGGTTGCATCCGCAACCCATCGTTATGTTGAGTGATTGATGTACTATATTATGTTAATGTTTGTGTGAAAAAGGAGCACTCTATTTTTTTTCTTGCTGCTCATTCCAATATTGAAATTGGATAAATAAATAAATAAATAAATAAATAAATAAATGTTGCATCTATCTATCTATCTACAGTGCCTTGCATTTTACCCCCCTTGGACTTTTCCACATTTTATAGTGTTACAACCTGGAATTAAAATGGATTTAATTGGGATTTTTACCATTTTTACCATTTGTCCCATGGACGGTTTCTCCCATCTCAGCTGTGGATCTCTCCAGCTCCTTCAGAGTTACCATTGGCCTCTTGGTTGCTTCTCTGACTAATGCCCTGGTCACTGAGTTTTGGTGGACGGCCTTCTCTAGGCAGAGTCACAGTTGTGCCATATTCTTTCCATTTTTTAATAATGGATTTAACGGTGCTCCGGGGGATGTTCAAAGTTTGGGATATTTTTTTATAACCCAACCCTGATTGGTGCTTCTCCAGAACTTTATCCTGGACTTGTTTTGATAGCTCCTTGGTCTTCATGATGCTGTTTGTTTAGATATGCTCTCTGACAAACTCTGGGGCCTTCCAGAAACATGTGTATTTAATCTGAGATCATGTGACACTTTAATTGCACACAGATGGACTCCATTCAACTAATTATGTGACTTCTGAAGGCAATTGGTTGCACCAGAGCTTATTTAGGGGTCTCACAGCAAAGGGGGTGAATACTTATGCAATCAAGACTTTTCGGTTTTTTATTTGTAAATAATTTTGAAAAATATATAGATTTTTTTCCACACTTCGACTATTTTGTGTAGATCAGTGACAAAAAATCCTAATTAAATCCATTTTAATTCCAGGTTGTAACACTACAAAATGTGGAAAAGACCAAGGGAGTGAATACTTATGCAAGGCACTCTATCTATCTATCTATCTATCTATATCTATATCTATATCTATATATATATCTATCTATCTATCTATCTATCTATCTATATATATATATATATATATATATATATATATATATATATAATTTTTTTGTTTCATTAGAATGTGTTATACAGTTCATGTCAGCAGTGTCTGTTCCTATGTTGTAAAATAAATTAATTATATTATGTTTGTATGTCTATAATCTAAATCTAACAATGTGTGCTTTCATGGGAACGACTACAGTAGCTTCTGTTAAAACAGTGTTATAACATTAAACTCAAGTTGTATTTAACATCTCACCTTGGATATACAGCTGGATGCATCCATTAAGTATATTACATCCAGTAATATCAAATACCTCCACACAATAATTTCCTGTATCACTTTTCTGAGTCCTGTCCAGTCTGAGAGTGGCAATAGCAAAAATCTCAGCCCTGTTTACATAAGAATCATAGAGGACAGTTCTGCTATTTTTAAACACAGCAATGCGATTGAGTCCCTGCTTCCATTGCACCTCAACGCTGCTGTTCAAGGTCGTATTGAAATGCAGATACACAGAGTCCCCCAGGGCTCCATATACAGGCACACTTATATTTTCTTTAGAAGTTCCTGCAATAACTGTAAAAATGAATATCCAATTAGAAGTAAAGTTATTCTATGGCTTTACAATATGATACACCAAAACCTCATAGCTTCCTGTGCAGCATTAGTAAAATATTCTCAAAAAAGTAGCTGTGCTTGCATAATTCACCCCCTCTCTGTAAGTTGCTTTGGATAAAAGTGTCTGCCAAATGACTAAAGAATAATAATAATAATAATAATAATAATAATAATAATAATAATAATAATAATAATAACTTGGCTTGCCATAAAAACAGAGGCCATTTTGATCTACAAACGGATTTACTTGAAATGCAATAGGAACCAAGTTCGTACCAAACTGTTTAATTCTACAAAATGCTATTACAAATCGCATTATTGGTTCTACTCATATGAGAATTGGCTTGGTATTCTGTGACCTTGACCTGGAGGTCAAAAGTCAAAGGTTTCCCACACTCCTTATATATGCTTATATATGTGACAATGACCTCCATATCTTATTTAGTTTGTGAGTTATGGAGTGTGAAAGACGAACAGAAAGCATCATTTAGGGCTGCAGATAATAATACAAACAAATCTATATTAAATAGGCACTAGTGCATTTGTAATGTCATTGTTTTAATGTAATTTGATAGCAATACCCATGTAATGTATATGTGTGTATTTCCCATAATAATGCTAAACAAATGCAAGTAAATAGAGATCATGATTACTTTCTTTGGATTATTGAACATGTTTCTAAACTGATTAGATTCATAAACAATAAGAAAGTTGCTTACCGTATCCTTTAAAAGAAAACAAGAAGAGCCAATAAGGAATGAATTTGTTAAGGTTTATCATTGTACAGCAGGTCCAGCACAGCTTTCTGGTTGATGGCAACAGTTGCAGTATTGTTAGCAATCTTCAACTGTTTTATGATTGCAGTGAATATGTGCTAGTTGTTTCTTCAAAGTAACTGACTGAAGCCACTCCTTATTTCCCCCAAGCAGATTTGCATAGTGCTAAAAACACGAACACATCAAAGCTATTTTGTAACCCTTCTCTTATGAGCACTAAAGTCTGTATCTTTCAATATAATCACAAAACACACAAAAAAGGTTTAGCATCACCCTATAGAATGAACTAATTTTGCTTCATAAAGTGGAATGAAACCTGATGAATAATGTTACGTTAACATATTGAATTACATACCACTTTTTTTCCATATACTCAACGAAAAACTGACAAACATTTTAAAGTGTGCCATTTCAAAATCTAATGTGAGATGCTGTGCTACTATTATAGCTTCCTGAAGACTTTTGCAATATCATTTTGTAGTTGCTTTGATTGTGTGATGTTAAATAAAAGATCTAAATTATGTTAATGTGTTCTTTTTTTTTTTTTTGTAAAATGATGTCTCAATCCTAAAGTTCTAGGTGATGCAAAACTTTTGGTCATAGCTGTATATTCTTCTTCTTCTTCTTCTTCTTCTTCTTCTGGTGGTACACCTGTCAAATGGTAACACAGGTGTCCCAGGCGAGCTCAGGGAGGACAGAAACCTCCCATAGAGCAGAAGGGCAAAAGCTTGCTTGCTCTTCATTTTCAGTATGAATACGGACCGTGAAAGCGGGGCCTCGAGTTCCTGCTGCCTTTTTGGGTTTTAAGGCTGTGTGGTCCAGTGGTTAAAGAAACGGGCTTGTAACCAAAAGTCCCCGGTTCAAATCCCACCTTAGCCACTGACTCACAGTGTGACCCTGAGCAAGTCATTTAACCTTCTTGTGCTCCGTCTTTTGGGTGAGATGTAGTTGTAAGTGACTCTGCAGCTGATGCATAGTTCACACACCCTAGTCTCTGTAAGTCGCCTTGGATAAAGGTGTCTGCTAAATAAACAAATAATAATAAGCAGGAGGAGTCAGAAAAGTTACCACAGGGATAACTGGCTTGTGGCGGCCAAGCATTCATAGCTACGTTGCTTTTTGATCCTTCGATGTCAGCTCTTCCTATCATTGTGAAGCAGAATTCACCAAGCGTTCGATTGTTCACCCACTAATAAGAAACGTGACCTGGGGTTAGACCGTCGTGGGATTATGGCTAAATGCCTCTTAGTCCTAAATCCTAAATCCTCCTAAACATAATGATACCCTAGCGCCGTGGCTCCGTGGTTGGCCTGGGATGGTTGGCCTGGGATAGTACCATTCGTGTCTGGTTCAGAGAGCAGACAGATGAGTTTCCACCTCTCTCCTTCTATACACCGTGGTAGTCATAGTTATTTATGGTAGTAGTCATAGTAGTAACTAATTTTCTGCTGTATTATCTCCAGATATATCCTTGTTTGCAAATATTGATGCCCTGGCCACTTTATTAGGACTCGTCTAGCCGATTGTATTTAGCATTGGCCTGGTGTGGGTTCTCCATGTTACCACAGATCAGTGTATTTTGAAAATAGTTTTAAAAGTTTCAGTGCAGAAATTCATAGCATCCATTGTATTAAGAACACACAGGGTAGTCACAAAACAAGAAGAGTGAAATATCTCACTTGGTATAGGCCAGTAGTCAGGAAGTTTGTGTCTGTGCAAGAAAGTACTGAGGCTCTTACATGGCAAGTAGTAGTGGAACCACAGAGCAAAACAAATGTGACAGTTTTAACACCTATAGGCAACACAGGAAGACTAGCTGGTGGTGTTAAGCTCTATGTACATGACAGAATAAAAACTAAATATAATGCTTGAGAGACACGATATTAGAATGAACCCAAAAGATCTTCCTAATATGAGATTGCTGTTTTCTTAATGTGTAATCTTTTCTTATTAAAGAAAAATGAATTGATAAATGCATTGCATTGCATAAACAAGAAACTAGAGCATGTAATTAATTTCAAGAAAACTGTTGAAGAAATCTTATTTTAGGATTAACTTAACAATTTAAGTAGAAAAAGTACTGTGTGGATATGTTTTTGTTTGATACTGGTGAACAGCTTAGCTGTCCAGTTTATTAGCTTAGAAACCTGAAATGTTTAGTTAGCACTCCTGGAAGGAGTTCAGTTTTTGTTTTGTTCATTTTTTTATGTTTAAAATAAACATACTGGCTTGTCCTGTTAAAACCTACCTGTTTTTGGAGTGCTGATCCTTTTACACAAAGACAAGTAAAGATGGCCAGCAGTGTGGAGTAGTGGTTAGGGCTCTGGACTCTTGACTGGAGGGTTGTGGGTTCAATCCCAGGTGGGGGACACTGCTGCTGTACCCTTGAGCGAGGTACTTTACCTAGATTGCTCCAGTAAAAACCCAACTGTATAAATGGGGAATTGTATGTAAAAATAATGTGGTATCTTGTAACAATTGTAAGTCGCCCTGGATAAGGGTGTCTGCTAATAAATAAATAATAATAAAGATGGTCCTGCACGTGACAGGCTCAACCTAGTCTGTCACATAATCTCTAGATGTATTATAGGGCTTTGCCTAATATTCAGATTTCTTTTTCAGTACTGGCCTTTAAGGGGTCTTTCACATATTATATAGCATTAGATATTCAAAGTTGTAAAAAAAAAGCGCTAGGTTCCTATAAGAACATAATGTTTACAAATGAGAGGAGGCCATTTGGCCCATCTTGCTTGTTTGGTTGTTGGTAGCTTATTGATCCAAGAATCTCATTAAGCATCCCAGGGTGTCGGCTTCAACAACATATCTGGGAAGTTGGTTCTAGACTCCCACAATTCTCTGTGTAAAAAGAAAAATCTCCATTTCTGGCTTCTGGACCTTGTTTCTTTTTTCAGGTCAAATGTCTTCAATTTCAGTACCTCCCATACGGTATTTATAATGCACATTTGTATTGCCTGCCTGCCAGTACCTTACACTTTTCTATATTAAATGTCACTTGCCATGTGTCTGCCCAGTTCTGAATGCTGTCTAGATCATTTTGAATGACCTTTGCTGCTGCAATGGTGTTTGCCACTCCTCCTATTTTTGTGTCTGCAAATTTAACAAGTTTGCTTAATATACCACAATCTAAGTCACTAATGTAGGTTAGGAAGAGGAGAGGACCTAATACGGCGCCTCCTCAAGACACACCTCTTCTGACAACACCTGTAAAACTCAACTCTTCCCTTCTGGACAATATAGCACTCTACCTTCAATGCACTTTAACTTGCACTTATCTGCTCCCTATTTTACTGCATTTAATCCTGCACTTAACCCAATCTGTAGTATTTTGTATTTGCACTCTTATGTAACCCTGACATAACTATCAACACTGTTATCTGCTCTTGAACTGCCCCGATATCAAATCACAGTATTCAATGAATACCAAGGACAGCAAAACCATATTGTTAACTGGTAAATACAGCTTTATTTGTGAAACACCACTAAATATTTGATTCTGGCAGTGATAAAACAGAACATACAAACATTCATGTAAAAAAAAAAAAAAAGTTTCAAGTTCAAACCATCATACACTTATTCTGCAGTGATACAATAGTTTACAATATTATTAAATGCACCTACAAAAAAAATACACAAGGCATTCGTTCAGTTCACAAGAAAGTTACACTACTGATGCAAAACCAGAATACGGTTAATAAATGTGTCTTTCAGAGTTATCAAATGTTGGTGTTCAACCAGTTAAAAATGACTTTGTGCACATGGAGAAGAACAATGCACATGTGTTTTACACTGACATGCCATAAACTCAACATTACTCATCTGTTAATCTTATACAGTTTAATTCCAAAAGCTAATAACCAGTCTGCAGTGTGACCATCATCAGTGGTGAATAGTGGTGTGCTTTATGGTGAATTAAATAAGAGATTTTCTGATACTTGTACAGTAGTTGCTGATGTAAAATATGTTCATTGTCCAGGTTACAGTACTTTACAACTGCTTAATAATGTGCCATATAAAAAAGTCAAATCTGCTGATAGCGGTTTAAACATTTGAAGGTATTTTCTAGTGCAGTGAAAAAAATATTTTACTACGGATTTCTACAAAATATATCACTGAAACTTTTAAAGACATAAAGCCATTAGGATATTTTGATAAATGTTAGACACTGAATGCAATGCTCTGCACAAGGGGCCAAGCTCACAAAACCACATCCTCAAATGCGGATGTTGCTTTTAAAAAAAAAATAATAATACAATTTCAGACAAAGGCCCCCATTCACAAGTGAATTGAAGTTTTTTTGTTCTGAGTAAAATAAAGATTGATATTCATGAAACTGTTCATGAGTTAAAGCTCACGAAAAAGCACAGCATTCAAGGTGCAGCTTTAGATCATTTTACTCTATTCCTGTGTAGCTTCAGGGCCTTTATTTCTGTGATGTCCTGTATGCTTCTGTGTAATACCTGTGATAATGAATATCACACACAACAGGTTCCATTTTTGAAGATTCCTACATTTCTTCCTCAGAATCCATAAAAAGGTTGTTTTTCTCCATGTGTGTAAGACCTTACAATCTCTGCTCGGATTGTCTATTCATGTTTTCACACAATAGCACTTTATTTTACAGTCAGTAAAATAAAGAGGCAGGCATAAAATAATACAAAATAAAAATGTTATGTAGACACTAAACACCAATTTTTATACAAAAAAATGCCTTCCAATATTTAACAATATTTGAGAGGAAAGTGGATCTGTTTTAGGACTCCAAAACATGCCTGAGAAGCATATTATTCCAAAACAAACCATTCAGGTGCGACAGAAATGGAAATTGAAATTCTCCCTTTTTCCAATAGAGGGCGCACATTGCACAGTACCTTATGCTCTCTGGCTGGAAAGCCTGAAGCCTGAATCGCAGATACAGGGACTCTTTTAACTAATATGTTTTGATATTTAGTGCTGTTTATTTAGTGCTGGTTACTCCATGTAAAATTGGCACAAAACTAGTGTAAAACAACTGTTAAATTGTGGATTTGAAGGTGTCTCTTATTGTGTCCATCTACTGTACATTGAACCCTGAACCAATGTGTCAATGAAGGCTTGAAACCATTTCTGGTAATAAAATTGCCTGTCCCCAAATGTTTAGAATCAAAAAGGTCCCAGTTCTGAGTATAACCCTATACCATCCAATTTTAAACACTGATATTAAAATATTACATTTTGTTTAAATGATTGTTTCATTTGTTTACTCTGCGTAAAAAAGTACATAATATTGTAGTGTATCTAATTAAATTAATTTAAAGTATATAAGAAATGAAACAGCAATATCTTATTTTTACTATGGTATGCATCCATTTTTTTTTTTGTTATGTACTGTATTTGCAAGTTCATTTTGACAGAAATAGTCTGGTTATTAATCTTCTTCCACCTCTGTCAAACCCCAGTTTGTCCATTTATTAGCAACATCATTTCACACTGCTCGAACTAGCTTTAAAAAGTGTGTCCCTTGCTTTAACAAACAGCAAGATTATTGTGCATACAGATCCATTATACCCAAGTAAAGGCTTATAATACACAACTCCCCATAAAACTTCATAAAGATATGCTGTTAGAAAAATCATTAGCAGTTGATAGTTATTTTTTATTCAAAGAGTGTCTATCAATATTTATAGCAATTTTGGTAGACTGTTTAAGCACTTACAAAAATAAACACACTCGCACATCAGCACTGAACAAATTGCATGCTTTCGTGACAACACCAAAACTGCATTTCAGATTAAAAAAAAAAGAGTATAATAATTGGGAAGTCAGAACATAAAAGAGGCCTTAAAGTGGCATCTGTTATCAGAAACCCTGCAAGGGGCTGTCCTTACAAAGGTGAAGAGGACAGGCCCCCGTTTCTGCGCTGCTGTCTCTTACTCCTACAACCAAGTGTCCAAATGCATGGAAGATGAGATGCAAAAAAAAAAAAGTTTCTGGAACTTTTGATATTAAAGCTGCAGTATCTATGTTCTCCTTAAAACTGTTAATTACCAAACTCCAATGTGACATTTAACCACAAAACAAGTGCAGAACAAAATCCTGCTTCTGAGTAAAGCCAATGTGGAATGTCTAAAACCCCATGTCCAATGGAAGTCACAGAGGAAAGCTGTTTTCTACAGTTTCCTCATTAGTTATTTAGTACTCGATATGGAAAGCAGTGCTGGGTTACAGCTATCTGTAAATAAAGCACAGAAGCAGTGCCCGACTGGGTACTTTGTAAACATGTCTCAATCCTCATTAGGACAGACTGTTCTTATTTGGTTGATGATGGCTAATTTAATGTCTCTGAAAATATACGTGTCTAATTGTATAGTGACCACTGAAATGGATAGGTCTGTTATATTGTAAGCTTTGCTGGAGCCACCTAATTTCTTAATAATTAGCCAGAAATATATACACACACACACACACCAAAATGTGATTTCTATCATTTCTAATTGTTCTATTGAAAGATATAAATTAAAGAAGAGATTTATTGCATACCATGTATTAAATGAAAAATAACATTAAAAAGTATTTGGGCAATCAACATATTTTGTATGAAACCCATTTGTTGCTAATTATTATCATGATGATTGAAAACCAACACCTGATGATAATTATAGAACAAATACATAATCATTACTGCTGAAAATAAATTGTAAATATGTGATAAAAAAGCAACAAAAATGGTTAAAACTAAAGAGTATAGCAACTAAACGAAAAAGGACAATCTACCAGAAAAATTGCAGAAAGACTCGGTTTATCAAAAAGCACTGTGACTATTATTGACAAAGACAGGAGAACAGGAACTACTGCAACCAGCTCCAGATAGATGGAAGACCAAGGAAGATTTCTGCAAAATCTGGAAGAAGAATCGTTCGAGCAGCCCGGCAAAATCCTCGGATTACTGCAAAAGATTTGACCCAAGAACTGAGAGAAGATGGTCAAGAAATTCACGAGCAAACAGCTCAATGATACCTTAACAAGATGAATGTCCATGGGCGAAAACCATGATGCAAGCCTTTGTTAAAAACAATACACAAAATAAAGCAATTGGAGTTTTCCATTGAATACTTGAAGAGGTCAGATGATTTCTTTAACCAAATTTTATGGTCAGACGAATCCAAAATATAACTTTTTTCACAAAGAAAGCAACAATATATTTGGAGGAAGAGAGAAGAACTTAAAGAAAAGTTCATCATGCCCAGTGTTAAGCATGGTAGAAGTTGTGTGATGGTATGGGCTTGTTTTTCTTCCTCAAGATTGTATTGTAGAAGGATCAGTGAATGCTGCAAAATATCAAGACATTTTGCACCCTCATTTGTTACCCAAGTGCCAAAAGGCTTATTAGACGGAAGTTTGTATTCCAGCAGGATAATGACCCTAAGCATTCTGCAAAGTCTTCAAAGGAATTTCTGAAAAAAAGGAAGATTGCAGTAATGGATTGGCCATCTCAGTCCCCAGACTTGAATCCCATTGAGATGTTGTGGATTGACTTGAAGGCTGCTGTTGCAAAAAGGAAACCAAAGTCGATTGCAGAACTCAAAGCTGTATGTGTTGAAGAATGGGCAAAAATATATCTGGAAAGATGTCAGGAATTGATTTCAAAATACAAAAGAAGACTGCAAGCTGTAAAACACTAATGTAAAGGTGCCCACATACTTTTTTCAAAGTATGAAATTACTTTTTGCACATTACTTTTCAATTTATGCATTATGTAATAATGTATTGTTTTATTATAAAGCTGAATCTCTCATTTATATCTTTCAATAGAATAATTAGAAATTATTGTATCACTTTATTTGTGGTTTTTCTCTTTTATTTTTAACTGCCCAAATACTTTTGTCTGCGACTGTGTGTGTATCTATATGTATGTATGTGTGTGTGTGTGTGTGTGTGTGTGTGTGTGTGTGTGTGTGTGTGTGTGTGAGTGTGTGTGTGTATATGTATGTGTGTGTGTGTGGGTGTGTGTGTGTATATGTGTGTGTGTGTGTGTGTGTGTGTGTGTGTGTGTACATGTACAGTACTGTGCAAAAGTTTTAGGCAGGTGTGAAAAAATGCTGTAAAGTAAGAATGCTTTCAAAAATAGACACGTTAATAGATTATATTTATCAATTAACTAAATGCAAAGTGAGTGAACAGAAGAAAAATCTAAATCAAATCAATATTTGGTGTGACCACCCTTTGCCTTCAAAACAGCATCAATTCTTTTAGGTACACTTGCACAAAGTCAGGGATTTTGTAGGCATATAGTCAGGTGTATGATTAAACAATTATACCAGACAGGTGCTAATGATCATCAATTCAATATGTAGGTTGAAACACAATCATTAACTAAAACAGAAACAGCTGTGTAGGAGGAATAAAACTGGGTGAGGAACAGCCAAACTCAGCTAACAAGGTGAGGTTGCTGAAGACAGTTTACTGTCAAAAGTCATACACCATGGCAAGACTGAGCACAGCAACAAGACACAAGGTATTTATACTGCATCAGCAAGGTCTCTCCCAGGCAGAAATTTCAAGGCAGACAGGGGTTTCCAGATGTGCTGTCCAAGCTCTTTTGAAGAAGCACAAAGAAACGGGCAATGTTGAGGACCGTAGACGCAGTAGATGCAGCAGATGAAAGACACATCATGCTTACTTCCCTTCCAATCGGAAGATGTCCAGCAGTGCCATCAGCTTAGAATTGGCAGAAAACAGTGGGACCCTGGTACACCCATCTACTGTCCGGAGAAGTCTGGTCAGAAGTGGCCTTCATGGAAGACTTGCGGCCAAAAAGCCATACCTCCGACGTGGAAACAAGGCCAAACGACTCAACTATGCACGAAAACACAGGAACTGGGGTGCAGAAAAATGGCAGCAGGTGCTCTGGACTGATGAGTCAAAATTTGAAATATTTGGCTGTAACAGAAGGCAGTTTGTTCGCCGAAGGGCTGGAGAGCGGTACACGAATGAGTGTCTGCAGGCAACAGTGAAGCATGGTGGAGGTTCCTTGCAAGTTTGGGGCTGCATTTCTGCAAATGGAGTTGGAGATTTGGTCAGTATTATTGGTCTCCTCAATGCTGAGAAGTACAGGCAGATACTTATCCATCATGCAATACCACCAGGGAGGCATATGATTGGCCCCAAATTTATTCTGCAGCTTGACAACGATCCCAAACATACAGCGAAAGTCATTAAGAACTATCTTCAGCGTAAAGAAGAACAAGGAGTCCTGGAAGTGATGGTATGGCCCCCACAGAGCCCTGATCTCAACATCATCGAGTCTGTCTGGGATTACATGAAGAGAGAGAAGCAACTGAGGCTGCCTAAATCCACAGAAGAACTGTGGTTAGTTCTCCAAGATGTTTGGGCAAACCTACCTGCCGTGTTCCTTCAAAAACGGTGTGCAAGTGTACCTAGAAGAATTGATGCTGTTTTGAAGGCAAAGGGTGGTCACACCAAATATTGATTTGATGTAGATTTTTCTTCTGTTCACTCACTTTGCATTTTGTTAATTGTTAAATATAAACTATTAACATGTCTATTTTTGAAAACATTCTTACTTTACAGCATTTTTTCACACCTGCCTAAAACTTTTGCACAGTACTGTATGTGTGTGTGTGTGTGTGTATGTGTGTGTGTGTGTGTGTGGGGGGGGGGGGGGGGGGGGGGGGGCAGGTATTACTATCAAAGTGAGGACACAATTTGAGAAAATATCCCCACAAAGATAGTAACTCCTGAAAAAATTACGTTGTGGGGACGTCCCTTCTTTGTAAAACACATTTTTATGAACTAAATATGTCTTAAAAAAATAAAATAAAAAAGTGCCAAAATATTTAGTTTGTTGTCGACTTTCACCTTGTGTGGAGTTTTGTCTGACTGGAGTTAGAAATAGTAAATAAAAATATAGTAAAAGTCAATGAGAAGTCCCCACAAATATAGGAATGCAAACGCGCGTGTGTGTGTGTGTGTGTGTGTGTGTGTGTGTGTGTGTGTGTGTGTGTGTGTGTGTATGGAAAAAGAAAATCTTATAAAATACATTTATGCTCTATTTCTACAACACTTTGTTGTTGATCAACTGTTAACAACTAGCTTACTTGAATATTAACACATGCCAAACATAGAGTAACTCAATTAGGAATACATAAAAAAAAAAGTATAATCAGTAACATGCTGGGGATAGCCTTACTGGGGATTTCTTCTTTTTTTTCCTTTTTTTCTTCTTTTTTTCTGTGATGTAATGCACTAGTCTTGCCACTAGGGTTTTTAATAAGCCGTCAGCAGTGACAGCTATTTTCCACATTCCCATAACCCCGCTATTTTGTCCGAATCTGAGTGCGGTGTTCAGGTTTGGGACCCTTTTTAAACACATTACATTGACTTGGAGTTGATAATTCTGAAGTACAGGGTAGTGGAATGGGGCGAACAGTAACAAAACTTTTTTAAATCTGTAAACATGCAACATAATGTTAGTTTACTAAATCTAACAGTTACTAAACAAAAAGTGCATCTTAAAATCAGCATGATCAATAATACATGTATTGCAAAATATCCTGTGTTGCTATAAGTGCAGTATATTCAGTATCAACAGGACAGCAGTATGCTGATATATTGCACACATGTGTAGAATACCAGTCCTGCTGTAAATTGTATGTATAAAATGTACTTTTATACTTTATAACACGCACCTGTAGAAAAGCGAGTTAGACATTTAACTTCTTAAAGCCTGGATTTATACTAGAGCCAAGCTATTAAACCAGAAGCATGCTATAAAATGTGCATTTATACTTTGACACATTATATACTATCATTAAATCAAATCAGTTGAAAATATTAAATTAAGCAAGACCTTATTAAAACAGAATTCTAAATGGACAACATCAGAACTGACTCACTATTTGTGTTTCTACACATAATATATAGTAATTACTTGAATTAGTTCATTTACATAAACTATTGCCAGTCAGCCCTGGATAAAGGTGTCTGCCAAATAAATAATAATAATAATAATAATAATAATAATAATAATAATAATAATAATAATAATAATCAGCATTTAACCTACAGAACAAATTTTAGTGCAAAACTAGTTCTGTGTAAATATAATTTTAAACAAATCAAGTAATCATTGAAGACTGGAAGATAAATGAACCTCTTAAAGAAAATCTCATCTACCAATTTACATGTTTTACATGTTTGTGGTGATTAGTGTTTACTTGTGTGGATAAGTGTAAAAACGGCAGCTGTCTAAAAAGTATGAAGAATAATTAACTTGAAAATTACACATTTTTCTGTTAAGATAATTAATATCTGCTTTTCATTCATACTGTAGTATTTAAATTTGAATTGAAATTGCATGTGGGGTGTTTCTGAACTGTAATACTTCTTTGTGCTGGCAACAGTATTTCAGTCTCTCTTAAAAGGGTCATCTTTCTTCGGGGGCGAGATTCTCAAAGCTCCTAATCACCATTAGCACACTACTACAGTTTTCAAATTCATTTTAAAATAATAATGATAATACTATTGCAAGCCCCAAAATAAAATGGCTCAGTTGTTTTTGGTTGTATTTTTTTGGTGTTAATGATAATTGTGGGCAAAAAAAGATTCTATCCCAGGGTGTTACATGAAAGCAAAAACCTTACTACCAAGACAGAGTATGCTGATACTAAAAGGCCAAGTCTTTAAACACTTACACATTACACAGATATTGTTCTATTTATAATCACATAGTTATTCTAGTGCTTGTGCTTAAATAGATACAGGCTAAAGATAATGCATCCACTGCAAGTCTAGTAATCTCTTTGAGAAGTGTCTTCTTCAGTATTACTACAGAGTTCATTTCTTAAGCATCAGGCTTTCAAATTAGCTTTTAGGGGGATAGAGTGTGCTGTTCTTAAATAGTTAAATCAGCATTTATTAAACCAGTATAACTATAAAAATGCAATAATTTTTTAAGATGATTGTTCCAACACTATACTTAATTTTATCAAGCTGTTTTTACTTCAGTTTAACAACATACAGGACCAGGAATAATCTTTAAAAAAGATTTAAAATCAGGAATACTGCTTACAAAAACAAAAAGTTCTAATTATTAATAAATGTATAAAATAATAAAACATTTTCAATATGAATCAGTTTATCATGCTTCTACAACTTCTGTTTTAATGGATATGAAGTATGTATATGTATGTATATATATCTATATATAAATGATAGTGTTTTATAATACCATTCATATTGACTTAGTGGAAGTGTAAACAGGTTTCAAGTAAGATATGAAATGCGACGGACTTCAGTTCCCCTGGTGATCCGACCTCTGACAGCTCCTGGATGGAAAGCTGATTGGAGACTTTAAGGAGAGTCTTGCAGCTCATTTCCTAAATCCGATAGTTCAACTGAAAGAAAAGGGGATAGGTAATCGCTAACAGGTTTCCCATACACTATAGAGACACAAAGAGTGCAATTTCTTAACATGCAACTGGCCAATGGCTGTAATTGTGAAACAGCGTTATTGATTATAAGACAGATTCATTTAGAAAATATACCAGCGCTATACGGTGTGGTTCAAAAAAACAACATAACAAAACACCCCTTGAACATAACACTGTATTAGTATAGCAAAAGCATAAAAAAGCATGTTATATAGCTTGTTAAACATTTCTATAAAGCAGAAAATAAATGCACATTGTTACTTCAAAAAGGAGAGTGTGTCAGGAACTGGATATGCCAACCAATTATTATTTCTGTTGTATAGGTTTGTTTCCCATTACTGCTTTATTTGTAAATACATTTTTAAAGAATTTGCAAAATGCAAAATAGTTCTGCAGTAGTTTCAAAGTGCACTGTGATATTAAATCAAAAAGTTAGTTCCTAAGAAAAGTAAGATGTAAGGTTTCATTCCCACTTTACTCTGCTGGCATGCACATATTTATAAACATGCATGAAAGAGGCTGTGATATATATATAGAAGCCAAATATGACATATGGAACTATTTATTTTTGAGGAGTGCCCAAAGTTCTGTAATAAATCACACGTCTGTTAGAGAAACGTATTTGTTTTAAATGGATTCAGTTTAATATAATGAAACCCATTGATGAATTGTGCAACAGGTTTTGTTTTTCTTTGTTGCTGTCTAGCTGCAAACGCTGGTTTCTGGCTCTGTGGGGTGGAAATATTGAATGTAAAGAATAGGAATAATAAAATACAAGCTTGGTACACATAGTTTTATCTTAGCCAAGCAGGGTTGAGATCTCATTTCTTTGCTATTTCTGGCCCACTGAGACATCAGTGTTTGCAGCTAGTCAGAAACAAAGAATACATTGAAAGTTATCTCATAACCTATTTACACAGCCAAATGATATGCGATTATCATGCTTTGAAAACGTGATTGTGAATGAAGTGAATGCCAGTGACATGGTTTAATTCAAGCTGATCTTTCAGCAGAGTGGATGGAATAAGAAATCCTCTCTTTTTGTCATGTTTCACTCTTCAAAACACTAAGTAGTTCAAGCGCAAATTATACTTTAGTGCATCTTAAGCTGGATGGGTTTGCTGCATGGGTCCTTACTTAGCAATTGCCGAAGAAGTGCCGGAGCGGTGGAAGTGAACGATCTGCCACTTGCCGTCACGGCGATGCCAGATGCGCGTCTCCTCTGACTGTGCAGTGCGCGGCAGACCGCTGCTGTCAATGTACTGGGTGATGCGGATATAAGCAATGCAGGCAGCTTCCTCACCAATCAGGTGGATGTGGGGGTTCAGGATTGTGGTGTGGACCGGCTTACTGTTCTTAGACCACACTGAAAAAAGAAGACATTTGAGCTACATTTCGACAAGGCTTCGACAATCAAAATATGCAAGTTACTGGAATTATTGTTAAGGAATTTAATTTTGAATATACATGTTAATCATGTGAAAAAAATATGGTTATAAAACAGAATAATTCATCAACTTAAGTTTGCTTAAAACAATCAGATCTTAGTTTGATACATTTTGCAAGGGTAGCCTACTGCGCTCACATCAATATTTACTATAGCTTAAATTCCCAGGATTTAACCAGTTATAAAAACTCAGTTGCCTACAGTTTTCAAAATAAAATCGATGGAAGTCAAGTCCCTCCACCAGGTTTCCTAGAGCTTCGGGTTCAAAAGCGGTGACACTCAGGTCGCACATCTTCCTGAAGAATATAGCAAGTGACAAATGATTAACATCAAAATGAGTGAAGGGTGAGAAGTCACTATACTGATCCCCTCGTACAATTGATAGTGTTTTTATTATAGGGATCCCACCAAATAGTTCAAAATCTGGACATATCGCACTTTCCCTGGAGAAAAATAGTGGTATGAACCTGATGTACTGGATAGAGAACACAATTTTACACAGACCCCAAATCCAGAGGCATGTCAAGAGCAGTTCTCTGCCTTAAAGGAAGTGCAGCCGTTTCAGAGGGGGCATTATTGCTATTGGGATCTGCTATATGTCAGTATATAAGAGGCTGGATGTGAATAAA
Source organism: Acipenser ruthenus (assembly GCF_902713425.1). Lineage (NCBI taxonomy): Eukaryota > Metazoa > Chordata > Actinopteri > Acipenseriformes > Acipenseridae > Acipenser > Acipenser ruthenus. The sequence goes on along the minus strand of NC_081210.1, from coordinate 19,018,343 downwards.
CTGCAGTGGTGAGAATGTTTTTACCAGGGAGTCCAAACAGGGATTCACAATAGTCAGTTCAGGACAAAAAGCATGAATACAGAACAGCAAAGTCAGTTTGGTTATAATAAGAAGTCAATGTTTCGTATCTGTATAAAATAAAATAACTTACGTGTAACACTCAAAATCCCCATTGCTGATAGCTTCAATCAACTGCTCTGTCACTTTAATAATCTCCTGCTTCCTCCCTGCAATTGCAGAATAGGGTTATTTGTGTACAGGGAGTTAGGTCTGCTACTAGATATTGTAATAACCAACTGCATGCAATTTCCAAGTATGATGTTTATTGCACCCTGAAAGGAGTTTGTAATCAGAAAAATTACACATTTGTTTCCCAGTTTAAAATAACTAAAATACTCTTTATGAATGAAAACTCTACAAATGTTATCTGATAACAGCTGTTGTTCACACTCAGGTAAATGAGGATTGAGAGATTGTGGGTGGACTCTTAATCAGAAAAGATTATGATATAAATGTATTAAGATAGAACAGTGCATATATTACTGGGGTGTGTGTGTAAGATATACAATATGTGGACATTCCAGGGCACTTATTTATTAAATGTCTACAACTACATGCTAACATATGACCATATATGTGCTGTTAACAGTAGGTTAACATACAGAATCTATATAACCTATTTAAGAACATAAGAAAGTTTACAAACGAGAGGAGGCCATTCGGACCATCTTGCTCGTTTGCTTGTTAGTAGCTTATTGATCCCAGAATCTCATCAAGCAGCTTCTTGAAGGATCCCAGGGTGTCAGCTTCAACAACATTACTGGGGAGTTGGTTCCAGACCAATGAGGGGTACATTTACAATATACCCCTCCTCTCCCCCTCTACTTTAGGCACTTCAGGCTGATTTTCTGCACAATTAAAAATATATGCATTTTTAAAAATACTAAAAGAAACCAAGTACATTAAATGTTTTGACTAGAAGCCTTTTTCAACTGAAGACATTCAGCTGAAAAAATGGAACTGTTTGTCACTGAATTAATTTAGTTTCTTTTAGTGTTTCAAAATTTATCACCATTGTGTGTTATGTTTATGTAACTAAATGTACACCGGAACTCCAAGGAACATGCCGCTTTGGAAACCTGACTGAAAGCAAAAAAATAATCTTTGAGAGCAGACAAAAAAAAAAAAACTCACCGTTTTGGCCATAGCAACACAAAGAGGCACCATGCAAACAAACCAAACCCACAAGACATGAACTGAGAAGAAATGTGGCCTGGGGATTGTGCCGCTGCTTTTGATACTGGATTAATTCAAAGTAAAAAAAAAACAATTCACTTCTCTTTTTACTCCTGTTATAAAAGTGTTAATGGCTTTTCTGTGTTGACACACATACCAGAACTTCTTCCTGCCTGTAACATTTCACAGTTTTCTTTGGTGAGGACATCACACAAAAATAACCCAATAGCACTATTGTATCAGACTGTCACAGCACACTTTAATCATACATGCCAACAGTCCCTATATGGTCGGGACAGTCCCGATTTCCTAGCAAATGTCCCACGTCCCTATGCATAGTCCCGATATTTACACATAGAAAAAAAAAATTATTCTGCACAGTAGAGTTAGTGAAAACCACACGCTGTGCTCTTCGTGCGGCTGACACATCTGCTGATCACTAACTTACCGGTATACAAAAGTAAGAACGCTTCATTGTGTCTATGTTTACTGTCATGCTGGTCATGTGGTGTTGAGCTGAGGGGATACGTCTATTATATAATAGAGAGTTTTTTTGCATATGACCCCTCCCATGTGTATAACACCTCCCCCTCCCAGGGGACGAGTGTCCCCGCTAAACAGTTTCCAAATGTTGGCAAGTATGTTTAATTAGTCCATATATTAATCAACCAGTTAAGCTTGTTGTTAACAGTAAATGCATTAAGAAAGTGCCCCTTTAAATTAAAGATGGTAAATGTATGTAGGTGTGTGGGTGTGTATGGATGTGAAAAGTCAGTGCTTATGAGAAATAGAGAGCCCTTCCTATCATTTTGAGTCTGTACTCATATCAAGCACATTTCATATTAATGTGCCATTTACAAGCCAGATGGAAGCATTGATTTTCCACAGCAAATTCTCCTGTTTGGAACATGGGCAAATCTCAGGCTTTAGGTGAAGCTTGAGGTAATACTCTATTTACAGTTTACAGTTACTCCAACAACACAGTCAACACTACGAAAAGTAGGTCTGGATAAAGGTAGTGAAAGGATCATGTATGATGCCAGTAATCATCCCCTCTGGTATTGGCTCCTACATCAGGTAGAACATTGGCTGCCTGTTCAACAGAGAATTTAGTTTCAAGTCCTACTTCTGACCTATAAGGCTTGGCTCTGATTACATCTGTTCCTTCTTTCCGCTTTGTCTCTATGGCTGTGTGAAAGGGTCCTTTCTAAGGGTTGTGTGAATTCACTGGGCAAGGACACAGAGACAGTTATTTAACATTATCACACCCAGTGAATTCCCACAACCCTTAGAAAGGCACCTTTCACACATTTTTGGCAGTGGTGGGATGGCCATGTGTGTAAACACAAGGGGGAGGATATGTGACAGAGTAGAGGCTCTGCACATGGGGGCACGGGTGTGTGGGTGTACACATGTGTGTGTGAGAGTTTGCTGGCTGGCAGCCACCTTGGTAAAGGAAGCTGGAATCAAGATGGCCAACCTTGCACAGCCACATGACATGGTATAAAAACAAAGGACTGCTTGTTTGGAGAGTGTGTTGGAGACAGTTCAGTGAATGTGTGTTGCCCAGCCTGAACAGAGAGAGAGAGAGAGAGAGAGAGAGAGAGAGAGAGAGAGAGAGAGAGAGAGAGAGACAGAGAGAGAGAGAGCAGTAAAAGTCAATAACAATAACTATTCATGCTGGTTCGCACCAGTGTGATACTTGTTAGTGTGTTTTGTTTAGTGTTTTGTTTATTTTGGCCATTGGTTTTCTGCTATGCCACCCTCAGCAGGCAGTCTACATGGAAAACAAACAAAATATAGCACCCAAGTTCTCTACTTTCTCTCTATCTATCTCCAATCTATGAAAGGCGCAATATAAAAAACACATTGTATTGTATTGTAGTGTATTGTATAAGGATCTGAGGCACCTCTAAAGTGGTCTGCTGTGGATTGCCTGAGAAACTGTTACTAGACCGGTTCCACAGTCTGCAAGCAGATCCAGGATTGTAATCATGCAATTTGCAAATTAATTGCAAACAGCGCTAATGATAAAAAATACTGTAGTCAGTTGTTTGTCCCGTGTCTCAAACTGATGGACTGTCTTGGTTAAAAATAGAAAAATAATGAAAATAAATATTTTGAAAATACTGTTGCTTAACAGTCTATGAAACGGTTCACTACCTCTGGTATCCTCATCCTCAATGGTGGTGTTAGTGCTTTCAGAGGATTCCTGGAAAGAAGATATGAGCACAATTAGTCTCTACTTTGTTCTCCTTAAACAAACATGTTAATTACACCACAGCAAACCTGAGGGCTGAACTCACACATCCTTTGTGAGTGCATTTTTTTTCCCCAAAGAATTAAAAAAAAAAAAAAAAAATTGCACCTCAAAAACAAACGGAACACAGCCCCTTTTTTTTCGTTAGTTTTGAGTGGAAAAAAAGTGCCTTAGTGTGAATTTATAAATGTGGTATAAATGAACAAACATTACATTAAAATGGAATGTTATAAAAAAGAAAGTCCAGCTCCATTTGAATTATATTGCATTTTGCAATAGTTGTGACTGAGAAGAAAATCCTCACTCCTCTGTGGTGCAAGCCACCACACGCTGTCAAGAGGGAATAGCACACTCACCATGAGCTGGACGCTGGAACTGGACTTCCTTTTCTGGAAGAGAAACGAGAATAAGTTAGACAGGAACAGGTAGAAGGTAATGGAGACGGAGAGGAGGACATGGGAGACAGCAGAGCCAGAGAGCTCCATTGTGTTTCTGGTGTGTGTGTGTGTGTGTGTGTGTGTGTGTGTGTGTGTGTGTGTGTGTGGCTCACATTTGAGCAAAAAAAACAAAGAAACTGGTGCCCTGCCCAAAGAGGAATTCCTTTTAATCAGAGAACGTGCTGCTGTGACATGTTTTGCTTGTCTTGTCACAACCTGTTCTGCGGGAATTCCCAGCGATTCCCTGAATAGATTCCTTTATGCTCAGAGTTTACGGTTTGGCTGTCAATATTACTGGGGCTGCTTGAAAGCTATAGTTTGTTTTTGAGTTGCAGGGGATATCCCAGCACTAAAATTAAAGTGCTTGAGATTTAACATGCCAAAGTCATGCGAGTAGTGCTAAATATCCAATGTGGCTATTGTTTTCACACTGCAGGTTGAGCTTTAGACCTCTCAGTACAACCAGGCCAGCTTTTCACGATTGAGGACTCAAGGTTCCACTGAAATTGAGAAATGTGATATTACATAAACACACAGGAAAATGAATATACACTTTAACTGTATTTACTGTGCAGGAATGATCCAATACATATCTCAATATTAAGGACGTTGTGGATTACAGAATCATGAAAACTGAATCCATACCACCATACCATAGGTCTTGCATTTTATTTGTATTGATTGTTTTAGTACATACTGGATACTTGGTTGCCTTTTCAGTACAATTTCAGCAAAGCCTCAAATTCAAGCAGCTAAAATTTGCTTTAGGTAAAACTAAATAAACTTGTTTCTGCAGTTATATTTTTTTCAAATTCTGACACTGAAAATAATTTCTTGCTTCAATCTTAAATGTCAAATAAAAAAATGATATGTGGATTGTTTGTATATTTATTGATTTGAGCCCTGAGTATGAGATATGTAGCCACTTGCACAGTAAATGAGCACCACCACACACATTCTGTAAGCATTAATAAAGGCACTGTTCCTCCCTACCTTCACCCCATCGTTCTTCTTGTTAGCGCCACTCTTATTCCCTGAACAGAAAATAAGGATAATCAGTGAGACCAGGAAGGGAATAAACCCCCAAAACAGGAAAGCAAACGGCATTGTTATGGAGTCAAAGTAACTCAGCATTGAATTGACAGAAATCCAAAGAAATCCAGAGGTCAGAAATGCTGCAGCCTTTTGTAGTCAAATTATTATTAAAGAAACTGCCGACACTGGGTCCACATGTCGAATCACGTAATTGTTCTGAAAAATATGCGTATTTCCAATGTTAGTTTTCCGTTTGTAATATTTGTTTAAGAAATTCAAAATTGCTTGTCCGACAAGACACACAAGAGACCTCCTGCTTCAGCCTTCAGAAGCTGAAAAGAGACCAAAGAAGAAAGTAAAACCAGAGACCCAAGAACTGCCTGACAGGGGACTAAAAAAATGCATCAGTATGGAATATTCCAGGGGTTACTCTATAACTGGTTAATCGTGCTATACTACACTGCCCAGTTCAGCTAACCGCTGTATCCTCGTTGATTCCTTATGGTTCTGGTTTGCTTGTTTTATTTTTATCAGAGAATTTTAGACCAACCTCTATCGGGTCATATGGTCCTCGTTCTGGCAGGAGCCCTATTGACAGCATGATAGGCAAGTGACCCTCAGTCTCTGGGGGCTTGGTTTCAGTCCAGAGGCTTGTCATGCCTGATGGTGGGGCATCCCCTGAATCCAGGCCACTGCATAATTCAAGGAGCTAATAATAAGCAAGGGCCACTCACATTTGCCCCATTAGTCCTGTTAGAGGGGGTATAAATAGAACAGTAAGCTGGTTCTAAATCCCTCGGTGTGCTTTTTTGGTTCACTGGAACACAATTGTGGCAGAGGTATTAAAGGTGGGTTATTTGTGTTGACATTATTTACCCATGATAGCTCAGATGCCACTTCTTGTTTACAGCATGCTTGTGCCTAACTTAGAAGAGCCACCATTGGCTTAGAACAAAACCTCTATTCTAAATAGACCAATACAACAGAGCCACAAGCAGGTATAACTGTATAATCACATTTGTGCTAAATGTATTGTGACTAGAAATCCATTGTTCCACATTATGTACAGTACAGAATCTCATGCTCCTGCTATATTAGATACCAGGCTATAATGGACCACCAAGTCTATTAACACACCATGTATAGTCATTAAGTTCTTCCTGAGCTTCTTTATCACTCTTCCATGTGCAGTGATATATTCTTGAGTGTGCTCTGAACATTAAAAACATCTTTCTAAAGATGGCAAGCACACAATCAGTCATTTGCAACAATGCTGTATATTTGAGAAAATGACCACAGCACAAAAACATATATTTAGTTCTTAATTCATATTTTAAAAAAGTGTAATAAAGCTCTGATGCATGCCCACATTTCCCACTGCATGAGGCCCTCACAGCTCTTTTGCACTGTGTAATTAAGATGCCTTTGGGCAATGTTTTTATTATACAGTCTTAGTTATCAGGCTCTTATAGTATATCCAAGGTAGGACAGTAGACAATGTTGAAAAGATACTGTACTTTAATGTTTATCCTCCAAGAGCAACAATATTATTTCAAATTGGGATAAAGTTTACAGTATGTCACTGTGGCGGGGACACCCTGCCCGGTGCGTATTTTGTTTATTGTTGTATTTGTGTTGTATTGTTATTATTTAAATGTATGTATTTGGGCACTGTTGTTTTAGGCAGGCAGGGAAGGGTTAATTGCCTTCCCTGCCAAATCACTTCAGGTGCAGAATGTGTCTGAGCCTGACTGAATGATTAACAAGCAGTTGAGCTCAAGCACAGCTGCATAAAAGAGGCAGGAACCATCAGTCTAGGTTGGGTGTTCAGGGAGTAAGAACGAGAGAGAGAGAGAGAGAGAGAGAGAGAGAGAGAGAGAGAGAGAGAGAGAGAGAGAGAGAGAGAGAGAGAGAGAGAGAGAGAGAGAGAGAGAGAGAGAGAGAGAGAGAGAGAGAGAGAGAGAGAGAGAGAGAGAGAGAGAGAGAGAGAGAGAGAGACGTGAGTGAAAAGAAATGGAAACAATTGCTACTCGTGCTGGATTTGGACCCGCACAATACTGTTTTTGGATTCTGTGTTTCGTATTGTCAGTTTGTTTTGGCCAACATGCCTTGTGGTTTGTTAAGTGTTTTTGTTTTGTTTAAATATTTTATTTAATATAATAAATACATGCATCAGCGCTTCATCCCGCAGTACTGTGTCCGTCTCTCTCCTGGTCTGACGTCACCACCAAGCCATCCATGTGACAGTCACCTTTCTTTATAAAGATTTATCGTGGTATATCATTGTAAAATCCTAACATGGTGTCTACATTATGAAAACATTGTAAACTCCTTAATTACTGGAATAAACCTTCGTATGGGTTGCTACAAACCGGCCAATCCTAATAACAACAGATTTTTAAAATTTATTTCCAATACAATTTAGTTTCTGTAGCCCTTTATTGTACTTGTATCTCTCTCCATGCTGTGGTGAGATTCAGCTGTGCAATTCTGTTCTTTCCATTCTGTGAGAAAGCTGCTCAGATAGCTGTCATAACAGGATTAAACTAAAGAGTCCCTCCAATTAGCAGTGCTGTCAGTATGCAGACATGCGGCTCAGTGTCACCAGTCAAAACCTTGAGCAGGAGTGCAGGGATTCATCTCCTGCAATAATGAAGGGACAGCCAACTATTTTATAACAGGCCAAGGCTCTTTAGTAATAGTCCAAAGCATGGACAAGGTTGTGTAACTGTTTAATTAAAGGGTGAGTGCTTCATTTAGCCTGTCATTCTTATAATCAGACTGTAGCTGTTAGTTATTGGTCAACAATTGCTAGTGTTAATTTATAAAAGTGAATTGTTCAAAAGGACAGCTCCAAGCAAACGGAGCACAAAAAATATACTATAAATGTTATTAAAATGCAATAGTAGATCATTATTAATTAAAAAAAATCTTACTATGTACAATACAATGTTACAAAAGGGTAAATTTGGCATTCCAAAAAGCCTGCTATATAAGTCAGAGAAAAGAAATGATCCAGATGGCACCAATATAAGTGGGCTGCATTGACAGGCCTTTTCACTAGCACTTTTGTTATGGACCGCTTTTAAATTCTGTTGAAGAACCATTATTGCACAGATGGTAAACAAAACATGAATTATATTATATATTGTATACTATATCTGTGTGTTATGTAATTTTGCTTCGCTAACACATCTAATTGAAGGTCAGGGACACCAGCCAAAAAATTACCACTCCAAAAAAATCATTGTTACTCTTCCACCTCCACTTCTGTGAGAAAGTGGTTCAGGCCCCCATGTTTATTACAATCAGGCTGTCTCTTTTTAATTTGCCAAACTGGAGTTGCCTCGAGGATGTGAAATATGCTAATTTGTGTTGTTATGAAATCCTCTGACTCAAAGCCACTGCCTATGAATCTCTGCTTTGAAGCAGCAGTATCCGCTCATGAAGCTCCCCAGGAACAAACTTAATTTCATTCCTTCAGCAATGAAAGCATGTGTCTTCGATCAAAAAGTAATGACCATGTGTCTTGGATCAAAAGGTAATGACCTCCTCTGATCTCTCTATCTCCATCCCTCTGGAATCTACGACACTGTCCCTCCTCCTCAGCTAAGAACCTCAGAGTCACTTGCCGATTCTTCCTGAGCAACATACGAAGAATCCAAACCTTCCTCACCAACTACGCCACCTAGCTCCTGGTCCAGGCCCTGGTACTCTCCTGACTAGACTACTGCAACTCCCTCCTGGCTGGCCTCCCTGCATCCGCCACCCGTCCGCTCCAGCTCATCCAGAACTCCGCTGCTCGCCTGGTGTTCTCTCTGCCTCGCTTCTCCCACGCAACTCCACTGCTCCGCTCACTCCACTGGCTCCCGATCACTGCTCGCAGCCACCAGACTGCACCCAGCTACCTCCAGATCCTCATCTCTCCCTACACCCCCACTCAACCTCTCCGCTCCTCCTGCACTAGAAGATTGGCTGTACCTCCTCTACGCTTCCCTGCCTCCAGAGCCCGCTCCTTCACCACCCTCGCCCCGCAGTGGTGGAATGACCTTCTTACAGATGTCAGGACTGCCCAGTCCCTGACCACCTTCCGGTTCCTCCTAAAGACTCACCTCTTCAGACAGCACCTGTAGAACTCCTCTTTTCCCTCTGGACACTATCACTCTTCCTTAAATGTGCTTTACTTGCTCTTATCTGCTCCCCATTTTACTGCATTTAATCCTGTACTTTAGATTACTGTAATCTGTCAAGTGTTATTTAATCTGTAGTATTTTGTATTTAATTATATCCTGATGTAACTATCACTGTTATCTGCTCCGTTATTGAATCGTATTTTGTCATACTTGTACTTGCTAGAACCAAAGTCATTGTATTTTATCTTGCTCTTAATTGTATTAATACTTGTACTGTGATAGTTGATTTTTGTTTATGACTGTAAGTCGCCCTGAATAAGGGCGTCTGCTAAGAAACAAATAAATAAATAAATAAATAAATAAATAAATAAATAAATAATAATAATAATAATAATAATAATAATAATAATAATGGATCTACAGTACTGTGTGTGTAGAAGAACTTACCTGAAAAGTTTCTTGTCGCCAACATTGTAGTGAGGATAGCTCCCTAAATTAAAAGATGAAAATGGTGAAATAAAACAAGAGAGGAATTGTAAACCTTTTGGTACATGGATTGATGATTAAATAATAGTTTTAATCATAACTGTTCAACAAATAGGTAAGATAGCAGCCTTTTATATTCAGACTGAGGATTGTATCTGATATGTAGAAATGCAGCATACTGTAGCAAAAAGCCTAAATTGTTCACTACGTTTTTGCTTGCTTTGTGAATTTGCTCCAATTTTCAATGAGCAATAAAATATGTGGAAACAGGATTCAGCGTCAGTCACCAGGAGTCCTCTGTGAATCAGCACATAGGACTCCTACTGTTTGATGAATTTTTCGTGAAGTACACCAAGACAAGATCAAAGTAAGAATTTCAATTGCTGCTGTAATGCAAACTCTTAAAAGTGATGAAACGTGGGATCGAAAGAAAGAAGGAAAGGTCACTGCCACTGTACCTTGAGCTTCCTCCTCGCATTGAACTTCTTCAAGCATTCCACCGTCTCCTGTCTGTGCATGCAGGACGCCACCGTGGAGCGATGCTGCAGAGATGGAAAAACAGACATGTAAATGCTGGGTAAACTCATCTCAGAGACATGATCTATAAACTAATGTGAATCATCTCAAGTTACACCCCAAACATACCGAAATCCAGGGGTGTTTGAGAGACTCCGCGGCAGTAATACGCTTTGCAGGGTTAATGGTTAGCATCTTGTTGATGAGGTCCTTTGCTTCAGGGGTAACGGTGTCCCACTCTGGAGAAGGGAACTGAAGAGAAGAAGTAGAGTTGACTTCTATACAAGAGATGGCACTTGCATTTAAGTTTTGTCTCACATTAAAGTCGAATTAGTTTTGAGCGTCATTTTTGAGAAATTAGTTCATAAATGTACACTCTGGTATGGAAAAGTTTCAATTGTAGTTATGTATTTAATCCTGCCATCACTATAATCATGTGTGTCGTAATTGTTATTAATTAATGATCTGGTAATTGGTTGTCTTTTCATGAAGTTGCTGTTTTGTAATCTACATAATTATCACTCACATCATAAGCTCCAGCCTTGATCTGCTGATAGAGTCTGTGCTGGTCCTCATCCCAAAATGGTGGATATCCAACCAGGAGGATATATAAAATAACACCTTAAAAAGTATGACAGGGACCAATTATTAAAGGTGCAATTCGAGTGTAGAGTGAAAAACCTAGCACTCAGTTCAACATATACAGTGCCTTGCAAAAGTATTCAGACCCCTGACCAATTCTGTCATATTACTCAATTAAAAATGGTACATTGAAATTTCGTTCTGTTTGATATTTTATTTTAAAACACTGAAACTCAAAATCAATTATTGTAAGGTGAGATTGGTTTTATGTTGAGAAATATTTTTAAGAAAAATAAAAAAACTGAAATATCTTGCTTGCAATAGTATTCAACCTCTGTGCTGTGGAAGCTCCCAGTTTACACCAGTGAAAGAAATTGCCCTAACGAGGACACAATTACCTTACCATTGGCCTCCACCTGTGAACCATTAAAGATGCTGTCACATTTTCTGGATAAAAACCCCACTGTTGAAGGATCATTGGTCAGGCTGTGAATCTGAAGGAAAATGAAGACCAAAGAGCATTCTACAGAAGTTAGAGATAAAGTAATACATTAAGAAATGGAGAGAATATGGCACAACTGTGAATCTGTCTAGGCCGTCCTCAAAAACTGAGTATCCAGGCGAGAAGGGCACTAATCAGGGAGGCCACCAAGAGGCCAATGGCAACTCTAAAGGAGTTGGTCTTCCACGGCTGAGCTGGGAGACACTGTGCATACGGCAACAATAGCCTGGGTGCTTCACAAAACTGGCCTTTATGGGAGAGTGGCAAAAAGAAAGCCATTTTTGAAAAAAACTCACAACAAATCTCGGCTAGAGTTTGCACATCATCCTGAGAACACCATCCCTACCGTGAAGCATGGTGGTGGCAGCATCATGCTATGGGGATGCTTCTCTGCGTCAGGGCCTGGAAAGCTTGTGAAGATAGAGGTCAAAATGGATGCAGCAAAGTACAGAGAAATCCCGGAGGAAAACCTGCTGAAGTCTGCAAGAGACCTGGGTCTTGGGAGAAGATTCATCTTCCAGAAGGACAATGACCCCAAACATACAGCCAAAGTCACACTGGAGTGGCTTAAAAACAAAAAGGTTAATGTCCTGGAGTGGCCCAGTCAAAGCCCGGACCTCAAGCCAATTGAGAATATGTGGAAAGAGTTGAAAATTGCTGTTCACCAAAGGTCCCCATCCAACTTGATGGAGCTTGAGCAATTTTGCAAAGAAGAATGGACAAAAATTGCAGTGTCCAGATGTGCTAGAGACTTATCCAAATAGACTCATGGCTGTAATTGCTGCCAAAGGTGCCTCTACCAAATATTGACTCAAGGGGGTGAATATTTATGCAATCAATATTTTCTGTTTTGTATCTGTAATTAATTTAGAACAATTTGTAGATTTTATTTTTCACTTTGACATTATGGACTTTTTTTGTATTGATCAGTGGCAAAAACTCATTTTGATTCCATGTTGTAACACAATAAAAAGTGGAAAAGTCCAAGGGGGGTGAATACTTTTGAGAGCCACTGTATATATACAGTATATATAACTTACCAACTGACTATAACAAGGCAACATTAAGGACACTTTATTAATTCTGTTTTGATTAAGTATGTTTTGCAAGTGGGTAACTGTTCAAGACAATTGTTATAGAAGACAATGACAGTCTAGAAGAGCTTCATTAATATCAAAATGTACTTATATTATCAAAATGATTGAAATGACTCCAGAGTTAAAGCTTGTGAATAGGGCCCGTTTGGTGTTGTTTTCCTAGTGATTCGCAAAGTGACACTCAATTCATAGTGAATTCCACATGTATTCCAACCCTTGTTCATACAAACTGCCAATGATTGTGAAGTGGTGCCCTTTAGGCAATAAAACATTGGCCTGATAAATATAACTCTTATTTCATCCTGCTGATATTGTATCTGGGAGTTCAGAGAAGCTGTACGATCCCCTGTGCCCTGGAAACCCTTAGTAAGGTCTATCAGTGCAAACTTCCCCAAGCGTTCACCTGTGCTTTTTCTTTAACACGTGCTGTCAGATTTGAGAATAGCTCTTTGAGCACAATACCATATAGGGCTCTTTGTGCATGTCCCAGCCAAGGGGCTGTGCTTATGTTCTGTCAGAGATCTGGTTTGGACTTTTAAGAAGTTTTAATCATAGAAGGAAACCCCCTCTCCTCAATGTGTTGGTACACCACAGTAAGGGCATTATAAACCATTCTCTCCATGATTTAAATGGGATTAGTGACCCCTGCGGTAAATCAGCAGAAAATAAAGGAATTTGATTATGATGATGACCCAGATATGTCTTTATTTTATTTACAACAAGCCATGTTCCTTCATATTGTGTCTCAGTCTTACAATAATTATTTATGTATGTGTATTATATTGGTGCAGCTGGAATTTGAACCAACAAGGTCCTGTTTATTTATTTATTTTTTAAATGAGAAGTTTCCAATTCTAGAAAGGTATAGTAATGCTGTAACATCTACTGTGGAGGCATGACCAAGGAAGAACGTCCACAAATTAAAGGAGCACTGAGCTCATACAGTCCTGGAAACTGGTGTCGTAAATAGGGTGAACAGTGCAGTTAACAACCCCTAAAACTAGCATTATAATTTATAACAATAAGTTATATAATTACACACACTAATAAGGTAATTGTTTAGCTACTGCAGTAAGATACATAGCTGTAGCATAATTATCTGGATCTGTAATCTTATTAATCTATTTTATGTTCCACACACATAAAAAAAATCCATTGAAGGGGTTTTTGCTATTTAAACATGTTAAATTGATTGCACACAGTCATTATCTATTGTATTCGCTGTCATCCTGTACTGATATTGAAAGCTAAATCAATGTTCATATACGTTATACGCATCTGGCCCATATTTCCCCAGAGCTCAAATAAGGATAACGTATGTCTATCTATATGGAGAAAAGAAAAAAAGTTTCTGCAGGTTGTGTCATAAATTAAAATGAATTCCATGTCAAGAAACTGTTAACCATGATCTCTCCACCCACACACACACCCCCACACTCCCTCCCACACGCATATCAAATCTGAAGATGACACAACAATTGTTCTAATACCCGGAAACCTGTATTTTCATTTAAACTTTTTTGTACCTGGTTTAGCAAAAAATATCATATACAGTACAACACAGTAGATCTTGGATTTGTGAAAAGAGAATGAATGCACATTTTCAAGGCAAGCAGAATTCATGATTTTTTTAACCAAGGAGGGAATTACCAATTAACTCAGAGAAAAACATATTAATATATGTACATGTGTTTTCACCGTAATAAATTAGCAATCAAATTGGCACTTAAATTGGTATTGCTATCCATGTTTAACCAGATTGATCACGCTTGTAACGCCCAAATACAATTTGCACCATTTTTGTGAAAGAAAAACAAAACGTGTATGTGACAGACTGGCTCGCAGTGGTGACGTCACGGACCAGGAAGTAGAAACCAAAACAATGGATGGGCGGTTAAAGCTGAGTGCAACGGCCCTCAGCGTATTTATTAATAAACAAAATATTTAAACAAACCAACAAAACACAAAACAAAAGGGCACGAGGGCCAAACGAATCAACAAACAAACAAGTAAGTGTCGTGCTGGACAATCCAGCACGTTTTAGCAATTGTTTTTCGAATGTTGCTCACTCTCTCCGCTCCCCGTACTCTCCTCTGTACACCCAACCTCGAGTGCAGAGAGCTGCAGGTTTATATACTCTGGCCGAGGGATTAACTAGTTGGTAATTATCTTATTATCCCTCGGCCAGAGTCTGCACGCGTTTGGTAAGGATGCATGACTGCCAGCTAGTTAAATAATCAGTAGCTGATCAGCCATGCATCCTCACGGGGTTTTTAAATATAATAAAAGACGCAGCGCTTTTATCCTCGCCGCAAACAAAAATACAAATAATAATACATAGAGGCGGGACACTCCGCCACACATGCCCCCCCTTGTGCGCAGCACACATGGCCTTTTCGGCCACCTCCCCCCTCAGTCTCAATGTCCTGGAAGAGGGGGAAGCAAGTTGCTTCTGGGGGGTGGCCATGGTGGAATTTCTGGCACCCCCCAATTCTTCGTGGCCGGCAGCTCCCTCTTCCGGGGCTCCCTCCACACTCTATCCTGCCGCGAAAGTGCGGCTGGGGGAGCTGGTCTCCTGACCTTCCCCCTCCTCTTCACGGCAAGCAGTTCCCCTCCGTGGGGCTCTGACCACACAATCTCCTGCCGCGAAAGTGCGGCTGGGGAAGCTGGTCTCCTGACCTCCCCCCCTTCTTCAAGGCCGGCAGTTCCCCTCCGTGGGGCTCCGACCACATGATCTCCGGCCGCGAAAGTGCGGCTGGGGGAGCTGGTCTCCTGACCTCCCCCCCTTTCTTCATGGCCGGCAGCTCCCTTCCGTGGGACTCCGACCACATGATCTCCGGCCGCGAAAGTGCGGCTGGGGGAGCTGGTCTCCGGACCTCTCCCCCTTTCTTCACGGCCGTCCGTTCCCCTCCGTAGGGCTCTGGCCATAGTGTAGTGACCCCAGGCGAAGCAGGATCCCTGGCGACCCCAGGCGAAGCAGGATCACTGGCGACCCCAGGCGACGGCAGCGGACCCTCGGGAGGCGACGGCATCGGACCCTCGGGAGGCAACGGCAGCAGGAGCAGACCCTCGGGGGGCGATGGCAGCAGCAGCAGCGGACCCTCGGGAGGCGACGGCAGCAGCAGCAGCGGACCCTCGGGAGGTGAACTCGGGAGGGGAGTCCCTGGCCATGGAGGCGGCAGCGGGAGCTCCACTTCTCCCTCGTTCCCTGTAGCTGGTGGCTCTCCAGGCGATGTGGAGCAACAGGCAGCCCCAGGTGATGCGGAGCAACAGGCAGCCCCAGGCGATGCAGAGCAACAGGCAGCCCCAGGCGATGCGATGCAGGCATCCTTAAACGAAGCGAGGCAAGCATCCCTGGGTGGTGCGTGGCAGGGCAGGAGCAGTCCTTCCCATGACGGTGGATGTGGAACCAGCAGGTATTCACCCTCTGTTGGTGGAGGTGGGAGGGGAAAGCAGTCCTTCCACGGCGGCTGAGGAGGAACCAGCAGGTATTCACCCTCTGCTGGTGGAGCTGGGAAGGGAAAGCAGTCCTTCCACGGCGGCTGAGGCGGAACCAGCAGGTAATCACCCTCTGCTGGTGGAGCTGGGAGGGGAAAGCAGTCCTTCCACAGCGGCTGAGGCGGAACCAGCAGGTATTCACCCTCTGCTGGTGGAGCTGGGAGTGGCAAGCAGTCCTCCCATGGCGGCTGAGGCGGAACCAGCAGGTATTCACCCTCTGCTGGTGGAGGTGGGAGGGGCAAGCAGTCCTCCCACGACGGTGGAGGCGGTACCAGCAGGCATTCACCCTCTGCTGGTGGAGGTGGCGGAGGCAGAGGCAGCTCTTGCTGCTCTGCTCCTGGTGATGGTGGAGACAGAAGCAGCTCCTGCTGCTCTGCTCCTGGTGGAGACAGAGGCAGCTCCTGCTGCTCTGCTCCTGACGGTGGTGGAGACAGAGGCAGCTCCTGCTGCTCTGCTCCTGACGGTGGTGGAGACAGAGGCAGCTCCTGCTGCTCTGCTCCTGACGGTGGTGGAGACAGAGGCAGCTCCTGCTGCTTTGCTCCTGGTGGTGGAGACAGTGGCGAGGGCTCCTCACCCCCTAACGCTGGAGACAGCAGCCATGGCTCCTCTCCCTCTGGCGTTGGAGAAGGCAGCGATGACTCTTCTCCCTCTGGCGCTGGAGACAGCAGTGATGACTCTTCTCCCTCTGGCGCTGGAGTCGGCAGCGATGGCTCCTCTCCCTCTGGCGCTGGAGAAGGCAGCGATGGCTCCTCTCCCTCTGGCGCTGGAGACGGCAGTGATGGCTCCTCTCCCTCTGGCGCTGGAGACGGCAGCGATGGCTCCTCTCCCTCTGGTGCTGGAGACGGCAGCGATGGCTCCTCTCCCTCTGGCGCTGGAGACGGCAGCGATGGCTCCTCTCCCTCTGGCGCTGGAGACGGCAGCGATGGCTCCTCTCCCTCTGGCGCTGGAGACGGCAGCGATGACCCCTCTCCCTCTGGCGCTAGAAACAGCACCGGGGCCCCTCCCATATCTGCAGCCAGGTAGTTGAGCACCATGGCTGCGATATCTGGGAGGGATGCTGGGTGGTGTTTCTGTTCCCAGGCCTCCCAGCGCTCCCCATCTCTTGCCCACAGGAGGTTGATCACAGCAGGGAGGGCGTCCACAATATCCCTCTCAGGCTCCGCCAGCCAGTCCCAGATCCCCTCTGAGGAGAGTGGACCAGTCCGCCTCGGAGGATGCAGAGGCAGCTCCTGCTCCTTTCCCTCAGAAGGTGGTGGTGGAGGTGAAACCAGCAGGTATTCTTCCCCTGCTAGTGGAGCCATTGGCTGTGGACACTCGGCCTCCCCCCTCTTGGGCTGTGGACGGACCGACCCCTCATCCTCCTCCCATATGGGCGCAGGATGTTCAGGCTCCTCCCTCACCTGCCATGGAGGGGGTTGGTCGGGTGCTACATGCCCAACCTCACCAACGGCGAAGCACCATTCCTCACCCCTCAGACAGATGAGGCAGACGTCCAGCACAGCAGAGACCCGGCGGGACTTGCGACCAGCCCCGCGCTGTTGCACCTGCTGCTGCTGTTTCCTCCTTCTTCCCATTATTTAATTTGAAAAAAAACGAACAAACAAAAAAAAACGCACTTTTCTGTCCTGGTCCGGCTCTTGGAGGCGTTGTTTATCCCACTTCTGACACCATATGTGGCAGACTGGCTGGCAGTGGTGAGTGTGACGACGTCACGGACCAGGAAGTAACTGAATCACAAACAATGGATGGGCGGTTAAAGCTGAGTGCAACGGCCCTCAGCGTATTTATTAATAAACAAAATATTTAAACAAACCAACAAAACACAAAACAAAAGGGCACGAGGGCCAAACAAATAAACAAACAAACAAGTAAGTGTCGTGCTGGACAATCCAGCACGTTTTAGCAATTGTTTTTCGAATGTTGCTCGCTCTCTCCGCTCCCCGTACTCTCCTCTGTACACCCAACCTCGAGTGCAGAGAGCTGCAGGTTTATATACTCTGGCCGAGGGATTAACTAGTTGGTAATTATCTTATTATCCCTCGGCCAGAGTCTGCACGCGTTTGGTAAGGATGCATGACTGTCAGCTAGTTAAATAATCAGTAGCTGATCAGCCATGCATCCTCACGGGGTTTTTAAATATAATAAAAGATGCATAGAGGCGGGACACTCCGCCACAGTGTACCAAAGATCTCAGATGGTTAATTTCATGACTTAAAAGTGTGTATACCATTGCGTCCAATACCTATAAGTGATAGGTGCTTCTATTTGCCTGCAGTGATTCCATCGCTGGGGTAATGTTCAAAAACAGCAGAATGAATTCAGCATTTCTTCATGGCCAGTTTGAATCTCACCTCAATACTGTAACCCAGTCCAGGAGGACTGAGCAAGGCAATCACCTCTTTCACCCAGCAAACCTAAGCAGAGGATGGTGCCAAGTTACTGAACCCCGAAGGAGACAGTTCAGTTTGACCAGTCTCTGCCTGACCTCCTCTGGCACCTGACCAGCAGGGGTCACTGTGGTGCAATGATTCAAACCAATCCCAGACAATGGTCTTTACATAACTCACTTGAGTGCAAAGGCCAATGTACAGTAATGCTCTCTGTGGTGTCCCAGTCAAGTCCAGCAACTTGGCGCAACTGGAATTTGAACTGACAAGGTTCTGATGGCATGATTCACCCTGTACTCCATATGGTAGTGCCTTTACTACGTGGACAGTGGGAGAAACATGAAGCAGGACCATGAGCCCAGTACAGGGGCCGATACTTACCACAGGCCCACAGATCAACTGGTTTTCCATAAGGGTCTTTCCTCAGGACCTCCGGAGACAGGTAGCCAGGGGTTCCAGCAAAGCCTGCAGTGAAAGGAAGCAAAGGGCCATTTGAAATGACTCGCTAACGGTCATTTGATTTCCTTGCAAACCCGAAAAACAGACCTCAGGAAATCATTAGCTCAATTTGTTGCAGAAATTTTCTGCAGATCAATAGTACTTTTATCAGAGCTGTCATTTCAAAGGAAATGTGGTATTGACTAAATCGCACTATGCCGGCAGTTATCAAGATTATGTAGCACAGCATATGTCTGACTCCATAGCTGATATAACATGGGCTAGGCGATGGATAAGCATTATTATAAAACAGCACACATCACTGTTTCGACAGTAGTATTTAACCTTTTCCAGAACCAGTTATTGGCTTAGCGCTACACAATTACGATCTCTAACACAATGTCATTGCAACATGATATTATTAGATCATTGAAAACAGAAACCAGTAGTCTGCTACATACAGTATACATAGGCTATCTGTAACTGATCTTTAAATGCAAGTGTTCCATTTGATTTCACATATCTATTAAATATCTCTAAAGTGATCATATATAAAATATACCCAGTGGAATTTGTGATCTCATTAAAAAATGAATATCTTCAGAAGCCTTTTAATTGCATTTTTTCTCAAGTGATTCTAAAATATGAGTTGTTTTATAGATACAAAATATGTATAATAATATTAGAGTACTGGAAGAGCTCAGAATCATTGCAAATATCATGAAAGGATTTATGAAATATACATAAATATCCATCTTGGCAGCCATTTTAAAATTACTTTTTTTTAATACTATTTACCCACCCTTTAATACAAGTACCAGTAAAAAGTAAACATTGTTTCAGGTAGCTTATTTCCTAAAGTGCTAAACCAAAGATTGTGTCTGACTCATACCCCTGCACAGCAACCTTTAGAGGCTTGGGTGCTATTATAGAAGCATTATTGATCACAGGGATGCCAAGATACTGAAGACCGTTAATCCTGTGTCAGTATTTCTTTAGCCATTGGTATGAGGCATCCAGTTTTAACGAGAGATCCAATTTACAGAATGTAATATAAGCAAGAATAATATATCAAGAGCATGCATGGTTAAGATGGGATTTACACATACAAGTAACTCTATATTGCCAAATGCTGCTTTCAGACTACATTTATGTATCGATTTATTTAATGTAACATGCCCCAAGATGGTTTCTGACAACTTGGGTATGGTGTAGCTATGGAGGACTCAGGAGCCATACTACACCGCTACTACTACTACTGGTAATACTACTACTACTACTACTACTACTAATAATAATAATAATAATAATATTAATAATAATAATAATAATAATAATAATAATAATAATAATAATAATAATATACAGTGTGGCCTTCACAATTTCAAACACATGTCAGGAATGGCAAATATTTGTTTAATAATCTCATTCTTTATACATTGTGTTCTGCTAAATCAGAAGTAAAAGACAGGACCAGCTGTTGCAGTAAGTTTAACAGCTAAAAGACCTCAAAGCAGATGTGAAGGTCTTGTTGTTGAGCCATCAGCAGTTATAATTATATTGTAGATTGAGTTGTTGGGGTTAAAGGTCAACATGATGGGTTGCAACCTGGCAGGTGATGTCAAAAGTTATAAGTTACAGTAACCTCACATGCTTTATGGCACCAGTCATAAATAATGCAAGTACACTGACCTGAGCAAAACATAAAAGTACAGATATATGCTGTGAATTCACAGCAGGTAATGTGCTTATGACACATAACAGTCAGTAATAATGGCACTGAGAGCATTTCTTATTGTTAATGACTTAGTGAACAACACAATCCCTAAATCACATTTCTTTAAGGTTGAAATGTCAAATGTAAATGTGTTTGGAGGACGGCTTCACAATTCTTTTCAGACTGAACTTTATAATAAGGACACAATTATCTCACCCAAATCACAGCTTTATAAGCAGGCAGGTAGAATAACTGCCTTATTAGCCAGCAAGCAGATCCCTTATAAAAGTTTCCCATAGTAAAAGCATAGCAAAGTGTAATACAGCATAGTTAAAGACATGCCAAACCATGGTAAACCATGGTCAATGCCTAATATAACCATGGTTAAAACACAGGAAAACTGCAAAATGACATTGTAAATGTATAGTGGCACACATTGATAAGGGATATACCATACGGTATGTAACAGGGGGGAAATTTAAGAGAGAATGAACAGGCTTATTCCAGCAACCAGAGGGAGATTGAGTACACCCACCCCATCAGGGAGAGTATAACCTTACCAGTGGCTAGGGCAATGGGGAAGACTAATCATGGTTATTACCCAACACAACCAAATATAAATGTAGTCCTTTTCCTGAACCATACATACAGTACAACAGCAAATCTGGTATTAAGGATATAGCATTAGTTATTGTCAGTGTGAGATATATTCAGATTTTGTACTATAGATTATAGGATTAGTACAACATGTGAGTTTTTTAAACATCCTGTGACAGAAATACAATGAGTTCTGGTGATAAATCTTCCTCCCGACCTGTGAGGGCGCTAAAGAACGGGAGGAGAAGTATCTGGAAGGGCTGGCCTGACAGTTCGTTTCCGGGACCGGGAAGTGGGTCAGCCTGGAAGGAAGCGAGACTCTGTTGTAAGACCGTATTGATTTGACAGGTAAACGAGGGGCAGCTGCAAGTAATAAGGCAGCTGCAACCGTTTACCTAGATATCATGCGGGATTACATATAGGGGCCAGGGTAACGCTGTTCTTTTCCTTCGTTTGGGTTAAGCCAAGGCCCGAGAAGGACGAGACAGTAAAGTACTGTGATACTGTGTAAAGAGTTGCGTGTGTGTGTGTGTTTGTGTTTTGTTTCAATCACTGTAAAAAAATAACTGTCTGTGTTTTTACAACCACCAGACAGCTAAAACACATCCGGAGCTGTCGCCTTGGGCCAGCACAAGCCGGATCACCACTTCACGAACTGTCACCGAATAAAAAGCGTATTCACTCACCACCAGCACGACTGCACGCACCCGAGACGGGTGAACGTGTTTTTGTTTTCTTTATTTCAGGACTGTAACCTGTGTTTTTCATCCCCGCGCTCTACACATCGTTGTGTATTGCCGGGGTTTATTATTTACGGTCGCTAGACCAGGAAACAAAATAAATAAAAACATTTGTCACTGGATTACCGTTGTCTGCCTGTCACTCCTGCACCGCATCACCGCTAACCACTTTGCCACACATCCACACTAACTCAAGTCTTGGTAACAGAGCTACAGAGAACCTCACACTCATAAAGCATTATTATATCTGATCATCCCCTGCGATGTGCAAAGCAATGTCAGCTGCAAGGAATTCAGAGATGTGTACAGTCAACTGATATCGATCCCTTAAATTAAAAAAGGGGGGGGGGAGCTTAAAGAGTGCATGTTGTCAGTCTGTTTGTGTTTTACTGAGTGGGAGACATGTCTAAACACATGTGATTTATAAAGGGAAGGCTGTGATTGTTTCTGTCGCTCCTTTGCATTGTAGATCTTTGCAGTGGTGTTTGCTGTTCTTACCAAACCAAGCCTGCTGGTCTCCTTCCACTTCAATCGCCAGGCCAAAGTCAGCCAGCTTCACCGCCGCTCCCTTCGACTTGGACGCTAACAGCAGGTTTTCAGGCTTTGCAGGAAAAAGAGTACAGCAAAAGGGATTGATTATATACATACTGTAGATCTAATATGTACGGCTGACCCTGGCTCTGATCATATAGCAGAGAGCTCTTTGAGTGGGCAAGAGGACAGTGAGATGACACTCTCATTAAGAGACAGGGTCAACCTTACATATTAACTTATTATACATCATATTTTGGCTGAGAGTGGCTTCATGATTTAAAATATACAAACAAAATAAAGAAAAACAGACAATGGTTTTCTGCTCCTGTTTAAGGTGTAATAATTATGTTGAGCC
Source organism: Acipenser ruthenus (assembly GCF_902713425.1). Classification (NCBI taxonomy): domain Eukaryota; kingdom Metazoa; phylum Chordata; class Actinopteri; order Acipenseriformes; family Acipenseridae; genus Acipenser; species Acipenser ruthenus. The sequence continues at coordinate 18,995,793 of NC_081210.1, read as the reverse complement.
AACTGGGATTATGCCGCCTTCACTTCGTAATGTAAAAATTTCCTCTGAAAGTAAAATGTAGAACTTATCAAACTGTGAATTAAAAACTGAATCCCTAGTGTGGATATGTTCGTTTTCTTTCTTTAATTAAGAATCACAGTTGACTTTAAAGTAATTTATAACACTTAGTCATGTAGGAAATGAGACTCTTCTCTGGTAAAATGGAATGCATATTTGCTAAACAGTTAAGCCCACAATAGGATATTTATTCAGTTTTATAAACCTTGATAAAATCTGCTTTTTTTGCTACAATAGCAAAAATTGTTAAAGCAAACATACAATTACTGTCCATAAACATGCAAGCGAGCATAACTTAATGGCCCCTCTTTGTCATCTTCGTAGTACAAAGGGGTTTAGTCACACCTATAAAAGTGTATTATGGTAACAGCATGTAAAAGAGTGGTACACAGGGAGAGTAAAAGGGAAAGCATATTAAAAAGCAAAGCATTGTCCACGTTTAGTGGTAAATGTGCATGGTAAATTATTACTAAATCATTTTTTTTCCAATAACAGCTTTTGGTTGCTATGCAACATATTACATGCAATATCCAATAATGGCTGTGCAGCAGCCTTTATCCTCATAATCCAAAGCCAATTCAAGTTCATAAATCCTTAGCTCTATTAGCTATGCCGTTATGTTTTTCAAAGGAAGGTTTTTCAAAGGACTTCTCCTGTCTCCTGTTTTCATCAAAAGACACGATTACGTGTCTCGGAAGAATTTTCTACCGCAATAACTTTTTCAAGTCAATACGTTTCAAGAAGCATAAAAGTCTTAAATTAAGTCTTTACAATAGATTGAACAGGATTATTAACAAAAAAAGATTTCACTGATTATTTCGTATGACTGAGGGAGTCTTATTGGAATCACACAATACTGTAATTAACCTCCTGCTTGCTTTTGTGCTCTAAAGTTTTATCCTGTAGTTTTATTTCTAAATCTTTGGGATGGAAGATCGTTTTTCGATACAAACTGTGGTTGCTGAGACAAAAGATTACAATTGAAGGCACTCATGCCACTGAAAGTGTCCCACAATGTGCCACACAGAACGATTGCATCTGCCACCACCACTTATGTTAAATTGTCCTTTTTTATTAGCAGATTAATGCATTTTGTATTATGTGATTTTTGATGATAAGTCAAATTAGAATTAAGACACTCCAACTGGGGTGACTTGTGTCTCCGATCACTTAGCAATCATATTTGTGGCCTAGAACTGAAATGGTAAATGTGTATTCAAAATCACTTTAAGAAACTGCTCATGAAAAGTTATAGACTAATTAAACAACAGAGCTGCACTGACTACACTAGGGTAAACTAGGGCTCATCACACATCACTGTCCTTGCCTCCAGGATTCAGGAGTTTGGTAACATTTGCTGCTTAGGTTCACCGGGTGAAGAGAGGCGATTGGCTTGGCTGCAGAAAAGAATGTCGTTTGTTGATATTTAGTTCTCTTCGGTAAGTGGGTGAGGCTACATTTGAATTTGACATTTAAACCCTCATGGAAAAAACATATATTTTTAATATATGATAGAAGTATGATCCTTATGTTTTTCATATATAGAAATTGGCCCCTTTTTTATGAGATATATTTCAAATATATTTTAGTCTGTAATCCATATATTTATTTTATATGGATTACAGACTAATGAAAATATATGGTGCACCATACAGTATATTTTCAACATATAAAATAAATATATGGATTACATATATATTTAAATATATTTTAAATATATAAAAAGGGGCCAAATATAAGGATCATATTTTTCTACCATATATTACAAATATATATTTTTTTCCATAAGGGAATTTTGAAAAAATAATAAAAATAGTCAGATATCCAGCATTGTAGAGCCAACTGTCTTTCAAAATTCCTTTGCTGGAGGTACAACAGAAGGGTTGGCAAAAATGGCAAACCCGTACTTGTTCAAGGCATTGTGACAACAATTACCAGGTTGATATGTAGTCCTCACACCACGCAGGTTGCTTGTGGATTTTCTTTCACTACCACATAGCTGCTGTGAAGATGCTATATGTTGGCAGAGATGTTTTTCTCGAATCCCAAAGCAAACTAAGACGTCCATGCACGGCACCACAAGCCACTGAGGAATTAACAGCTGGCCAAAAACACAGATGCGTCATGCACACTCTTTTATTATTCACTATGAAAAAGTTGAAGTGTTTCTTTAGCTGTAGCTGAGCTGTGAAACATACCTTCAGGTCCCTGTGGACCACTCCCATCTGGTGACAATGAAGAACCGCCTCCAGGATTTGCTGAATACAGTGACTTGAAAAAAAAATCAATTCCCTCTGGGGTTAAAAAGCTGTTCATTTTAGTCCTTTACACAGAAAAGTGTAGCACATTAAAATACAAGATTTTTTAATGTCTAAATATAAGAAAGTATGACTGTTTCAGACTGCTCTACTGTAGCTAGATTGTAATGCCATCGTTGGCGTTACTGTATCCGTTGACAAATTGATGTTGTAAGGTTACAATTGTGTCTGCTTTTGTATGCTTTCTTTTATCCCTGTGATTGAAATGATAAGGATAATAAAATATATATACAAGGTAAATACTACTACAAGTGATAACATTTAAAATATATAGGAGGGTGTGTTTTCAAATAAAGGAATTGGTACAACTGAATTATTGACGATACCACAGAAATTGTGTAACCAGCGGTTGGGGGAGAGGTTTTATTGTAAGATAAATGATAATAATCAAAACAAACCACTTACCTGGCATCAGCCTCGCTATAATACTCCCTCGCAACAATATCTTCAAAAAGTTCTCCTCCAGTTATTCTAACAAAAAGAAAGGAAAATAAGGCAACACATTCATTGATACATTTGTACCCTTGGAGAATGAATGGTATTCAATGTGTTTTACAGAGTCCGAACACCCTTCCAAATGGTCTTCAATGATAATGCACCAGCACAACAATAGTGGTTCTGCAGTCAGGGATAATGGCAGCACAAGGGCAGCTACAGTGGCATGAGCCAGTGGTAGAAAGGCATGATAGTGGAAACGTTATCATATTTTAACACATCAGTGGTGGCATAATGGTATTGCACGCTGGTAGTCCATCATTATCCCTGCTGCAGCAACAATGTTTTTTATTACCAGTACAGTATGTTGCTGTATAAGAAACATTGGGGAAATGTGCATCCATTGGTAGAAAATCTTTGGTGTGCTTGTTTGTTCCGCTATGGCTTCTTCGGGGTAATAACTCTAGTTTTATAATGATCTCCCAATAGTATTTTTCAGCAGGCGAAAAGTAATTCCATATTTATTCTGTTCACTTACATTTCCTCCAGTATTCCCTCTGGCTACAATGATGAGATTGAGACCTTGTGTAGAGAACTCTGGCGTTTAGAATGTCTACCCACCACCAGTGTCTGTTACACTAATCATTAAGTTGTAGAACTGATGGCAACCAAAGTTAGTCATCCTTGCTTGAGCCTGTTAATACTGTGTAACAATGCACAGTGCATCTTCATTCAGATCTGTGTTTACATTAGCCTTAAGGGGGCACACAAATGTTACATAACCATGTATTTATTTCCACAGCCTGTTAACAATAGGAACAAATAAAAAGCAGCAGCTGTAATAGCAGTGCATCTTCATTCAGATCTGTGTTTACATTAGCCTTAAGGGGGCACACAAATGTTACATAACCATGTATTTATTTCCACAGCCTGTTAACAATAGGAACAAATAAAAAGCAGCAGCTGTAATAGCTGCATCCAACATTGTCAGAGTTATTTTATACCTGCTTTCCTGAGCCATGACCTAACTGCAGAATCATGCATTTCTTTACAATGTTTTTCAAATGGTATTGTGGCAGGGCAAAAGCCCTGCACGTGTAAATAATGAATTGTATTGTGTGTATGTATAGTTTAAAATATATATAGAATAAGTGTGCACTAGATATGGCAGGTTTTTGCAGTTGTAAATAAAGTTGTGAAGTTTTGAATTTAAGTTTGGCAGGGATGGGGTTAAATCCAACTCTGCCAAATCCATGTGCAGAATGTGGCTGGGGCTTAATTGACTAATTGATGATCAATTAAGCCCAGCCACATGGTATAAAAAAGGAGCTGGAAAAGCAGTTCTGGTGGTTTTTGTTTCAGCCAGCATGCAGCCGCACTACTGTGTGGAGAGCCAGTGTGAGTGAGTTGTATAGGGATTAATTTAGGGGATTTTGATCCCACCCCAGTTTATTTTAGTGTGTCAGAGTAGGTTCCGGAGCGGGACCTCCCTTTTAGTGGGAGCAGCGCTAAGTCAGTGTTTGGCAAACTTTTGTTTTTAGCTGTTTCTCACTGTGTTTTGTTTTGTATTTTTTGAGCTCTTATTTTGATTACACTCTGTCTGTGTATGTCCTCGTGCACTCAGGCTATCATTGCTGGTACCCTAGTGGCAGTCACCTGTCACAACATTTTGTTTACTTTAATAAAATCTTGACGCCTGAGTGGCATTGTCAACTGCATCCCTCTGTCTCTCTCTTATCATTCAGCGGACACCCACAACTAAAGTAGCAGGTACTAAGACCCCCTGTTACAGGTATAAATAGATTTCAGAAGTTTAAAAAGCAGTTTTGTTCTGGTGAATGCCATCCCAGCAATCCATTAAAAACACTTGCAGAATGTATATAATAAATATCATCCCATAGACTACCTAGGCTATGGAAATTGCAGCAACTTTCATGAAGTCTTAAAAGGCCTGTTAATGTGAAAGTCTGTGAACCCATAGCCTCCTCAAACCACATCGAATCTACACCGTTTTTCCCTTCTATGGCTCATATATAACCTTTAGCTTTATATAAGCTTTACTCCAGTCCTTTGAATTTGCATGTGCAGTTGAAAGCAAATGCAATCGTGTGTCTGTTACATGCAAATAGTCATGTTCATTCTGACAACTCAGATGACACACAGAATAAGGTCAGCCAGGCTTAAAAATTGAATTTGACAACAACTCTATCTTTAATTGGCACATACGTGCTTCCGTTGCAAGCATTGTCTCCACTGCAAGTGCTAGATTGACAGAATCATTTATTAGTCAATGAGCCAATTCTGAAGGAACAGACACCACAGAAATCAGACCCTACCACATTTAGTAAAATGAAAATACAATAGGGATGATGTATTTCTGATAGTGTCATTCCTTCAATGAAAGCTACCCTGTCCATCAAGATAGACATTGTGGGGCAGACTTGATCAGCAACAATATTCAGGTGCAGAGAGGCTGTTATTCGACTTTCCAGGGGAGTCAAAGAGTCCTGTGTAGTTTTCAGTGGGTGGAACATGTGCATGCTGCAGTACTGACAAATGTATTCCGTATATCTGTTTTCTCCCTAATAACTACCAGAGCAGCTGTGTGTGAGAGTTGGGCTTGTTATGTATGCTAATCTCTACAGCAAATGAGGAAGGAGTAATCAGTGGTGAGTGTGAAGCTTCCTGCTTAATGGGGCAGCTCAAGTTGTGCCAGCAGTCTGCCAGCTCCACGTGGGATCTATGGGGTGAAACAGGGGACTATTTGACAGTACTGGCCTAGCTAGGCAAATTTCCCCTTTGAATTTTATTCTTTACATTTATACAAATGCATATAGTTGACTTCAGGACAAATACGTTTTGTATCATTAACTGGAACGAAACAGTTTGTGTCATTATCTTAAAAAAGCATGAATCGACTAAAAAAGTCGACTTATGAGAACTATCAATTAGGTGTTGCAGTTGGTTGGGTTTTTTTGTGTGAATTTGTATAAGCAAGACTATGTTAAAGAAGAACAATTTGGTAACGTTGGTGTTTTGTAACTGAACTTTATCCCCTTAAGTCTGCTCGTGCAGCATTTGGTAGCCTGCACAAAATGTCAGTTTATCAGCTGAGATAATTATTGGTTGCTAGTTGCGTTGGAAATTAATTATATCCTGTGGTTACTTAGTAAAGCCCTGCAGCATTTGACAGGCTGCACAAAACGTGACAATAAGCGGATTTGTGAGATGATATTAAGAGAGGTAATTTCTCAAAGAACCTATGGTGCATGGCGAGTGTGATAATAAACAGGCTATGATATTAAGTGAGGTGATATAAAATGAGTTCATCTATATATATATATATATATATATATATATATATATATATATATATAGAGAGAGAGAGAGAGAGAGAGAGAGAGAGAGAGAGAGAGAGAGAGAGAGAGAGATGTATATATCTATCTATCTATATATATATATACACACACACACACACACACACACACACACACACACACAGTCACAGACAAAAGTATTTGGGCAGTTAAAAAAATTTGAAAAACCACAAAGAAAGTGATTTCTATAATTTCCGATTGTTCTATTGAAAGATATAAATTAAAGTAGATATTCAGCTTAATAATAAAACAACAAATTATTACAAAACATGCATAAAATTATTTGGGCACCCTTATGTTAGTATTTTTGGCACACACCATTTGCTTTCTTTACAGCTTGCAGTCTTTTTTGCCCATTCTTCAATACATACAGCTTTGAGTTGTGCAATAGACAACAGCAGCCTTCAAGTCAATCTACAACATCTCCATGGGATTTAAGTCTGGGGATTTGGCAAATTCATAACTGTAATCTTCCTTTTTTTCAGAAATTTCTTTGAAGACTTCACAGAATGCTTAGGGTCATTATCCTGCTGGAATACAAACTTCTGTCAAATAAGTCTTCTAGCACTGGGTAACAAACGAGAGTGCAAAATTTCTTGATATTTTGCAGCATTCATTCTACAATACAAAAGTTGCTAGGGCCTGAAGAAGAAAAACAAGCCAATACTATCACACAACCTCCACCATGTTTAACACTTCTTTAAATTCTTCTCCTCTATTTCTCTCTTCCTCCAAAAATTGTTGCTTTCTTGGTGAAAAAAGTTATATTCTGGATTCGTCTGACCATAAAATTTGTTTGAAGAAATCATCTGACCTTTTCAAGTATTCAATGGAAAACTCAAATCGCTTTTTCTGTGTATTCTTTTTAACAAAGGTTTGCATCTTGGTTTTCATCCATGGACATTCTTGTTAAGGTATCGTTGAATTGTTTGATTGTGAATTTCTTGACCATCCTCTCTCAATTATTGTGTCAAAATCCAAGGATTTTTACCAGCTGCTCGAACGATTCTTCTTCCAGATTGTGCAGAAATCTTTCTTGATCTTCCATACCTGGAGCTGGCTGCATTAGTTCCTGTTATAATAATAGCCCACACAGTGATTTTCGGTAAACCGAATCTTTCTGCAATTTTTGTGATCGTTGCTATACTCTTTAGTTTGAACCGTTTTTGTTGCTTTTTTAAATCACATTTATTTTTCAGCACTTGATGATTATGTATGTATTTATTCTATAATTATCATCAGGTGTTTTTCAATCATGATAATTGTCAATAATTAGCAACGAATGGGTTCATACAAAACATGTTGATTGCCCAAATACTTTTGTCAAAGTATTTAATTAGTTTGTGCATGTTATTTTTCTCCAGACTTGAGAGATGTTGTGGATTGACTTGAAGGCTGCTGTTGCAAAAAGGAAACCAAAGTCGGTTGCAGAACTCAAAGCTGTATGTGTTGTAGAATGGGCAAAAAAGACTGCAAGCTGTAAAGGAAGCAAAGGGTGGAAACAAAAAATGCTAACGTAAGGGTGCCCAAATACTTTTGTCAAAGAATGAAATTAGTTTTTCAATGTTATTTTTCATTGTATGCATGTTTTGTAATAATTTGTTGTTTTATTATAAAGCTGAATCTCTAATTTATATCTTTCAAAAGAACAATTGGAAATGATAGAAATCACTTTCTTTGTGGTTTTTCTCATTTTATTTTAACTGCCCAAATACTTATGTCTGCAACTATATATATCATTTAATTGTTTCTCCGTTTTAAAACGGAAACTTAAAAAATAAAATATGGCCACAGGGTAGTCCACATGGAGCAGACACAAGGGCCTAATATGAACTACCCTCCATAAATTGTGCTATAGGGGCAGCAGTGTGGAGTAGTGGTTAGGGCTCGGGACTCTTGACCAGGGGGTCATGGGTTCAATCCCAGTTGGGGGACACTGCTGCTGTACCCTTGAGCAAGGTACTTTACCTACATTGCTCCAGCAAAAACCCAACTGTATAAATGGGTAATTGTATGTAAAAATAATGCAATATCTTGTAACAATTGTAAATCACCCTGGATAAGGGCATCTACTAAGACAATAATAATATATGACTATAGCATGTACATTTTCTAGTCATATACATGTTTGGGTGAATGCGTTGCTTGACAGAATGGCTGAAACATTATATACAGCCCTGGTTCACATTATGTTGCAATGCAGTTTTCATAAGTGAGACACTAATCTCCAGCTGTTGCAATTCTTGTTGAAGAGCAGCATTTAGGATATATATAATGGGTCTTATTATGTAACACAAAAAACACTCTTTTGTTGTTTTGTCTTCCTTATTGATTCTTGTTTCTGTTACCCACACAGAACCATAGTATTTCTGTTTATCCTACTTGAAAATAATTTTTAGTTTTTAAACTGATTTTTTTTTTAAAAAAATCTGAATCGGTCATGCATCAAATACTAGTTGACATACTATAATTACGTTTTTAATTCAAATTGTAATACATTATTCATTACAACAGCTGTCTGCTTGGCTGGCTTGTATTTGTGGCATGTTTGTATTTTCACAAGCTAGTTATGGAAAATAATTCTGCATAACTATAGCTGTGAATTAACTGTAAAATAATTCTGTATAACTGCAAATTAACTGTAAAATAATTGTCAAGGAACAACACAATTAGTCAAACTGCCATTTTTTTTTTTTTCATGTGTTAAGGTTTATGGTCGAATTTGAAAAGTCTAATTCTAATAGTACATTTGCTAACACAAACTACTGTATATTAATAGCTTTGGGGTGTTTTTGTGTGTACTTTTTTTTCTTTTTGTGCTGTTCCCAAGGCACTGTATGCTTGCAAGAAATAGAGGATAGAAACTAGGAGCTGATGGATGGGTCTGGGGGGCTAATTGATTTCTGAGCTGAAGGTCGCACTGTTTTGCAAGCGCTCGGGGGGGTGGTTTTAACATGCAACCTGTACAGTAACAGATTTCATATCTTGTAAAGCACCGTGATGCATTTCAGAAAGCCAGCCAACTGGAATGGCATAATCTGCAGTGTTTCCGCTCAGGTTACAGTATCTCTGCAGCCACTCTGAAAAATCTCTCTGCTTTTTGAGTTTTTTCTGTGCATGCATCTGTGTGTGTGGCTTAAAGCCAGCCACATACTGTATTAAGTGAGAAAGCACTCCTAGTCTAAGATTAAACTTATTTTTATTAGCGCTATAGAGATGCCGTGTGCAGTTTTCTCCATTTCGTTTATAATTTTAATTGTGGCGTCAATTATTACCAAAATAGATTCAAATGTTGACTTGACCTGACTCAGTGACAGCCCTTGCTGGAATTTCAGTATCATTTTGTCTATTGAAAAGTTGGAAAAGGCAATCCATTATGAAGCAACACGTGACCCATTACTGTGATACTGAAACTGTGGAGATGTGCTGGTTTAACCACATACCTCTCTAAAACCCATTCAAAAGCCAAAGAAATCTCAACCTTCTAATTTCTGCAAAGAAAATCATTACATTGAAGATCAGCCAGGTGTCCATTTTCAGCATGACAAATTATTGAATGCCATGACCTGGACTTATGCATTGATCTTGGAAATGCCCATTTGAATGAAGATTTTTTATTTTTTTTTGCTTTCATTACTGTCAATCAGAAACAACCAGGGACATGGCCTTTTACACTGTTGGCTCAGCTTGAGGATATAACATTCCACTGGGTTCAACCATTAATTCCCATTAATCTATTTTTTTTTTAAAGTATTTTTTTCACGTTTATCACGATTTTCATGAAATGTACCCATTGCTGTGTAAATAAACATGTTTTTATCACTTTAAAATAAATACAGCAAACGTTTCCCTTATTGACGCACTACCTGTTACACTGCATTTACAGGAAGAACCAGCAGCCAGTTTATATTGCTTCCAGTAAATGATTGAACACACTGCATAGAGCTGCATGATTTCTTTAAATTATATTCAATGAAAAAGACACCAGCTGCATCAAAGATCAGAAAAAAATTCTGCCAATGATCGTTCTGTCCAGTACAAGAAAGAGGCATTCCAGGTTTCTGTTGTTATTTTTACATTTATTCTGTTTTTATTTTGTTTGATAATTCGCTGATGGTAAAAATAGAATGTATTTAAAAGGTGGACATAAACTAAATATTCTATAATTTAGTATTTACTGTTTTTCAGGTAAGCATTAAAATATTTAGGAAAATTTCTCATATAATAACTCTAGAGAAAATGATCAATTTTGAATGTGACCATTTTTAGAAAGTGAAATGCTATCGAATAAGTAATTTTTACAGTGAAAAAAATACAGCCCTAAACATGATCTATCGTGACAATGTGACCTTTGAACTCTGCTGACCCCACCTATCTTATGGTAAAATATAGAAGCAGGTTTAATCAACAAAGTCCAAGAAGCAAAACAAAAAGAAAGAAAAATGAAGCATGGAAAAAACTACACAGGCTTGCACAGGAGGAAGCCAGACAGATGGATCGTATATGGCATCTATATAGTACTTTAAATTAAACATTCATATCACGTATTGCTCCAGTCTTTAATTATTTCCTATTTTTGTAAAAGGAGAAAAATGTACAAGCCTGATTTTTAAACAATTTCAAAGTTTGCTTCTCCCTTTTGTAACATGATTGTAAGACGTTAAAGCTCTTTTCAGAAAATGTAAGACTATATTCAGGTAAAACGCTTTGAAAAAAATCTCCTTCAAACATTGGTACATGATTTATTAATAAACACATTTGCCATGATGTAGTGGGGTCGCGGTATCTTACTGAATTTGAGAACTGTCTCCTTCTGAATAGAGGTGATCAATTTCAATAAGGCTTTTTTCAGTGAGATCGATAGAGTAATGAAATGGGAAATGGTGGACTTGGTTAATCAATAGGTTATATAAATTAAATATACACTTGAGAAATGTGTGGTTGGAAACACTTCTCTCTACTCCAGCCTCAATACATTTACAATATATCTCAGTGCTGCTGTGAAAGAAAAAGAAAATAGCTAACCAAACTAATCTGTGATGATGAGGTTTGGAACTACCTTCTTAGAGTCTTCTGCCATTGTTAGTGTTACTGTATGCTAATAACAAAAGCCCTCAAGAAAAATGGTGGTTATATTTTTTATATATATCTTTTTTATATAGCGCCTTTCGTAGTGGACCACCATCACAAAGCACTTTACAGAGGTAGGCTGTGAACTGTGCATTATATGCAGAGTCACTTACAATAGGACATTGATTTAACACCTCATCCGCAGGATGGAGCAGAAGGAGATTAAGTGACTTGCTCAGGGTCACACAGTAAGTCAGTCAGTGTTAGAGGTGGGATTTGAACAGGTGACCTTCTGGTTACAAGCCCTGGACTTTAACCACTAGACCACACTGCCTCCTTGTGGCAAAGTGCCCCGCCCCTGTGTGCATTAGTGTGTTCTGTGTTGTATGTTGCGTGCGTGTGTGTGTTAATGTTGGTGTATAGTCATTGGTACACGGGATATAAACGGGTCTGTGTTTCACGTGTATTTAAAGTGTAGATTTGTATTTAGGCACGAGGAGAGCACAAATCACTTCACGTGCTGGTTAAATGTAATATGTGAGCACGGGGTTGCACAGAATTAATTCACGTGCTGGGATTCAAGTGAATAATTAATTAGTAATTGAATCCCAGCACAATAGTATATATAGACGCACATTTCGTTCAGTCAGGGTTGGGTGTTCGGAAGAGGAGAACGGGTGAGAGAGAGAGAGAGAGAGAGAGAGAGTAGTGAAAGTAAAGTAAATAGAAAGCGTATAATAAGTGTTTTGTTTGTACTCACCGTGTTTGTTTGTCTCCGTGCACCGTTTGTTAAGTGTTTAGTCCGTTTTGTTTATATGTTTCTTTTGGCTACCAGTGCCGTGTCCTGTTTTGTATTCCATTGTTCAAACCTTTTATTTTGTTAATAAACGCTGAGTGCAGCCATTGCACTCAGCTCATCACAACCACTGTCTGTGTCTGTGTATTCCTGTCTGGTCTGACGCCACCCACTCTGGCCGTCTTTGTGACACGTGGTGTCATCGTGGGATAGCCGCGCCTCCAAGCGTCAGACCAGGAGGGGTTTTGTTTAAAAAAAAAATATATATATATATATATATATATAATGGCAGAAGACGCCACAAAATGGCGGGACTGGTTCCTGGAGAATGCTGGGCTGGAGGCCCAGGCTCTGCCCATAGTCGTTCGGGCCCTGTGGATGATGGACAGTGAGAGATGGGAGGCCTATCAGCAGGAACACACCCCAAACACCTTGGAGGAAGGTGTGGAGTTTCTCCTCAGCTACCTGGAGGCAACGATAAACGGAACAGCAGCCCAGGTAGCAGGACCACCAGCAGAGGAGTACCTGCTGTCCCCATCTCACCAGCAGAGGGTGAATGCCTGCTGGTTTTGCCTCCACAGCCCAAGCGGGAGACAGATAAAGAGGTGAAGGACAGGGAGGAGGAGTGCCGCCTAAGGGCCAGGCATCCACGGCGATGTAACAAGCCATCGTCGGGGTGCCTCCTCTGCGACCAGGATCACCTGTTCGCCCACTGTCCCTTCCGCAGTTATGGGGAGGAGCCTGAGCGTCCACAGCCCAAGCGGGAGGAGCCTGAGCGTCCACAGCCCAAATGGGAGGAGCCTGAGCGTCCACAGCCCAAATGGGAGGAGCCTGAGCGTCCACAGCCCAAATGGGAGGAGCCTGAGCGTCCACAGCCCGAGTGGGAGGAGCCTGAGCGTCCACAGCCCAAATGGGAGGAGCCTGAGAGTCCACAGCCCAAGCGGGAGGAGCCCGAACGTCCTACGCCTGAGTGGGAGGAGCCCGAACGTCCTACGCCTGAGTGGGAGGAGCCCGAACATCCTACGCCTGAGTGGGAGGAGCCCGAACGTCCTACGCCTGAGTGGGGGGAGCCCGAACGTCCACAGCCCAAAAGGGAGGAGTCGGTGCGTCCACAGCCCAAAAGGGAGGAGTCGGTGCGTCCACAGCCCAAAAGGGAGGAGTCGGTGCGTCCACAGCCCAAAAGGGAGGAGTCGGTGCATCCACAGCCCAAAAAGAGGGAAGTCGGGGCTTCCACAGCCGTAGGACCCAAGCTGCCAGCAGAGGGAGAATGCCTGCTGGTCCCACCTCCACCAGCAGAGGGTGAATACCTGCTGGTGCCGTCCCAAGAGCCAGAAGGGGAGGAGTTACAGGCTCAACCCCCTGAAAATTTTTGGGGGGGAGAAGGGCAGGATGCTGGTGTCCCCCAGCAGCCTCTAGCTATGCTGCTGAAGGCAGCACGGCGCGCACATGCCCAGCCGCCACAGCAGAGGGAGCCAGCACCGCCACAGCCTCCCTCTGAGTGGCCAGCATCAGCCCCATCGCCTCTACCTCCGCCACCTCCACCGCAGTGGGAGGACTGCTTGCCCCTCCCACCTCCACCAGCAGAGGGTGAATACCTGCTGGTCCCACCTCCACCAGCAGAGGGTGAATGCCTGCTGGTTCCACCACCGCCAGGAGCAGAGGAGCTGGAGCTGCCTCTGCCTCCACCACCGCCAGGAGCAGAGGAGCTGGAGCTGCCTCTGCCTCCGCCACCGCCCGGAGCAGAGGAGCAGGAGCTGCCTCTGCTGCCCGTACCTCCGCAGGGAGTACGGTGGCCGGAGCCCCAGAAAGGGGAGCTGCCGGCCACGAAGAAGGGGGAGGAGGTCTGGAGACCACTTTCCCCAGCAACAGTTTCGCTGCAGGAGTTCTTGTGGCCGGAGCCCCACAGGAGGGAGCTGCCGGCTACGAAGAAGGGGGAGGTCGGGGGACCACCTGCCCCCGCAGCTTTTTCGCTGCAGGACGGGACCAACAGGCTGTCAGCCGTGCCACTACCGGCAGGGGTGCTGACAGCATGGCCAGCCATGGGCCCACTGAAGCCTCCCTTCCCAGCCCGAGACTTTGTCCTGGACTGCTGGGTTTTTAAGGGGGGAGGTGGCCGTTGAGGCCATGTGTGCTGCGCACAAGGGGGGGTATATGTGGCAAAGTGCCCCGCCCCTGTGTGCATTTGTGTGTTCTGTGTTGTATGTTGCGTGCGTGTGTAATGTTGGTGTATAGTCATTGGTACACGGGATATAAACGGGTCTGTGTTTCACGTGTATTTAAAGTGTAGATTTATATTTAGGCACGAGGAGAGCACAAATCACTTCACGTGCTGGTTAAATGTAATATGTGAGCACGGGGTTGCACAGAATTAATTCACGTGCTGGGATTCAAGTGAATAATTAATTAGTAATTGAATCCCAGCACAATAGTATATATAGACGCACATTTCGTTCAGTCAGGGTTGGGTGTTCGGAAGAGGAGAACGGGTGAGAGAGAGAGTAGTGAAAGTAAAGTAAATAGAAAGCGTATAATAAGTGTTTTGTTTGTACTCACCGTGTTTGTTTGTCTCCGTGCACCGTTTGTTAAGTGTTTAGTCCGTTTTGTTTATATGTTTCTTTTGGCTACCAGTGCCGTGTCCTGTTTTGTATTCCATTGTTCAAACCTTTTATTTTGTTAATAAACGCTGAGTGCAGCCATTGCACTCAGCTCATCACAACCACTGTCTGTGTCTGTGTATTCCTGTCTGGTCTGACGCCACCCACTCTGGCCGTCTTTGTGACACTCCTATATATTATTATTTTATTATTATTATTATTTTCTTAGCAGACGCCCTCATCCAGGGCGACTTACAATTGTTACAAGATATCACATTATTTTTACATACAATTACCCATTTATACAGTTGGGTTTTTACTGGGACAATCTAGGTAAAGTACCTTGCTCAAGGGTACAGCAGTAGTGTTCCCCCACCTGGGATTGAACCCACGACCAGCTAGTCTTGTGGCTTATCATATGGTGCCTTAACCTGCCACACTTCATTGCTCTCCTCATCAGCAAAGTAATCAAGCGACAAATGATTCTGAGGAAAGATACCGAACAAGTAAAAACACAAAGTACTTACAAATCAAAGACTAGGTAGTGGTGACCCTCTTCAGAGATACTGTCATGAAGTCTCACTGAAACAGAAAGAACAAGCTTTAGAGAAATTGCATCCAAAAAGTTTGGTAACACTTTATTTTGAGTGCCATAAATATAACATTAATATGCAATTAACCATTTGCGGAAGTTTAGCTACATGCTAATAAACAATCATTAGAGATGCCATGCATGTGTGTATCGATCATTAGACTGCCATTTGAGCTCATATGTTGAGTGTGTTTTTTAAGACTTGGTTTCCTGCTCCAGTAAAAAAAAAAAAAGACATACAGAGTATGCAGCATCACCAATATTATTCAATAAGCTATCCACTCTATGAAACATTAACCAATTAAAAGAGCCTTACATTCAAAAGCAATTTAAACAGTATACATCTAGTAATACAATACTCACTCAAAACAATTTATTAACATGTATATTGGTGTATGTGTTACCACAGGGATTTCATATACAGTACAAATTAAAATATTGAAAGTAGTTGAAAGTAGAACTATCACAATATACTAGTTCCCTTAAAACAAACATATTGTATTCCTTCTAATTGCATTGTTTCCTTCTTAAAGTCTATCACTTTCCCAGATCTATAAATAGAACACTTAGTCATCCAATTTACATAACTGTTTCTAGCTTCATTCAAATTTCTATTGCCCCATTACATGTTAGACTTTAGCAACCAAACATTATCAATGTTCAGATGAAAAGGCAGTTTTATTTTCTCTGTCAATCTTGCATCAAATAGTTCTTCAGAATATTTGATGATTTTAGGCCTCTCACTAGCAAGTGCAAATGTATTTCTAAAACAACATGGATTGTATATTATGTTACTACAGCTTACAGCCTCCACTAAAAAATACATTGTTTAGTGTGTGGGTGGGTGTACGTGTGTGTGTGTGTGTGTGTGTGTGTGTGTGAGTGTGTGTGTGTGTATGCGGGGGCACAGAAGATGAAAGACTGCATTTCAGATTTCCTGCACTATAACTGTGGCCCCAGTTAATGATGGAAGAAAATTATGTATCTCTATTATCTCTAAAATTATCTCTAAAATTATGTATATACCATTTTGATTATAAGTTTAGGTGTGTCATTTATTAATCACCCACATTTCTATGTATTTAAGGGGGTGGATGTGCAATGATATTTTGAGAGGACCCCAGTCCACTAAGAAATGTATAGTTTGTATCTATAACTAAACTTAACAATCAAAAACAATTTAACAACAATATATTTTGATTTTAAAAAATCACAAGATTTAATTGTGCTTGATGTGTGTATAATCTGTAGGCAAATAAAACTGAAGAGCAACTCCTGAATGTATGTCAAAGAGCACACCAAAAATAAGAATCACTCACTCATAATAAGTGTGAACATCATAAAAGGTATGAGAAATTAAACTATTCTTTTTAACCATGTGAATCATTGTAAGGCATGGTAAAACATGGTCAACAAACATAAAGATTCAGGATGTATAAGCACAGTATAAGCATATTGTGGAGCTCTGACAGTCTAGAAATGTTTATTGTGATGGATGTCACTTAGACCCCTTTCTGCACGATGGTGTACACTCAGAAAAACGAAATACAATCCAGAGTATGCAACACAGGGTTAAATGATTGTCATTTAACTGGGTTCTGCTCTATTGCAGAGCACTCAAAAATAGGATAGTGCGTCAAGTACTTACCTCACAGAATGTAGATTCTGTGAATTAACATTGTTCTAGTTTTGATTTTATTTCAATTGTGATGGAGATAGTCACAGTGAATATGAAATTATTGTTTATCATGTTGAAAAAGCAAGCAACTTAGCAGTTTAGAGCACTGGTGGGCAATAGAAGTGGTTAATGTTGTAATTACTAGATACTCATTGATTCAGATTAAATTGGGTACCTACCATAAAATCAGGGAGTTTAAGCACTCATGCATTGAATTAGCCACGTCATCCCCTTTGTGCAACAAGCCAGCATAAACTCACAATAATAATATGGTAGTGTCTGCTTTCTGAGCCTGTCAGTCTGAAAAGACCTTAAAAGCAAGTTATTCACCCAGGTTTCAAATAATCACATGCTGCAAATGTATTTCAGCACTGTATATTTCAGAGATATCATTTCTTTTTTGGCCCTGCTACAGTATGAAATATATATGAAGCACATTTCTGGTATATATTATTGATATATTGATACATTAACATTATAAATATATATATATATATATATATATATATATATATATATATATATATATATATATAATTAAAGATACATTATTGATATAGCTTACATGTTTTCAACAAAAAAAAAACTTTTTATCACAAAATATAATGTTTAAGCAAAGCAATCTTTTCCCAACACACTTATTGTAGCTGTGTGGTGGCACCCTTAATACGATTCTCAGTTCTAGTCAAGCAGGGATCTCACTACAGAAATGTGACTGCTTCCCATATCTTAATTGGAAATGGCAGGGAGGTCATTGACCTTAGTTATTATGTGAGCGATTGTCCCCCACAAAAATAAAAGAGGAATACTATCACATATTTTTAACGGACAAATCCGTGCCTTTCATCAGCTCCAGACACTGGAGTCGCAAATCACAGCGGAGCCTGTGGAGAACAGTGTGAACATGGGGATGAGTCAGGGGACCTATTGGTATTTAATTATCCCATGGAAGAAGGAAAATTGTCAGTCAAGTTGAAAGAAAGGTTGGACATTGGAAGTGTTTTTCAATTGTTGTAATTTTTTTATTATTCCAGTTTTCACAGGGAAGGGATTGCAATGAATGCTTGGTCAAAGCAAGTACGCAGCATTTGATTCAAGGATATATGTATAATAGCCTTACATACAGGCTCATGCTTCGCTAAACTTGTGTAAAAGCACAAGTTATATGTGTAGGCTAAAATAACTTCCCTTCAAATATTGAGACAGATCACTCATGGGATATCCTCTGTTTCCAACATGCATTTGGATCTTCCTGTTATATTCCATCAGAACTCTTCTAGAGCTTTAACATATATGCTACTTTGATGAATAGCAGCTACCATTGCATTACAAAACTATTCATTTCACACAAATATGAACACCGGCAAATTCAAAAACACAAACTCTTGTGTGGGTAACAATGTACACTGTGTCTTTAAGTACACTGTAATTACATTGCATTTGTGGCTGCATTTCAATTATATTATAAATGATATACTCTAACAACTGCCATCGTTTTTCATTTTGTAATGAAGCATGTTGTTGCACAGTAACTACACAACCATATGCGTAATTACTGTCATTAGTGTAATTACAGCACAGTTAGAAACACTTAATGCAACATGTTACCCTTCTGCGATTAGCAGCTGTTTGATGGGTTTAGAAGCTTGCTGTCATATAAGTAATCTCTATCCACTTCACTTCCTCGTTTCTCCCACGCTACTCCGCTGTTCTACTCCTTCCACTGGCTCCCTATGGCCGCTCGCATACAATTCAAAACTCTTGTGCTTGCCTATCACTGTCTCAACCTATCTAAATAATTGTATTTCAGGACCATTTCACTAGTTCTAGCTGTTTGAGAGAGTCATGTAACAGGATATGAAATATGTGACCGACTGCACAAGTTTGCTGACATAATCTAAATAGATTAACTTATTTTTTGTCATTACCTGTCTGATACAATCAAATACACTGACCCTTGTCTATAAAAGTGCCAGCCAGCATCATTTAATGTATAGAAGGGGCAGTCTGTCCAAACCGTACACTTAGGAGTGTGAAATTGGCTTTTATCACAAGGCTGACAGTCAATAATAAAACTGAAATGGAGGGTAATGGAGAGGAAAATGACTTTGGCTGCTGCAATGGGTCTTTATATGGAGTAACTTTCAACCTGTAGCTATAGTATTGGGGGTATCAAATTAATAACTTAATAATGTTAACACAAGATTTTCCCCTACTTCTGCTGTGTCAGTTTAATTGAATAGCGTCATAAAACATGCATAATGCACAGGTCATAAAGCTGTGCAATATTCATATCAGGGTGTTAATTTTGTATTTAATGAGGTGAACCATTAATCTATCTCATAGATACTTTGAGATACCACCCGATGAAGATTATTTTAACATTGATAAAAGCGCTGTCTAAATTGAATGGATTACCTAATTCACCTCATTTGAATTCAGAAGTGTTACGTGTTCATTTTTAATGAACAGGGTACTTAGTCTTAAACACTGAGCCACTAGGGTGGTATTTCCAGCTCATTAGCACAAATCTTTGGTACCAATGATTAACGTCTCTGCCAAATAAGATATGCACGCCTTGTTTTTAATTACATGTTGTATTACAGGCTGTTTTACTACCATGTTGTTTTCCGACACCTACATAGCTTAATGCACAAAGTAGTTGGGCTTAGGTGGGGTTGCATTTACAGCTTCTTGATCAAGAACAAGAAAATAGATAACAAGAATGAAATTAAATGAAAGCATACATTTTCCTTGATCACTAAATGTTTCCATACATTTAGTTTCAGGGATCTGTACCACTAAGATGTGTTTATAAGGACAGCAAGAAGTGAGTTTCACAGGGTGCTTCAAATGTGGCGTGCTAACATTGAATCCGAAACAATAAAACAATGGAAACAAATGATTGTCCCATATTTTGGGAAACAAAAAGGATGGACTGAGGACTCTTGATTTCACTCTGAAATGGAAACAGTTTAGGTCTCAGTCGTAACTTGACTATTGAACTCCATGACAAAATATAAATTAATCAATGAATTAAATTGTCCACCACCTTATTTTGAATCTTGGTTTATTTATTTGTATTTGTTATGGTGAAGGAGACCACCCCCAATACACCCACCACCAGGATATCACAGATGTCAGTGTTTCCATGGAAACCACAGTGTCCACAGTTTTGTACAATAAAACATGTTTTTTTTATGCTGAGCAGACATTTAGAAAATGATTGAGTGTGACAGCTCCAAAAAAAAAAAAAGTACAAACACAAACTTGGTTTGAAAATCAAGCTGCAGTCTTTGTTTGTGAGAAGAAATGGAAAAAAATCATATTTGATATATAAAATGAATGATTTTATTAATCTTTTTTTACTTACTAGCCCTGTTTAAGGTGCAGTTCCACGCACAAAAGGCCCCCAGCTGTGACATAAGGTTTTATATGCTTCTGTGCAGTGATTTGCTTGAGGGTACAGACTAAACGGGACCCCTACTCATGTACAGCATTTCTCATGGGTCCAATCCCATGTGGTAGTTCATTCTAAATAAGCAGGATGACTGTACAATAACGATTTTGTCGCCTGCGACATGTCCGTCTGACAAAATCGCCCCATCTATGATGATAAATCGTCTCTCATCTGCGAGAAACGGCAGGTTGTCAGAAAATAGAGCTCTCCTCTATTCTGGGCGACAAGTTGCTCAGAATCAACCAATAAGCACGGCTGTTGGTGTCACGTGATAAAAGTAATTCAAACAGCTTGGAGAAATGGTGTCTGTAGTTACGTGGCAATGGAGGTGTATTGAGAAATTGATTGATCTCTATGAGAATATCCATGTTTATATAGACACAATAAACGCGGATCAAACGCATGAAAAACACAAGCCAAGTTAGCAGAAACAACTGGGGCAACCTTGTGCCTATTAGCTTGGTGCTGGCCAAGGTTGCCCCAATTGTTTCTTCTAGCTTAGCTTATGTTTTTGATACAAGTTAGAAGAAACAATTGGGGCAGCCTTGGCCAGCACCAAGCTAATAGGCACAAGGTTGCCCCAGTTGTTTCTGGGGCAACCTTTGAATTGTATGCAACCTTGGTCCCCATCAGTTTTACAGTTGTGCCTATTTGCTTTGTGCTGGGCAAGGTTGCCCCAGTGGTTTCTTGAAACTTGGTTTGTGTTTTTGATATCTCTACTTTAAATGGCTTTTGATAACTTGCCGTTTTATTCACATTGTTTTTTTTGTTTCAGATACTAAATACAGTCTGTGTGGTTAATAAGACATATGAGCAAGGTGGGTCCTATTACATTTGTTCTATACTCTAAAAACTAAAGAAAGTATTTTTTTTTTTTGCTAATGCTCTAAGGTTCTCAGTTAATATACAAAATAAAAATACTATGAGGATCCCAACAAGAATGAACTTCTTCGTCAGTCATCATATAAAAAGTGGTGAAGCAATTTTATGCAGTGTCACCCCTTAGGCACCCACTTGTTGTCTGGGAGTCAGGGGTTGCAAATGCAAGATATAGACTTTGTTTTATTAGCATTGTTATCGAAACAAATCAGCAACTTGGTGAAATCAAACCCCCGCACAAGTTGTGGGTGGAAGCAGGTTCTCAATTTCACTGAAAACAATATGCACTGAATAGCTGTGTAACACTCTGCAAAGATCTTGTATGTTTGCTCATCTCAATTGAAATGACTGTACACATGCTCATCCCTCTCCTGCCTCCAAATATTATCCACATCAATTCTCCTTGAATGCTGATTTCATTTGTTCTCCCTCTCTCCATCACCCACCTCGGCAGTCAAAAATCTCAGTTCCTGGGGCTTATCAGAGATTCTGCCAACCAGGAGCGTAAGGTGTTATGTGCCTGAGTGTGTTTTATTTCTTTTCTATAAAAAAATAAAAAAAACATGACCTTCACCTAAGAATGTACATTTAAGTCTGTTGTTCTGTTTTATCTGAGGTATGTTCTTTTAAAAGATGTACTGTGTAGAACATCTACAGAACAAGACTGTAATAACTGGGAATGAATAATCAATCGAATATACATATACATAGAAATGTGGCTCTGGGTGCTTGATATATTACAAAAATGTTAAATAAAGGCAATCTGTTCTGTTGCTGTCATTTAAAATCCAAAATCGATGCATCATTCTCCTAAGCCAGTTATTGTGGATGGGCCAACATTGATTTTCATGTTTTTAAATAAATATTTGTTGTCACGTTAAAGAAATGGTTCTGGTGTGCAATTGCCTTAAAGCTAGAATGTAGTCTGCTAAAATCTAAATTTACTAAGACATTGTGAAATGGGATTAAAATTGATCAGTGTATCAACACATTATTGGGTCTATTTTAATGAGCTAAACAGTGACATATCTTAATACCGCCAAAAAATGTATAACTCATTTTCACTGAGGACTTTGTTTGACTGTGTTTTTAATATATGTAGTGTAGTTAATAAGTGAGTTAATGAATTATCCTTGAGGGGATGGACGCCAGCAGGTTTATCATAGAGTTACAGAGCAGGTGTTTAAGATCCATGACACACTCTATTGTCTGAGACCATACTATTGAATAAACTACAGGTTATTGAGAACATATACTTTATTTGTTATATTATGTTTAGACATGATAGTGATACATAAAATGTTTACATAATTTCATTATGATTTGAATTATCAAAGCTGTTTTCGCACTTACTCTACAGTGACGCTGTATAGCCCCAACCCCTTTCAAGCGAATCTCTCTATAGTCTATAAGTTATTCACTTATTTTACAAAATGCTGCCCCTTAAAAAAACAGTATAGATGTTCTCCTAATCCTCAGGAAACTCACACCTGCCTAAACCCTGACCAGTGAGCGAGCATAAGGAATTGCTTCTCAATCATTTTCAATCTGTCTGTGAGAACATCTCTCAAGATCAGAAAAGGATGAAAATAACAGGGAATGAATAATGTAGCTGATAATGTCTACAGCAGAGAGAACAAGCTGCATTATTTAACATATGAGGAGCTAAGAAAAGCCTTGAATGGCCTCTTAATCAGAAAATGACACACACCATTGTGATTTATATTCGAATTCAGTGAAAAGCAAGAGTGCAGATCGGAATGTGAGGATTTGAAATCTTTGTCTAGATACCTCTGTTTAAAAGGTACATGACCGCATTTTATGTTACAAGTAATTATAACTGGTCTAGGTTGCCAAAAAGTGCTGTGAAAATTATTTCAATTAAATTAAAATATTTCAATAAATTACCCAATGCCCCAACTCTAACCTCAAACTTAGCCAAATCAATGTTGTTTCATAGAAACAGAGGAAATTACAGATAATTACACACAAGTAAATAATCTCCATCAAACCTCTGAATGTTTATCACCTTGTACACTACAGGAACTATTGTTTAATTACATTAATGGTTCCTATAATTTCCTGATTAATGTAAATTGTAAAGAATAAAGGGATATTTACTTACTATAATACATGTATTGTGTGTCTGTTTATTATCTCTTGATACATATTTACCTTTAAGCGGTCTCTGTGCAAGCCTGAGCGAAGTGGAATTTCAGGCCAGTCTGAAAATCAAATACACTTTCTGTTTCAGGAGGGCAGAAAATACCAGAGCACACCCAGGGGGTTGTTTCTATTCTGGCTTCATTACAGACATTCCACCTTAATCCTGCTTGCTCAGAGACTGGCCCTAAAGGGAAGGCACTGTATGCTGGTGGCTTCATTAAACATGCTAAATAACAAGGAGTGCAGAAACATATCATAAATAATAAATTACGATTAATGAAAAAAAAAAAAAAGATGGCCATGATAATGTATTCCTTTAGCACAAGTATATCAATGTCTCAGAAACACATTTACTTTACAACTCTTTCCTTAATTAGTCTGTGTATGATCTCTCAAATAACCTCAGATTTTGCCACCACAAAGGAGGGCATGTCCTACTAAAAACAAGTTCAAACTGTGGGCCTCATTCACAAAGATACCGGTAATAAAAGTCAACAACAGTCTAAACACATTAAAAAAAAAATCAAAAATACAATGACAAAAAAACGTACCAATATTTGAGTGCTTTAAAAGCCTGCAGATACGAGCCTCTCTCTCCAGTTTCTGGTGATCTGAAAAGAAAAGGAATGTATATATTTATCCTCTGGTTTCATTATTGTTGTATCATGACTCAACCAATCAGTAACAATGTATGCCGGTTTACCAGCTTGAACAGAAACCTGTGAAGTCTGGAAAACCACTGAGATCTAGCATTAGGAAGACCAAGGGAGATGTGTCAAATCCAACTGTCAATCAGTCCTCTAAAATCAGGGCTAGGGAATACTGCCTCTTCCAGTCCATGTTCCAATTGAGTCCTAAACTAGGGAATCACTTCATTTTTCCTATTGAACATGTGTAGTAGCTCTCCAGGACTGGAAATGCTCACCCTCGCTCTAATTCAATAGATGTGGCATCATTTAAAAAAATGCATTACCAGGTAGAACCGCATCTGTCATGTAAAACACAACTGCCAGTTCTCAGTCCAATTGTCATGAACTTAACAAAGTTATTTTTTTCATATTTTGTTATATAAAAAAAAGAACTCAATAAAAGTGTATCTACAGCACATTCCATGGATGAGCTAATCTAGAGCAGATCATTGTTCCAACCAAGTCCCAGAACAGGGGATTGTTTCATTATAACCATTAGATCGGATGCAAGATGGCCCTCAAGCACTGGAGTTGCCCATCTCTGGTGTAGGAAATATAACTGTAATTTTAAGTGTATCTGGAAATTGAAGGTATAGCAAGCTTATAGTAAACCCTGTACAATCAAATCTTCCTTTTAAATCAAGCAGGGGAGCAATAGATGTTTAAAAAATGTTTCCGGAGCTACTTTCCAAACAAGCTCCCCTTTCTAATGAGTGCTGTCTAATTTAAACGCTGCACACCTGCCATATCTATGTGATGATATGCATGCAAAATGGAGTTGGTGGCTTTGCGTGGACCTGGGTGTGGGGGAGGATGTTGCAGAGGTCACGTTAAGACTCCAATGAGGTGGTTTTGCATTAGACTTCTCTCTGCTAATGAAAATGTGGAGGCGTGAGGCTGCCTGCTAAAAAAGCAGCTTAGCAAAATAAAACCGCTTTTGCACAGAGAAGGGTTTTTCAACACTGATGAACACTCTATGTAGCCTATGCTGTATATACTATATTTAAATTCTAGGTAATTATGTCTGATTTCGAGTGCTCTAACAGAGCGATGATTAGGCTTTGGTGGATGCACATGCCACAGAGGCATAAGTAAACTATCTGACGCTCTTAGCTGAGTATCTCCTTGGGAGAATCCGTCCAAGTTTCTATCTGAAGCGACATGTGTTTTCTTTTTTTATCTAGAACTTGAACAATTGCCAATAGATTGAGTGAGATTCAGTAGATTTTTAATACACTTTGTTATTGTTTAGTTTTTCAAAAGGAATAATGCTGATTATGGCACTCAAGTTGAAAAATATTTCTCTACCATATTGTTATTAACGTACAGTATGTAATGGATTTTATACAGTAATATGAAAATACTGTACATTATGATATACTCTATACTGTATGAATGTACTGTATATGTCCTACATTCCTAAATATTATGCAAATAAACTCAGGTGACATGACTATATTGTTGTGCTCTGGATTTAGTAGGGTGTCTTGTTATATTATGTGAAATATTATTGACAAAGAATTAGTGCCCCTTTATTGAGTGCATTGGTTCATTTGTCACATTATAGCACTGCGGTGTTGGGATAGCAATATGAAACGTCTCTGGAAATGAGGTAGGCAAACAGTTGCCCTGAACCTGAAGTTCAGTATTGACGAGTGTTTTTGGAGACTTGTGTGTTTAAGCTTGTTTAGTAAAAATGTATTCTGTTACCCTTTGTTTTTCTACATTCAATCAAGTTTGATGTTTCTACGTTTAAAATAAAAGCCACAATGGGACCTTTTTTATATGTCTAGTCCTTTGAGTAGTATTATTGCATTTGGTGCATTTCCCATTTCCTTGCTGAGCCAGGGCTAGTGATTATTGGGGAGTTTGCTTTTTAACTTATTCTCTAACAACCACAGAAGCCATTAGCCGGATTTCTAAATCTGTGTTGCTTGGCAACACAGTTGACTTTAAGGGTACTGTAACAGCATTCTGACTGAGGGAGAGACAAGTAGTCCTGACCCCAAATGAAATCCAACATTATAGTGTGAGGATCACTGCATTATTTCTTTGCTCCAGTGATTCTTAGCACAGTTTCATGTGAGCTTTCAATGCTCGAAGCATCAGCCTGACAAGACTTGAACAGTTGCTATTGCTCCTCGCAGAAGTAATTTTATTTCTTAAAGCGATTGTAGCTAACAGAAGAATTCCATTATTCTTTCCTGTTGGACACTTCCATGCGTTTTCTAGATCTCAAAAGTGCAAAAAGAAACACATGTCATAGTAAACATGATACCTGGTAATATAAAACATGTTTGCAAGCCATGCTTTCTTATAGTGTTGCGGCACTTCCTTGCTCATTGTCCTCCTCACTGCTTAATAAAACCTACAGCTTCTTTCATTAACCAATCAGTCGCTTCCCTTATTGACTGGCATGCTTTCAGCCAGTAACATGCTTTGACCCGGTAAAGGCATGCAAACTGAACACTTCTACACCCTAGTACCAGATAACATGTTTGTAATAAGTTGTGTTTCTTTGAGAAGTGCAAAACAGATTTAGATTTATGGAACTATTCTGTTACAATCACTTGAACTTGTTCTTATTGACAACTTTCTTCCAGAAAGCTGGTCAGCCGCAAACTACTTGTTGTATAATTGAAACACAGTTATACTTTAAATGCAAGTAGATGGGCATGGCACATGAATATAGATATGTTACACATTGTATCCCCTTTCATTCAGCACTGAATATTATCAGTCATCTACTGTAGTATGTATAGTTCAATTCAGCCTTCTTTCAGTTTCAGTCTCCACGAATCCTTTTAATTCCAAGAGGAAATTATTAGAATTTCCATTAGATTCTAGTGTAATTTCTTTTTTCATTGAAAGGCATTATAAGAACAAATCACACTGGGTTGGGAAGTTTTTAAACCATCATAAATTAAAACCATCAGCTTTACAAGTAAAAGGCAGAGGAAAAATGGAAGCACGTTGGACTCATTTCACATTCTCTTATTCAATGGTACTGTTGGGATTGATTCATAATTGACATTCTGTAAATATTTTTATATACATTTTTAATCAGAACATTATAGATCTGATACACACTTTAGGCAGAGCCCCTGTCAAATAAATCTGTACAAAACTGTACCAAAGTGTTCCACCTTTAAATTTAGTATCCAGAATTTATCAGGGTGTCTAATTTCAGTATTTCCAGATTTTCGACACAGTAATTCGCTTAAGATGTTTGTAGCCTGTACCCATGTGTTACTATATTGAGATATTGAGAAGGTAAAATATTGTAAAAAGATATTTGAAAAGGTACTTTAATAAAGTTAAAATAGTATTACTCAAGCTTTTTTGAATGCCTAATTGTGGCAATGTGCCCCGCCCCTGTGTGCATTTGTGTGTTGCGTGTTGCGTGTGTAAATGTTGGTGTATAGTCATTGGTACACGGGATATAAACGGGTCTGTGTTTCACGTGCGAGTTAAAATTGTATAATTATATTTAGGCACGGGATTGCACTATCACTTCACGTGCATTTAAAGTATGTAATAATATGTGAGCATGGGGTTGCACAGAATTAATTCACATGCTGGGATTCAAGTGAATAATTAATTAGTAATTGAATCCCAGCACAACAGTATATATAGATGCACGTTTCTTTCACTCGGGGTTGGGTGTTCAGGGCGAAAGAACGGGAGAGAGTGAGGAGAGAAAGTAAGAAGAGAAAGTGAAAGTGCGCAATTGCTACGTGGTGCTGGAGGACCAGCACAGTACGTATTTGTTTAGTGTTTGTCCCTGTTTGTTAGTGTCTGTTTGTTTTGTTTACCTGTTTATTTTGGCCGCAAGTGCCGTGTCCCGTGTTTTGTGTTAAAACCTTTTATTTTCTGTTTGTTAATTATTAAATGCTGAGCGCGATCACGCGCTCAGCTTCACCAAAACCCCAAGTCTCCGTTGTTTATTTCCTGGCTCTGGTCTGACGCCACCCACTCCGGCTGTCTTTGTGACACGTGGTGTCCTGCGTGGGATCTACAGCGCCTCCAGGACTCAGGCCAGAGCAGGAACCGCATTTTTTGGGGGAAAAAAAATAAATAAATTGTTGGATTACAAAAAAATATATATAAATAAATAAAATGGGATGGAAGGAGGATAAAGAGGTGAAGGACAGAGAGGAGGAGTGCCGCCTAAGGGCCAGACATCCACGGCGATTTAACAAGCCATCGCCGGGGTGCCTCCTCTGCGACCAGTATCATCTGTTCGCCAACTGTCCCTTCCGCTGCCCCTACCAAGAGGGAGAGGAGGAACTGGCCCAGGAGAGGAAGGGGAGGAGGAGGCAGAGAAGGGGAAAGGAGAAGAGGGAGCCTGAGCGTCCACAGCCCAAGCGGGAGGAGCCAGAACGTCCTACGCCTGAGTGGGAGGAGCCCGAACGTCCTACGCCTGAGTGGGAGGAGCCCGAACGTCCTATGCCTGAGTGGGGGGAGCCCGAACGTCCACAGCCCAAGAGGGGGGAGTCGGTGCGTCCACAGCCCAAAAGGGAGGAGTCGGTGCATCCACAGCCCAAAAGGGAGGAGTCGGTGCGTCCACAGCCCAAAGAGAGGGAAGTTGGGGCTTCCACAGCCCTAGGACCCAAGCTGCCAGCAGAGGGAGAATGCCTGCTGGTTTCACCTCCACCAGCAGAGGAAGAATGCCTGCTGTCCCCATGTCCACCAGCAGAGGGAGAATGCCTGCTGTCCCCATCTCCACCAGCAGAGGGAAAATGCCTGCTGTCCCCATCTCCACCAGCAGAGGAAGAATGCCTGCTGGTTTCCCCTTCTGAGGCAGAGCCACACTAGTCCCCTGCAAGAAAGGCAGAGCCGCACCAGTCCCCTGCAAGAGAGGCAGAGCAGCACCAGTCCCCTACAAAAGGGGGAGACTACACGCTGCTCCCACCTTCGTCGCCAGGAGACTACACGCTGCTCCCACCTTCGCCGCCAGGAGACTACACGCTGCTCCCACCTTCACCGGCAGGAGCAGAGCAGCAGGAGCTGCCTCTGCCTCCGCCACCTCCACCGGCAGGAGCAGAGCAGCAGGAGCTGCCTCTGCCTCTGCCATGTCCACCAGCAGAGGGTGAATGCCTACTGGGTCCCTGTCCACCAGCAGAGGGTGAATGCCTGCTGGGTCCCTGTCCACCAGCAGAGGGTGAATGCCTGCTGGGTCCCTGTCCACCAGCAGAGGGTGAATGCCTGCTGGGTTCCCGTCCACCAGCAGAGGGTGAATACCTGCTGGGTTCCCGTCCACCAGCAGAGGATGCATGCCTGCTGGTATCACTTTCCCCACCATCACGAGGAGAGGAGCAGGAGCTGCCTCTCCGTTCACCAGAAAAACCAGGACTAGATGCTGGCGGTCCTCAGCAGCCCTTGCATAGGCTGCTGAGGAAAGCATGGGGAAGAACCGCCCGGCCGCAGAGGTCGAGAAGAGGGCCAACACTGGCACCCCAGCTTGTCCTGACTCCCTGCCTCGCTTCGCCCAAGGATGCCTGCCTCGCTTCGCCCAAGGATGCCTGCCTCGCTTCGCCCAAGGATGCCTGCCACGCTTCGCCCAAGGATGCCTGCCTCGCTTCGCCCAAGGATGCCTGCCTCGCTTCGCCCAAGGATGCCTGCCACGCTTCGCCCAAGGATGCTTGCCACGCTTCGCCCAAGGATGCCTGTCTGACGCCACCCACTCCGGCCGTCTTTGTGACACTAATTTACTGTACTTCAACTTTAAAAATTATAATTATATTAAACTGAAATTATGCATTAAGGTTTTGAATTCCCTGCTTACTGCAGGGAAGTGTTGTGTAAACACTGTTTAAAGCTGTTTAAAGCCATCCACTACAACCCACTAGAGTACTTGTACTTGATCCATCAAAATGAGTTTTCTGATATTTACCTTTTATTGACTGACCCCAAACCTATATACAGTATATATATATATATATATATATATATATATATATATATATATATATATATATATATATACAGTACTGTGCAAAAGTTTTAGGCAGGTGTGAAAAAATGCTGTAAAGTAAGAATGCTTTCAAAAATAGACATGTTAATAGTTTATATTTATCAATTAACAAAATGCAAAGTGAGTGAACAGAAGAAAAATCTACATCAAATCAATATTTGGTGTGACCACCCTTTGCCTTCAAAACAGCATCAATTCTTCTAGGTACACTTGCACACAGTTTTTGAAGGAACTCGGCAGGTAGGTTTGCCCAAACATCTTGGAGAACTAACCACAGTTCTTCTGTGGATTTAGACAGCCTCAGTTGCTTCTTTCTCTTCATGTAATCCCAGACAGACTCTATGATGTTGAGATCAGGGCTCTGTGGGGGCCATACCATCACTTCCAGGACTCCTTGTTCTTCTTTACGCTGAAGATAGTTCTTAATGACTTTCGCTGTATGTTTGGGGTCGTTGTCATGCTGCAGAATAAATTTGGGGCCAATCAGATGCCTCCCTGATGGTATTGCATGATGGATAAGTATCTGCCTGTACTTCTCAGCATTGAGGAGACCATTAATTCTGACCAAATCCCCAACTCCATTTGCAGAAATGCAGCCCCAAACTTGCAAGGAACCTCCACCATGCTTCACTGTTGCCTGCAGACACTCATTCATGTAGCGCTTTCCAGCCCTTCGATGAACAAACTGCCTTCTGCTACAGCCAAATATTTCAAATTTTGACTCATCAGTCCAGAGCACCTGCTGCCATTTTTCTGCACCCCAGTTCCTGTGTTTTCGTGCATAGTTGAGTTGCTTGGCCTTGTTTCTACGTCGGAGGTATGGCTTTTTGGCCGCAAGTCTTCCATGAAGGCCACTTCTAACCAGACTTCTCCGGACAGTAGATGGGTGTACCAGGGTCCCACTGTTTTCTGCCAATTCTGAGCTGATGGCACTGCTGGACATCTTCCGATTGCGAAGGGAAGTAAGCATGATGTGTCTTTCATCTGCTGCAGTAAGTTTCCTTGGCCGACCACTGCGTCTACGGTCCTCAACGTTGCCCGTTTCTTTGTGCTTCTTCAAAAGAGTTTGGACAGCACATCTGGAAACCCCTGTCTGCCTTGAAATTTCTGCCTGGGAGAGACCTTGCTGATGCAGTATAAATACCTTGTGTCTTGTTGCTGTGCTCAGTCTTGCCATGGTGTATGACTTTTGACAGTAAACTGTCTTCAGCAACCTTGTTAGCTGAGTTTGGCTGTTCCTCACCCAGTTTTATTCCTCCTACACAGCTGTTTCTGTTTCAGTTAATGATTGTGTTTCAACCTACATATTGAATTGATGATCATTAGCACCTGTTTGGTATAATTGTTTAATCATACACCTGACTATATGCCTACAAAATCCCTGACTTTGTGCAAGTGTACCTAGAAGAATTGATGCTGTTTTGAAAGCAAAGGGTGGTCACACCAAATATGGATTTTATTTAGATTTTTCTTCTGTTCACTCACTTTGCATTTAGTTAATTGATAAATATAATCTATTAACATGTCTATTTTTGAAAGCATTCTTACTTTACAGCATTTTTTCACACCTGCCTAAAACTTTTGCACAGTACTGTATATATATATATATATATATATATATATATATATATATATATATATATATATATATATATATATAATAGTAGTAATCATCTTTGACTTTGGTAGGATCCTAGTCAGCTCATAGTGCTCTGCTCTGTGTTCCGTTTTGGCTTACTGTATGCATTAAGTTGACTTATTTCAAGTACTCTCCAGCTAACATCCCAATCAGTCACCAATCCCTTCAGACCAGAAGCAGACACTTGTACTCTGGGAAGCTTATCATTCTGTTAAGATTGGGACAAAATGGTCCTTGATTGCTGCACTTGCAGCTGATTACTCCTAGCAGAGTCTAAAGTGACAACAGCTCTACATTACATCAGGAATTCAGGATTTCAAAATAAAATAAAAGTACAAAAACCTTGTCTTCTAAAAGTTGTAGCTCATAGAAGTTTGTGCCTGTCTCTACTGTTAATTTTCATTGGGATGTTAGCATGCAGTAACAGGACATAATATCATTGAGCTGAACAAACATCACAAGGACCCCCATTTACAGCACATTATAGAACAGCCTGGCTCTGAATGACTGATTCTGTTGAAATCTCACTCAATTTAAAGACAAATGAAGGGTTCATGAGGTATACTTGTAGACAGTCTCTCTCGCTAGAATAATTATTATTTATTTATTTCTTAGCAGACGCCCTTATCCAGGGCAACTTACAATTGTTACAAGATCTCACATTATTTTTACATATAATTACCCATTTATACAGTTGGGTTTTTACTGGAGCAATCTAGGTAAAGTACGTTGCTCAAGGGTACAGCAGCAGTGTCCCCCACCTGGTATTGAACCCATGACCCTCTGGTCAAGAGTCCAGAGCCCTATCCACTACTCCACACTACTGCCAATACCAACAGTACACTTTCTTCATGGATTTTATCCATTCAGATGACGTTATCTCCTCGCACATTCAATGAAGCTCTTAGTTATTGTTTAAGTAGTTTCTAAAAACGTGGTCACATTCTGTATTAATAAGCTGAAAGCATTTTAGTATATACAGACGTGCTCAAATTTGTTGGTACCCCTCCACAAAAAACGAAGAATGCACAATTTTCTCTGAAATAACTTGAAACTGACAAAAGTAATTGGCATCCACCATTGTTTATTCCATATTTAATAGAAATCAGACTTTGCTTTTGATTTTTTATTCAACATAATATTGTAAATAATAAAACAAATCAAAATGGCATGGACAAAAATGATGGGACCGCTAACCTAATATTTTGTTGCACAACCTTTAGAGGCAATCACTGCAATCAAACGTTTTCTGTAGCTCTCAATGAGACTTCTGCACCTGTTAACAGGTAGTTTGGCCCACTCTTCCTGAGCAAACTGCTCCAGCTGTCTCACGTTTGATGGGTGCCTTCTCCAGACTGCATGTTTCAGCTCTTTCCATAGATGTTCGATAGGATTCAGATCAGGACTCACAGAAGGCCACTTCAGAATAGTCCAATGTTTTGTTCTTATCCATTCTTGGGTGCTTTTAGCTGTGTGTTTTGGGTCATTATCCTGTTGGAAGACCCATGACCTGCGACTGAGACAGAGCTTTCTGACACTGGGCAGTACGTTTCGCTCCAGAATGCCTTGATAGTCTTGAGATTTCATTGTGCCCTGCACAATTTCAAGGCACCCTGTGCCAGGCACAGCAAAGCAGCCCCAAAACATAACCAAGCCTCCTCCATGTTTCACTGTAGGTATGGTGTTCTTTTCTTTGAAAGCTTCATTTTTTCATCTGTGAACATAGAGCTGATGTGACTTGCCAAAAAGCTCCAGTTTTGACTCATCTGTCCAAAGGACATTCTCCCAGAAGGATTGTGGCTTGTCAGTATGCATTTTAGCAAATTCCAGTCTGGCTTTTTTATGTTTTTCTTTCAAAAGTGGAGTCCTCCTGGGTCTTCTTCCATGGAGCCCACTTTCGCTCAAAAAGCGACGGATGGTGTGATCAGAAACTGACGTACCTTCACCTTGGAGTTCAGCTTGTATCTTTTTGGCAGTTATCCTTGGTTCTTTTTCTACCATTCGCACTATCCTACTGTTCAATCTGAGGTCGATTTTCCTCTTGCAGCCGCGCCCAGGGAGGTTGGCTACAGTTCCATGGACCTTAAACTTCTTAATAATATTTGCAACTGTTGTCACAGGAACATCAAGCTGCTTGGAGATGGTCTTGTAGCCTTTACCTTTACCATGCTTGTCTATTATTTTCTTTCTGATCTCCTCAGACAACTCTCTCCTTTGCTTTCTCTGGCCCATGTTCAGTGTGGTGCACACAATGATACCAAACAGCACAGTGACTACTTTTCTCCATTTAAATAGGCTGAATGACTGATTACAAGATTGGAGACATGTGTGATACTAATTAAAGAAACTAATTAGTTTGAAATATCACTATAATCCAATTATTTATTATCTTTTCTAAGGGGTACCAACAAATGTGTCCAGGCCATTTTAGAATATCTTTGTAAAATAAGCAATAATTCATCTCTTTTCACAGCTTCTTTGCTTTATTCTATGACATACCAAAGGCATGCAAGTATACATGATAAAATAGCTTTTAATTTCATTACTTTTCAGGAGGAATGAAGCATTATTTCAATGAGCTGTAAGGGTACCAACAAATTTGAGCACGTCTGTACATTAAAAAATGTAATGTTTTCAGATTATTATAAACTTTACGCTCATTATATAATGTGTATTTGGTTGCTTGCCTTGCTTTAGCTTGTACAGTAAAGTATGTGTTTCCAATATATCTGTGATTAATTTCTTATTATATTATTATAGAAACAGATCTGGGCAGATGATTGCACTCTGCCTCTGATAATGATGAATGCAATGAAATGTGACATGGCTCTCCTTTTAAAATATGATTTCCTTTGTTCAATATAGTGGGACAAAATATCCAACCCAGAATCTGTCTCGCTTTGGTCGCTAGTGAAATTATTTATCAGTTTAAATTAAGTCTTATGGCTGCCAATGTCATCAGAAAAACTGCAGTCTTTGACCTGTAGGTCAGCTGTTCAATTTGAGCCCTGGTTATCGTCGATCAAGTCATTAAGTGCTTAGTTGTCCATGTCTGGAAACTGTCCAGATGATAATCGGGCTCTTAGTTAAAATAATGTCAGTACTGTTGCTCGTATTGAAGTCAATGAGTATAATAGCTGACAGAAAAAGTGCTGTTATTTAAGGTTAAGTCTCTTTCAGAAAGTCATTTAAGGGAAATTATATCTAAAGGAAGCATCAACTATATCAAAAACAATATTAAAAAGTCAGTGATATATTTTTAATATGAGCATGCTGCAGTGGTAGCGGTATAGAGATCCCTAAATATATTCCTTCAACTAGTACTAGTATAACTATTGATATCTTTACAGAAATTCAAGCCGAGACACTTAAACACACATACCGGCGTGTCAAAATATGATGGGGTTTGGCAGTAGACTGAATGGACATTGAATAACCTTCCCACCCCTCTTAGAGAATGGGCTCACAGCAGGGTTTAAAAACATGTGTGGGACTCTGTAGATAAGCTTGAATCATTGTAGCCTGTGCTTTAACTTCTCAGTTGACAAATGGAGGGACCTCAGTGTCCAGTAGAGAGTGACATACCTGTATATTTATTTTTATGTTTGGGGGAATGGATGGAAATGGAAATGAAACTGGCAGGGACGGGTGGGACCGGGAATAAATTGTTTTAAATCTCACGGGAACGGATAGGAGTGGAACTAAAGGCTCCAGGAGCGGGTGAGAGCAAGACTGAAGGAAGTGGGAAGAGCAGTACAGTACCAAACTTTAGTTTGTCAGACGAGCTACAAGAACTTCAGATGTTGTAATATTAAACCAATCAATATGAAATGTTGTAAAATTAAACCAATCAAATACATACTTAGACTTCTGGGTATCCATATATTTACCAAGACAGACACTATTACCCTCTTATCAATGACACTCATTTTAATTGACACCCCATTTAGTGATGTCACTGGCCCACCCATTCAATTCAAACCCACTGTGTCTTGCTGTCATTGATTGCAACCAACATTTACAGTAAAACTGTAAAAGACCTAAACTAATTTTAAATATGCCAACCTCAGCAAATAACTGGATTAATTAAACTTATTGGAGTTCAAGTTGGAGTGAAACTCAAAAGACTGTGACCCTTGAGGTTTTTTTTTTCCCTGTTATCAACACGTTATGCATAATAAAATGGTTGAAGTAGGTGTGTGTGGTTCTTGTTATTCTTGTAATAGGTAATATGGCAGTAGTGAATGACATTTTAAAAATTCAACTGGGAACAGGATGAGAATGAAAAACATAACAAAAAAAGGGCAACCCGAAAAATATCCTGCCTAATACAGCGAGAGGTTCAAATAAATTAGTGTCTTCCCTTTTTTCTTAAATATCACTGGACGGGAGGGGACAGGACATTTTTTGACAAGGGATGGGAATGAAAAAAACAATGATATGTACGGAACAGTATGGGATGGGAAAGATTCTGGTGGGACAGGATGGAATCAAAAATGACATTGAAATAATGTTCACGGGATGGAACTGGACAGGAAAATGTATGATGGGACAGGATGGGACGGAACTCAAGTTTAATTTCTGTGTCACTCTCTAGTCTCCAGCACTACCAATCAGGTAACATTCAAAACCACTAACCACTCGGAATAATACAACATGCTGTGCTCTACTTGCAACAGATAAGCCTGGGGACAGAGAAAGCCTTTGCAGCGTTCTTGCTCTTTTCAGTTCAGGGGTGAGACGCAGAGGGACAGCTCACCCACACTGTAGCAAGGGAGTCACTTACTGGTGTACTCCATTGATCTGACATTTCTTAAAGAGCAAGTAGCTTCAAATGTCATTTTATATATTTGTTCCACCTTTTCCTTTGTCTGTTTATGGTGAGGAATGTCGTAAAAGGTCAAGCACTCACCAGGTATCTGCTGTTAAGCTTATATATTTATTATTATTTATTTCTTAGCAGACGCCCTTATCCAGGGTGACTTACAATTGTTAGAAGATATCACATTCTTTTTACATACAATTACATTTTTTTTACACATTATTTTTACATACAATTACCCATTTATACAGTTTACTGGAGCAATCTAGGTAAAGTACCTTGCTCAAGGGTACAGCAGCAGTGTCTCCTACCAGGGTTTGAACCCGCGCCCCTCCGGTCAAGAGTCCGGAGCCCTAACCACTACTCCACACTGCTGCCCACACTATTCTACACTGCTGCCCACATGCATGAATTCGCTTCATCGTTTTTTTCATAATGATGTTATAATAATATATAAGCTTAACAGCAGATACCTGGTGAGTGCTTGACTTTTTACGACATTCTGTATATTTACTTGAGCCTATAGCACAATGTCAATACAAGAACATTGCTCTTTTAGCGTGCTCCTATTTTTTCAATGTTTATGATTAGTGCAATCTTGAGACTGATTCTGGGTTCTGATGTTCAAATATTGAGTAATTATCATTTGTATCTATATTTTTACATGCCTTTAAATGTTAACTTTCCACTCTGCTGGCCCAACCTATTGTATGTATATAAAGAGAGGGTGAGTAGATGGGACTAGCCAAGTTGAAAAACCATTTTGTTCCTTCATTTGAATGGAACGAGGAAGTCTGTTCAGTCCTAGGTAATTATCCAAACAACAGACAGGTGAATACAGATTTATAAAAACAATTGTAATAACGCAATAGTGGATCAACAGAACCCAGAAGCACGGCACATAATTGCAAACATCATGAAAGGGGAAAAATATAAGAAAAAATGAATTTGAAGCTATTTATTAAGTATCAGTATAAATGTAGGCTTTAACATCTCTATCCATTTTTAGTAAAAATAATAATAATAATAATAATAATAATAATAATAATAATAATAATAATAATAATAATAATTGATAAAGTCTAAATCTGCAGAGGAATGACCTCCAAGACTTGTCAAAAGGTTTAATTCGCCAAGTTGAAAAAACAGCTAGGTGTAATATAATAATAATAATCTTAACGTAACAAAGGTAAAGAGGAATAATCTATCAGTGGTCATATCAATTAACACAGCAGGCCTCCAGGAAAGTGACCAAGGAAAGATAATTGCACTCCACATGGCATTTGGCAGGTTTCAGTTCAGCTTGGGTCAATAGTAAAGTGAATTAGGTAGATTAAACTGAGCCATACATAAACATTAGTGCACAAACCCATCACCCAGCTTGGCTCAAATGGCCCTGGACACTTTGTAGGCAGTCTCAGGAATTGACAGTAAGTTGTGTCACAGTGTTAGTGTGGATACATAGAGAGGATGTTCGTCTCCAGTTCTGCCATTATATTTCAGGAGCACCAAAATTCAGCTCATAGTCCCACTCTTTGGGCAACATCTAGATCCCTAGTTAACTCCACAAAATGTGCATTGCAAGCAAAATACAGCATTCCAGCAGTTCAATTGGAGACAGTTATTTCCTTTCCATTCAATGGTGATGTAATTTCTGCTGACAGGTTTTTCATGTGGAATATCAATTATTCTTCTGTCTGTGCTTAAAGAGATGGCCCCAGAGGTTTTTCATTCTCCTTCCAAACTCTAAAGTGAAACCCCACCAGAGCCAAAATATACACCCCTCTTAAAAACAGCTCAAGACGAAATGACTGAAAGCAAACTGTAATGCATCCAGTTTAACAGAAGATCCAGGAATGATTCTGATTGGTTTCCATCAAGTTTATGGGTTTTATCAAGTTTAAATTGCCATTGCCAGCTGGCTTGGTATTCAGTGACTCGATGAAAATGGTATTTATTTATATATATTTTTTTCAAAAACATCCAATAAAAGCACATTAAAGTGGAACACTTGCCATACACATAACTTCCATAATAAAAAAGCAGCACACATACTCAAAAACAAATACAGTTTAAAATATTATTGGAGAGGGAAATAGAATTACTAGTAGCAATTTAAGATTGACTGGATCCAAATGGATAGAACAAAGCACTTTAATATAATCCACAGGGCAAGAATAGATCAAAACAAGGTTTAATCATATTCAGAGGTACACTTTGTGGACTTCTGAGGCAGCAGCAGCAGCTTTAAAAAAGCAACGTGATATTGCACTAGTTCCTTTTTCAGTTGCTCTTTGCTTAGGACTTGAATAAGACTTAAGGCTTAAAAACCAGATGAAACGGAGGTCTTGATATCCTAATTAGGGACAGTTTCCTCCACAATCAAGTTCTTGTTCAAAGGGTTTAAGATGACTTATTGTATCTTTCCTATAAGTCTGTCCTCTCAACATTCATCTCATACCAATTAATTCTAAAGAATGAGAAGGGGGAAAATGTGTGGTCTATGATAATTTAAAAAAAAGACTTTGAAAACTACACACCATCTGCATCAGAAAATTACAGGAGTATCCTGTGAAGAGGGGATATTGAATGAGTTTAAAGTGCAGAATAGAGTATATAGTTTGAACTGGTGGAATAACCCCCAGGCCTCTGTCATGGGTTTTACAGTGATGTGAGGGACAGGCATTTAGAGGAAAGAAAACAAGGTTAATGTTCCATAAATGGACACGTGGTGACAGGTATGGTCTTTGTCTTTGATCAGATTGGCAACATGATTTGTCTTTGTGTCTGGCCAGAAGGTCCTTTGTCTTTTAACATAATGACAGAACATCAAGTCGAATGGTCTGTGACTAACTGCTTGTATATATTGTCAATTTACTTGCTTCCTAGGAGGCTGGCACAGTGTGCGGAGCTAACTGATGTCATGAGGGTGAGAGTAGCAGCATTTTATTCTGCAGTGTGTGTTGGCAGACCCTGCGTGTGTATGTCCTCTATCAGCCTTGTTGACGCTACTGTAGAGGTTAAATAGAAAACTCTGTGCCTATAAGGATTTTCAGTATTCTGTCATAGGAAGCAATACCAAAAGAGACAAGAATCATAACTGATACAGCAGATTATTTTATCCTTGCAAACTCCCGCTGGATAAAACAGCTGGCTCTCATTCAACACTTTAAGGGTACTGGCAAACGTATTCCTAAATTGCTGTTAGTATTTTTTAGAGCCATGTGTGTCTCTTTGCTAAAATCAAATTACATTTCATTATCTTCATCCCCTTTACTTGCAGGTAATATAAATAGGAAGATTGGTTGTGGAATCTGCAATAAGTACAGCACTGTAGATTTTTTTGTAAGAAAGTCTAAATCTCAGTAGTATATAGCAATAAATACTGGCCAGGAATATGTGTTTAGAACTGTGTATGTTTTAGCATCAAGTTATTAAAAAAAAAAAGGTTGTTTTGAAGTCTGTTTTGCTCAGATAAATAAAGTGCAATATTCACAAAACATTAAATTCATAGAAGACATTCAATTCATTCAAACAGACTTAAATAATGACTTAAAGTTTTGGGAACTAAGGATTCAAAACCAACAATAAGTTTCAACCAATTAAAAGTCTAAGCCGAAAAATCCTCGGTCAGCAATTGGCATTTGGCTAGAAGCACACTCCCCGGGCAGCAATCCAGTATCATTTTGTCCAGCAAGAAAAACAGACAGCTAACAAACATAAAGCAAGAATGTGGGAATAAACTTAGAAAAAAAATACCTCAGAAAGCGTTAACTATATTCTTTTTTAAATCAACCTTTTGCTGCAACAGGCTGAACAGGAACAAAAGCTTCCTCCAAATAATAATAATAATAATAATAATAATAATAATAATAATAATAATAATAATAATAATAATAGATATGTGGTATACATAACTAATACCTGACGGCCATTAAAAGTATACTGGGAAGGAAATCACTGCTACTGGCATTGAATTATTTCTTAGGGTTTTTCAGAAAATTATTAATTTATTTGTTCACAGGAAATAAATGGTAGCTGTCAGTCATTGCTTAAAAAATTGGGGTATAATTGGGGCAGCAGTGTGGAGTAGTGGTTAGGGCTCTGGACTCTTGACTGGAGGGTTGTGGGTTCAATCCCCAGTGGGGGACACTGCTGCTGTACCCTTGAGCAAGGTACTTTACCTAGATTGCTCCAGTAAAAACCCAACTGTATAAATGGGTAATTGTATGTAAAAAAAATAAATAAATAATGTAATTGTATGTAAAAATAATGTGATATCTTGTAACAATTGTAAGTCGCCCTGGATAAGGGCGTCTGCTAAGAAATAAATAATAATAATAATAATAATAATAATAAATAATAATATTTGCCTGACCCTGAATATTGTGCCATTTCTGAGCCCCACATTACTACAGCTGTTGAAATAGGTTTTCAATTCCTCTTCTTTTATGCTCTTCAGTCCCGTAGATCCATGATACCACGCTTACGATTATAACAATCAGAGAGAATCAAATTCATCTGAGTTCAAATTAGATGTGTTTGGTGTGAAATTGGTGGATTGGATACTTATCGTCATATCGATATGCTTGCATAGTTGTTCACTATAAACTGGTTTGATTTGTTATTTGAATGATTATCTATTATGCTTTGTATTGTAAAAGCATCACAGTAGATCAGAGTGATGAAGATCAGAGAATGTCAGATATTTAGGCAGTAGAACTCTGATGAGAAAGCATTACCGTCTGCTAGTTGACTGTGTTGGGAAGGTATGAGGAAAGAGTGCTACCATACAGACAAGACCAGCTACCTTTGCTACAGTTAGAAAGTGAAAAACAGTGCCTTTATTGGTATTTTACTGGTTGGTAATAACGACTGTATGCGTTTAAAAGAAACATTAAACAAATCTCCTATAACATTTTTATAGGATACTTATATTGTATTATGTAGTATTTTGGTGCTAGATACCATATAGGTACCATATAGTATATATATATATAGAAAACCTACATATGTTGCCTATGAAATTTCCTATATGATTACTACTGGTATATGTGTCTAGGTTTGAATAAATAAGTCATCAGCTTACACAAAAATGCTAAACAAGCCTATTTATAGGAATATAGGAGCAGTACTTCTTTTCAATGCAGCTATGTGTTTATTACAAAACTAAAATGTTAGGCAGTTGCTCATGTCTTTTGTAATGACATGCATTTAACATTGTGGTTGTGTAATTACAATGTAATTTCCAAGTAACCAGATGTGCAATTACAGTGTAATAGCAGTGTAATATGACATGTAATTAAGTATTTCATGAATCTCAGGGACAGTTTTAATGTTGAGTAACGTAATCCAGAGACCCAACAATACAATTACAAATCAGCACAACTGAATGAAACTGTAGAGGTGATGTGCGGGCATTTAAAAATGTAAAATGTAACTTCAACCTAAAGGCAAAGTAAAGGAATCTTCAATTTTTTCACAACACATACTAATGTTATAGTTTAATCTCCAGCTAAGCAGGTTCACAGGGGGCACTTCTTGAAAGGCCACGTATCTGGCATCCATCACATTATCTGTTGGTGGAGTGACTTTGTTTGGCAAAAAGCTCTAGCAGTGCCAGAGCTATTATCAGCAGACATGCTTCTCATTGAAGACCAGCATGCTTTGGAGTAGCAAGTATCCTCAGTTATGGGCATCGGTCTGTGTTTATGGAATAGCTAACAGAAGTCATTAGTCTTTATTCCTCAATCAGATTAAAGCTTTTCAAAAGGTAGACCTGACCTTTTTCAAGTTTTACTCTCAAAAAGTATTTGGGTAATAAGCAATAAGAGGCTTATATTTACTGTAAATTGTGCTAACTTAGACGTTTTAGAGTTACATTGGAATGGCAGCTATTTTAACTTCAAGACTGTTGGGCAAGGCTGTCCAATGGATGGCTTTTGAACGATGTATGTCTCTTTTGAGAATGTAAAAAAACAAATGATGTTTTGTTTGTATAAACATGAAACATGTTTAATAAGCACAAAAATACTGAAACGGTGTGTGGTCTGGTCGACAGCACTGTTTTTTCATGTATGATTTTTTTTGTTTGTATGGCTCTTTGATCATCGCTATAGAATTTTAGCCAAAAAAGAGCTCAGCTGCAGTGGGATTAGTGAGACTGTATTTCCAAACTGCATTGAAGTTGATCCATATACAATAGGCCATCATTACATTGGAATCTGTGGACCCCACTATGCTCAATGAAAGCGTTAGTGGAGAGGAGGAGGCGTTGAGATCCGCAGCTTGACTGATGTTAATCTAAGTTGATAGCTAGCAAGCTGACAACCACAAAGCAATGAGGATGCACTATGGAAATGGTGATGTTGTAATTCAGATCATTGTTCCTCCAATGAACATGGATTAAAGCAAATGCTTTTTCTTTCTTTTATGTTTCGAGAGTGAGCTTTCTGAACAAAATCTTTTTGGACTCTGGGCACTTTGAGGATGAAAGGAAGGACACTCACTCTTTGTTATGGTATGTCGTTAGCCAGAAACACAGCTAGATGCAGAAGCTGGCTGACAGGCAACATAAACCTGCAGTAGATATGAAGGCAGACACACAGGTCAAAACAAGATAATGTTCATTGCTTCATACATACATTCACAGAAACGAGGAGAAAGGTTGACAGGAATAGATGGGTATAAATAGAGATGGAAAAATAATAGTGTATAGAGATAGAAAAAATAAAACAATATTTCAGTTCAGCCCTCTTATTGGGTGCATGCATTAGGCAACATTCATAACATACACCCATCTGTAGTTAATGTACTTGCTTATGCTGTTGTAACAATAAAAGCAGAAAAGATGGCTATGACAGCAATGGAAATCATTCTGTAATCAGTTTTACTTGTTTTTAACCCTTTGCAGTCCATTTATTAAGTATGTGTCAGGCGCGTCAGGTCCAATTTATTTTCACACGCGCAGTTAATTTTAGACGCGCTGTTTAAATGGCCCTGCATATCAACAAAGCACTCACTAGGCATCTCCAGCCCCGCCCAACCCTTTCATTCTCTATCGCTTTCACATATGCTAAGAAATAAATAATAATAATAATAATAATAATAATAATAATAATAATAATAATAATAATAATAATAATAATAATAGTCGTACATACCGATCAATCATCTCCTGATCACTTGTTTTATCACCAAACTCCTCAATAATGCAATCCAAGTCATTTTTCTATTTCTATAACATCTCAAAAAATCTCTGCAAATGTCCGTGATATTCTCTGTGCGCTGATTCAGTAACAGCCAGCTTGTTTCCTTATGGCCGCCCCTATCTGATGCCAGTGGCAAGTATGACTATTCATGAGATACGCCCTTTTTTTCCGGCTTGTCTCGGCTCCTGTCGCTCCCACTCGGCCATTGAATGGTTTTCTTGGCTTTTTCCGGAGAAAAAACTACTAGAAACCCGTTTTTTGCGTTTTCTTGATGATGTCGGACAGGGTCCGACATTGGACCAGATAGGAATAATTGCAATATCGGATCAGGTCCGACATAGGACCGCAAAGGGTTAAAATAAAAGAAACTCAAGGGCTTGAAGGTTTATCAGAGAGAAGAGATGTAATTTAGGAGCTGTTTCCCCTTGTGATATACTGTACCAGACAGCAGGATGTTTGAGGGCCACAGTTCCTGTAGACACACGCAGTACTATGCCTCCACCCTTCCTTCCAAATCCTAACCTTTAATCCCAATTTCAACCCCAACATCGAATTTAATCCCATCATTAGAGTCACTATAAGATTTCAAAATTGCTTTTCAGTCCCCCAGCGGGACGTATAAAATAATATTATTTACACAATAGATACAATTCAAAGTGTG
This sequence comes from Acipenser ruthenus, assembly GCF_902713425.1. Classification (NCBI taxonomy): domain Eukaryota; kingdom Metazoa; phylum Chordata; class Actinopteri; order Acipenseriformes; family Acipenseridae; genus Acipenser; species Acipenser ruthenus. The sequence goes on along the minus strand of NC_081210.1, from coordinate 18,951,372 downwards.
GGTGCTCACGGTTCATTTAGCATGGGACAAATTGATAACTGAGCTGGACTCAATAAGCCAGTGTCAGCAGTTTTTGCTCTATAGAATTGACTAGTACAACTGCACTAGCCCCTGCTACAGAACTGAAATATACTGTAAAACTATCCTCTTAGAGCAGTTGTATTTTAAAAACAATTAAACAGTTTTTACAATGAAGGATCAATAAAAGAGATGATATTTGATATCGCTTTAACTCTCTAGCCTTTCTGTGTTTATCTTTTTTATGCAACCTGCCAATTAGTTAACTTGCTAATAATTGTAGATATTTAAGTAACTTGCCTTAGGGATGCCACTAAAATCTATGTGAATCTCAATTAAAAAAAAATAGCACGATGTTCTTATGACATGACATGTGTTTACATGTCAGCACTTTACATTATTTCCTTACTATTAAGTATCTCGACTTCCTGAGGCTACTGCAGCTAGGTGTTTCATCAGGAGATATTATATTACATTTTTGGTTCAGCACAGTACAATTCTATTAATATGCATTGAAGCTTTAAGCACCCCCCATCCATTAAGAGCAGATATATTTAGAATCTATTTGCAGCAGCAGCACATCCTAATGAGCCAGAGACATCCTTTTTGACAGCTTTACTTGTTCGTCCGACTGTCGCTGACAACCTGCATATTCTCTTTATTTAATTTAACAGCTTTATTAAGCCTCCCCGCTTTGCTCTCTTCTCACTCGTATGCACCAATTCTCAGCTACACTTCATATTGCATATGCAGGGCTGCCAGGTAACCCACTATCTTTCATGGCAGGGAAGAATATCTTGAATAATATATAGGACAAAACACAGCTCGGAGTCCATTATAAGAGCATAAGAAAAAGACAATGACATGAACCGCGAGGTGCGGTTTAGTTATCTTTTTTAATAATAAATGAGCAAATCATTTGTTATTATTTATTTGGTTATTCTGTCTTGTTAGATAGCTATTATAAAATGTTATCACAGTATTTCAAGGTAAATGCATAGCATTTCTAAAAGCATTGTGAAATCATGGTAAATCATATCAAAGTATTGTATTGTAAAAACCATAGTTAACAATTGAAACGTGTGCTAAATACATGGCGTACACACAATAAACTGCAGAATTAGCATGGTAACATTTTAGAAGGTGAGCAATAAGGATAAATATGTAATCTAGATAAATTACATAAATCTTGATACTGTTACCATGGGGAATCAGGGGTAAGTGCTCGTGGTTAATCTACACAGTAGGGGTCTGCGATTATTAATTAACTTATCACTTAATGATAAATAGTCTGCAAGCAGAATAAGATATTAAAATTATGTTGGTTAAGTGTGTTATGTCCATAAAACTAACAAACATACATATAAAACAAAAAAACAACAACCATTCAAATCCATCAATTTGATGATGCAAACTGGATCTTTCCTTCACAAAGATGTGAAATTGAAATTGTATGCTGCTCAATAAACTACTGTGTTGTTTTAAATGTTATGACTTGTTGATGAAAACCTCCATGTATTATCATTTTCCTGATATATGCTCAGTATGACAAAATATGTAGCATAAGTATAAGCAGCAGAATATTTTTTTAGTAAAATAGATACAGTACGTAGTTGAATAGATAGAAGCTGCCTTTAGGTGACATCAGTTCCCTTTCCCTCTCTCACCCTCTATCTCTCTTTTCATTTGCCTAACTTGCCCATTAGCACAACTAAAGCTGGCCAGACAATGAAAATAATGTGAATGCTATCCATTACCAGAATGTCTCAACAATGCTTTTGGATTAATTGAATGAAAACTATTCAGAGCATGTGAAATCTGTGAAAGGTATTTCAGCCTTAACCTCCAGTGTTCAGCGAGAACAACAACTGATCTTGCAGATTCTTCTGAGATGTTAGAGATTATGAAACAGACAACAGACAGCCCCAGATTGTGTTACCCATTAATTGTCGCCTGTGTATTAATTATGAGGTAACACGTTACATGAAGTGTCTCTAAGTACTGTGTATTTATACAGTAGTTACTTAGTAAATACATGTGTACTTACACATAATTACAATGTTATTGTGCATTGTTACAATATACTTAATCACGATACAACCCTAGCCCTAACCATAACCCTATCTCTATCCATATCCCTAACCCTAAACCTAACCCTAACCATAAACCTAAACCTAAACCTAACCCTAATCTTAACCCTAACCTTTTTCTTATACAACTGTGTACTTACATATATCGGGCAAAAAGATTTACAAATTAATTGTAATTCTGCACAATAGCATTGGAATTATGTGTAAATACAAATGTATTTATTAAGTAACTGCTATTTCACGGGTTGAAAGCAGGGGCTACATAGAACATTTCGGCCATTTCCACTTAACTGCCGAATATTCGAGGCTTTGGAATGCTTCCACTGAGCAGTCCCTTGATATAGGATAGAATAGTGATAGGGGTCTCATCACGCTGGAGCCTTGCTGCGAAGAGGCGCTGCCTCCAAGGCTGGTTCGGGCAACCCTGAGATATCATGAAAACACATAATAGATGTCTGGCTCGCTGAGCATGTCGACAGAAAGAGGAAGGAAACAGCAAGGTGTTAGTTTAGTTTGGGACTCGATCGCTGAGAGCAAGATCAAGCCATGTCCCAAATTCGATTAGAATAGAGCCTCATCCCAGTGAGGGGAATTAGAGTGCTTAGTTGCACCAATACACAGCATGGCTGGGGGTCCCCTCTGACATGGTGAGAACCTCCCTGAACAGAGGCTCGCTGTGTTGCGTCCAACCCGAGGTCGGGGAAGTGAGACTCACTACCCCCCAAAAGAAAGGACTCCCCGCAGAACCCCACACACGTGGGATAAACAGACATGCCGTTCATCTCATGTACTAGAAAGAAAAACGAACAAGACAAACAAAGTGGGTTAGTGAGATTAGGCTATGTGATTTACACCTGCCGTCAGTGGAGAGGAAAAAAAACACTTTTGTTAGGAGGAAACCTCTGGTGGTCCAGACGGTCAGATAGCCCCCACTCCGGGCATACTAACTATCCTTTGGTGGGCAGCAGTGATGTCTGAAACTGATGAACAAATGTAGCCCTCTACTACTGATGATGTCCAGCACCCCATGCTCTTTCTAAGATGCTGATTGACATTAGCTTTAGCTGCTGAAGTGACTGCTCTGATCCTGAAAGAGTGGGGAGTATAGAATTGAGGTGGTAGCCCTGCTCTAGAGATGAGGGAGGCTAGGTGGGATGAGAACCAGTACCTGGTTACCACTGAGCGTGATCTGTCAATGAACAAAGGATCCGATGTGAGCAAACGTTTCTTCTGAGAGATGTACGTTACCATGGATGTATACAGGCATAACAGAGAGTTGAGATTAGCAAGTTGGATGAATTGACCTTGACGCAGCTGATCCATTTTGGAGGTGCAAAGGAAGATGATAAAGTGTGAGTTAGATACTAGGGAAATATCGCTGGAATGGATGTCGAGGGAAGGGAAGCTGGAGATTGATGTAACAGTAAATTCGGCACATCTCAGGAATCTAAAGAAGGCAGTAAGGCATAGAGTTTCCATCAGTAGATCTTCGAAAAGGGAAAAGCAACCTTTCTGGAGAATCAGAATCAGCGAGAGGAGAAGGTCTGAAGATATAGGTAGTCGAGACGTGGAAACAGGGGCTGAAGTTTTTGCTATCCCTCTAAGCATCAGCTGTATTGCTAGGATTGATAACACTATGTAACACAATTTTTGTTCCTCGGTAGTAAGTGTTATTTCCTAATTGCTTATGCCTCAAAAATATAGAAAATGGCTATTATTCCCCACAAACTTTGCTTTTGTGACCAGACAGTGATATTTTGAAATTTACCTATTTCCAATGACAAAATGGGCGAATTTGTGTCTTTTCGTTCACATAAAGTCAGAAAAAAACAACATATGAATCCAAATTAACATGTATTTATACTAAAGTAATACAAAAATGACTACAAAAGATTTAGAAGTGAGTAGTTTTTCGAGATTTACGATTATACTGTAAATCACTTTCACGAATCAGCCCCCAAATGTAGTCTCCCATCATGTTCTCGTTATACTGTCCTTGGTAGCGGCGTTCAAAGTCCAGTATATCCTGGTGGAAGCACTCGCCTTGCTCCTCCGAGTACGCTCCCATGTTCTCCTTGAATTTATCAAGATGAGCATCAAGGATATGGACTTTGAGGGACATCCTACAGCCCATTGTGCCGTAGTTCTTCACCAGAGTCTCAACCAGCTCCACATAGTTTTCGGCCTTGTGATTGCCCAGGAAGCCCCGAACCACTGCGACAAAGCTGTTCCAAGCCACTTTCTCCTTACTAGTGAGCTTCTTGGGGAATTCATTGCACTCCAGGATCTTCTTTATCTGTGGTCCGACGAAGACACCAGCTTTGACCTTTGCCTCAGACAGCTTAGGGAAGAAGTCTTGAAGGTACTTGAAGGCTGCCGACTCCTTATCTAGAGCTGTGACAAATTGTTTCATAAGGCCCAATTTGATGTGCAGTGGTGGCATCAGCACCTTCCGGGGGTCCATCAGTGGCTCCCACTTGACGTTGTTCCTCCCCACAGAGAACTCGGTCCGCTGTGGCCAGTCCCGCCTGTGGTAGTGCGCCTTGGTGTCCCTGCTGTCCCAAAGGCAAAGATATTAGGGAAACTTGGTAAAACCACCTTGGAGACCCATCAGGAATGCCACCATTGCAGCCTCTTGATGCCATCTCAGAAAAATGCAGATAATTATCCACTTAGGCAGCTGGAACTAAACTGAACTGGTGGGCTTAAGACCCCTGTATTTATACTACTATTTATATTACTGGAAAGTTCTAGAAAGTTCTAGAAGTTACTCCAAGTTTACTCAGCACTGAATCTATCTGGAATGTTCTGGAAAATAGGTAAATTTCAAAATATCACTGTCCTGGTCACAAAAGCAAAGTTTGTGGGGAATAATAGCCATTTTCTATACTTTTGAGGCATAAGCAATTAGGAAATAACACTTACTACCCAGGAACCAAAAAAAAAAAAAAAAATTGTTACACGGTGTAATAGGATCGGAGACGGTACTGACATGAGGCGATAGTGGTAATGGATGCCGGAGATGTATGTCTTAATGGTTGCTGGCGTGAGGTTTAAGGAGTTGCGTGGACTATAAAAGCTCAAATCCAGTCCTGGTTAAACGGAATGGGTTGAATATAATTTTGGGCGCATAAGATTGAGAAGGTAGACCATGCTATGGAGTATGAAGACCTTGTACAAAGCGGCTGCCATGTAGGTCCAGGTGGATTGAAGCAGGTTAGAGATTGATGTATTTAATTGAATATCGGGTCCTTGAATTGGGGGATGTGAAGAGGTTCTGCTGCTGCTGCGGGAACTAGCTGACGGAATCTGAGAACCTGGAGACGAGAAAGAGCATGAGCTGTGTTATTATGGATGCCTGGCAAGTAACAGGATTCAGTAATGAAATTGTTTGAAACAGAGATCCAAATAATCCAGCGGAGTAACTGCATGATGAAAAGGGAGGATGATCAGCCTTTATTGATGATTTGGACTGTTGATTTGTTGTAGCTGTAGAATAAAATGGATTTCCTTGACCACTGGTGACCCCAGGGAATCACCGGTTCAGCTCTAAGATCTGAGCAGAGGATATAAAATAACGCCAGACGATCGCTTCCTGCTGGTATGGGTATACCTTTATCAAAAAGAGTGTTCAGGATTGGCCAATTGGCCAGTCTTTATAATGAAGTGGTTGCGGTGCTGAACTGCGGCTCTTGGATCTGCGAAGCTGCTGAGGTGGGGTATCGGTGACTGAAAGGCTGAATTTGAGGTACCTGGCTGCTGGCTATCATCTGAGTCAGAAGAGAAGGAGGGGATCTGGCTAGTAGATATGGTAACGGGCTGTCTTTTTACTTTTACTAGCAAAAAAGACAGAGGTCTTGCTGTGTCCTGTTTGAAAACGGGAACACTTTGACAAGGAGATGCTTGCGTTTTGGCTTTAAATAGGTGGGTTAAGTGATTAACGTATAGGGTGTTAATGTATCAATTAAATGTGTTAATTGATTAATAGAGTATAGACGGAGCCCCTGCTTCCATCCCCCAAACCTTGTCTAAAGGATTACATGTAAATACACAGTAATTAGAGACACTTAATGTAACATGTTACTGTGGCAATGTGCCCCTTCCCCTGTGTGCAATTGTGTGTTATGTGTTGCGTGTTGCGTGTGTTAATGTCGGTGTATAGATTGGTACACGGGATATAAACGGGTCTGTGTTTCACGTGTATTTAAAAAGTGTAGATTTGTATTTAGGCACGAGGACAGCACAAATCACTTCACGTGCTGGTTAAATGTAATATGTGAACACGGGGTTTCACGTAATGAATTCACGTGCTGGGATTCAAGTGAGTAATTAATTAGTAATTGAATCCCAGCACAAACAGTATAAATAGATGCACGTTTAGTCACTCGGGGGTTGGGTGTTCGGAAGAGGAGAACGGGTGAGAGAGAGAGAGAGAGAGAGAGAGAGGAATAAGTAGTAGTAAAATCGTAAACGTAAAGTGTTTGTACTCACCGTGTTTGTTTGTCTGTCCGTGCACCGTTTGTTTAGTGTTAGTCGTTTTGTATGTCTGTTTATTTTGGCGCAAGTGCCGTGTCCAGTGTTTTTGTCTGTTCCAACCTTTTATTTTCTGTTCTGTTTATTAAATGCTGAACGCGATCACGCGTTCAGCCTCACCAAAACCCCATCTCTCTGTCGTTTGTGTTCCTGTTTCTGGTCTGACGCCACCCACTCCGGCCGTCTTTGTGACACGTGGTGTCCTGCGTGGGATCGACAGCGCCTCCAGGACTCAGGCCAGAGCAGGAACCGCAGTTTTGGATTTAAAAAAAAAAAAAATAATAAAAAAAAAAAAATGGCAGAAGACGCCATCAAAGTGCGGGACTGGATGCTGGAAAATGCTGGGCTGGAGGCCCAGTCTATACCAGTAGTCGTCCAGTTCCTGCAGTTTATGGACAGAGAGCGATGGGAGGCATATGCAAGGGAACAGACTGTAAGCACCTGGGAGGAAGGTGTGGGGTTGGTCCTCAGCTACCTGGAGGCAATTATAAGTGGAACAGCAGCCCAGGTAGCAGGTCCACCAGCAGAGGAAGAGTACCTGCTGTCCCCATCTCCACCAGCAGAGGGTGAGTACCTGCTGTCCCCATCTCCACCAGCAGAGGGTGAATGCCTGCTGGTTTTGCCTCCACAGCCCAAGTGGGAGGAGCCCGAATGTCCTACGCCTGAGTGGGAGGAGCCCGAACGTCCTACGCCTGAGTGGGAGGAGCCCGAACGTCCTACGCCTGAGTGGGAGGAGCCCGAACGTCCTACGCCTGAGTGGGAGGAGCCCGAACGTCCTACGCCTGAGTGGGGGGAGCCCGAACGTCCACAGCCCAAAAGGGAGGAGTCGGTGCGTCCACAGCCCAACAGGGAGGAGTCGGTGCGTCCACAGCCCAACAGGGAGGAGTCGGGGCGTCCACAGCCCAACAGGGAAGAGTCGGGGCGTCCACAGCCCAACAGGGAGGAGTCGGGGCGTCCACAGCCCAACAGGGAGGAGTCGGTGCGTCCACAGCCCGAAGAGAGGGAAGTCGGGGCTTCCACAGCCCTAGGACCCAAGCTGCCAGCAGAGGGTGAATACCCGCTGGTCCCACCTCCACCAGCAGAGGGTGAATGCCTGCTGGTTCCACCTCCACCGCAGTGGGAGGACTTCTTGCCCCTCCCACCTCCACCAGCAGAGGGTGAATACCTGCTGGTTCCACCTTCACCGCAGTGGGAGGACTGCTGGCCCCTCCCACCTCCACCAGCAGAGGGTGAATACCTGCTGGTTCCACCACCGCCAGGAGCAGAGGAGCTGGAGCTGCCTCTGCCTCCACCACCGCCAGGAGCAGAGGAGCTGGAGCTGCCTCTGCCTCCACCACCGCCAGGAGCAGGGGGGCTGGAGCTACCTCTGCCTCCACCACTACCAGGAGCAGAGGAGCTGGAGCTGCCTCTGCCTCCGCCACCGCCCGGAGCAGAGGAGCAGGAGCTGCCTCTGCTGCCCGTACCTCCGCAGGGAGTACGGTGGCCGGAGCCCCAGAAAGGGGAGCTGCCGGCCACGAAGAAGGGGGAGGAGGTCTGGAGACCACCAACCCCAGCAGCAGTTTCGCTGCCGGAGATCGTGGGGGAGGTCAGGAGACCTGCTCCCACTGCAGCTTCTTCGCTGCCGGCAGTACTGTGGTCGGAGCCCCACCAAAGGGAGCTACCGGCTACAAAGAAGGGGGACGAGGTCTGGAGACCACTTTCCCCAGCAGCAGTTTCGCTGCAGGAGTTCTTGTGGCCGGAGCCCCACAGGAGGGAGCTGCCGGCTACGAAGAAGGGGGAGGTCGGGGGACCACCTGCCCCCGCAGCTTTTTCGCTGCAGGACGGGACCAACAGGCTGTCAGCCGTGCCACTACCGGCAGGGGTGCTGACAGCATGGCCAGCCATGGGCCCACTGAAGCCTCCCTTCCCAGCCCGAGACTTTGTCCTGGACTGCTGGGTTTTTAAGGGGGGAGGTGGCCGTTGAGGCCATGTGTGCTGCGCACAAGGGGGGGTATATGTGGCAATGTGCCCCGCCCCTGTGTGCAATTGTGTGTTATGTGTTGCGTGTTGCGTGTGTTAATGTCGGTGTATAGATTGGTACACGGGATATAAACGGGTCTGTGTTTCACGTGTATTTAAAAAGTGTAGATTTGTATTTAGGCACGAGGAGAGCACAAATCACTTCACGTGCTGGTTAAATGTAATATGTGAACACGGGGTTTCACGTAATGAATTCACGTGCTGGGATTCAAGTGAGTAATTAATTAGTAATTGAATCCCAGCACAAACAGTATAAATAGATGCACGTTTAGTCACTCGGGGGTTGGGTGTTCGGAAGAGGAGAACGGGTGAGAGAGAGAGAGAGAGAGAGAGAGGAATAAGTAGTAGTAAAATCGTAAACGTAAAGTGTTTGTACTCACCGTGTTTGTTTGTCTGTCCGTGCACCGTTTGTTTAGTGTTAGTCGTTTTGTATGTCTGTTTATTTTGGCGCAAGTGCCGTGTCCTGTTTTGTACTGTTTAAAACCCTTTATTTGTTATTAAACGCTGAGTGCAGCCATTGCACTCAGCTCATCATCACCACCGTCTCTGCTGTCTGTGTATTCCTGTCTGGTCTGACGCCACCCACTCTGGCCGTCTTTGTGACAGTTACACATTATGAATCTGTGGCCAATTTATTTGTATAATTAGAAAATCCCTTTTAAAATAACTGGGACACATAGAACACGTTCAAAATGTACATCTGTTTGTTCATGTGTGGCCTATATTTAAAAATATTAACATCCTTTGACATGATTCTGAATTCTGAACCATCTTACACAGTGTATAGCTAAATTCTTCTGCCTTTTACCTGCTGGACTTGAACTGCTCAGGAAACACTTGATGTGCCTAAGTTGAAGACCAGTGTGTAAAAGTATAGAAAGTACAAGAATTCTTTCCAGATTCACATGAAAATGCACGTGCCATGTACGGTGGTGCCAATTTGTAATTCATTGATGGTAGCAGGTATAAAATGGAGACAATTTCTGCTTAAGACATTCCACAAAATACTGCATATGTATGATTGGGTAGGACACAGGATGTGGCCACCATTTTCCCATCTATCAATTCCTAGCAGGTGTAAAATGATGGAAGGCTGGGTAATTTTAACCTCATTAAGTCTGTAAGTTCAAACAGGACTCAGATGCAGACTCACAATCTCAGAGGAAATGTTGGAAGCCAGAACAAGTTACCCACAGTGGCATATGCTATAATGGCTGCCTGAAAGTCCCCGATATCAAAGCCTTCAGCCTATGACCTTGCCATTTAAACTATTTCACACACTATATTCTTCTCAGATCATTTGTTCATCTCCAGCTTCTGTCCATGCCCCCTGGCTCATCTCTCTGTGCTGAATTTGAAGGAGTCATTCGAGATGACTTATCTACACCATTTGACTTTACATGCTTCAAGTAAGCAATTTTTTTCTAGTTATGCATATTATACTAGATTGGGTCATGACAGATAACCTCAATAGACTTGACTAGCTTTATTATTTATATTCATCTATTTACATTCAACTTAATCTAGTTGAAGACATACACTCAAAAGCTCTAGTTCAAGCTGTTCCAGCTATAATGCAACAGAGCTTGGAAAAACAGGTGTCTCAAATATTAAACATTTTTTTTATCTCTCCACTGCTGGGTGTGCTTAATCAATAATCAAAATAATCGATTAATCGATTAACCAGCCGTTTCTGGTTTCAACAAACAATTAATGATGAGTGAAAAAAGATTAGATTGTTTTAGCATTTATCTTTACATTTTCCCATTTCTTTTTTTACCTGTTCAGCCAGTTCATTCTCCCTTTTTTATTTTTTCCTTGGACGCCTGTTACATTTCCTACTCCATATTCCTGGTTGATTTAGCACGGAGAGAACCCATTGCTGTTTTAATCATCTGACTTTGAACTTGATTTGAACTGAAGCTGGAACCTGGAGGGACAACATTCATCCAGGTGAGGCTAACCAAAGGGGGTTTGCTAATGTGAGTAACTGGAGCAAAGCGCTTGTGCCGTACTGTGCAGGATTCATATTGATCTACAGTCTCTAGATAGAATCATCATGGAGAAAAGCAGCTTGTGTTCCATAAGGAAAATGTCAGCTGGCAAAATATAATGGTAAATTATAAAGTGGTGTAGCTAAATGCACTAAGCAGGAAGGCTACAGGCAGCATAGCTATTTTGTTTTTTAACAATTTGTGAATGTGTGGAAATTGCAACACTAGTAGTAACAGTAGGGATAATTATAGTAGTATTCTCTATGCACAGGATGTTATCTGGACAGGATGGAATTTTGACAAATTTGTCACAGTGATTGATTCATTTCTTATATGTGATTTAAACTTTTGAAATTGACTAGACTAACACGAGTCAAACATGCCTGGCAGCTGAGCACTGACAGATAACCCTGAAGACGACCCATTCAAGCACCTGACTCTAAACACAGATGGCTCCTTTTTCAAGGACATCAAGTGGCTCATAAACAGTGTTAGAAATCATGCGCTTTATTCACCCAGACATGACATTGGCATTTTGAATAGTTCCAGATGCTTCTGGGTAAAGCAGACTAATACATATTACCTGTTCTCAAAACATGCACAGAGCACACCATTGCCTGGAGGCAGAGTATGCTGCAATTCTTCCAAAACTTCAAGCACTCAATCAAAAAAGTGAATACAACTAAAAAAAGCTTTAGTGCAACATTCGCCATTGACCCCAAACTTTCCTGGTTTTTATCTAATTTCATTTCTAAACAGTTTTGAATTCTGGTTAAAAAAAGGGGGGGAGCTGTCATTGTAATAATAGGCTTTTGATGTTAACAGAATAACAGAACCTTTAATTATATGACATTGATTAATTGTTGCTGTAGAATCTTACGCACGCTTTTATTCATCGTTGCCTATTGTTCGTTTTTGAATAGGTCTTCTGTGAATGCCATCTTTTCAAACGGTTTTAATTGCCTGATATGGATGCCTTGCTTTACGTACAGAACTGTGCTGTGCTCTGTTTTTCCTTCGCAAAGCAAAGAACAATAACTGAGATTTTGTACATCTGCAAAAGAAGGAATATGGAAATCTCTTGCACCTGGTTGACACAACAATTCTGATCTAGAATGTTTTTATAACGGAACCATCAAAATCAAATTCTGACTCCAATGCAGTTTAAATAATCTATGATGGCTGAATTTTTGGATAAAATGAATACTTCCATCTATTATGATTAAGCAATATAACCCTGAATGGACCGCATTAGTGTGCAGTTGTTGGCCATGTTAGGAAGATACTGTACTGATGAGGTTATTACTATATTGTTACTATATTATACATAATCTATTAAGCATCTATATGTGAAAACACTTGTAATTTCACATTGCCTATGCCTATGTAAAGTACCACAATTGTAAATGTTTCTACATAAAAAGCAATTGATGTTGTTACTGCTTGACTAATATAAAAGGCCCGCCACACGCTAATGGGGTCTATTTTAATTATCTAAACCGTGGCAGGTTGAATGCTGCCTCCTGTTGAAGTCATTTACCAGGTGTGAATTATTGATCCCGGTATTGACATTACAATTAAAACTGGTGCACATCACTTTGAAGGTGTTTTGTGTGTTTTAGGGATGCTCTGTATCTGCTGTTGTTTAAATAATATAAATAGTTATTGTCAACCTTTCAAATGAGTAAACTAATTCATTATACTTTTGTTTTTTCATTACAGAGGAACATCACCTATCCAACCCTGTATAGGCGGGTATAGTGAGTATTTACAATCCTATAAAGAAAATGCACCATGCAGAAATGTGACGATCACATACTAGACTGTATTTTGAAAACTGTGCTCTTCCTTTGTGTTAAGATCATCCGGAGTCGAGGATATAATTCTCTAATGTCTCTAATTGCTGTGTATGTGCATAGTAGTTACCATGCTTCGTAAATAGATGTGTACTGACACACAATTACAATGTATTTAATGGGTACATCTTTTTGCACACTATGTGAAAGTACACAATGGTATCAGAAAAGGGTTAAGGGTTAAGGTTAGGGTTAGGGTTAGGGTTATATCATGCAAAAAGATTTACATATTAAGTACATTGTAACCTATGCATAATAACATTGTAATTATGTGTCAGTACACGTGTATTTACTAAATAGCTAATATGTAAATACACAGTAATTAGAGACACTTGATGTAAAGTGTTAGCCTAGATAGAAACTCTTTGGAATAATCTGATGCAAAGGTCATCTTGGTCACTATTGTTTTAAATGAACACATACATTAACAACAATTAGGAAAATCAGAGTACTGTACTTAATGCAAGCAGCTTTTGTTTCATTGCCAATACTGATGTATTATTTCAGGGTCTCCATATGCTCTGACTTTGTGTAAGCCAAGCCTTCATAATCTCATTAACTGTCTGAGATACTGAATCAGCGATCTGCTCAAGCATGCTCAAAGATCTAGCTCAGTTCAAGCGTTAAGCAAAGTGAAATAAAAAGGTTTCCAAATCCTTCTTACCTCTGGACGAAAGCTTCTTGGTGTTTATGATCTTTGCAGCATACTCCTGTCCTGTGAGGACCTTCAGACAGCGTCTCACCACAGAAAACGCACCTCTGAAAATACAAAACAAAACTGGATACGTTCTTGGAAATCCATGTGCTTTCTCTGGCAGCCTGTAAAGGTAGAAACCTAACAAACCGCGGAAACGACGGCTTCGTGTATAAATAAAAGGGAAACATGGAAATGTTAGTTTTACCTGCCTTTCCCCACGATTATCCTATGCAATTAGTTTACTGTGGTCTGCCAGGGGTCAGTTGCTTTACCAAGCATGTGTGTGCTTTACCATACTTTCAATATACTTTACTTAGCTATGCTTTTACCATCTATTATAATGGATATAATATTAAGGATGCATCATATATTTATTTAGTTATTTAAATTTATATATATATATATATATATATATATATATATATATATATATATATATATATATATATATATAAATTTAAATAACTAAATAACTAAATAAATAGGCTAAACTAATTATTTTAAATTGCTTTTGAACATTATGCACAAGATTAATTTTATTTAACACATAATTTCGAAGGTTATTTAAAATAAAACAAAAGGGGCTGAAGTTAATGAGAAAAGCTTTTCAGGTTTAGATACAAGAATTTGGCTTTTTACTGACTAAGGTTATGAAAAACAATTCCTTTAGTGTGCATGTTGGTAAAAACAATTCCTTTAGTGTGCATGTTGGTATCTTCAGAGTATTTTTTTTTAATTTATTTAAAAGTAGGCAACATGCCAACATAGTTTGATTTACCACTGTTTAGATAAGTCAAATACTGTGCCTAACATTAAGACTACTAGTGCTACATTAAATATTACTTTGCTGTTTCTTACTGCTTTACAACACTTGGTAAATGGTACATGTAAATGTTTAAAAATGCCCTGTTTGTCTCCACAGTTCTGAGCAGGTAAATGGTGTGTTTGTGCAAGGCAATGGATTTGAGCACCAGAGACGAGGCCCGCCCTCAGTGCAGTGAGTGGTTACACCATGTGTAAACACAGTAATGAATCCGCTGCTTGTGAAAGGTGAGGGATTGACAGCCCTAGAGACCTCAACCCTCCAGCTTCTCAGTGGACACTCAACAGGTGCAGACCATTTGAAGTTTGGAGACAGGCATGAATTCATGCTAAAAGCTGCTGACCTTTGACAATTAATAGGGCAGTAAGGGTGTAAAAACTGTAGCTATTTTTAGTTTTCTTCATATAAACCAATACCATGGTCAGACACTATTTAGCCATTGCCAGACCATACTGTTTTGGCACCACAGCCAAACTATTTGCAATGAGTGACCATGAAATAGTTTGTCAATAATGGTACCATGGCACCAAATAGCTGGGAAGGTTTATTGTTGCATTTACGTCACCACTATGTGGAACTGTTAGTTTCAGACCCATTGGGTGTTTTCGCTGCTCTTAGGGAATGCTTTTTTTCAATGTGATGGGATTCCCAACCCTTGATGTATTTATTGGATGCCTTCAACTCTCGCAACCAAAATTGATCAGGTTGCCTTTGTGGCCATACTTTTTTCAAATGGTGGCTATTATAGTATAGAGCAGAGATTTTAACATTAAAATGAAGAGTGTCATATACAGGTTGAAATGGGAATAGTACAGTACCATCTGTTTTCATTGTAATAAACCATATTGACATATGAAACAATAACAACTGATTCTTTTCAAAGCAGTACATTCCTTACATAGATTATCGTACAGGCATTTTAGTAATGTATGTCCTTTTGTTTCTATTAGCAGGAGACAGTAGTACTAAGTTATTACTGTAAGCTAGCCAGTATCGTCTGTATGAGGTTTTTCATTGCTGAATAAAGCACCCCTAATTGCAGCTCTCCTGAAGCACGATACAGTAATGAAACAGCAAGAACAGAAACCTTCTTTTATAAAGAACACCATCAAAGGGAATTCAAATCTGCATAACATCAGCCGACCCAGGGGTTTTAAATATGTTATTGCAGTCTGAGGTTTGATTCACTTTGGGGGTTGATAGGATCACTAAATGAAAATATGTATTTAATAATTGATGTTTTCACAGAGCGAATGATTTACACAGTACCTCATGTTGACAACTCATCAAAGAGACCTGAAAATGTGCTCCACAGACACCAGGCCAGCCTCCTTCATCTGGTTGCTGGCAAGCTGAAAGGTATTTATTTACACTAGTTTTATGTTTTAATGTCCAGACTGTTACCTTATATAGATGTTTATCCTTGATTTAAAACCATTGGATATTGGCAGCTTAAGAGCACTGTGCTCTACAACATCTATAGAAGCCCCATGGAGACAAATGTCAGGTAGCTGATACTTACTTGGTTCACGTGTCAGTGTTATCAGCAAGTTGCCTTAAACAATTGAAAGAAGCATTAACTTTTCTACAGAAGACAACAACAGCAGACCGCTCTAGCAGTATAGGCAGGGGTGAAATTCTGCTGGTACTCACCGGGACTTATTTAATCTGATTTTCATCCAACGCAGATGCATTCCATCCACTCACACACAGTCCACTAGCGCAACATTTCTCAAATGCGCTTTCATTCAGCACAGTTCGTGCTTCTTGCATTCTGTTTCCTCACTGCTTCTGTTTCTGTTAGCTGCTATTGGCCACCATTAACATCAGAATAATCACTGCATGTTGATCAGAATTCATTTTGGCATGAGTCACAAATCTCTGCCAATTTTGCTTTGTGTCAGTGCTCATTCGTTGATCAACGAGAGAAGGCTTTAGCAGTGCAACGTGAAAACAGCAGCATGGAGTAATTATCATTATTATGAAGTAATAATTATTTTCTTTAGTGTGGCGGAGAACCTATCTGAAATATTCGAAATGAACATTGCTGCACATGAATTTGAAGGCAAAAATCCATGTCAGTGTTCACCATAAATTACATAGTTGATAAAAATTAGATGTTTTGCCTTGCACCGATTTACCACATTGTCAGAATTTGCGCGACATTTTCTAAAATGGCAAGTGATGTGTGGGACAGTAGGGATGAACATTAATAAAACAGGATCAAAGTGCAGCTTCAGATTTGGTAAGCGAGTCAGAATTGGGATACAGATGGAGGTGCGCTTCACGCTTTTCAAACACGGGCCCAACTTGCAAGGTACATGTTAACCATGGTGATCAATGTTTTGTTTTGTGCATTGTTTGATTTTTTTTTATACCATTCTGTATAACATCATCCCTTTTTTTAGGATATCTTGAAACAAAACTTCCTCTCTACAGCAGTTACTGCATAGTGTAATATTTCTTAATGCTTGTCATTTAAGGTTTAACTTTAGTGTTATATTACAGTACATGATTGAGTGATACAAGCAGAGGGTACAAAGCTTTCAGTATTTTCTTTGTTTATGGTGAATTGGTTATAATTGATCAGTTATTTTATAAGGCTTATTTTGTATTTATAAATGTATCATGTACCAATATGTATACATTTTAAAGTATTTATTCTTTGGCTCTCAGATTGTCTCAATTTTTTAAATGTTTTCACCCGGCTGTGCAGGCTGTACCTGCACTGTTGAGAATTTCACCCCTTAGTATAGGAAATACCTATCTAGAACAACAAAACAATTTATAGAGGATACACGATATAAAGTTCTCAATCAGCAACAGGATTGTTTTTTTAAAAAAACATTGCCATTGCTGTGGGAGGCTCTGGATTCAAAGCTTGGTGAAGCCGCTATTGTGATATCACTGCTATAAGCTGTGCAATGAGAATTGAAAGATCAAAAATGCTTTGGAACACCCACACACATAACAGAATAAACATTGTTATTCTAGTCTTGCTGTAAAGATACAGCACTTGTGCATATGCATTAAGTAATGGGTCTGTAAATCTGGTTCCATCTACTTCTTAATGTCCAAAGCATTAGAATAGAGCTTGGTAAAAAAAATTTAAAAAAACACTTCAGTTACAGGAGCCTTAGAAATGGAGAGAGTGTTTAGGAATGTACCTGTTCATTAAAGATTTTCACTGTTATTCTTATTTAATGTATTGCTATAACGTTGTGTTGAATGAACAGTGTACAGTATGCAGTTTAACTATCCAACTCTCGTAAAAGAAAGCACAAGCAGTGTGGATTTCTTTCATGTTGTAGCAGTTTTTCAATTTAAATACATTTTTTCTTCCTCCTCCTTATTTATCAAAATCATTTTAAATCAAGATGTTGTTTGGATCTGCTGATTTTGCCAAGTGTTTTGAACAGCTGTTCATTTGTGTCTGTTAACTACCTTAGCTTTGCACCACAACTGTAAATAAAAAGGCTGTAAACTCCTGTAGTTTATACAGATGTATATATCTACAACTACTACTACTACTACTACTACTAATAATAATAATAATAATAATAATAATAATAATAATTATTATTATTATTATTATTATTATTATTATTATTATTATTATTATTATTATTATTATTATTGATTTTCTGCACAAGAAAAGGAGTCCAGTGATAATAAAATAGATGTGAAAGCCTTGGTTATTACTCAGTCAAGACAGCTTTAGCTTTAATAAGGGATGCAACAGATTTACATATAACTGCATCTTATTTTTTTGTGTAAGCATCAAAGAAAACTTCAAACAGAAAACATTTTGCTTTTGGTGCATTGATATACTGTGCATTATAAATCACATAGGTCAGTTAGGCCAGAGCTACATATAATTGCCACTCGAAATTGAATTACATAACAGCCCCTCAGTACTTACCTTGGGTTTGTCAAAACAACGCATGGGGGCTGTCTAGTTAAGAATCTTAGAGTGGGTGTTGGACAATGCTAAAGTCCCATTAGAATTCTGAATAGCCATCCTAACATTATAATCCAGATTAAAATGCACTGTGCGCTGAACCAGAGATACAAATACATACAAATGAAGAAAGAAATCTGGGAACTTGTCCGAGCAGTTTGTGTGTATACTAATATATATTAGAAATGAAATCCAATTCAAACCTTTCAGCGGCGCCTTATATAAACCTCTTGACATCGATTCAGAGGGCTGGAAATCCCACAATTTGGTGCAAGACATGCAAACAGACACTAGATTCAACCTTTTAATTGGTTTTTCCCATTTCTATATCTATCTGGTTGTAAGAAATTGTGGGTTCTAGGTTATATTTTGGAGACAATAAGCAGCCATAAACAGTAAGAGAGTCCAGGTGCAATTCAACCAGCACCCTCACATTCCTGAAGATATGAGATATTTAAATAAAATCACTTAGCTTCATTCCACTCCATTGAATTATTGCGTGTGTCATTCAACCAGTTAATGTATGAACAGTTAAATGACAAGCAACATTTTGAAGCTTTTTTAAAACAAAATATTCTGAAATGCTTGCACAGCTTATGTATTCATGTTCTTACTGTCCTGGCATGTGTGTCCACTTCTCTATATACCTCACAATATCATAAGCATTTGAAGTACACAGATAATGCATTTTACCAAAGCAGCTTGCAATATTGCCTTGTATTTCAATAATTCTAGAGATGAAATCATTCTATTTCCATTATTCCATTGACAAAGCTATCATCACATCTTCTTCATGAATGTATTGTCGGGTTGAAAATGTGTCCTTAAATCATATTTTATCTCAGTAATTAAACACAATGATGTGGGTTCTTTTCGTTTCCAAAATGTTTTAAAGTAATCAGCTACTACCCATATGTGTCAATAACAGACGTAGAAATGTAGACCTTTTTGTTATTTAAACCTTTTTCATTCTTATCCTTTTACTTTGCAAAAACACTATAACTGTATGTACTAAAAATGAAAGTATGTCAAACAAACGAACAAACAAAAAGCTTTCTACCTGGTGCTTGCACTTAATTTCTGTACTGAACGTAAAATCTGGAGCATCTTTTATGAATACTAGTGTCTGCATGAAACTTACTTGCCCAGTTCTTCAAAAAGCTGAAATTCCTCAGTGAACCTGGTGCAGGTGATGGTTGCCATGCTTCAGATGCTTATCTTGGTCTTTCTGTTGAATTCAGCTTGCTTTGCTCGATACAGTATGCCTCTATCATTCCTGATCTCTCGACTGGAGGGAGATGCTTTGATTGACAGACCTGCTCTTGTAGCGTCGGACTGCCTTTGTCCCTCCTCCAATCCTGGTGAGTGTGCACTTGGATACATAGCCTGGTCTCCATAGCAACTGCATCCCACTCCTCACACACACGCATACACCCACAGTGTACAGGTTTCTGCTTTGTTTGCAAGGGCAACTACATACTTCAACAGCCAATAGGCAACTGATTTTGTTCTATTACTTTGGCAACTGCTCTTTTCTGGCCAGTTAATTAATAGCAAGTGGTTTCCATGGTGACAGGAATCCTTTAAAAACTTGACATATTGGGTAACACTTTAGATCTCCACTAAGTGATTATAAACAATCTATAAACATGTTATTAATTGTGCTATTAACAATATGATTAGAAATAATAAGACCAGTATTATAATGGATACCTAAACTAAAGTGTTACCAAATTTTGCAGGTGAATATTATGTAACCCACATTTTAAGAAGAGTTAACTATGTGTTAGCCTTAAATAATGCAGACAATAATGTAGTGCTTTTATATTGTAATGGAAACATTTCACTTTTTTTCCTCCTCCTAAGAGTTTTCACCTGACAAAATTATTTAACCAACTACCTTGAGAGAAAGAAAAAACCTGTATGCATCACTGTTATATAATGATTATTCTTTTTTATTATTATTGTTGTTCCGCAAGGTAAAATGTATAAAATCAAGGTCTTAAAGTATTGCTAGCGACAGCCTGACAGAGCGACAGACTGACACGGCCAGAAAGTCCTTCCTGATACAGCATGTACTTTAAACATAATTTAAAAAAGCATTTCAATATGTAAAGTCTACTGTATATTTACAGGAAGCCATCACTGTTTTATTTAAATGCTGTTTTTTGTGTTAGCATTAAGGCAAACCACACACATTTCCACTGTGACTTTAAACCAGTTCTTCTTGGTTATTTGCTCTGTTGTAGATGTGTCGCTAAAAAAAGAAAGTCACACAAAAACACTGAACTGGCTAAATACACAGTTGCTAAACCCCATTTGATTATCTGTGATCTTTTTTTATATACTGTATATATGCACTTTATTTCTGCATGAGGGCTGTATGTAACCACACGTGTTACAGAATGTGGTTTCAGGGGTTGCACGAGTCATAGAAGAATATAGAAAACAGACAGTAATGATATTGTGGTGTAAAATCTACCATGCTTATTGAGCGCTGCACCTTCATATCAGATACATCGTTATGCCGTGTGGGAAAACAAAAGATTTTAATCTCCAAAGAACCATACCTTACAGAGGACACTCAGCTACCTCCAGTGCAACTGTGCCACCTAGTGGCATAAAACCTCACTGAAAAAAGAAAAGGGATAGGACTATTTCCATGCACTAGGAACAGCATTCAAGTTTCCCTTGGTCTGTGTAACTCCTATATCCAGTTAACTATGTATTGTGTTTGTTTGTTCAATTAAAACATGATGTTAATATGTACAGCTGACCGTGTCCCTTGTGGACAGCGTCACTTGGCTGTCCTCTTGCCCACCCAGAGTTCTCCCAGGAAGACACTATAAGAGACAGAGACAGCTGTACATATTAACTTAGGGATTGGATATAACAGAGAAACACCACCCATCACACTGCCACACTGGGCAGCCAGAACAGCATCTATGTGTAGCAGACATTTTGGTGTTACCAGACAAAACGTGACTGGTTACTCTACTAAGCAGCTAGGTTCTGTTGTATCTAAAAGGTGCATCCCCCTACTCAGTTTGAGTCATATTGGGCAAGAGGACAGATCTGACAGTTGTTTGCAAATGTGTGAACTAACTTTATTCTCAATAGAGAAATGGGGCCACTGCTATCTTTAGGGTGTGAAATGAAAAGGTGTTTCAGTCTCTTACGCAATGTACAGCCTTCATGCCAAAGAGCTAACAAGCGTCTATAAGAACACGCTAGAACATAGCACAATGTTAAAGCTGGAATTATGCAGAGCCAATAAATGTAATGAACACATGCCCACGCATTCCCTTCCTCAATAGCAGCTCTTATCAATTTCACCCCACTCAGTTGCAGTGCCCTCCAGTTACACACACATTTATGTCAACCCTGTGTGAATACGTATAGCTGTCATTATCATGTGTAATTGCACATATGTAGAAAGCTTCTTCCATATTTTATCTCACCCAAGTTGTCATGAAAGATTTAATTAAATTAATGCCCAAATTGTAAGAAAGCAGCCCTTTTAATGAAATATTCCAGGCAGGTTTCCACATTCAATTAAGGCAGTGGAATTCTTAGAATAAAAGGTATGGATTGTTTTTGGAATCCGATCAAAATGTTTGCTGTAGCAAATGAATCCCCACACTGATTATTTTGTTGGATTTTACATGAAGACAACACATCTCATAGACCATATGCTATAAAGTCAGCAGTCTGCTTTTTTGTGTGTTCACTATATGACAGTGCAAATGTTTGTACTCCGTGGAGATCATCAAGCTGCTGGCTAAAGTCAAATTCCACTGTTTCCATAGCAGCGTAAAAGCATGAATCACCATCAGGACACATCTGTGTTATTTTTTTTTATTTTTTTATTTTTTGTATGTGTGTGTGTCTTTAGTGCTTCGTGAAAACTGAAAAGGAATTTGTCCTTGCTGGCTTTGCAGAGTAACTAGTGTGAAGCGCATCATTAAATAATGTAATTAATTAATAAAATAAGGAAACATCCATAGAAAAATGGAGTTTGTCAGCAGTACTAGTTTTAAATTGTAATTACTTGCCTCAGTTCCAGTATGACTGAAACATTTACATAACACCAGCCGTTGTTAATGTTAGTGAATTGGATTTAATGACACCAATAAAAATAATAACTTCCTGAAGCAATGAAAACACAGCATGTAGGTATTTATTTGTGGCATTTAACTGCACAAGGTGGGCCTTAGATGGTAAAGCCCTCTTCTTAAGAGTTCTATGTGACTGAGGTTTATTACACGTTTCAACTTTTTTTTTTTTATTTCATTTTATAAAAAATAATAATAAAAAAACAAAACATCTGTAAATGTTCACAGTCAGTAGTTTCTTTCTAAACATTTCACATTTTACATACAATATGTACAGTACATACATGGTTATAGTTAAGATAAATAAGGATTACATGAATAAAACATATGCTCCTATAAAAACACACAGTACAATCCCAGCATTCAGCTCCTATTCACTGTTTAATAAAGCTACATGCTCATTTTATCTTTCTGAAGCTTAAATACATTTAATGGATTTCAAATAATAAGGGTTTGACTTAAGTAGAGCACCAATAAACCAAGAGACACTGCAGACTCACAAACAGAACGTTTCTTTGCACAGGACATTCCCTTCTTAAAAAATACCTTCCTCTCACACACTAAGTATTACACATACTGCAGTAAGACGCATATATAAATATGTATTCTGAATATTGTGTTTAAATGGTATTCCTCTAGAATTTCAAGTTTACATGTAACTTTGGCAATATGCATACTAAGCAACGGTAATTATCGTGCATGGGTGGACATTATTATTATTATTATTATTATTTATTTCTTAGCAGACGCCCTTATCCAGGGCGACTTACAATTGTAAGCATGAAAACATGAAGTTCCGTCTTTCAAACCTACTTTTGGGAGAATTTATGCTCAGACTGAAAAAAAAGCACTTTTACTATTATGAACACTACTGGCATATATCACGTAGCCAATGGTGCATACTCATACTCCCAATATAACTGATCGCATGTGGAATGTTCACTTTATAAGTGTTGTATTTCCTACAAAAGTATTCTGCAGACCTGGTCAATGCCTTGTTTAAGTGGCTAAACTTGGCCACTGTTGGAACAAATGAAATATTTCAAATTTAGTCATTCACATTAGATTTGTGGAAAAACTCCACATCTAGGCTATAAAATATATGCACAGTATATTATACTAAAAGTACTCACTCTGTGCCTCTAATCTTACCTGGTAACCATACTGTTTTGTAATGTTTTAAAAAAACTAGAAGAAAACAGATTAAAATGGCCTCCTAGGATCGCAAGGAGCTGTTGCAAATGTTAACAGAACACGCACAGCCCTTTCTACAGTCAATACATGACCAGCTTTCAATTTCTAAATCCCTTGCTGTGGTAATTATTAAACTCCCAAAGAAAAGTGGGAATACGTTAAAAAAACAAGGTGTAACTGCAAATCCTGAGAACACCTTAGGGGTCTCAATAACACAACCTAGAAATGTCTTGAAGAGCAAGTCAAATATTGAAATGAACTCAGAAAGCACAAGATAGTAGCCAACTCCTCAAGTGTTCACAAGAGCACATTCAAGATCTTATGGGTTTGTAGACAGTGAGTTTAACTGAGTCCAATTAGCTTTGTCATTTTTCAGATGGGATCAAATTAGAGGCAATACAAATATATGCTCTCGCACAGGAATGCAGGATTAATAGGAATCTCTTCTCAGTCTGTGGGTTGCAGGAGCATTATTGGGCTGTTTACTGCATACTGTTTTACTGATGCTGTATATAATGGTAATCAACACATTGATGTGAAACCAAATATGTCTGATATGTTGTGTTTGCTTATTTCTGGTAATGGTCGACAGATTTTTAGAAGTACATCACTTTCACACATGCTTATTGGGCCATGCCAAAAATCTTTACTGGAGCTACACCAATTCAAATCTGTTTGATCTCTCTCTGTTGCTAACAGAAGCAAATGAAAGCTCATTTAAATTGGTTCCTGAAATATGGAACTAAGGCTTACATACCTGAATGACCTTCTTCTGTCTAACAAAGTTGCTTATACAGAACATACAGTAATAGAACAAGCTGAGGTCTATTTCTAAACAGTGGCTGGTCTAAATACTGCCACTCTGTATTAATCCATCTTGACTTTTCCCCCAGGGGAAATGAGTATATTGCAATGACAACAAGTGGGAAATTATTAACATTGCTACATACAAAATACAGTGAAATAAGTCACCCAAATATAAATGTTTTGACTGCAGACAAAGTGCAGATCTGTTCATTTAAATGTATTTTGCTTCTAAAAAGGCAAGTCTCCCAGTGGAAGCTGCAAATCTGTATCTAAACAGACCCTTTTCTGTATCTGATTTGCTGTATCTCTGCATCTCTTTAGCCACAGCACGTCCGGGTACCACTTTGAAGTTTCTTCCCAAAAGTCAGAGAAAACAGAAACTCTCTAAATCCCTGTTTATATTCCTCTGCATGCAAAACAGTCACTGGAGTATATCCAGGAACTACACTGTGAATTCTTGAACGGGTGGAAACCGGTTGACTACAATTTTCTTTGGGTTTCACGTTTCGTTAAAGTCTGGCAAGTCTGTCCAGTAGCTATTTGGTTGGAAAAACAAATGGACACAAGGATAAGAGAGAATGGTGGCAGCACTTCTACATACCTTGGAATCTGCAAAGACGCTACATATCAAAGTGAGCTGCAGACAGGCTAACCCTGTACACAGTCCATGCCAACAGTCAGACCACCTTAGAAGAGTGTGACCTCATCAGCTCTCAACCAGACAAGGTTCAGGTCTGTACTTTGATGGGAGACCTCCACGGAAATATCCATGGCATGATTTCAAAGAAGAACTTAAGTACATACATTGTGGGACATGTCAGAGCACACAATCTAGCCTGGCTTGGCTCAATTTGACCTGTCTGTACTACCCTTAAGAGATTTCACCCCAGTATACCATGGTAAAGGTAAAAATGCCTACATTCACAATGTCTGAAGTAAATTTCCATGCATGGCCTGAAATTGGATGAGCGGATCTCCAGATGTGTGACTTATAGGTGTTGTGCCAGATGATACAATACTAGATTACATTAGGACACTGTTCATTATATATTATAAAGAACTTAACTGGCAGGTCGCTGCAAAGGATATATACAAATTTACATTCTGCTAGGTAGTATTGCAGGTATAGCTTTGGATCAGTTAGCAAGCTTGCAAAACGACCACCCAAAAATAAACCACACAAATAACAGAACAGGTTGATCGGAAATGGTACCCAACAAGGGTGAAGTTTCCTAATCTGTGGCTAAGTAATCTGGAACTTTAATGATCTGAAAATAATGTTAAATAATTAGTACTTGAAAAGCTATTGCAAGAACACTGTTTTTTCTACAGCACTTGATATTCTGCAGCACTTTACTAGGGTGTGTTTGGAATGGCCAGGGACTTATCTGATTCCAAAAGGCAGGGCGGCTCCTTTACTATTTCCTGTTTGCAATGCCAAGACTGGCAGAGGGGGATCAGTGTTTACAGTGCACAAGACTAACTGCCAGAGGGGGGTCCGGTCATGACTGAGGTGCATTCACTGAGATGTGGGGGGAAGCTTGCATGAAATGTACTGCAGTGGTCCTGTAGCAAGTGCCATTGGCCCTTTAGACACCACTAAACCACACATGCACCACGATTTAAAAAAAAAAGTTATATTTCTTATTCCTTGCATTTGTTTTATACTGTATGTCCAAATGCTGTACAAAAAGTAGTGTCTGATCAAACTTGTGATTGAATTTCTGAAAACCTGCAAGTTTCCAAGGTTTACCAAGAACCTATATCATTTTTGTGCAAACATTTTTAATGTATTTGGTACTACTGCTGAAAAAACAGTAAAAAAAGAAATTTCCAGAAAGGAATTCTAAACTTGATAAATTGATAACACTTACATTCTTCATGCTACTTAATAATCTTAAAGGAATTTGTGTCAAGGTTTTGAATTACCCTAAAAAAAAAAAAAAAAAAAAGTATAAATACTGACATTTAGGTGGTTGAAGAGGTATTGCAGCTTTAAGCTTTACACAGCAGTAAATGTAACAATAAAGTGTTTAATAAACAGGTGATATAGGCTTACTACACGACACCAGAAAACATTGTCTGTGATTTCTAAAGTGATCAAAAGTACCCTACTGAAGAGTTAGTGACACATTCAAGTGCTTTTGAGAAGGTACTATTAGCCCGAATAGAACTGTACTCAGAATAAAATGGTAAATTCACTGACTGGTTACTGTTGTTATGCAAGCACTGTTCACATCTTTTAAGTTTAAGATTTTACTATTTTGTCAAGGTTTTTTGCTTTGTTCAATTTGTAAAGTGCCTTATAAAACATGCTACAGAAGAATGTCTTGTATTGTACTCTTAGGGTTCTATTAAGTGAGTGGTGTTATACTGCAGTGCTAATGGAATCAAAATAAATTAATGGGCTATCGTGATAAAGTACCCACATCTGCATAGTCTCTATATTCTGTTTGACATTATTCTAGTGTTCAGTTTTCTGAAGAAGGACCTCAGTTTGCACAACTTGCATTTCTTCTTTTTGGTTTTGCTCTTTTTCGGTAAAGCCTCGTCCCAGTTGTCCTCTTCCTCCTCCCCAGCCCATGGCCCCCAGGCCCCCCCGTTCAGTTCCGGGGAGGCACGAGGGTCCTCAGCAGGGTAGCGGACTGGGATGGCGGTGTGGTTGTAGTGGGCTAGCCGAGCCAGCAGCTCCTTCACCACTTCCCTTTTCTGTTCCGAGAGGTCATAGCGTTCGTAGGGGTCTCCGGTGATGTTGAAAAGCCAGACCGACTTCTGGATGTCCGTGCGCCTCTCCAGGTTCCACCAGCTCCCTGGGAAGTTGGCTTGGGTCTGGGGTGGGATCCAGTCGCTGTATCCAGGGTCCCCAGTCAGCAGCTTCCAATCCCCAACCCTGATTGAAGCTTGGACAGCAGTGTTCCAGATCCGATGGCCTTCCTCCCAGGAGCCGTATTTTGCATGGTTGTAGAGGGGATCAATGTTATGGAGGATCTCCTTGCGTGGTGACTCTTTACCCTCGCTGATGGTCGGCCACAAATTGTACCCATCCAAGCCCTCAGATTCTGACATATTACCCCCTGCAAGCCCCACCAGGGTTGGGTACCAATCCGTGATATGGATCAAGGCCTTGCTAACCCGCCTCTTGCGTTTGATGAGTGGGCTATGCACAAACCCAAGGCCTCTTATCCCACCTTCCCAGTAGGTACCTTTGCGCCCCCTAAGAGGCCAATTGCTGCCTCCCGAAAAAGGCTGTCCACCGTTATCGGTAGAGAAGACAATAACACTGTTTTTGTAGTAGCCATACATGCGTAGGGCATAAGTTACATTCTTCACTGCTTCATCCATGCAAGAGACCATGGCGGCGTACTTGCGTCTGGCCACATTGCCCATTCCCCTGTACTTGTAGATGTATTCCTTGGGTGACTGCAGCGGGGTGTGCACAGCCTGGAAGGACAGGTAGACGAAGATGGGCTGGCGAGGGTCGTGGGTGGCCAGGATCTTGTTGACTCGCTGGGTGTAGAACTGAGTGGAGTACTTGCCACTTTGCCCCCACGCCACACCCTCACCCTCATGCAGGTCATAGCCACACTGACCAGGCCCATCACAAGAGTCATAGGTGTAGTAGTCCACACTACCCGTCAGCGAGCCAAAGAAGGAGTCGAACCCTCGCCGTGTGGGCAAACACTCCTTCTTGTAGAAGCCCAGGTGCCACTTGCCCACCATGTGGGTGGAATAGCCAGCCTCTTGCAGCTTCTGGGGTAGAGTGACATGGTTGAAGGGCAAGCAGTTAGGCTGTCGAGGCCGGATGATGGAGTGCTGCAGCCCGGTGTGGATTTGATACCTTAAAAGAACAAAATAATTAGTATCTGAAGGCAACAAGATGAGCGACATGCATAACAAGAAATCCTTAAGGGAACCTAGAGACATTTTTTCTTAAATCAATAAAAATTACTTCTGATTAAAACTAGATTCCTTAATTAAAAGTCAACGATATCCAATAATTGGTCATTGCACACACTTCTCCCCCTTATCCCTGCATTTGACTTTCACTATCTCAGTAGCCTCTACCTATCTATTTAAAGGAAATCTCTCTCCATTTACTTACCTATTTAGCATGTATTAGTTATGGATGAAACTTTTCATATCTAACTGCAGGAGGATGGTTGAAGTAAGCATTGCCTAACTTAAAAACAAATAGCCTTCAATACAACCGTAGAATGACACTGTATGCCACCTGGGTTGATTTTGATACTGTCAAGGGTCAAGCTTTATCACATACCTGGAAACTCAGATAAAACAGTCTACTGTACAGTGAAGAAGAGGACTTCATTCTTTTAAAATGCCGTCAATACACTTGAGGCCTGATTTTGAGGAAACGCGGTAAAGCTTAAAAGTAAGGGCAAAGTGCTTTACGTTTTGAGCTGGATTGCACTGTCCCCTTCATGTTGTGATTTTGAAGGGAGTTTGAGCTGGGCACTGACGGAATTCGTGAAGAAAAAGTGGGAGTCAGGAGCTGTTAGCAAATCAGGAGCAAATGACATCCCTTTAAGAAAATGATAGCCTTAGTGATTACCTAAAAAGCTACTCTTTATTGCCATAGCACCGTTTGTTAATGAAGTATTTAGATATACAGACGTGCTCAAATTTGTTGGTACCCCTCCACAAAAAACGAAGAATGCACAATTTTCTCTGAAATAACTTGAAACTGACAAAAGTAATTGGCATCCACCATTGTTTATTCCATATTTAATAGAAATCAGACTTTGCTTTTGATTTTTTATTCAACATAATATTGTAAATAATAAAACAAATGAAAATGGCATGGACAAAAATGATGGGACCCTTAACCTAATATTTTGTTGCACAACCTTTAGAGGCAATCACTGCAATCAAATGTTTTCTGTAGCTCTCAATGAGACTTCTGCACCTGTTAACAGGTAGTTTGGCCCACTCTTCCTGAGCAAACTGCTCCAGCTGTCTCAGGTTTGATGGGTGCCTTCTCCAGACTGCAAGTTTCAGCTCTTTCCATAGATGTTCGATAGGATTCAGATCAGGACTCATATAAGGCCACTTCAGAATAGTCCAATGTTTTGTTCTTATCCATTCTTGGGTGCTTTTAGCTGTGTGTTTTGGGTCATTATCCTGTTGGAGGACCCATGACCTGTGACTGAGACAGAGCTTTCTGACACGGGGCAGTACGTTTCGCTCCAGAATGCCTTGATAGTCTTGAGATTTCATTGTGCCCTGCATAGATTCAAGGCACCCTGTGCCAGGCGCAGCAAAGCAGCCCCAAAACATAACCGAGCCTCCTCCATGTTTCACTGTAGGTATGGTGTTCTTTTCTTTGAAAGCTTCATTTTTTCGTCTGTGAACATAGAGCTGATGTGACTTGCCAAAAAGCTCCAGTTTTGACTCATCTGTCCAAAGGACATTCTCCCAGAAGGATTGTGGCTTGTCAATATGCATTTTAGCAAATTCCAGTCTGGCTTTTTTATGTTTTTCTGTCAAAAGTGGAGTACTCCTGGGTCTTCTTCCATGGAGCCCACTTTCGCTCAAAAAGCGACGGGTGGTGTGATCAGAAACTGATATACCTTCACCTTGGAGTTCAGCTTGTATCTCTTTGGCAGTTATCCTTGGTTCTTTTTCTACCATTCGCACTATCCTTCTGTTCAATCTGGGGTCGATTTTCCTCTTGCGGCTGCGCCCAGGGAGGTTGGCTACAGTTCCATGGACCTTAAACTTCTTAATAATATTTGCAACTGTTGTCACAGGAACATCAAGCTGCTTGGAGATGGTCTTGTAGCCTTTACCTTTACCATGCTTGTCTATTATTTTCTTTCTGATCTCCTCAGACAACTCTCTCCTTTGCTTTCTCTGGTCCATGTTCAGTGTGGTGCACACAATGATACCAAACAGCACAGTGACTACTTTTCTCCATTTAAATAGGCTGAATGACTGATTACAAGATTTGAGACATGTGTGATACTAATTAAAGAAACTAATTAGTTTGAAATATCACTATAATCCAATAATTTATTATCTTTTCTAAGGGGTACCAACAAATGTGTCCAGGCCATTTTAGAATATCTTTGTAGAATAAGCAATAATTCATCTCTTTTCACAGCTTCTTTGCTTTATTCTATGACATACCAAAGGCATGCAAGTATACATGATAAAATAGCTTTTAATTTCATCACTTTTCAGGAGGAATAAAGCATTATTTCAATGAGCTGTAAGGGTACCAACAAATTTGAGCACGTCTGTATTTACATTCATTGAACAATATTGGTATGTGTGATTACAGTGCTTCATTAAATTCGTAAATATTATTTTTATACTTCCAGCCTTTGCAATAAAGAGCTTATTTAAGATTGATAGAGGAACTGTGATTTGGAACATGGCTTCATTGACTTTAGTGCTGCTGTGAAAAATAAAGATTTGTATGCAACATTTTTTAAATTGTTTTAAATTTGCATAAGCACTTACTATTTGCAATTATAAGCTAATCCAATACACCATTCTAAAAGATTAAAGTTTCACAGTATCAGTATCCATTTTCATTTCGCCATCCCATCGGCCAGACATCGACTACACTTTTTCGTGAAGGAAGTCTGAGTTTTAGGAACACCCCATCCCAAAAGTGACTCATGCTTTAATTGCAGGATGTTCTAGTTTATACTGGCCAGTAGACAAGACAGTGTATCTTTACAACCTTCAGCTGTTACCCATGCAGTAAAATAATTGCTTAAAACCCCATATTGCAACCACTGTAGGCCTCAGTCTGAACAGAGAAAGCCCTTCTTTTTTCTCATCCGAGTAGCTATTGACTTGAAAATGATTTAGAATTCCATACCCCCACCCCACTATTCCAACAGACCCCCTTTGTCACCATGTTATAGTTTCAAGACTTCAGCAAAAGCCAGATTGTATTGATTAGCTGCTTCCTGTTTGCAGGCTTTGCAGCTGTGGTGGATTAAATCTGCCTTGGCACAGCCCATAAGAAATCAGACAATGCACTGTGTCAGTTAAATATAAGTAAAACATACAGTAAATACAAGTAAAAATCAGTGACCTTGAAAGCTTTTCTGGATATACTTTATAAAATATATACAAATGCAGTTGGATTCAGTTCAGTGGAGCACTTACAAGAAATATCCTTTAATAACATTATAGGTTTCCATGTGACACAATCTTCAAGAAATGTGGTTATCACAAGGTGATGAGTGGTTCTCAAATGATATCTAAAATACCTACATTCTGATGCTCTCCAGAATCTGTGATATTGAAAGTCCATAACAAATTAAAGCCCTCCACTATATACTGTATGCGATCCGGGAGTAAATATTGTACAGTCTAAAAAACTAAATTCAGCTTTAAGACAAGAGCACAAACTTTAACACTGTGGGACAGATTTACCAACGTCTTTACTCCAAAGCTTTAAGACAAGAGCGCAAACTTTAACACTGGGACAGATTTTCCAACATCTTTACGCCAAAGTGTAAGATGTTTTTAAAATTAAAATCAAGCATGTAATGTAAAATAACTAATAACATCCTACTACTACACTTTTGAGTCCCTGAATTCAACTTTTGAATTGTTTACTTGGTTTGTAAAATGGTGCAAACTGCATTTGGTGGAAAGAACTGTAAACTGGGCCCTGTTTGTTTTGTACTTATTCAGTTTTATGGGAATCAAAGATCCCATAAATAATGAGAACAACTATCCAAGCTGACAGGTGGAAGTAGTTGTGATTACAACATCAAGTCCCCTGGTTTTGGAGGGAGAGGTGTGGGGATTAAACTGGGTTTTGTGTCCAAGCATATCTGTCTGCTTGTGGTTGGATCGCAGTGTCGACATGTGTAACAGTTTTGTTTATTAGGTCAATGAGACCTTGTGCACATGCACTTGTGAATACTCATTTGTTAAAAACTGAACAGGAAGAATACAGACTCACAGATATGGCAGCTGTTGCAAATCAAGTTGAATTACCCCCACAGAATGGGTGCAGTGTTTAAAAGCATTGTTTGGTGTTTGTACACAATGTCTTTCCAAGATCATTTCCAGGATGTTTTGCCCTTATCAATAGCTGGTATCAATAACACATGTTGAAGTACTCTGTCTTCTCATCAACCCTCTGTTGGACTTTCATTACACCCCTCATTGGCTCACATCACTCTACTCAATTTCATTTTGTGAAGAAAAGGTTTGTTTCAAAGCTTATTCTCAAGTACCAATCATCAGTGAAACATGTTTATTTAATTTACGTTATTATATAGTCAATGTTACCACAGAACTAGAACTGCTAAAGTATATATCCTTATAATCTAGGTGCTCACACATAGGTACATGATGACTGGGCGTCCTCTGTTCCTGCTGTCGAGAGAATTCATTGGTTTTGGAGCGATCCATTTCATTGTGTGATGATTATATACTGTATCCAACCCATTATTATATTTGAAATACATTCCTAGAGAATAGATGAATATTTAAAGTCTGCATACTTTACTTAAAATATCACCCCCTATTTAAGTAGTTCTATAACAGAAATAGTTAAGTAATGGTCAGACTTAAGGAAAGCTATAAGTGGCTTTGGTGAAAATGTAAAAATAAGTAAATAAACACAAAAGCAAACACTGCTAAGCAAAACTGTGCTCAAAGTAGTTCAATTTAAATGTGGCTAAATTTAAACGAGTTCGCTCCTTAACACTTTGAACAAACTTAGTTTTATCTTATATCCACATGAACCTCTTGCCATTCCAGAACAAGAAAGTGTAATAACAAAAAGGCTAAAATTCCAGTGAGGGTTTCTGCTGACATAACAAGCACGCTATCATGAGTGAGTTATCATGGGCAGCAGAAACCGGAGGTGGATTTACAGACGGCTGTGTCGAGTTTGTGTGTATTTTATATTTTTTGTTGTGCACTAGTACATTTGTTCTGAGAAGTTGATGTCAAACAGCTGAACGTTTGCAATCTTATTTAACACAGGGTTTAATATAGAGGGGGCGTGCAATTATTAACTAGAAAAAGAAAGCAGTGGGTATTATCTGACTATTAGCAACAAAAAAAGCTTCTCAATAGCCTAAAACTTAGTACAAAGTAATAACGAATGATAAAGTAATCATTTAACTTGTCAAAAAATATGAATTGATGAATAGCTCATCTTAAACATCTCAGTAAACTTAATGGATGCTGCTGGTAATCTGAGCACCCTGCTTTGGGGTTTGGAGGATGCGTTCACTTCATGTGCCGTGTCTGCCTGCCCTTACAGTGCAGGACCCAGCCGAACCAAGCCCTTCATTTCCATGTTAGCGTGTCTGTTTTACAGCTCCTGCGAGAGGAACAAACATTCATCTTCACTCACTAATCCTGTCAGCCCATCGCCTTTCACATGCATTTATTCCTCATCGCATGAAAAAATACATTCCCAACTTTTGATTTTTTTTTACAACCCCCTCCTCTTTTTCCTGCATACTGTATCCTGCCATCCTGTCTTCATTACTCTGTCACGCTGTGTACCACCTGCTCTTAAACCCACATGCAATATTTGATTTAACAATAAGGAAATGTGTCGTAGGATGAAGTTTCTTTCATCTCTCCCCTTCATTAAGGTGATTAGAGATTTCATTAAATAGCTTGCCAAGGAAAGCACTTGTTATTCTGATATATCGGTAGTTTAACAGGGACAGTAAAGCTCATGTGGAAGTATATTTTTTCAATGTAGCTTGTCCACACCAAGCCAGAACATATTTGCACAGAAATAAAGCTCTTACTGTATAGACTGTTGTCCTGAAATACATTATAAGTCATGGCCCAATTGGAATCGATTAGCAGCAACTACACTTCTAATTTCCCTCAGAATGTCAATGACAAAGGAGTCTAAACGTTTAAACCACAACAGGTTCTACAGTATATAAACAGATTAAAATATGTTTTTATCAGATTTTTGTGTCATTTTTATTTAGATTGATTTATTTCAATATTTAGACTAACATTTTTACAGACAGAAATAAACTAAAGATACCAGCATGTCCTGATGGATATTTGAGTTGTACTGTATAACCATTAGCCCTTTATTATGATTTAGACCGAGCAGCATGTAGCTCAATTGAGTAGACATCATTGTCTTTTTGTTGTCTCTTTGTAAGTGTTCTGTCGTTATTGAGAATGTGCAGGAGAAAATACACTATCAACTTGAAAATGTTAAAAACTCAATAAGGTCCATATTTAAGGTATACTTATTTAGATCCTGTATACACTCTCCACACACAGCAAACCTATCATGTGTTTTCTATAAACATGCCCAAGTGTACGCTGGGTAATTAAACATCCCCTACTCATCTTTGACAGCCTGTCTGCAGTTCTTAAAGAGGTTAGGAAGGAAAAGAAGATTAGTCAACTGTAATGTGGCTCTATAGTCTGTAGGCCTAAGCTCAATTTTTGACCCTGTTGCTCCTTTTCAGTCTCAGTGGGTAAGTTTCTAGCCTGGTTTAACAGTCCATTCCTCATGTTTAAAGCAGTAGTCTTAGTGGGTAGGTTTCTAGCCTGGTTTAGCAGTGCATTCCCCATCTCTAAAGCAGTTACATGATAATCCTCAAACCACATTGAATATCACCTATGCTTTAATGTGACCTGCCAATCCAACAGCATGTGAAGTATAGACTTGCACATCCTGATGTACAGTACTGCTCAATTGGGGCTCTCTTTGCACCACATCGTCCCTGGGAATAACAATGTTACGTCACCGTGCTTATCTTAAGTTTCATCACCTTTTGTTCTTGTGCCAGGGAATTAACTGTGTTCAAGTGTTTTTGTTTTCGCCTAAGTTGGCATGCAATTCATCATAGTAGGGGTGACTAAGCTGTTTTCTTCTGCTGCCAGCTAAAGTACTTTTTTAAAAGGCAGGCAATAAATACTTGGCATGGATTATTTCATATTCCTTCAATCTGAAAGTCCCGTTTTTGTATGTTTAGGCTTGGAATAAATGCTTACCTATATTAATCTGTGTGACTAATTTGAAAAATGTAGGACGGTCTGCATTGAGCTGCGTATGTGTAGGGCTTGACCTGCATGACACATAGCTTTGAATGTACAGATTGACCCAAGAGACCTTGGATCTGTGCCCATTCTTCATACTATGCAAACCAAAGCCGTTTCTGTTGAAGTACAACACAGGCTGTGTGTTAAATTAACTCAAGCAGACGCTAAGGGAATATTCACAAATACTTTGCTCCTGTACAAAGTTTCCTTAAATTTGTAACGAATTGGCATCTCTGCCGATTCAATAGAATGGAAAGTCAAGGCCTGGGTGGAAAGTGCAAATCATGTGGTTCAATGAGGCACATCTCTGTTCAACTAATGAGGTAAGTATGTGTGTTATGCTGATGTCAGTATTATTAACTCAACTGCCACAAGGAGAACAAGTCCAGTATCCAGATGAAGAAGTTACAAAAACGTGCATAAGCCCTTAGATTACCTTATTCTGTGTTACATAAAAAGTTTGTCTTATGTATCTCAACATACCTTAATATAATTTTCTTATGAATACAGTCAGTTGGTGTTATTAGGCAGTGACCAATGTACAGGGATTGGGCAAAAACATATGCAAGACAGGTAATCATTTAAACCCTCTGTTCTTTGTGTGACTGATTTATTTATTATGTCAAATATAAAAGCTGCATCTCCCTGCTGCAACTCATTTCCAGTCACAATAGGCAAGACAGCAGATATGGAGGCTTCATTGTGGTGATGACGATTATGGGCCATTGGGAATCTGGAGTACAGGGTTTTTTTTGTTGTTTTTTGTTATTTTTTTTCTTGCTATAAATCAGAGCCTTTCCTGGTTCTGAAGCCCCATTGACTGTGCTCTGGCAGTGTTTCTTTTTTTTTGTCCAATCCCTATTTCGTGATTTTTTTTATCAGGAGTGTAACGTTATGGTTTTCAAAATAACAAAGTGGAATGCAATAAAGAGATCACGCTAATGACCTATACATAGGTGAGCGCTACGGCAAATTGTGTAAAGACGTTTAACTCTTACCTGCCTGTGATGAGTTGACTCCTGGATGGGGTACATATGGGCTGGATGTAGTAATTCTCAAGTTTCACTCCCTCTGCTGCAAGCTTATCCAATGTCGGAGTCTGAATTTCTGACCCGTGGTATCCGATATCGTGAAAGCCCTGGTCATCGGTCAAAATGAAGATAATATGGGGTGGCGGTTTTGGGGCGAAGTCCGACGCTTTGTCCGAGTAGTCTTCAGCAGGTTCATTTTCCATCAGGGTAGGCTTCATCCAGTCCCAAGACACGTAACCAAAACTTATCAAACTGACAAGGGAGAACCCGGTCAGGGCATACACTGCCATGGCGCACAAAATGAACTTAAAGAGTATACATTGTAAAATAAAAATAGCAAAATAAATACAAACTAAATAAAATATGTACGTATTTATTAATAATATATCGAGTTGCAACGAATCAAAATATGTTTGCAATATATATATATATATATATATATATTTATAGTTTATGATTTATTATACAATAGTTCTATTAAGAATATGCATTGAGGCAAATGTCTTATTGTAATAAAGCCGAGAGAGATCTGCATTATAAGATCAAGTTAAAATAGGAAAAAATTGTAAACGATCCGTTACAGTATAATGAAACAGCCTTTAAAAAACTAAAAATAAGGGGAAAAAAACTTAAAAACTTTTAAAAATGACTATTGAAAAGTTCTCGCTTAATAGTTGTTAAAGATTGTTTAACAAAAAAATGATTATTTAACAAACCCACGAAATAAACGTCCAAAATAAAGGTATTGTTTCATTAAGCACAGATCCTTCTATCAAAAAGTTGATACTTGAAAGCGACCCTGAAAGTAAACAGTTTTGGCAGAATTAAAATACCCATTCAATGTTGTTACTTACTCTGTCAGATTTTAAAACTCCTCCAAATTTTCTTCTCACAGTTATAGAGACATCCCCGCCCAGTTGTATTTCGATGAGCCAATGGTAATGGTAGTAGAACACTCCCGCTGGATCTCAATGCACTTTGGGTTTGGCGGCAGAAACCCGCGTATTTCCCTTTAC
The DNA here is from genome assembly GCF_902713425.1 of Acipenser ruthenus. Lineage (NCBI taxonomy): Eukaryota > Metazoa > Chordata > Actinopteri > Acipenseriformes > Acipenseridae > Acipenser > Acipenser ruthenus. The sequence goes on along the minus strand of NC_081210.1, from coordinate 18,914,181 downwards.
ACACGTAGACACTTGCAAAGTGCTTAAACCTGATTCACTATAATATAATTCAATGCAAATGCAAATAATACATGAGCATGTTATTTTGATCGCTTTTACAAATGTTCACTTTTCTGTGGAGAGGTTGAAACAGAAGGCTTTAAGCCCCAGGAGGAATTTTGACATGTTCTGTTTACATGCCCCCACCCTCTCTCTCTCTCTCTCTCTCTCTCTCTCTCTCTCTCTCTCTCTCTCTCTCTCTCTCTCTCTCTCTCTCTCTCTCTCTCTCTCTCTCTCTCTCTCTCTCTCTCTCTCTCTCTCTCTCTCTCCTCTCTCTCTCTCTCTCTCTCTCTCTCTCTCTCTCTCTCTCTCAGACCCCTGCCTGCACCTCAAAAAAAGTAACTAGGCTTCAAATATGTTGGTAATGTTTCTGTAAATCTTACAAAGCACTGCATAACTGAATCACGTTTTTTATTGATCTAGCTAGTCTGTATTCAATACACTGCTTTACTTTACCAGAGTTGTTATATATTGTTATTGATGCAGCTTCATGATAGATTTGAGCTTTTGAAGTACGGGAGCTGGGTTAACTAAGTTTTCATATTTGTCCCTCCCGTTGGACAAGGGATGTTGTATTAACATTACATTAACAGGACATTTGACTGCCATAATCCTTTGGTACAACCTTGGGGATGATAGTCTTAATAATTTGACACCCTGAATCTTCATGGCACTGTGGTACATTTTCACTGGGTGGGGGTCCTTAGTCTGGATGCCTAATATCACAGGGAGCCTTTAGCCAAAAAAGTATGACAGGACCAACTAGTCAGAACCTTTTTTTGTTTATTTGTTTAAAATTATAATAAATAGTGCTCTTGTGTATGGCACCATATATCTGCATATAGTTCATCTGTTAAATGTGTACTACAGTAATGGGTAGAACACACAAATGTACACAAGCCTTAGACACTGTCTCCTTACACCAGCCTTGATTCTTGCTGGGCAAGGCAATTGCTTAAGAGGTTCCCCCAGGGAGCTGCTTCTGCCAAAGGCAACTGCAGACTAGCTGCCATGAAGGATATGTAATCATGTCCTGTTGTTTAAGCTTGTGTGTGTGTGTGTGTGTATTTCTTTCTACAGGAGCACCGTTTCACTTAGGAAAATGACTGAAAGGTTTTGTTTTTAGGTCAGGGTGATACAGCTTGCATGATACCTGCAGAAATCCACGTTTAGGTTATTGTGCTTATTGACGCCTATCAGAAACCAGTCACTTACATTGAAAACCAATCAGTGGTTGTATTAAAGGACAAGTGCCATTCCTTAAAAACACATGACTTCTTGGATGCAGTATCAGTCTGAGATCCAGTTCTGAAATACCAGTCATGCCCCATTCGATTCTGATATATCTTTGCTTACAGCCATCTTACAACAAACTCACAAACAGCAAACTGCTTTTTCCATACTGTAAAACCTTTATCATCTTGTAAAATAGAGATTCTCCAGCTTATGGTATCAGAACCAAAGTCCCATGTACAAAACCATGCAAAACTGGTTCTACTTACATTGTTATAGATTTTTTACATAGTGTCTATATCTTATCACTACAAGCCTTGCTGCTGATATTCACTGCCAAGCCTCACTCATTCGCTGCAAAGCCCTGGGTTGTTTGTACATTACCAGTATATCAAAATGCTTTCCAGACAAGCAATTTACAAGGCTTATTTAATTGTTGCATTCCACAGGAACATAGTTTATATTAAAACTGCACACAAATGTACAAATATATATATATATATATATATATATATATATATATATATATATATATATATATATATATATATATATATATATATAAATAAAGCTTGCAGGCATTTTTAACATTGTGATCAGAGAGAGAGTGATCTGCTTTCCACAACTTTAGCATTAAAATATAATGTGATATTACGCTGTACTGATATAACAAACTATGGGTAATTACTTTATATGAATTATCATGTTATGCACGAATGTAAGAATTGGCTTTCTGTGGTGGTGTACTTTTTTCTTTCAAGTAGCATATATCTATAATCGTTTTTGCGATATATTTTAATATAAAATTTATACACTTTTGCAGTTTTGTTACAGGATACATTAGTTTATCTCTAATGTAATCACAGTTTTACATATAGACTGCCCCTGTTTTCATTTACGTCGCTAATTCTGGGCGCTTTGCTTTTCAGATAATGTCCCAAATTCTGGGCCGCTTTGGTTTTTAGATAACGTCCCAAATTCTGGGCCGCCTTGGTTTTTAGATAACGTCCCATATTCTGGGCCGCTTTGCATTTTCGAATTCATCCCAGTTTTGGGGACTCAGCTGACAGCGAGTTTCTAAGTCATCCATGCACAGTTTACCATAAACTGGATCGTGAATTCATTTGAGAGTAACCCTTAATACATGAATCAAAGTTAATGTATTTTTTACTCTCCCCAGAAATCTTTTTTTTTTTAATGAAAAAACAGAAATAAAATGTAAATGTTAAAAAAAAACGTATTTCTTATTACATGAAGAAACTACATTGCACTGAAATAGATACATGAAAATTAATTAAAGCAGTCGTTTTCCTTTATTAAAGGCTAATATTAAAACACATTTTTGGGAAGCAACATGGTAATCCGAAAAAAGGACATCTCATTTTCTTATGTCCCGTCCATCAATATATTGTAGTGTTTATTATTATTATTATTTCTATCCAGGGTGACTTACAATTGTTACAAGATATCACATTATACACATATCACATTATTATTTTACATACAATTACCCATTTATACAGTTGGGTTTTTACTGGAGCAATCTAGGTAAAGTACCTTGCTCAAGGGTACAGCAGCAGTGTCCCCAACCTGGGATTGAACCCACGATCCTCCGATCAAGAGTCCAGAGCCCTAACCACTACTCCACACTGCTGCCCAACCTGTTTCAGGTTCTTTTTGGACAGAAATGAGACTGCAACTGTGAGTAGATGAAGGCCGTTTATTTTGACAATAATTAAATAATCACAAAATAAAATCATAAAGTGAGGGAAAGGAGACTGGGAGTCGAAAGTGAAAATAAATGATTGTAGTAATTTTTACCCTACCCTTCCCAGTCTTTTCCCCGCCCCTCTTTTGCGCAAAACCTGCACTCCAATTCCCCTCCACACACGTATACCACCATGCAACCCCGGCACGCACACACCACCATGCAACCCCTGCACGCACACACCACCATGCAACCCCTGCATGCACACACCACCATGCAACCCCTGCACGCACACACCACCATGCAACCCCTACATGCACACACCACCATGCAACCTCTACATGCACACACCAATATGCAACCCCTGCATGCACACCACCATGCAACCCCTACACGCACACACTACCATGCAACCCCTACACGCACACACCACCATGCAACCCCTGCACGCACACACCACCATGCAACCCCTGCACGCACACACCACCATGCAACCCCTGCACGCACACACCACCATGCAACCCCTGCATGCACACACCACCATGCAACCCCTGCATGCACACACCACAATGCAACCCCTACATGCACACACCAATGTGCAACCCCTGCACGCAGACACCACCATGCAAGCCCTGCACGCACACACCACCATGCAACCCCTGCACGCATACACCCACTGTAGCAATTCTTTGCAAAATATATTTTCGGGTATTCAGCCCCATTCATGTCTATGATAGTGTTAAAAAACACATTTTCAGTCATATCTCTCCAACCAGAGCACCTACAACCACCGTTCGAATGGTTCTAGACCAGCCTGAATGTAACATGCCCAGTTTTGTAGCAATTCTTTGCAAAAAATATTTTCAGGGCGTTCAGGATGTTCAGCCTCACTCATGTCTATGGCAGGGTTGAAAAACACATTTCAGGCATATCTCTCGAACCCGAGCACGTAGAATCACCATTCAAAGTGATATAGACTCAGGGGAGCACCCCAAACCACCCCCTAAAACTGTGTGGTGGTTCACCCAAAAACTCATGTCATGACGAAAAAATTCACTTTGCCAAGCCGTCCTGGCATCTGAACCATGAAAATGGTAACTCCTTGTGCGGGGGCCCATGGGGCCCCGCCGCAAAAAATAAAATCAAGTTCCTAACCCCCACAGAACCTGAGATACATCCTGTCAAAAATGTCCAAAAACTACCCTTTTCGGGGTCATATCTCCATGACCCCGGGGCCTAGAAACCGGGTTGAACTTCCTAGGGTCATGTCTGGGGGCTCTCTTTCACAGGGAGCCACCCGTTTTTAAATGCTATATTTTCAACAAATTTACACATTTTCAGCATGATGGCATATCAAGGTTGCATTTCCAATAGCTTTTGAGCTCCAGGTTGGTAAAAAAAAGTCTAAACTGGTGTCCTTTCTAGCTGGGGACACGTCGCTTGGAGGGATCGACAGAGGCCCCGAGGTGGACCTCCGTACCGATTTTCAAGTCTCAGGACCGCCGGAACCTGAGATATAGCACCCTGAAAAATGTCTATTGGAAATCCCATTATAAAACCCCTTTGGGGCAACGCCCACCATCTGGCGGTGGGGTGGCGTATGAACCCGTGGCCGATGTCTTTCTTTAGCTAAGACTCTTGTGCACGCAAAGAGTGCCCTTCTGAGTTCTTTGGCCCAGGGGTCGTGGAGATACGGGTACGATAAGAGACCACCCCCTTCCCTATGGCAAATCCCATTATAAAAACACCATTGGGGTAAGGCTTGGCCAATGGCGGTCGTGGGTCTTACGAACTCGAAGGAACCCATTTTCTTTAGCTAAGATTGTTGTGCATCTAAAAAGAGTACAGAAGCACCAATTTAAGTCCATTCCAAGTGTTTTGTGATCACAGTATCAGCCTGAGTGTATCGGAGCATAGTTTTGCACCAAAAGCGAGGGGAGGCGAAAAAAAGCACTATATACCCTATTCTTTAAGATATCACTTTGCACTGCAAATTTGAGGAACGCAACCACTTAGCAACTTGCAAATTGGTACTGCAATTTAAAGGCCTGTAGTGTCAGACTGGTAGTGCCTAACTGATTCAAGTGTTTTTGGAATGATTCTTGCAAAGACTGATTTATAAGAAAAAAGAGAGATTGACAAACAGCATTTTGCTTTATATGCAGAAACGGGCAACTACAAGAGGGTGTCAAACAAGCTGTGAATGTCCCAGGAGGCTACAGAGTACCTCTGAGTATGAATCCAGATGCTCGCAGTACCTGTTCTTAGATGTCCGAAACCACTGTATCGCTGTATAACTGTATACCCTATAAATATCACTTTTTATTGTGTATTTGAGGAACACAACCAATTACAAACTTCATTTGAATTGCTGTGCTATCAGAATATCAGTGTATAACTTTGCTAGGTATTGCAGTGTATGCTGGGTATCAAAAGGCCTTCAAACTTTTACAAAAGGCCGTCAAAGTTACAAAAAAATAGGTGTGCTCCTAACCCAATACTTGTCTTTTTAATTCTGTGCATCCAAATACTTGTAGTTAAAAGTTTTAAGAATTAAGCTTACTGTTTGTTGTTCTGTCCTAAACCAGCAGTTTGTCACCCAGATTTATTAAATAAACAGGGGGGGGGGGGTCATCAGATCATTCTCCATTTTATTGTAACTGAGGTACCGTTCAGTTGAGCGAAAATTGTAAAGGGGTACTCGAGCTGAAACCTCCAGATAGAAGGGGTACAGTTTCAAAAAAAGGTTGAAAACCCCTGACCTACAGTATAAATGATCAGGAATAGATAAGGGAAATGCTGACTAATACAATACAATAGGATTTATTTGAAGTTGTTGAAGGGCACTGGTCTCTTAAACCCAGAAGTTCTGATAAACCCCTATGCCTCACTATATATTGATGGACATTATATAAGCAAATGAGATTACCTTTTTTTTTTTTTTTTTGGTATACCATGTTCCTAAATGTTTTCTGAGGAGAGTAAAAAGATCAAAGAACTTTGATTCATGTACTCTTAAATGAATTAATGGTCCAGTTTATGGTAAACTGTGCATGCATGACTTAGAAACTCGGCTGTCAGCTAAGCAGAATATCTCAAAAACTGGCCTGAATTTGAAAATGCAGAATTCGGAACGTTATCTGAAAACCGGAGTAGCCCAGAAATTGGGATGTTATCAGAGCGGTCCAGAATTTGGGACGTTATCTAAAAACCAAAGCGGCCCAGAATTTGGGACGTTATCTAAAAACCAAAGCGGCCCAGAATTTGGGACGTTATCTAAAAACCAAAGCGGCCCAGAATTTGGGATGTTATCTGCAAACCAAATCGGCCCAGAATTTGGGACATTATCTGAAAAGTAAAGCGGCCCAGAATTTGCGACGTAAATGAAAACAGGGGCAGTCTATATGTAAAACTGTGATTACATTAGAGATAAACTAATGTATCCTGTAACAAAACTGCAATAGCGTATATGTTTTATATTAAAATATATCGCAAAAACGATTATAGATATATGCTACTTGAAAGAAAAAAGTACACCACCACAGAAAGCCAATTCTTACATTCGTGCATAACATGATAATTTATATAAAGTAATTCCTCATAGTTTGTAATATCAGTACAGTGTAATACCACATTATATTTTAATGGTAAGGTTGTGGAAAGCAGATCACTCTCTCTATCTGATCACAATGTTAAAAATGCCTGCATGCTTTTCCACTCGTGTGACGACGTATTTATGTGACAGACATGGACCAATCAAAACGCGAGACTGTTATGCGGTTCCATCCCAAAAACCGGGCCTGTGTCATACCTCATTTTTTGTGTATCCTCCAATATCCCAGAATGCTTTGTGATATGTTTGGTGAAATACTCAGAGCAGGTGCAGGAAGGACTTGCTGCTATAGTGTACATATAACGTGTTCTGCCTTGCACCGATTTACCACATTGACAATACAAGGGATAAAATAAAACAGGCTACTTTTATACTGTTTCTACCTGAAAAATCTTTTTCTGGAATAGATATGGTAATTAATCTACACAGAAACACAACAGAAAAGCACACCATAAAATAAGTACAAAATAAATAAAAGAAACAGGGATATGTGTTCTAATCCAAGGCTATTATTGTAGCATGGCCAGGTCCTGTTGGAAAGTATGGGCATGATTTCAGAGAATACTATGGAGATTAAAATGGCATCATCATTAGTAGTAGTGCCTGTTACATAATAAATTTGAGGGATATTTTAGCCCCTATTGTGCATTGTTTGACATTTTTTTATACCATTTTGTATAACATCATCCCTTTTTTTAGGATATCTTGAAATAAAACTCCCTCTCTACAGCAGTTACTGCATAGTGTAATATTTCTTAATACTTGTCATTTAAGGTTTAACTTTAGTGTTATATTACAGTACATGACTGAGTGATACATGCAGAGGGTACAAAGCTTTCAGTATTTTCAGCTTCTTTGTTTATGGTGAGTTGGTTATATTGTATCTGTTATTTTTTAAGGCTTAATTTGTATTAAAAAATTCTCGTGTACCGATATCTATACATTTTAGAAGTATTTATTCATTGGCACTCAAATTGGCTCCATTTGTTACGTTTACACCTGGCTGCACATATGAGTACCTGCACTTTTCTCTTGAGAATTTCAGCCCTGCTCCTAAGACAGCATTTATTCAAACACCCAATGTAAAGCAACATATAGTCCTTTTCTGCAGTGCAGCGTTACATTCAAAAGCAGAAGGTGGTATCAGGTGAATTGCCAGTTACGTAAAGTACTGGTATATCGCTATTTATTTTACTGCTGGTTGTTAAATGTTTCTTCAATTCAGAGATCTAGTTGAAACCAGTATGGGTTTATTACCTTTAATTTTGCATTATGTTTGTGTTTATATTGGCTTCAATCTGCAGCCCAAAATGTCTGCCTCTTGCCAAATAAACTTGAAATGAATCTCTCTTGCTGTGTCTCTCCCCAGAGGCCTCCTTCAGAAACCATGTTGGAATTAATCACACTAAATAGGGCATAGTGTTTTCTAAAAGAGCCAGGAAAGGCAGTTTTAAATATGACATCTGCCAGAATGTTGCTTAGGTGCAGTATATATTATTTAATGGTGTGCTGGAAGACTGCTTAAAATTCCCATGGCACTAATAATTTACTCCAATTCAATAAAGTGGTTTATCACTACGTACTTATCTTGTACTTAAGGCACTTTTGAATTGCTTTTGTATAATTAATATTAGAGCATTTCAAGAGTGGAAAGCAGTACAGAAAATGTTTAATAATGTAATACTTTCACCAGTTCCATGTTTTAATTACTGTTGGGTTTTTCAAGAGGAACGAGCACTGACAGGCATGAGTTATGGGATGTTGGCATTCTCCTGAAGACATATACACCACTGTACTTTCCATAATCAATGTTGCATTGAGAATGGGTCCAAAGTAAGTGTGCGTTGAAAAACATTTTTGTTTCAGTACAACACAAAAATATGTGGGACACAGGAAAAGCTTTTTATTGGCACTCTATTTTTTTCAACAAGCAGTTTTCTAATATATTAACAAATATCTAACCAATTAAAATCTGCATAAACTAAATGAATTACATAAAAAAACTGATCACATATACTAAATAATACTACAGTCACATCTTTAACAGTGCTGTAAGACAAATGTAACCCAATTTCAATAATATAATTGACTTAGAATCTGTAATTTGCTGTTTTAGTGGACCTTATTATTGCATAAATAGCTGAAAGATAAAAGCTGATAAAGACTTTTAAACTAGTCCCTCTTAAAATAGCCATATTTTCCCCCAAAAGCAGCACAACATGATCATCTCACTTGATGTGCTCACCCTGTATATTAGGGTATAAGAAGAGTTAAGCAGTGGGGAGTAAAACAGCATACAGGGGGTTACTCTTCTGGAGGACCTGGCTAGGATTCTTCAATACAGTTTCTTTCTGGAAATCAATGGGTGATTACATTAAATCAGGAATTATTTAAAGCACACCTCCTGGGCTCTACAATGGACCCTCTGTTAAAAATACCAGGATGTTACTTGACCAAACCACTAAGCATTGCTGCTACAGCGGGTCATCCTGGACCTACCCTCACACAGACTTACAAGGCTAAATCGTCTTTTTTATTGGGGTCCAGAAGTAGTCACCATGAATAAACTCCATTATAAACTCTGCTCATCGCTCATTTAGCCCATTTGGGTTAAGGCACAAACCTTTTACCTCTGGAGCACTGGCTTCAAATCCAGCTTAATTCACAAGCGGAAAAAGTTTGATGATTCACCTTAGCCCTCAGTCCACAAAGCACAGTTCAGTATAATTGGCAATTAAAGCTTTGCTGCTCCCAAACCCGCTTAAGAGTGAGGCCCCTTGTCCAGGGCAGAATGAGGCAAGCTCATAGGCCAGGGTTCCATTGGCACTGCTGTTGCTGGCAGTCCAACAGCCTTTCTGCACAGCAGTTCACTTGCGTGTTAAATGACTATGCCGCTTGGTGCATGTACAGTAACGAGTACAACTGGAATGCATTAACTGTACTTCTGACTTGAAGGAGTTGCTGTTTGTGTGCTTGTGTATGCTATACTGTGATGGTATTACATATAACATCTTCCACTTAATTAGGCTTTTATTTCAATATAAAACAGTGTTTCAGTAGATCATCCAACATTTAGAAACTGAATCTAATTTTAAATTGAGAAAATAGAGAAACCCACCTGTGAAAACTGAAAGAAGTAATCGTTTATCTAGCTGATGTAGATAGCTGAATACTGGCACCAACAAGCCATAGGGAACGCAATGATGCAAATTAAACAATGCCCATAGGGGTGCTGATAAAGCTCTGTGCTTACAAGAAGCAAGAAGTAATATAATTACTTAATGAAAGTATCAATTCTTTGTATATATATATATATATATATATATATATATATATATATATATATATATATATATAATTTAGTGTGTCTAATTATAATTTTCACCCTGATTTTCTCCCAATTTGGAATGCCCAATCGCTTTTCTCCTCACCACAGCAATTCCCCACATGGCTCAGGAGACCCATGACCAAACCAGCTTCCTTTGTCACCCAGGAACTCGGGAGTGGATGTCAGCAAGCTAGCGACCTCTGGAGGACAAAGACCAGCCCTGCAGGTGTCTGCCCTGAGCACACTTGGCGCCTGGCCAGCAGGGTTTGCTGTAGAGTGATGAGGAGAAACAGTCCCTGCCAGTTTTATCCTTTTTGCCAATGCAACGCTCCCTTTGGAGTCCCCAGCAAAGACCAGTCTGCTTGTGAACCTACCAATTCTGTTGTAAACATACATCAGATTTTTTAAGTAAGTTTGTCCATTTTTTTAAAATATGTAATAAAACAAGTATATTAAAATATAAACTAACGACAACAAATTGTGTGCAGATTCCTGTAGAGTCTTAACCAACCTTGACTGAGTTATATCTCTACCAGCTTGAGAAGGGGCTATTACAGAGGCTATCAAATCTCGCTTACAAAATTAACTACATTTAACACGGCTAAATGACTAACAGCACTTTGAACACAGCCAAAAAAGTCCTAAACTTTGTCCCCTTCCTTTTGCATTCCACCACTAAGTCATTAACAACATTAAACAGTTATTTTAAGAAAAAAATATATATACCTGCTAAACATAAAAATGTAAAAGATTTAATGTACTTGCCAGACCTGGCTCCTGGTATGTCCCCCTTTCCCACAGCAACAAGGTTTTAAAGTGATGTAGGAAAAACATGAAAGGTAGTGATTACATGAAAGCCCTTTTCAAATGAAAGCCCTGTGTCAGCACCAGATGTTGGGTTTGGCTGAAGCAAAGACTGCTCTAAAAGACTTAGCTCTTGGGCAATTTCCCCTACTAAACAGAGCCTTCCAGAAACTCATTAAGTCCTGTTTGCATTTATTGTGTGCATTGTGTAAGCTTTTACTCATAATCTATCTAAGGTTTCATAGGTAGTTTGTAAGTTCTCCTGAGTGTTCTAGTAAATAATGTTTTAACAGTTTGTTTTATCAGCAAAAATAAAATTACATGCAAGTGAAATTAGTCAGTTTCCAAATGTTTCAATTAAATATGTTTTGAATTAGAATACACCAGCTAACATGTTTATCCAAGAAATGGTCATAGATTAGGTCATTGTTTTCTTGCTAGTTGGTGGCAATTTTGTGACAGATTTCATTACCTCTCAGCAAGTTTACCACATCTTAAAGAAAACATACAACTTGGGTGACGATATTTATAATTGTTCCTGTTGACCAATTTACTCCAACACAGATTACGAAAGGGTGGTGAGGTTGAACTCTTTTTCAGTTACTGTAATGATGTAACTGTAATTACTGTACAAAGGCAAATCACTGTGCGACACAAAGCAAGACAGTTTCACCCTACCATATCTTTTTATGATGTTTGCCATCATTCTGAATGGCTCTGAGTCACGTTGCTCTAATATTGAGGTTTTAGTAACACTTTAGGAATCAATTATAATATAAGTGATTATATTCATCTTATTGTTTATGCTATGAACCGGTAGTTCATGAACAATTACACTTTTTTCACCATACAGGACATTTGTTTTATGTTTGTGATTATGCATTCTGGCATAACCAATTGCAATTGTATTCTGTTTTCTTTCAAAAGGTATTCTGGTTTTCCACGTTGATTAAATAGTTCGTTTTATTATTATTTTTTTTCCTAATAACACAAAAGCTTTGAATTTGTAAGAAAACTTTTTTTTTTGTGTTGGGAATAATGCTTCTTATTACATGATTCGTTTTTATAATCCCTTTTAAGGAATCCCTAAACATAGATTTTGATAACTGTTCTCTAATCCTCCATTTAACTGGCTGACATTTTGCTTACAGGCATATGTTGGTGTCTTGGGTGCCTGATTCTTGAGAAATCACGTGATAGTGTGTCAATCCTTTCTGCTGGCTCCACCTGTTTCTATACTATACCCTAACCTAAAGTCTCCCATTGCATCAGCTACCAAACTCCTGCTCGCTTTATATTACTAAGTCTTCTATTTTACCTCTTCTCACGTTTCTGTTATTCTGTTTCTGTATTCTGCGCTATGGAGTAAATGAAGGACCAGGCTACCCGAATGCAGACACAGACAGGATCAGCAGCTCAGGACTGGGATGCAACAGCAAGCTTCTGTTTGGTTTGGCAAGAGTTCTGTATTTACAATGCACCTGGGCATTGGGACCAGACATAGCCCAGATCATTACCCTGTTCGAGAGACTGTGTTTGAAATTTGGAAGGAGTCTCTGCCTTAGATATGTATATAAGCTTGTGTGTCTCTCTCAGTGTTGGCAGGTGACTGTGCTAAATTAGGTGTTAATTTGAGCTGAATCCTTTGATCGCGTCTGCTTTTTCTCCAATTGAGGAGTTGGTACTGCAGCCAAAAACTGTTTCTTACAGGCTGATATGAAACTTTGCTGTTCATAGAACTGTGTTTACATTTTCCTTGATATTTCCTTTTTTTTGTGAGTTACCCTCTAGGGTGGGACTGGAACATGTTATCCTTTTTGAAAAATCTCCAGTATTAATGTTTATAGTAATAATAGTAATGTACACCCAACTGTGCATAATAAGGCTATAATCAGGCTAATAAATCAGGATAGTGCTAGCTCGAGTGATTTATCATATAGAATTACAGTCAAGAAGAAGAAGAAGAAGAAGAAGAAGAAGAAGAAGAAGAAGAAGAAGAGGAAGAGAAGAAGAAGAAGCTGGCGTGTTAAATGCCTATCTGTGTAAAATAGGCAAACACTATGCAGCCTATGCTTAGATATCATGCTGCAAGTGCTGCTTAAGTGAGAGTGAGAGATAAACAGATACTGTGTGCTATTAGTACTGTGCACTCTGATCTGTTGGTGTCTGTTCTTTGCCATTATGACATGGAGTTGGATATAAGTCTGTAAGCAAAAAAGTTGCCTGAATTTTAACAATGCATCGACTGGCCAAAACACTGTAGAATGTCAGTAAAATTTGAAATCATCCTGCACTGTATCTGGTCAAGTGACATGTGATTAATTAGACGTCTATAAGTTATGTGTGCAGCTATTCAGCAACAAGGAAAAGCGGAAAGATCTCATTGGCTTTGCAAGGGACATGGTTTACAAAGGGCATGATGCCAGTGCAACAAGCCCAGCCCTCAATGCAGCGTTGACCAACGTGTCCGTCATGATTCTCCTGGGCGTTCTTGGAATGGCATGCAGACATGTGCAAGCCTGTAAACATGTGTAATGTAATTTGACATTCAGCAGACTACTGTGGCCCACCCCACAGCCTTCAACATGGGACAAGACTCAAACAATGTGCACTGCGGTGCATGTCCAAGTTTGAGGGACAAGTGACTGCAGGTCAGCATTTTCTGACTGTTTTTAAATAAAAATGTGGGTGTGCCTTTGTATCTTAGTTCTAGATATCTGGCATTCTGTGTGTTATTTTTTAGACTTTTCAAAAAAAAACTATTAACCCTGGCAAAAAAAAAACATGTCAGGGGCCAGCCATTCTATTTGTTGACACAGATTTTATAGCATTTGCAAAGTGATTTGGAGAATTCCCAAATGATCTACCGCAGGTATCTGGGCAGGTGGGGGTTTGTTTACAGATTGTTAACAACGCTGCCAGCTGCCAGTGTAACCGCAGCGGGGCTCTTAAAGGTCAGCGCTGTGACTGAAAGCACTTTGTATATAATTACTCATTCATAGCTGGTGTTTTTTTATTACAATATTTGACACTTGAGTGAATACATAAATGTTAGCTTTATCACATTTCTCAAATCATTGCTTTATATCAAATTTAGCGTTAATAAGGTTTGTATACAATTAACCAAATCCTGTTTGTGACAAACACATGTTATTGCCCATACAAACTGCCTCCAGTTTTTCATGTCCAATGATTATGATCGATTTTACATCAGCTCCTTTTCTCTTATATATTCTTCCACTGTTTAACCTGTACATCTCATTTCTTCATAAACCAAGGCTGTTTATGGTTCAGTTTGCTTACATTCTCCAAATGTAGCTTCAGCAGAAGGGACCCACACTTGAAACCTGTTTGCCATTAAGCCACTGTGATGAAAATGTTCTGGTTATGATTTGCAGCAATAAGAGGATATAATGACATTGTCAAGGACTTTGATACCATAAAAAAACCCAACAGGAATCAATTTAAGAAGCGATGGCCTGTTGTGTTATAATTATAACATTACTATTATTATTTATTTTCTATGAACTTGTTAAATATAGTTTTCAAACCATACAGGATATTACACCTTTAAATCATTCTTCAATATTCAGCCAAGTTACTATAGTGAGTCAAGTAATTAAATATCGTCCAGCCAGGTCTTTGCTGTTTCTATGTACTCCACAAGCGAATTTGAACACATTTTAGTTAATCTAATCCACATCCCCAGCTCTTCAAATAGTTTGCAGACATAGCAGCTGCTGGGAACATGAAGTGACAGTCGTTGCCTTGTTTATTCAGCAGCTAGGGAAACATCTTCAGCTTTTTTCCAGTTGTGTTGCCATGCAGCTTGATGAAGCTAGTATTCATTTAAAATATATGTGACAACTCTATGGGCACAGCCTCCTGATTGAATAACAGACTGCTCCTATTCCACACACACAGGGTGTGCACATAGAAATGTAAACACCTGCCATATGTAGCACGTGGCTGATTGATTTTTGCATTCTCGGCATGTATTCTGCATCTCCCCATTTCATGTCAATTTCAAGTCTAAATGAGCAACACAGCAGAGTTGAGGGACTTTGATAGAGGGCTGGTGATAATAGGTACTTGGTTGACTGTAGAAATGACTGCTGTGTTTCAAGAGGAAGAAAGTATGTGGCATTCTGAGCTGCAGATATCCATCTCAACTTCCCTTAACGAACTGAGACAGTCATCATTGAGGAATGATCATCTATCACTCCAGAACATTAAAAAACAACTGGCAGACCCATCATTCTGTCTATAGCTAGCCTGTACTCTATTGACAGTGTTATGGCAGGTGTTTTCATTTATTTTTTGAGGCGGTCTTGCTCTGGGGGTGTGACATCATGACTTTGACTTTCACAATGTCAATAAAGGCTCATGGTATCAACATTCTTTATAACATTAAGATGTCAACATTCATTGGAATATATCGTCCGTAAGTATGATGTGAATATTAAATTAATTTCTAAACAGCTTAGAAAATCATTGTACAGCCTTCATTCTAAATGTTTGCAGTTGAGTTATTGGATTGTAGGAACAATTACTACCAGGTATCATACTATAATTTCCTGCTCTATAACCTGTTATGTTATTTAATAAACACTGGGTGAAGTAATCAAAGCAAATCATTGCTTTCACCATTCTTTTTAAACCCTTGCTTTAATCCAGCATTTGGCAGTTTGTAATATTCTTCAGAGGAATCTGCAGATGTTGATTTATCATCATGAGTCTTTGATTTAATACCTATTTTTAAACCATTGGATTAAAAAAACACATCTGACAGCAATATAGTATAAAGAAGTTTTGGGTGTGGATGGGCTGGCTGTTTTAATTCATAAGAATACTGCTATGCTTTAGAATAGCCTGATTTCCATTTAATCTGTGATTTCTGATAACAGAACCCAGTATATTCTTCAAGAAATATTTTCTATGTCTTCATATCCAAATCATTCAAGATGTTACTCTGTGATCATTTGACCATGCAAGATCCCACTGGTTTGGACAGCTGCTAAAATGTATGCATATAGAACATTATACATACATATTTATTTAGCAGATGCCTTTATCCAAGGCGACTTACAGAGACTGATCGTACCCTCAGGAATGCTTTCCTTTGATTTTTATTCAATTTATATAAACAAGATTAACATTTTGAGACTATGCTTTACCACAGTGTACCATGATTTACAATGTTTCTTAACATGCTTTACCATACTGCTGGGCTTGTATGTAGGAGCACCAAAACTGATATATAGTTATTTGGAATTCATTTTCCAAAAGCACACCTTCTCATTTCCAATACTGTAAGCCAGATAACATCAAGAGGGTTCTTTTCATCAACGCTGGTTCAGTAAGAATACCTTCCCATTCCAATGAGGCCACACCTTGGCATTCGTGTTTATTCAAAACGCCCGTCCTCCCTCGTCCTCTGAACCACACAAACTAAACACCCAGGCTTTCTATTACAGCTTGTTTTGCCACTTCTTTATGGAAAGGAAGCTTGTTTGTTGAATACCTGACGTTTGCTGCGGCGCAAGCAAAGCCATTTCACCTTGTTATTCCTTCAGTCTTTCAAAGAGATCCTGGCTGAGTAACATAGCTGGGATTTACTGACATGACTCAACTGTCATGAAGGTCTTTTTCATGTTATTTTTTACTTTCTGGGCATTCATGAAAACGTCCATGATGTGACAAGCTTCCTAATAGTAATAAAGTAGGATACTGATGTGTGGACATATCCAGTCTTATGGTCTAAACAGAGCCTTCTTAATTCCAAGTTTTGCAGTAATCAATGTATGAGTGAGTTATCATGTTGTATAAAGACTGCTGTGGGCCACACAACACATTACACCTGCAGTTTATCTTTGTCTTAGTCAGCTAATGGATGATAAACATATGAGCTGGCACTGCTGCCTGAATTATAAATATTCCTTCTTGAGGTTAGTCAAACCTGTGTTAGATTTCTGCCTTAGAGCCCAGAAAGAACAAGCAACAACATGTCAAAATAGCTCCCCCAGTGCAGGGGCGACGTTGTCTATTCTTAGACCCAATAGTGTTATTCTAGTGCAGGTTTACTAAAGAAGTAATGTTTTGGAATTTGGTTTAAATGATTGCTTTGGTATTGGCTTCTAAAAGTAGTATCTCAACTGCTCTCCTCTACTTAACCATTTACAGAATTGACATTTGCTTTGCATTACTTCAAGATTCAACCTTCCATGCTTCCCACTTATATATGGTTTACATTTATTCTTAAGAATTTCCTTCCATAGTTTTAATGTACCATGCTCATCAAACCTAAGACACACCTACTCATCAACTTCAGTAAACTGAAAACCGGCACTTTCATCCGCTCAGCCCAAACACATGAAACTAGGTTGAATTCCAGGACTGTCCACTGAAATAAAGAACTGTATACAGAGGGATAACAAACCCCAGATGTTTTCTCCAGTCTGGCTTAGCACTGTTACAATAAATAACTATTACAGGGGAACATGGAAACAATGCAACTTGATATATAATACATCTCCTTACATCAAGTATCTTCTGCCAAGTCTTTCCTGGCAACACTAAGACTGTCTTCAAAATAATACTTCTGAAAAATGTCAATTACTCCCCTCATTTACAGTCCTAACAGATTTATGTAACCTAATGTTCTGTTTTTTTTTTCTTTTTTTCTCATTATCTCATTTTGTCATTAAACCTGTGAGATTTATAGACCATAAAAAGGCCCTTTATTAGTCTGTAAAATATAAAATGCTTGTATGTATGCCCATTTGGTCAAGCTTTTTATTAACATGGGAAGAATGTCCTGGAATTACAGGGAGGAAAAATATGTGTGTAGTAAAGTTACACAGTAATATACCTATTAATAAGGAGGACTAGATGAAGGTTTGGATTGAGGCAATGTTTAGGGTAATACAATGAAGAAGTATGAAATGACTTGGTAATACCAGTGGTGACTACTGGTAATTGTAACCTGGTTAATACAAAGCATTACCGTCCTATCATCTGGATGTTATTTAAATGTGTTTGAATGCACTTGTACTAATGGAAGGCTGGGTTCAAATGTAGGTCATAAATGAAAATATTTTTATGGCCTCAGTCTCAGCCTTATGTGGACAGCAGCCCACAGGACAAAAACAAAACACACGCCATTTAGAACCCATTGCAGGCAGTTCTACAAAGAGAGGCCAAGGATTTGGGCCTAAGAATGTGGTTGTTCCACTTGAGACATGCTTACAGGACAATTGGAGGCAGTGTTATGCCGACTATTTGTCAAAATACAAAGGACTTCCATATCGGCTAACCCAGACCTTTTCACAATCACCAATATTCACCTAAAGATGTTATTCCAGAGAGCCAAAGTGTACAATATGATTTATGTTCTAAATATTGAGAACAATTTGTAAAAATTAGCATAATGCTACAAAATCATAACTACTTCCTTCGCCATGAGCAAGGAAACAAATTAGCCAAGAAGTTTTGAATTTTCCATGTGTATTGTGTTTATAAAAGGGCTGTCTCAAACTCAATTCACAGCACAAGGGCTGGGAAATCTATTGGCAAAAAGACTTTTATTGTGCCAAGTCTCAGTGATACTGTTAAGGAAATCTGGAGACAATAAAGAGATAGAAAGATGTGAGATGGGGAGGCGAGAAAGACACAGAAAATCTACAGTCCAGCTGGAATAAATTAATAACAGGGTTATCGGTTCTGCATATCTATCAGCTCTCAGCCTGCAGCATAATTACTAACAGATGGCCTGGTGAAAGCTGCTTCTCTTCAAGAATGTTTAGAAGTCTTTTGTTCTTAAAGCTAGCCCTTCCAGTGAAAAAGGAAAGAGGAAGCAGGCCGCACAATGGCTCGATACAGCCATTTACAAGATTGTTGACTTTCGAAATGGAAAGGTCCTGAGTTGAGGACTGGAATCAGTGTTCAGATTGTGCTATAGTCTATATCCTTAAGGGAATGAGTCTCAGTTTGTCCATTGGCACCAAATTGGGTTTGTTTGTTTTCAAGTCTGGCTGGCACTTCAAACGTACCTCCTTGAAAAGTGATCTTGTTCATTTACAGCTAGAGAGGTAACAAACTTCTTGTAGTGGTGCCTGGCTTATTTTTACTGGCAGTTATCCAGCAAGGCTTTCATCAATTTTAAGTACTGAATTGGGAAGCTGAGGTATGCTTTTAAAAATTACAAGAAGGTAACCTTTAATGACTAATTCTTCATCAGAACTGAAGCACCACTGATAATAAATTGTAGCATGAAGCTGAACTCTGATACATTACTTTTTTGTATTAGTGGGGAACTGTGAGCTGGCAATTCCAAGGACAACACTGTAAGGCAGTGCTATGGGTCAATAGCTACAGTATTGGACTGCCACTGCCTGCAAAGCAGGACAACAGTGCAGTATTCTCACCACCAGAAGTCAAAACTTCCCAGGAGTGGGTTCTTCAGTAATGGCTAAATAACATTACCAACTGACCCTTCAAACCTGTGCATTCATGTGCAACATGGCCTATAAGTGACATGGCCACATGTATAGCCCCAGAGCTTGAGTAGGATATAAAGCTGCATCGCCAGGTACAATCACACTCACATATCTTTCCTGAACAATGCAGACTTCACGTTGAACGAATGCTCTCCTACCGTCCAATGGTGGTCTTGTACTCTATTGTCAGTGTTATGACAGGTGTCTTTATCCAGTCCTTTTATACCATGAGAAATCTACAGGGTGAGAGAAAGAACTCCTATTTACTGTAGGAAGTGATAAGGAGCTAATATTCTCTTTTAAGGCAGTCAGTAAGCCGCAGGAGACATCAAAAGAGGTGAAAGAAAAACTTTCAGAGGACAGCTTGCATAATACAAATTCCAGTGGAATTAAGGATTCCACTTTGTTTCTCCATTTTATTGTAAAGCAGTGTTCCCTTTATTGCCAGTTTGTTTATTTTAAAGAGCACTTAAAGCAGATGTCAAGTTACAGTACATGTGTTAAAGTTTATTACCACAGTCGTTAATATATATATATATATATATATATATATATATATATATATATATATATATGAGTGTGTGTTTACTTGGATATTACTGCCTACTGGACAAAGACCACGTTTCGTTTTCTATCAGCAGTGGTGGCCGTCTATTTCGACATTTACTTATCAGACCTCCTGCAAGCAGTGGTTTTCTTAATTAAAGCAATCCAAGCTGCCCCGCAGATACTGGCAGTCAAGACACGGAGAGATTATACTGAAATGATTACTGCGTCAGCGTTTTGCAGGGGGGGAAACATATCAGACGCAAGTTGTATTTGTTCGAAGTGGATTGATTAGCATTAAATAACTCCCACCGTGGTCAGCAGAAGTAAACAAAGTTGAAACTGTGATAGAAAATAAAACTGCATTTCCCAGAGTGCATATTGAAGGGAAGCCGGAAAAGCTTCCGTTATACGGAAGAGATAAATGAATTAGATTTTAAGGGCAGGGGAGAACGATACAGTAGAAACAACTTTAATTAAATAATTAGGATTAGTTGTAACCGTACGTGATGTCTGTTAAAGATAGGGACCCTTCTGGAAACGAATTATTGCGTTTGATTTATCAGCATCTTAATGAAAATGGGTACCAGAAAGCAGCTAAAGAACTCAAACTGCACGTTGGGCAGGTAATATTATGTATTGATTGATATTCGATTATTAATAAACTGTTGCTGCATTGTGCACATATTTCGTTTTATAAAAAAAAGTGAATATTCTAGAAAATTCTGCACGGAAAATGAAGTTGAACAACTAGTAACAATGCTTGCCTTTATAAACAAAAAAAGAAATGTTTTTAAAAAGGGACAGGTGAAACGGTCCATGAACTATGATGAACCCAATATAACACGCAGTTTCTGTGTCCATGTGGATCAGCCGCTATTTTGTAACCCACATCCCTGCACACCTGTAAGTAGGTTTCTGTTTGAAATGACTGACTTCTTGCGGTTTTAATTTGTTACAGAAGGCTGTACCTACGCAGGAGGCTTCCCTGCAAGACATCTACTCTTACTGGGCAAAGTAAGGCAACTAAAGCAAGGCACAGTTGATGCAGATTTTTTTAACGCCACTAAGAAGATAACGGGTGGGTGGGGGTGTTCAAACCGCTGAAACAACCCCCCTAGCAACACCGCACTGGATCACAGTGACGTTTTTGTGAATCAGCTTAGCAGCAGAATAGCTTCAGCGCTTTAAAACGTCAATAAAGATCAACGTTAATCTAGTCTATTATCAACAGAATACATTTGCAAATGCAAAGATAAATATATGAACTTGATAGCTGTTAAGGTATTGCTGTGTGTAGGGGTTGTAGGCCAAATTATTAACACCTAACATAAAGCACGCACAGTGTGCAATGTACCTAACATGACTTATTTGTTATGCAAATTGTGTTGTTCATTGTGTAATATATAAAAGTTGCATCTCCCTGTTGCATGTCGGTGTCAGTCATATCTAACAGACTTGACAGCTGATGGTGGATGCTGTGTTAGCAGGTGTTTCTTATCCCTGTTTCGTGGTGTTTCAATATAAACTGTGTGTTTTTTTTACATTCTAGAGCCCCGGAACATTTGAGGAAGAGAAAGTTAAACCAGGTTAATAGTGTTTCTCCGCGCAAGAAGCCTCGCCTATCCGATCCTGCCAGCAGCAGTGAGTGCTCTGACCAGGAGGATGCAAGCAAAACTCAGGCAAAGGGTAACTCACAGACTGCTTCCTGATCTTTACTGTTACCATGAAGACTGAAGCAGCCTGAATTCTGTCTGAAAATCACAAAGCGCAATGCCCCATACAGCTTTACAAGATCTATATTGCAGGTTGTTACCTTCTGATATTGAAAATATGACAGCGTTTTGGTGTGTTCTATAAAATATTATAAGAGTAACAAAAATTATGGAGCAAACAGGCAATTTCATATTTGTTTTGCCTTGCGTGCAATATACATTAGGGAGTGTTCAGTTTTCTCACCTCTTTTAAAGTGCTGCATCCTGGTACCTGTGCTGTGGGATCCATGGTCTATGCAACAAGACCACTGGAGTGATGCTGAGCTGTGATTAAGTCTACACCTTTAGCAAATGGCACATTTCTAGTTGGAACCCTACAGCAAATTAGTGATACCCAAATTGTCTACTACTCATACAAATTGTATATACACCATGTTGCAGGCCTTTAAGGGTCATAGGGTCCTGCCGGAAATGTTTTCCCAATATAGAAATCTTGGAAGTCGGTGTAAAAGGTTTTTCACCTGCATATTTTAAATGTACATATAATATACATTTTCAATTTGTTTTCCACTGTGACATGTTTTTGTTAGAGTGTTTTCAGTTGCTGCTGTATTGTTTGATCAAAACTGATGGCACAGGAATATATTTTGAGCTGTTTTTCATTGCTCTGTCAGACAGTAAAGCAGTAGGGAAGTCTCCAGGCCCTGCTGTCTTGGAAAAGATACTTCAGAGCAGCAGCGATGAAGACTCGGACTCAGACTCTTCAGAGGAAGAACCAGGGAAAAAAGCTGCCCCGGTAATAACATAATTACACGTGTTTGTAATTGCATTTCGAGAATAATTCACACTGGGAAATGGCTGCAGTGGTTTCATATTTGTATGATGTTGCCCCATCGTTGCAGACGCCTGATCTGGAATGTCAGAATTACTAAATGTGGTGGGAATGCTTTGACTATTGTTTTATATTTTCCACTGTGAGCATTGTCAGTGACATTTTTACAATGTTCTGGTATTAACTGTTGAATACAATCAGTTTGGTTAGTGGTTTTGAAATCTACAGCGCGTAAGAACGGTAAAGAAATTGTAACCTGTTAAATGTTAATACCTACTTTTTTATCAGTACATTTTCAAAAAAAAAAAAATAATAATAAAAGATTTATGTTTATTTTATTTTTGTTCATTCCATTTAATTTCACAAATTGGAAAGACCATAACGATCCAGTATGTTGCCTTTTTCGCGTTGTCATTCACTATGTGGTTCAAATTGAACATGCATTTTTTATTTCATTTTTCAAGATAATGCTGTGCAGCATTTAAAAGTAAACTCATCATGTAAGGGTTACCATAGCAACTGTGTGGCAAACCTGTGAGTATTATTATTTGTTTATTTAGCAGACGCCTTTATCCAAGGCGACTTACAGAGACTAGGGTGTGTGAACTATGCATCAGCTGCAGAGTCACTTACAATTACGTCTCACCCGAAAGACAGAGCACAAGGAGGTTAAGTGACTTGCTCAGGGTCACACAATGAGTCAGTGACTGAGGTAGGATTTGAACCGGGGACCTCCTGGTTACAAGCCCTTTTCTTTAACCACTTAACAAGAGAAGATATTTTAAGTCCAGACATGTTGGCATAGTGTTTCACGGGTAGTTTTGAATTACTTCAGCATTTGACCAGCGTTCTGTTGTACAATAGTCTGGCTGATTTGTGTAACTAAGTTATCTTAAGTAATACTTAGTGCCTTCATTGTATTTATAATCCAATAAATGATAATATTAAATAATCTTGTTCTGATAGCTAGATTTTTTGCTACCTCCCAAAATCTGTCGATGTCTTCCTGATCTTGAAGGAACCTGTTTAAAACCAAGAAGAATATTCCTGTTTTTTGTACTCCATTATATTGTCATTTGAAGCCATATTCACTTGGTTTATGTTGTAGAAATCCTTCATCAAGTCAAAGGCAAATCAAGTGTCTGGACTAACTGGGAAGCAAGTTGATGCAAAGGCTGCCCCGGGAAAAGTTTCTTCTTTAGCCCCAGGGAGATCCACCAAGCCAGCTCCAAGCCAGGCCACGGCCACGCCAAAGACTGCTGCAGTGGGGAAGAAGAAGGGACAGGAGAGCTCCGAGAGCGACAGCAGTGAGTCTTCAGAGAGTGAGGAGGAGCAGCCACCTGCACAGGCGAGTAACAGTCTGTCTGCAAGGTTTCAGCCAGTCTGGTGTTCCTGACCTGTATGTATAACATAACAAAAGGGGGACCAGGGATTTTATATTGCTACTTATAATAAGAGAAAAGAAGATGGATTTCTGAAAGGTTGTTAGAGTTAATTCATCAGGTACTTGATTTGAAATCCCAGAGTGGAGTGCATCTTGAGGATGTTCTACTGACTCAATTGACCATGTTGCTCTCTAAAAAAATTAATTATCTGGCCAACTTCCATATGGTAAACATACTTTTTTTTCATGGTGATCCATAGTCATTGAAGTTTGTTTGCTATGCAGTTATTTGCTACAAGTCTGCCGATCAGTTGACTGCGAGTTAGGTTAGTGTTGCAACTTTGCAATCCACACTGTGATCTGTTTGGAAGTTGCTGTGCTTGGTCATCCAGGTTTCCACAGTATCCCAGTTCTTGTATCTCACTATATTAACTGCAAGCTTGGTTTCTGTTGCAGGCAGCAGTCATGGTGCCAATAGCAAATTCACTGGCAGGAACACCAGCGAAGCAAGTCAATAAAATACATATTTTGGGGAAGGCTTCTTCTCCAGCCCCAGGCAAATCCCCCAAGCCAGCTTCAAACCAGGTCAAAGCCAGCCCAAAGACAGTTGCAGCGGGGAAGAAGGAGAGTTCAGAGAGTGACAGCAGTGGCTCTTCAGAGAGTGAGGAGGAGGAGGAGAAGCCCTGTGCTGTCAAAACTCCCCTGAAGCCAGGTATACATTCTGTTTTATTATTTGTAGGCTTGGATCTAATTAAGCGATAGTGCCCGTCGATGATGGCTCTACCGTGTGATAGTTGACCGTGACAGGAGCCGAACTGTCTGCGTCTCTCTTTGTTGTTGTTGAAAGATGCTGTGTCTGATTGGCTGACTCGGCAGTTGCAGGTACAGGATTGGTTGCTTTGGTCGATGCAAAGTATTGATTGGCTGTTTTTTATTAATCAGTTCTGGCTTGTGATTGTTTGAGCTTATGGGGGCTAATGTTTAAGAACCAGTTGCCTCAGATTTCATGAAACTTTGAATGGACGTTTGACCTGCAAATGACAGTACAAACATAAATGACCTGAAAGCAGCTTTTTTTTACCTAGTAAGCTACTTATTACTGCTACTCGTAATAACTGTAATAACGCAGCCTAATAGACCTCACTGATTCCCCCTTTAGCTCTCAAGATTATTGCAGCGACTCCAGAATCTCATGTAAAACAAAGGGGATCTGCTGCTGCATCCAAACCTGCGGCTTTTGAGTCCGACAGCGACAGTGATGACTCCAGTGAGGAGGAGGAGGAAACCCCAAAGAAACCTCTTCAGGTACAAAGACTCTTTATATAAAGAGGTATGAGCATGGGAGTGCTTGGGTGGGTGTTAAAGCCTTTAAAACATATTCAATGATTAAGCAATTCATAAACCTTACCTGTGTCTCATTGCCATTCAATATGACCTGGAAACTCAAGTACAACTCCTTCTCACTAACTGGTATGCAAAAAAACATATGTTAACTGTGATATGGGGGTCTTGCATAAGAATTGTAATGCAGGTAAGATTTCATTGTCATGAACTCTATGTCCTTTAGGTTTGTGAAGGAGCACATGTATTTTGATTGTGCTATAGTGTGTTCAGGTAGTTGCTACGAGTCTTCAGTATAAACCAGGATATTGGGGTAGAGACTAGGGAACGGTCTTGCTTGCTTGAGTAAAAAAGCATGTCGGTCATTTGGGAATGCAACTGGTTGGTGAGTAAATGAGGTTTTGAAGTAGTGGAGAGTATTACATTATGTCAGCCAGGTGTTGATTCCTAAATGGTTGACTGTGGTTCGTAATGTATAATGTAAACTTCTTATTCACAGAAAGCATCTGTTGTAAAGGCAACCACCCCTGTTTCTAAAACTCCTTTGAAAACACTCGCCAAGGGCACTCCTGCAAAGCCAGGGGCAGCAAAGCCAACCCCAGGGAAGGTTTCAGCTCTGGCCCAGCCTGCAAAGACCACACCCAGCCAGGCCAAAGTAACCCCCAAGGCAGGGATTGGAAAGGAAGAGGATGAGAGCAGCGATTCATCAGAGAGCGAGGAGGAGGAGCGCACGCCAGTCACACCAGTAGTAAAGCTTCAGCAGAAACCTGGTACTGTACCAATACAGTCTGGAATTCCATTACAGTGATAGCCAGTTTATATTGCCCTTGCTATACAGAAATACATACACTTGTTTAGTATGAAATGTATATATCTGAAAAAAAATACACTACATCTAACAATAGCTTAAGTTTCTGCCGTACCACAGATGCGCGGTAAAAGACGTTTGACCCAATGAAGCTCTGTTTTCTTTTTCTCCAGAAGCTACCCCGAAGCAGTTAGCTGTGCCCACGGTTTCCAAGACAAAGGCTTGTGAGAGTGAGAGCACTGAGGATTCCAGCGACGAAGACCCAGCACAGGTATAGAAGACAGCCTATAGCAATGGCCCTGCTCTGGTGAATACTCCAACTAGGACAGTTGCTCTTTTGGTTTTCCCGTCATGTTAAAGTATGCATACACCATACTACAGTGGGGTACTGCCTGTAAACTGTCCAAAAGATGGTTGTACGTTGAGCCAATGTAACCCTTTATACTCTGGACCCCCTGGTGTAGTGGTCGTTCTATCCTGAGTATGAACATTGGTATATTATATTAAGTGGAATTACTGAGGGGGGAATAAATGATACTAAAATAAAATAAGTTCTACTTGTAATATTAAATGGGGGGGTCAGTGAGTGGAACTATTGTTTTTGCATGTTATATTTATGGTAAAGATTTTGTGGACTTTGTTTTTTATTGATTATAGTTCTAGTACTAATGAAATACGTGTTTAGACCCTTCAAGCACTGGTTGCCAAAGTACTGCAGCAGAATAAGTGTTCAGTGAACCCATCCCCCCTGAAACCCGGCACAGTGACGCCTGCATGGAGCAGGAACAAGACTCCCGTGAGGCCAGCGGAGACTCCAGCAGGGGAGTACAGCTCTGAGAGCGACAGCAGTGACACGGATCTGGAGAAGTGCAGAGAGCCGGCTCGCACGCCTACAGGTACACTGAAACATTGCAGCGTGGGGAAAACTGCTTCTCACCCCTCACTAAAAAAGGCTTGTTCTTAAATTTCCTTCTTTCAATAAATACAAAAGGCCTTATTCTGAAAAGTTAGACTGTGTTTTACAATGTTGTTTTTTTTTTATTCTTGGCTTTAAAAGGGTGAAAATTCTATTTGGATGTAAAGACCAGAATTAATGAGGCCCACTCTGACAGTGACATGAAAATGAAAACAGTGATTTTCTAATTTGGACCACACTGCTAACTGTTTGTTTCAGTGAAAACTCCTGCAAACACCAATCAGAAAAAGGAGAAGGTAACCCCTGCATGGAAGAGCCAACCACAGGAGGAGGACAGTGACTCAGGTAATTGGACAAAAGTGTTTAACATCGCCGGTCTACAAACCCTCCATAGGTTCTCTGACTTTAGATTATTATACTAATTATTCAGCGTAGGAATATACAAGTGTAACAGGGCGAGCAGCCCTGTACGTATTATTTATTTATAGAACGGGGTTTGCCCCTCCGCCCCTGTGTTGTTTTGTATTTGTTTATGATTTAGTTATTGTGTGTAAATGACAGCGAGCGCCGTATGTTTTGTTATTGTTTTGTTTAGTGATGGCGTAGCCGGTTGTTTTTCATACTGTTTGGTAGTGTGGATCGGAAGTCCCATCCACTATTATAAAAACCTCGTGCAGAAGGTGGCCATCTCCCGAATTAATTAAGTGATTAATTTGTTGCTAAATCGGGAGATGATCACCTGCATAAAAGCCTGCAGCTCTCTACCCTCGGGGTGGGTGTTAGAGAGGAGAGAGCAAGCAGCGAGCAAAGACGAAACAAAACAGAATAACTCCCAGGATCAGTGAAGGCTATTGCCCAGCCTGATCGTGTTATTTTGTGTTCGAGATTTGTTTTGTTTAAACCTTTTATTTTGCTCTGTGAGCAAGAGTTTTTTGTTTAAACCTTTTATTTATTTTTGTTATGTAAAAATAAAACGGCATGCCGCGTCTTTATTAATTTGAAATCTGCAGTATTGGTGTCAGTATTTTTAGTTCCTGCCTCTGCCTGATGTCACCGCCCAGCCAGTCTGCCACAACAAGGTATAGAGGCTTTAGTCATCTTTATTGGTGCAATAATTTAGAATTGGATTGAGAGGGAAATCGTCTGCGGAAGAATAAATGCTCATCTCCTACCTCCAAGTTTTTTTTTACTGCTAACATTGTCTTATTCCTATGATAATGAAATGCCTTGCATTGAAATGTAACCTCTCTTTGTAGTAATTGTGTCTTGTGCTTTACTGGGGTTTTTTATATTCTATTTGTGTACAGGGAAATGTATCTTATATTGAAAAGCTTGATAGTTGATATGTCTTGATTTTCTTTTTTTTTCATGTGTTGCAAAATTGTTTCTCGCAGACAGTGACTCTTCTGAGGAAGAAGCCGCGACAAAGCCAACTTTAACTGTAAACCCATTGGCACAGAAGACAAGCCAAAAGGGAGCAGAGAAAGGAGCACTGGCAGTGAAAGCTGAGAGGAAAACAAAAGCCAAGGCAGCACCTAGGAGTCCCAAACCTACTGGGGGCAGGACTAAAGAGACTGCCGTGGGGAAGACGATCCAGCAGCTGCTTTCCATTGCGGACAGCGAGTCACCAGAGCCCTCTGACAGCGATGCTGAGGATGAGGAAGCCACTACGGCCATCAAAATCACTGGAGGAAAGACACAAAAAACCACTGGAGGAAAGAAACAAAAAAACACTGGAGGAAAGAGAGCGTCAGGGATGACCGAATCGGAGCAGTCTTCATCTGAGGAGAGGAGAAAACGACCTGCTGGCACTGCTGCTGCAGGGACAAAGAAAGAAAAGAAGAAAGAGAAGAAGTCAAAGCTGGCTACAAAGCCAAGCCCTATTTCAGTAAAGGGAGAAAAGCGGGAGAAAAGTAAGTGTACAATCAGAACAGTCCGTCTTCCTATCGTCAAGAGACCATTACTCTTTACTACTGGGTGAAATTACTGGGGCACTTGCTGGTTTACACTATTTAGGGTTCGTCTTTTAACTTTGATTGGTTATTTTAAACAGTAATTAATCTAAAAACTGAAAACAACTGCTACACCCCTACTTGTGAACAGCCCTATTTTTCAGTTGTGGTGGTTATTATTTATTTATTTATTTTTTTTGGAAATTGTAGAAAAGAAGTCAATGAAAGACAAGAAGAAGAAAAAATTTAAGAATACCCCTTTCCGGCCTGCTCGTGGGTTCAGTTTGGGCACACCCCGCTCGGCTGGTAATAGCCCCGTACTAACACAGTCTCAGTCAGCAAAGGTAAGGAGCGAAGGATCCCTGCCTTGGCATAACTGTGTTGTGAGTTTTATGGCTCGTTAGATTTAAGATATTCAGGTAGTCTTGTAAAATCTATTGTCCGAGCCATAAATATATGTGGTATCCATTTCACTGTCCCCTTAGTGTAGTTTAAATTACTAGCAACTCCTTCAACATCTCACAATTGGAGTCCGCAGCTATAGAAGTCCCCCAGCGCACTGTCCTACTGGACAGTGTGTCCC
Organism: Acipenser ruthenus; assembly: GCF_902713425.1. Classification (NCBI taxonomy): domain Eukaryota; kingdom Metazoa; phylum Chordata; class Actinopteri; order Acipenseriformes; family Acipenseridae; genus Acipenser; species Acipenser ruthenus. The sequence goes on along the minus strand of NC_081210.1, from coordinate 18,884,881 downwards.
TTTCAGAGGAAATATTAAGCTGTGTGCTGTCCATCCCTCCAAATTTCCTGCCAGGCAACAGATACAAATAGTGTGTTTTTTTTATTTTTATATATAATACATATTTGGTGGGGATGAACAAGCCACACATATTGTGTCCAGCACCTGTTTGTTGACCATCCCTGTTGAGTTAATAAATAGGAAAAGTTGGCATGGGTTTGTATAAACAGTTTTGTATTGCGTACGACTTATGTAAGCAGAATAACTGTTTGTTTGTATTATAGAAAAAAAAGAAGAGTAAATTGACACTGTCCCAGTAAACCGCAGGTACGTATGGGAAGAACATTAAACTGTGGTTTCAGATGTGTCAGCTATTAATGGTTAATAGGAAAAGTCCCCTCTGCAGCAAAAGACAAAAAAAAAAACTATTTTACAATGAGAAGACTCCCTGTTTGTGACCTGTGTGTACACTTATTTGCATCCTCAATGTGTCATTTTATATGCAAGTCTGTGATTTATCAGTGTTTTGTAGGTGCTATTAAGCTCATGGAAGTACTCTAATTAGCTGGAAATGCAGATTTCAATATTAATGTAGTGGCTTTTTCTGTTTTGTTTTTTTTGTATTAAAGGTGGAAGTTTGCTTTACGTCAGATAAGATGGACTTCAGGTTTGGAAAAATTTAATCGCAATGGAGCTGAAGGGAAAAGAAGCCCCGTCCACAGATGCTCCTGTATATATATTTATATATTTTTTGTATAAAAAAAAAACAACAAAAAAAAAACTTGACAAGATTCTTTCTATTTGTTCTAACGTTTTCTGTTCCGGCTTGTGCTTTTTGTAGGTTTCTTACAAGCTTGTGAAGTAAATGACAATGTATATTTTAAACTCTTTGTTATATTTGTGTACAAGGAAATAAAGGTTTAGCTCCAGTTTAGCAGACATCATTTCTGTTGTTGTTTGTTTAAAATTGCTGCTGTTTGTTTGGTTGAATGTTAAATCTGCTAACAAGTACACTCTTGTCGGTTGCTTTTTTTCAGTAGGATCAGCTTTCGGGCTAAAGCAATAAAGCATGAACCATCTTTGGGCCCAAATTTCAAATTGCTTGGAAATAGTGTATGGTGTATATACAGTGCCTTGCAAAAGTATTCAGACCCCTGACCAATTCTCTCATATTACTGAATTACAAATGGTACATTGAAATTTCGTTCTGTTTGATATTTTATTTTAAAACACCGAAAACTACAAAGCAGTATGTAATTCAATGTGTTAACGTAACATTATTCAGCAGGTTTCATTCAACTTTATGAAGCAAAATTAGTTCATTTTATAGGGTGATGCAAAATGTTTGGCCACAGCTGTAGGTGTAAAAGACTGCCAGACAGGCGCCTCTGTATACCCCCAGATGCTGAAACAATAACTAAAGAATGTCCGAAGTTTCTACACAATTAGATTAACAGCTCTCTAGGTAGCTGCAAAACTCTAGAATGTGCCGTGCATACAGATATACATAGGCATCTATAATAGAACAGTTCCATAGTTTGAAACACTCCAGAGTACAAGGTTATGTGTATATATATATATATATATATATATATATATATATACACACAGTGCCTTGCAAAAGTATTCAGACCCCTGACCAATTCTCTCATATTACTGAATTACAAATGGTACATTGAAATTTCGTTCTGTTTGATATTTTATTTTAAAACACTGAAACTCAAAATCAATTATTGTAAGGTGACATTGGTTTTATGTTGGGAAATATTTTTAAGAAAAATAAAAAAACTGAAATATCTTGCTTGCATAAGTATTCAACTCCCACACATTAATATTTGGTAGAGCCACCTTTCGCTGCAATAATAGCTTTAAGTCTTTTGGGGTAAGTATGTACCAGCTTTGCACACAGTGTCAGAGTGATTTTGGCCCATTCTTCTTGGCAGATTTGCTCCAGGTTGTTCAGGTTGGTTGGATGACGCTTGTGGACCGCAATTTTCAAATAGTGCCACAGATTCTCAATAGGATTTAGATCAAGTCTTTGACTGGGCCACTGTAGGACTTTCACCTTTTTGTTCTTGAGCCACTCCAAATGTTGCTTTGGCCTTGTGCTTGGGATCATTGTCCTACTGAAAGGTAAATTTCCTCCCAAGCTTCAGTTTTTTGGCAGACTGAAGCAGGTTCTCTTGCAGTATTTCCCTGTATTTTGCTCCATCCATTCTTCCTTCAATTTTAACAAGATGCCCAGTCCCTGCTGATGAGAAGCATCCCCACAGCATGATGCTGCCACCACCATACTTCACTGTAGGGATGGTGTGTCTTGAGGCATAGGCAGTGTTAGGTTTGCGCCACACATAGCGCTTTGAGTTTTGGCCAAAAAGCTCTATCTTGGTCTCATCTGACCACAAAACCTTTTCCCTCATCGCAGCTGGGTCACTTTTTGAGTAACGGCTTCTTTCCTGCCACCCTCCCATACGGGCCAGTGTTATGCAGAGCTCTTGATATGGCTGACTGATGCACCATTACTCCACTCCCAGCCACTGAACTCTGTAGCTCCTTCAAAGTGATTGTTGGCCTCTCTGTGGCTTCTCTCACAAGTCTCCTTCTTGTTTGAGCACTGAGTTTTGAGGGACGGCCTTTTCTTGGCAGTGCCTGGGTGGTGTGATGCAGCTTCCACTTCCTGATTATTGATCCAGCTGTGCTCACTGGGATATCCAAACACTTGGATATTATTTTGTACCCTTTCCCTAATCTATGCATTTGTATTACTTTATCTCTAACTTCTGTAGAATGCTCTTTGGTCTTCAGATTCACAGCCTGACCAATGATCCTTCAACAGTGGGGTTTTTATCCAGAAAATGTGACAGCAACTTTAATGGTTCACAGGTGGAGGCCAATGGTAAGGTAATTGTGTCCTCGTTAGGGCAATTTCTTTCATCGGTGTAAACTGGGAGCTTCCACAGCACAGGGGTTGAATACTTACGCAAGCAAGATATTTCAGTTTTTTATTTTTCTTAAAAATATTTCCCAACATAAAACCAATGTCACCGTACAATAATTGATTTTGAGTTTCAGTGTTTTAAAATAAAATATCAAACCGAACGAAATTTCAATGTACCATTTGTAATTCAGTAATATGAGAGAATTGGTCAGGGGTCTGAATACTTTTGCAAGGCACTGTGTATATATATATATATATATATATATATATATATATATATATATATATATATATACAGATGTGCTCAAATTTGTTGGTACCCTTACAGCTCATTGAAATAATGCTTCATTCCTCCTGAAAAGTGATGAAATTAAAAGCTATTTTATCATGTATACTTGCATGCCTTTGGTATGTCATAGAATAAAGCAAAGAAGCTGTGAAAAGAGATGAATTATTGCTTATTCTACAAAGATATTCTAAAATGGCCTGGACACATTTGTTGGTACTCCTTAGAAAAGATAATAAATAATTGGATTAAAGTGATATTTCAAACTAATTAGTTTCTTTAATTAGTATCACACATGTCTCCAATCTTGTAATCAGTCATTCAGCCTATTTAAATGGAGAAAAGTAGTCACTGTGCTGTTTGGTATCATTGTGTGCACCACACTGAACATGGACCAGAGAAAGCAAAGGAAAGAGTTGTCTGAGGAGATCAGAAAGAAAATAATCGACAAGCATGGTAAAGGTAAAGGCTACAAGACCATCTCCAAGCAGCTTGATGTGAATATTATTAAGAAGCTTAAGGTCCATGGAACTGTAGCCAACCTCCCTGGGCGCGGCCACAAGAGGAAAATCGACCCCAGAGTGAACAGAAGGATAGTGCGAATGGTAGAAAAAGAACTAAGGATAAATGCCAAAGAGATACAAGCTGAACTCCAAGGTGAAGGTACGTCAGTTTCTGATCGCACCATCCGTCGCTTTTTTAGTGAAAGTGGGCTCCATGGAAGAAGACCCAGGAGGATTCCACTTTTGACAGAAAAACATAAAAAAGCCAGACTGGAATTTGCTAAAATGCATATTGACAAGCCACAATCCTTCTGGGAGAATGTCCTTTGGACAGATGAGTTAAAACTGGAGCTTTTTGGCAAGTCACATCAGCTCTATGTTCACAGACGAAAAAATGAAGCTTTCAAAGAAAAGAACACCATACCTACAGTGAAACATGGAGGAGGCTTGGTTATGTTTTGGGGCTGCTTTGCTGCGCCTGGCACAGGGTGCCTTGAATCTGTGCAGGGCACAATGAAATCTCAAGACTATCAAGGCATTCTGGAGCGAAACGTACTGCCCAGTGTCAGAAAGCTCTGTCTCAGTCTCAGGTCATGGGTCCTCCAACAGGATAATGACCCAAAACACACAGCTAAAAGCACCCAAGAATGGATAAGAACAAAACATTGGACTATTCTGAAGTGGCCTTCTATGAGTCCTGATCTGAATCCTATCGAACATCTATGGAAAGAGCTGAAACTTGCAGTCTGGAGAAGGCACCCATCAAACCTGAGACAGCTGGAGCAGTTTGCTCAGGAAGAGTGGGCCAAACTACCTGTTAACAGGTGCAGAAGTCTCACTGAGAGCTACAGAAAACGTTTGATTGTAGTGATAGCCTCTAAAGGTTGTGCAACAAAATATTAGGTTAGCGGTCCCATCATTTTTGTCCATGCCATTTTCATTTGTTTTATTATTTACAATATTATGTTGAATAAAAAATCAAAAGCAAAGTCTGATTTCTATTAAATATGGAATAAACAATGGTGGATGCCAATTACTTTTGTCAGTTTCAAGTTATTTCAGAGAAAATTGTGCATTCTTCATTTTTTGTGGAGGGGTACCAACAAATTTGAGCACGTCTGTGTGTGTATATATATATATATATGTTATGTGTATATATATATATATATATATATATATATACACATAACCTTGTACTCTGGAGTGTTTCAAACTATGGAACTGTTCTATTATAGATGCCTATGTATATCTGTATGCACGGCACATTCTAGAGTTTTGCAGCTACCTAGAGAGCTGTTAATCTAATTGTGTAGAAACTTCGGACATTCTTTAGTTATTGTATCAGCATCTGGGGGTATACAGAGGCGCCTGTCTGGCAGTCTTTTACACCTACAGCTGTGGCCAAACATTTTGCATCACCCTATAAAATGAACTAATTTTGCTTCATAAAGTTGAATGAAACCTGCTGAATAATGTTACGTTAACACATTGAATTACATACTGCTTTGTAGTTTTCCATATACTTGCCGAAAAACTGACACATTGAAATCTAACATGATACTGTACAACTATTATGGCTTCCTGTACACTTTTCTGAGGATAAGATCTCCTTTTATTAAAATACAGTGAAGATTGGGTCTGTATGACATTTGATTTGTTAGAAATGTTATGCTCTTACCGGTACATTATTTTTTTCACTGTTATTGCCAATTACACACCAACTACACAACTGAGATGTAACATCGTATTTAAAGTGATTTCCTGGGGTGTAGTAGGGTGTTTTAAAGTTACACAGTCATATATAAAATCACAGTTTTAGACACATGACTCCATCATTATTAGATTGACTTGCTGTTTACTGTGATAATGTATTTTAGCAAATATAATTTCAACTGACTCTGAATTGAATTATGTAGACATAGATCATTTGTATAGTACAGTATGTCAAAATTACTAAGATATCTGTAAAATATGAAAACATAAAATAATCATTTAACTAAAAGTGTATTGTTTTGTTCATTTTGATAAATATTTAAAATACTTTATAAACGACATCTGAAATATATATTGTAGATCTGACGTTATATTGCCTCAACATTTTTTCCTGGGTTTGGTACTATTTTAAAAGTTTAGTGACCCATACTAGTTTAAACAATCGTTAAGATTTTTATTTATTTATTTATTTAATTAATTAATTTTATTAATTAAATAATTAATTATGTATGTATGTATGTATGTATGTATGTATGTATTTATCTCCAACGTGACTGTACTTCGTGACGTTCCATTGTTTCACCACTAGGTGGCCCTCTCGCCTTTCAGTCACTGCCGTTAGACTGTTTTTCATTAGCTCATCAACCTGCGACCCGTGGATTGACAGGGGTTTTTTTTGTTTGTTGTTTTATTAGTCGTTTCTTTCACTCAAAATGTGGTTTATTAATATTTGAATGAATTTATATTAATGAGATTTATTGTTAGTGACCTGTGTGAGTACACTCGTTTGTATCTTTTTAATGTGTTGTTCTCTGTGTCAATCACTCAGTCATAGCGTTTTCCAAGTGTAAATTAAATTAGCAGCGCTATCGTATTTGCACTAGTGATGCTGCTGTTGTAAGATATAATTCACTGGTTTTTACTTGTCAGGCTGTGTATGAAAAACCTACTACAATGACCATTTGACCCGAACATACTCGAAACAAAGACGTGTACTGTAGGTAACTGGTGGCAACATACTGCCAACATGGCTACAGTTTGCAATGTGTTAAAAGCACGTTTCAATGGTTCGCAAAATATAAAAATCAAGAAAAAAAAAACACATAAAAAAGATTCTGATTTAGGTTTCATGCTGTTTCCCTGGAAGTTAATAACGTGTATCGATAAATATAAAACTAAAATAGTACCATGGTAGAAGAACATGAAATTACAGAAAACCAAACTATTTGCATACAGTTGGGAAAAGGTAGAGGAGCGATTTTGTTTTTCTTACTTTGACCCAATTCAAACTCAATCTTGCGTTCTCTACTCAGTATAGATAACGACTGTATATGGGTTCGTATACAGACAGATACAAAAATTGCATGCAAAACGTTATGGGGGGAACTGTGTACATTCGCTGTGGCAGGATAAATGAAAATAAAGTATGGTAATGTGTATATGCTAGTAAAAGGATTTAAAGTCGTAGTTATTAGTATGCCTTTAAAGCAATATATATGGTTTCGAATATTTTTTTTGTGCAGGGAGATGTGGAGGTTAAAAGCTGTGCGGCACAAGGTGCATCCTCAATGTGGCAACCTGGAGGAGTTTCAATTCAAGAGGAGGGAGTATGAGAAAGGTGAGCGCAAACCTCAGGAGCTATTCAACTTGCCTGGTTATCAGAGTCGTGAAACAATGAGCCAGGGAGCACTATATTGTTTTAGCTTTGTTTCTTTTGAAACACGTCAAATAGATTTTAGTCTGATTCAGTGATACCAATGCTATTCAGTTCACTTTTAATAATGCTACGTTTCTCTCCAGCGCTAAGGAAGGCTAGGAAGGACCAGCTGCTGGTCAGTAAACGATTGCTACAGGAGGAGGGTGACCATGAAGGAATGGAGATTGCAGCTGAAGTGCTGTCAAAGAAAGAGGTTGGTCACTGAATTACCGAGAGTACATACACCCAATAGAAAAGCCAGGTATGAATTGTGAAACTTGATAAATGCAGAATTTAAAAAGTTAGATGAGCTTTCAACAGTGATTTCTGATCTCTCCAAGGCGCATAAAAATGTAATACTTGGGGTATCATGTTTGCTGTGAGTTTTGGAATGGGTTAACTTTATGATTTGGATCCATAGGTTGTGCAGCTGTTCCGAGGGATCCAGCAGAGCGGTGAGGAAAGGGTTAATGCTCTGCGTGATTTCAGGAGGGCACTGCGACATAAAGAGACACAGCACATCTTTGTCAAGTGAGTGAAGCCATCTCAGGCGTTACTAATGTGGGGTGCAATGGTGACTGCCAAATCTGGCACCACTTTCTGCCATAAAGGCTGAGTGGAGCTTCCTCTGTTTCTTTACATCTGTCCTAGGGAAACCAGCATGTGCAGTCCCTTTAGATGGATGTTATTTTGTGATACTCTGTTTTGTTCCTCTTGTAATTTGCAGGTTGGAGAACAGTATGCATCTGCTGGTGGGTTTGTTCAGTGGCTCGAATGCGGTTTGGCAGCTGGAAGCTGCACATTGTCTGCATGAACTCTCACACTCAGACGAGCCCAGCATCGCCCTAGCTTGCCTTCCAGCCACCCCATACTTACTGACCTACCTCTCAGGGCAGAGTGCAAAGTTCACGGTGAGCATGCTGTCCCTTGATTAACATACTAAGAAATATACTTTGACTGATTCGGCTATGTTGATTTTGTACAATTTGTTTATTAACTCAACTCGGGCCAGTATATAACTTTTGTATTAGACACTGCACTTTCATGAGATTCTATACAATAGAGAAGCATAATCCTGATAAATACAATAGTACAGAAATATCTGAAGAAGTGAATTGGGCTTTGATTTTTTAGTGCTGGAATCTTGGGCACTGATTTGTATTAAAATAATCAAGTCAATCGAATCAATGAACCCACATGGCTGTTTGTATTGTGCCTGTTTCTTTAGGAGCTGTGTCTGTACACTCTGGGGAACCTGACTGCAGAGAGTGAAGCTGTTCGGAAGCAGCTATTGGCACAGGGCATCGTCCCAGCACTGGCCTCCTGTATACAGGTAATACACCTCAGTATTTATTCAACTTTGATATATGATTTACAGACTGCTCTAGAGCACTATAGATATTGAGTCTCTTATTCACTCTGTATTTCTAGTCACCTCATGCAGCAGTGGTGGAAGCTGTGGGCTACACACTCTCCCAGCTTTTACAGGCTAAAGAAGCACCTGAGAAAATTATACCGTAAGCAGATGATAGTTTGATTATTTGACTTTACACGGAGCAGTACCACTACTTCACAGTCCAAGAGTAAGTAGCATACAACTCCTGTTGTGATTGTGAGTAATATTTACCTCCCACCTGAGTGCTGTTTTTCTGCTGTCAGGTGATGAAAGAAATTGGCTCGGGAGGTACAAGAATGTTTTATTTGATCAATTATTTGAACTGCATAGACCTTATAGTTTTTGTTTCAACCAGAGACATTCATACCAGTACCAGTATTTACTTAGCAGTCCCATGCATTTAATGGCACACTAATGCTTTATGAATATCCGCACACAAAATGCATTACTCTCGTTTTCAAAGATGTATGAATGTAACATTTAACAAAAACAAAGCGCTGCTATCCGTGACAGTATATTACAGTATTTATGCTCAACTAGGTACAGTTTCATTTTCAATATCACCACCACTGGTCCTAACTAGACCCTCTCTGATTCTCAGGTCAGTCTTAGAGTCTGGTGTAACGTCCCATCTGCTGAGGTTGCTGCAGTCTGATTCAGAGTTTGGGATTGGGGCAGCGATTGAGTGTGCCTGGTGTCTGCACTACATTATCTCAAGGTAACACATTTATCCTTCAAAACCCTGGTGTTTGTGAAATCAAACTCTTGTGTTTTTAATCACAGGGAATGTGACTGTTTGTTTATTGCCTTTTGCACAGCAATGCAAACACAAACCTTCTGATGGTTCAAGGTGCTGTTTCAAAGTGCACATCCCTGCTAGTAGCACTAGGTGGAGCTGTAGCGTCAGGCACCGCAACAGAGGGAATGGATCTGGTAAGCCTTTTATTGCTGCATATAAAATGAACATGACATTAACTTTTGCTAATTAACTTCTCCATTAGCCAGACCACGATGGAGTATAAAAAGGTCACTTACTAGCATTTCAACTTTCTTGAAGGTCCGTTAACATTTGAATGAAGCCTGTTTATCCTGCCACCACACTGCAGGTTCATTCCTTCTGTCTTTTGTGTAGGAAAGGGAGTTTCAGGGTGGGTTCTTCTGTTGCACAGGCAGGGAATCCACTGAGTTTTGACAGGTTAAACGGACTTCACCAAAGTGAAAATATAGTCTGGAATACTGAACTATGTTCAAAAGAGTAAATTACTTGTAAAACATTTGTAATGCTTATAAAAGGTAAGAGGTGAGAGATATGGTGCCCCTTAAAGCCTTGCATGACTTTATGTTCCATGAAAGACAGCCCATTCTGGTGGCATTTAGCTTTGTTTCACCTTGACGTTGCCAGCTTCTTAGCTAGTTTCCTCCATTTCAATAAACAAAACCCGGCAGGTGATTTCTCCTGTGCTCCGTTGTCTTGGAAACCTGCTGGCCAATCATGGGATGGAGAGCTGCAGAGAGCAGATGAGGGACAGCAGAGTGCTGGTGGCGCTGTGTGCTTTCATCCAAGGCTTTTTACAGCAACGTCCATCTGTGGCACGGGAAAGCCTGTGGGTCATCAACAACCTCACAGGTAAGAACAAGCGGCTGTTGTGATCGGACCCGTCAGTGCCCCTTCAGCACTGTGTGGTCAGGTCCCATGTGTCTGGATTGTCAGTCAGTAAAAGCGAGAGTTTGTACTGCAATCAGGATTGACTCTGACCATGCCTATGTCACCCTGCTTGGCTAACTAGCTCACAAAAACCTCTACTGTATTAAGTGATATTTTGCTTCTTTTTTTTCTAGCTGACGATCCTGTATTCTGCTCAGCTGTGTTCTACCTGAACCTGGTACCTGTGTTCATGCAGCTTCTCCCTTTCTCCAAGGGGATAAATATCATGGTACGAGGGAATTTGGGATATTTTGTTGCTGTAAATTCCGTAGGCGAGTTTTCAGTGTGCCTGTAATCTCATGCCATGTTGGTTTAGGTCCTCAGATTGCTGTGTAACATTGCAGAGAAAGGGCCTGTGTACTGCCAGCAGCTGCAGCAACAAGAGATCTTCTCTGCACTCCATGCAACCCTCAGAATGGCCGAGCCCGAGGTAGTCCGTCTCAGTTTGGAACTGCTCCACATTATTGTGGCAAGCATCCCGCAGGTAAGGATCATTACCTTGTTCTCATAACCTACATCAGTGATACTCACTGGTGGCTGTTTTAGTCTATGATCAAAACGTCTTGAGACCATGTAATTGCCTTTCAGTCCCACATTTAAAACTTGATGCTCTCTCAAGTTTATTTGAGCACTTAAGAACATAATATATAAATTAATAAACTGGTGGGAATTAAGTCCTGATATACACAGCCTTAAAATGAGTGATAGCCATGGTTTTAAAATCCATTTTCTGACATTATAGCCTAATACAAAACAAACTTAAATTTAATGGGCCCTTCGTGTAGGCATCACAGGTTTTACAAAAAAGAATGTCCATGCAGGTGTAAAGTACTGCAGCTTTATAAACATTTTAGCCCCCTCTCCTTGCATTTACCCTTATTTTCAGCAGTAGGGACGTATGGGCTTGTATGTGAATCCAAGCTGTGCTTTCACAGAATACAGCACGTACAGTACCACTATAAGCCCATGTGCACGGTTATACGTTCAGTAAAGATTCAAAAACATTCACCGGAACTGCAATCTTATTAATACTCTGAGGCATAGAATGCTTCTTAAGTTGGATTTCACAGCAATGTATTTTGACACTGTGGCTTCACTCAAGGAATTGTCCTTCCCTTTATATTCAGGTGGCTGATGAGTTTACTGAGAAGGGAATCTCAGCCCTGGAGGCCATTCAGTACAACAGTGATGAGGAGATTCGACTGCGAGCCAATTACATATTAGACCGCTACCTTCATAAGCACATCCAGGTAGGGCTCCAACACAAGACATCCCATTTAAAACAGGTTTATTCTGATAGCATTGATTAGATAGCAAGTCAGTAATTTGAATAATATCAGATGTCATTAATCATATTCATGAAGCATTTGCTCCAGTTCTGATTTTATAAATAAATGTCAAAGTGTTTTAATAACTGGGTTTATTTAAGAACTCCTACACTGATGTTATTTTTCATAGACCGTGGCAAAAATAATGCTGCAAACTTAGCACTGGGGTGAAATTTGTGGTATCTAATTCTGCATGTTTCATGTATAATTGTGTCTTTCAATATTTGCTTTTCAGGTTAATACTCCTGCAGTATAAATACAGCACACCGAGGAGGTCTGCTCCAAGGAGAATGTTTACAGTTCACCTCAGGAATCACATTGAGTTGGTTGTGGAACCCAATTAATCGTATTACAACATGACATTTCCTATTTATAGATTTCAACCCTAGGGTGGATAGAGCTTTCTAATTTAAAGCAACAGCAAACTGATATTTTTGCCATTACTGTGTTAAAATCCCTTAGTTTACCTTTGCACTGTAAGTAAGCTACAGAAATGATGTGATAATGAAAATTGGGATTTTATGAATGCTCCAATATGGAGTATTTTCTTGTAAAAAAAAAAAAAAAAATTCCATGCTTACAGGGAAAGGGAACGGTTGAATTAATGCAAGAGCACAGAATAAGCCTTATTTGGACCCCTAGTCCTCTCACATGCAGCTGGAGATTGACTGTCATATTTTACTCAAATATTTTAAACATTTTAATCCTCTTATAAACATCATACTGTATTTCATAGTATTTATATGCCAACATTATTTTTTTTTCTATTTTGAGATGTGTATTCTGTCCATGTTTTTTTTTTTTGTACAAGATGGCAAAGAGTATTGCATACAGTAGGTGTTCAGGCTTCTTATATTAAAAATGTCTGTTTTGTCCTCTCATGAAGTCAACTAAAAATCAATTGTGCATAATTACTGCATTCCTGTCATTTGTTGCCTCTATATTTTTATTATTATTATTAAAAAAAATAAGAAATACTGAGAAACTAAGTTTAGATTAGCACTGTTGAGCATTTAATAGTTATGGATATTTAAAATAAAATAATCAGCATATACAATTGGACTTAATTTTATTAACATGCACTGGGATTTCAAATGCATTACATTGACACAAACTATGTTCCAGTAAAGTCTATATAATAGGAGCCCACATCTACAACCACTTTGTGATGGATCTTCATGGTTTGACATTGACTGCTGCTTCCAAAGCCTTGAGAACTTGGTCTGCATTCATGTTGTCCAGGGGTACGCTCCTCTCTTTACCAAAATCTACAAAACAGAACAATTAACATAATACTAAACTTAGTCGCTTGGAGGCAGGAGGTGTGGACTGCTTTCCAATGATGCTGCTTTGGGACAGTTATGCTCTTGCAAGACCCCCACCCCCATAGTCCTAACCTACTTTAGATGTCTTGCTCTACTGTGAACAAGCAATGCCCCCAGTGTCGATGTCCCTTAATAGAAAGGCAGCTCACTCCCTCCTTACATTCTGTATGCTAGATTTACTGTATATCAAACCAACCATAAACAATGGTGAGACTACACATGGCTGGATTGTCTATGAATCATGCAGATGATGATGCAGTCAGTGTTCCTGTTTCATGACGGATTTCAGTCCTAAACTACATGTTTGCTTAAGCAATAACAAATGAGAAGGTGCACGGCTGCAGAAGCACAAGGCATAGCCACCCGAGAGGGTTGTCTCATTGTTACAAAGTGTTTTTATTTTTTTTTCAACTTACCATATCTGGCCCATAGTTTAGCTTTGACTCCAGAACATTCTCTGATTAAGAATGGAAACTCAGGGTTAGCCTTCTTCAAAGTCACATAATGCTGTTCAATGAAATTCCTGTTAAAACAAAAAGGCAAACAGTTACAAGGTATGCACTCCAAGACCTTTAAAAAATAGGTGCTTCATATTTACTAAAATTTATGCAAGTGCAACATTTACACCTGTTTGTCTCAGAGAAAAATAAAGGGTTAATGTTACTAAATAACAAATCTCTGCACAGGCCCTAGAATGAAGGTTTTGCAGTATCCCTCAGACTCTCTTGCTTCGTGAATCTGCCCCATTGTTTTGTGATTGCACACGGTGCAGGATGCCTGGGGTGATCTGGTAGCTCACAATTCCTTAAATCCATTTATATTTATATTTTTGTAAGGAGGTGCAATAATGATGCAAACTGGACAATTGTCCAAAAAGTACTTCAACACAAGTCCATTCCTGAATGTTGGGTGGGAACATATTTTACTCAATTGTTTGATTTAAAATGTTCTTTTTTTGTACCTTAATGTATTATGTTACAGAGAATGGTAATTGGGAAAGCAGTTTAAATTATGCACATCCACCAAAATGCTTCCATGTACTGTGCACAGTGCAACCACCAAGTGAAACTACAGTGTTTGTAGCATTGGCTTGTCGGTATCTGAGCGTGTAAGAAGCAGTTGATAATCATGTACTGAAACTATACTGCACTGTTTTAGCACTAACGATTCGCACACAATTGGAAGCATTAGGTTATTTTATTTATACGTTAACAACTCATCTCAAAATATATTTTTTACATCTAAAATAGACTTGTTTCATCCCATAATACACCTTAACATTACCCGGCCACATATGTTATTAATTGATAGTTACCTGACCCCCTGACTAGCTTCGGATGTCTGACACAGATGTAAGCGTATTTCTCTCAGGTTTTTCCTCAGATTTGACCCCACATTTCTCACTACAGAAGCTGCCATGATGGTCACCTTTAGTTAGGATCGAGTTTGGATCCCGCCTACTAGTTGTCCAAGAGGCACGTCATAAACCAATGAAACTACGACGGATCTAATGTAACCAATAACCTACAAGTATCCTACCTTCAACTACCAATCAACGCATCGTTTGTTAGTCCCACTGACCAATGGTTTGCCAGTCTTTTTCAAGCCCTGATTAATCAATGTTTGTTAGCATCATATATGCGCGCAGGTTTGATTACTTTTCCTTTCACTTCCGCCAGTGGTGTACACAGTGGGAAGTGGGTTGTATTGTGCGTCGTCTTGCCGTGTAAAACCTTTTCAATGGTGTTTTTTCTTCTTAAAAACAGCATAAACTAGTTTTAATTAAAATAAGGAGATCTACACTGCCTGAAGATGCCTGAGAGAGACAGTAAGTGTTGTTTTTTTTTTTTACCTTCTAAAACAATAATTAACACCGAACCCGTATTTTGTCGTTGCCCAGTAAGCACGAAAGTACACGGCTGCGCTAAAGAGTTCAGTTTTGCAGTGGTAATGTGTCCAAAGTTCTGCATTGCTGACGTTTAGGAGATTACTTCCAATAGTGAACATCAGTAAAATAAATAAAGAAGGATACATTGTATTTAGTACCGTTTATATTTGGGGTTGTTATGTTGGAAATGCAGTACGATGAAATTAGATTTACATGAAAATACCGCTTTTATTCATGTTTTTAAAGCTGTATAGATATATTCAAGAGGTAATAAATAAAAAAAATAATAATAAAAATAACGTGCCGCTAGATGTATTATTATTGGATCCCCTGTACTGTACAATATACATAAGTCTAAAAATGGTAGTTTATTAAATGTAATCTATTGTAAAATGCAGATTATTATTATTATTATTACTATTATTATTATTAGTAGTATTATTATACAATTTCATCTCAGTTCCTTGTATATCTATTTGTTTTACAGTAGCTTGTGTAGTTTGACTTCTTGTTGATGCATCATACTGATTAAAGAAATTGCTGTGTAGGTTTAAAAATATACAGCATGTTCCAAATGTTCTACATATATAGATAGGCTCTGGACAAACTGTATTGTCAGAAGTCAGTGACTAATGCCAGTTCTTTTATTTCTCTGCACTCGTTACATATGCGTTTAATCAGTATCTAAAAAAACAGAATGCAACCTGGCACTTGACTGGTCCTGTTTACCCCTAGCAGCTTGTAATCCCTGCATATAAGGGTCAAACCCATTACTGATGAACTTCCTCTTCTTCCAGGTGAGCAGTATTCAAACCCTCTGGCTCCAGATAACCATGAGGTGGAGGACCATCTGTCAGCCCTCCAGTAAGTACCTCATCTCTTAAACGTTGCAATACTGTTACTGGAATTGTCTGTTAAAAGTAAAATCTTGCTAACCCATAGAAGGCGATATTGGTGCTTTAATTACAGTAGGTATTCAGTTGAATAAGAAATTAACAACAGTTTCATGTCACGTTTTTGAATATTATTTTCAGTGTGAGTTTGATTATGTCTAGGTTAATCACTAGCCTTTTTTAGATCCCATTTAAAATAGTTTCTTGATTGATCTGGGATAATCACTTTTATTGCCCATCTGCGGCTTAAAAAAATAAAAAATAAATAATAATAATAATAATAATAATAATAATAAATTGATCATGATTATAATAACAACATTGAAAAAAAAACTCTTAGTGGTTAAAGTAACATTGTTTCAGATTAATATTTTGAAAAAGAAGCCAAATGGGCATATCTTGAAAAATAGTCTTTTATAATTGCAGAAATTACAGTGGGAAAGCAATAATAACCCAATAGCATTGATTGACTCTAAAAAAGAAACAAATAAGGTACAGAAAGCATTCTTTCTCATCTGTGATGACACCCCTTTATTAAGTTAAGTTTATGAAGTTGTTTCAAACAGATTTGAAGGTGTGTGATCCTGATCTGTTTCTTGAGTAGTGAATTTCGTGTTTTTTTTTGTTTTTTTTTTTCTCAAAGGTCCAAGCTGACCAATGAGGATTTCCGTAAATTGTTGATGACCCCACGGGCAACGCCATCCTCAGCCCCACCTTCCAAATCCCGCCATCATGAGTGAGTAGCATAACGTTGTATTTCTCATGTCTGTGCTTGTAAAATAGTTATGTTTGGTAAATCTGTTAGGAGTGTTTGTATAGCATCCATAAAATATGTATTTTATTGTTTTTTTTTTATGTAACTGTATCTTCTGGTGCAAATGTCTGTAACTGATCCATGTAGTCATTTCTGAGAGATTTAGAGAGTGCCTAGATAAGTTAACTGATGGCGCTCTGTATCCTCTAGAATGCCAAGGGAGTACAATGAAGATGAGGACCCAGCTGCCCGGAGGAGGAAGAAGAAAAGGTAATCTTTTGATTTCCAGTTTGATTTGAAGTGTATGCAATCTCTCAACTGGTAATCCTGGTAGTTGAGCTGAAATAGTTAAAACTGTCTGATTTTGCAGTGTTACAACCCATTAGTCTTATCATTATTGTTACACATAAAAATGGTCAGATGGATAGTACTTATAATTGTGTTTACATTTTGTAGAAACAATTTTTCTTTTTTTGTTTTGGTTTGATTTCTTATGTATAATAATTTGAATTCTTCTTTCTCTTTTGGTAACCAGCTACTATGCCAAGCTGCGGCAGCAGGAACTGGAGCGTGAACGTGAACTGGCGGAGAAGTACAGAGACAGAGCGCGGGAGAGAAGAGACGGTGTGAACAAGGATTATGAGGAGACAGAACTCATCAGCACCACTGCCAACTACAGAGCTGTGGGCCCCACGGCTGAGGCGTAAGTGTGGGGGAAAGAGTAAGACGGTCTTTGCATTGGAACATGGGTTTCAGGACCCAGTATGTATGCAAGGGCTCCCTGTCATTTCAACTTTATCGTCATCAGAACAGGTTAAACTAAAAGTGTAAAGGAGCTTTTCCACCCCCTTTGCTTATGTTTCAGAACTCTAAAGGCAGCATTGTTACTTATTGGACTCAAGATACAGAGTTGACAGGTAGTTTTGTACTGTGACCGCTGTTTTGTCAGCATTCATCACTTCCTTATACTGTTTCCCCCAATTGACAGAGACAAATCGGCAGCAGAAAAGAGAAGGCAGCTGATCCAGGAGTCCAAGTTCTTGGGTGGTGACATGGAGCACACTCACTTGGTGAAAGGGTTGGATTTTGCCCTGCTGCAAAAGGTGAGTCTTGTTAAATAGGAGTAGCATTGAAAACAGGGTTAGTAATGAATTTGGGTCTTTAAAATAAATTAAAGGAGACGGTACAGTTGCGCTTGTCTTGTGGTAGTTGCCTGGTTTCTGAGGAGAGAAAAAAAAACAAACAAACAAGAAACCAAAAGGTTATCCAGCTGTTTGTGTGACTGCTGTATTATACTGCCCCAGATAAACACCAGAAACAATGCCATAGCTGCCTCGCCTTGGGCCAGGACCTTTAAAGATTATTTTTGATGTGGTTGATCTGTGTTTCAGGTACGTGCTGAGATCACCAGTAAGGAGAGGGAGGAGGAAGATATAATGGAAAAGGTGCAAAAGGAAGTCAAGTAGGTATTCATACTAGTTTTCCTATTTACCTCTGCTTACACCCATTTTTACTGCTTTGGCGGATAGAGAGAAATGAAGGTCCGATATGCACATGTACTAACCTGATGTAGTTGTTCCTTGCTTTATGGTATTCAAGGGGCTGGACAGTTTGTACCATTTAATGCTGACTATAAAACAAGACAGGTAACAAGTCTGATATTGGACAATGATGACTTATCTAAAGTAGCAATCAGTAACTCCTGGTGTGTAACACTATACAGTATTGTTTTACCAGGAAAGATGAAGACCCAGAACAGAAAATTGAATTTAAGACCCGTCTTGGTAAGAACCATAATACTTTTGCTGCAGTTTGTAAATGTGTGATAGCATTTTGCACCATGTGATCCATTGCTGGTAGATATTAATGTAAAGCCTCTGTTGTGTCATTCTTCAGGGAGGCACATCTATCGCATTGTGTTCAAGAGCAGGCAGTATGAGAGGAATGAGCTCTTCCTGCCTGGCAGGATGGCCTATGTGGTAGATCTGGAAGATGAATACGCTGACACTGATATTCCTACAACACTGATCCGGAGCAAAGCTGACTGTCCCACCATGGAGGTAATGCACCCTCTCTGTACTCTGGTGCCATTCTGTTTGACACCCTGTTTCAGTTACTCAAATCATGATCTTTAACCCTTTGCAGTCCATTTATTAAGTGCGCGTCAGGCACGTCGGGTCCAATTTACTTTCACACGCGCAGTTAATTTTAGACGCGCTGTTTAAAAGTATTTTTTTTCACAGTCAAACAGGTTTAAAAGGCCCTGCATATCAACAAAGCACTCACTAGGCATCTCCAGCCCCGCCCCACCCTTTTGTTCGCTATTGCTTTCACAGATGCTAATAAATAAATAATAATAATAATAATAGTCGTACATACCGATCGATAATCTCCTGATCACTCGTTTTATCACCAAACTCCTCAATAATGCAATCCAAGTCATTATTTTATTACTATAACATCTCAAAAAAGCTCTGCAAATGTCCGTGATAGCCTCTGTGCGCTGGTGTGGTATCACATAGCGTGTGTCCTTATACCCACCCCTATTGTAATGCCAGGGGCATGTATGCTTATTCATGAGATACGACTTTTTTTTTTTCGGCTTGTCTCGGCTCCTGTCGCTCCCACTCGGCAATAGAATGATTTTCTCGGCTTTTTCCGCTGAAAAAACTAATAGAAACCCGTTTTTTGTGTTTTTAAAATGATGTCGGACAGGGTCCGACAATGGACCTGATAGGAGTAATTGCAATGTCGGACCAGGTCCGACAATGGACCGCAAAGGGTTAAGAATATTTAAATATACAGAAATACTGATTCAATTATGCCGTCCTTCAAGACAAATTATTACCCAGTCATTTTTGGGTGTATAATATTAAACATCTTCAATCTTTTTCTCAGGCCCAGACAACTCTGACAACAAACGACATTGTGATCAGTAAACTGACTCAGATCCTGTCCTACTTGCGACAAGGAACACGCAACAAGAAGATGAAAAAGAAGGAAAAGGGTATGGCACAGTCAGTCAGGTGCAATCTAAACTTTGATTTGAAAGTCTCGAGGCATTTGTACCTTGTCTGAAACCTTCAGTCCCAACCCCTCTTTAAGGAGAGGGTGGAGGATGATTATGGTTGCGGGATGTACTGTGAGTGAGTCCTTATGAAGAGAATGAAAGTGTGCAGGTAGAAACGCCTTGTTAATGAGAGAGAGAGAGTGTGTGTTATTAATTTCTGTCTGGTTTTATTTTCAGGAAAACTTGATGAAAAGAAACCCCCTGAAGCTGATTTGGGGTAAGCACAAGCATCACTTCTCCCAGTCATTACAACTTGAAAAACGAATTCTGCAGTTTCACATTTCCTTTAGGATTTTACACACCACTACTTTTTGTTGAACTAGGAATAAAGATTGAACTGGGTTGTGATTGGAGCACTTATTTGCATAGCATCTTTCCCTGAGAATAACTACAGAAGGTATGCAGTCGTTTCATAATGTTTACTGTTTGCTGCACCTCCAGTATCTTTGATGACATTGGAGATTACGTGCCATCAACATCGAAGGCCATTCGGGAAAAGGAGAAAGAGCGATACCGAGAGAAGGAACGAGAGAGAGAGAAGGAGCGAGAAAGGGACAGGGAACGAGAACGTGAAAGAGAGAAGGAGCGGGAGAAAGAAAGGGACAGGGAGGAGGAGAAGAGGAGGCATAGCTACTTTGAGAAACCCAGGGTGGATGATGAGGTAAGATCTTTATAATAAATGTATACACTATGGATTTAAGGCAGCTACCGTACAGGTAAATCGTATTTGTGAACACATACACAGTGCTACTGTACAAATGGACCATTCCGTGGAAAATGTACACTGTGCTACTACATTGGAAAAGTCCTTAATATCAGATTCTTATTTATACAACTTCTGTGTACATTATTGTATAGACCCATCACTGTAAACTTAGGCTTGCTAGATATCGATCACTTTCTGTGTACCAGTTTCATGTAATGGCCAACAGCACCATGTTTAAGAATAGGTTTAGAAGAATTAATATTTATTTTTTGTTTTTGTTTTTCAGGTTTTGGACATAGAAAAAGGTAAGACATTGATATATTTTTTTCACTCATCAGCTGCTTTATATCAACTGTATTTCCCTGTGATTTAACTGGTGGTATGTTGCTTGTGATCAGGTTTGGAGCAGAGGAAACTAAGCTACAGTTTGGTGGTAGTATAAAGGAATGTTTTTTGGGGGCAGAGATCTGGAATTCATTCCAGAGGCAGATGTTCACAGGTTTATGAACAGTTTCTTCCTCCTGTATTCACGTCTAGGTCCTGGGTCTACGAAGGATCTGATCAAATCCATAAACGATAAGTTTACTGGAGCAGCTGGTTGGCCAGAGACATATCCTTTCTGTCGGATTTGGATTTTAAAGTCTCTCTACTATTTGGAGATGTCCACTTTTGAAGAGGTTGAAGGATAAATTGCAAATCACATTAGAAGATCTATTCCTTCATGAAATATATATAAAATATTTTTAAAAACGTACTTTTTCATGATAGGTCTCATTTTGTATTTGCCTCCGGAGTGAGGAATGTATTAATTACACACTTGTTATGCCCCTTCTTGGGATGAATGCAGACGATTTCCAAGCAAGAGTTGCTATGACTTTGAAATGTATTATTATTGCTGCTGTGCTGTTTTTTCCTTAACACCAAGTACTGCAGGAACCAAGCGTGAGGAGAAGAAGCACCTGGGGGATTTCTTTGGCATGTCTAACAGCTATGCTGAGTGCTATCCAGCAACGTAAGTGACCTTAAATGAAATCTATTACTGCAGTCCCATGTATTTGCTGTCCTTTTCTGTATACAGGTAGCCACAGTATCTCAGAAGTTATTAGGACTGTGCTAAATGTTAATACTTGTAAATAAATTTCCCTTTTGATTATCTAACACTAACCTGCCGACCCTTGCACTCCATCTCCTTCACTTGTGTTGATGAGTCTCTCTTCTACAGAATGGATGACCTGGCTGTGGACAGCGATGACGAGGTTGATTACAGCAAAATGGATCAGGTAAATTTCAGCAAGATGTTGCGTATGCCAGGAGGTAAAAACGGAAGGGAATGTCTAGCTCTAGATCCTGCTGTCATTTATTTTCACCCACACTGAATGAAGCTGATGCTGTCTCTCTCGTCTTCCTGGCAGGGTAACAAGAAGGGTCCTCTGGGACGCTGGGACTTTGACACGCAGGAGGAGTACAGTGATTACATGAATAACAAGGAGGCTCTGCCCAAGTAAGTGCTTGGGCAGTACTGTGCGTGATCAGACACATTTACAGAACTGCAACATGTCTTTTCATTTAAGACCTGGCAAGCTGTCATGTATTGTGCTTGGTTGTATTTGTATAAACATTGCCCATTGTCCCTTCCTCTCTGCAGAGCTGCCTTCCAGTACGGCATCAAAATGTCAGAGGGGCGGAAAACCCGTCGTTTTAAGGAGACTAATGAGAAGGCCGAGCTGGATCGGCAGTGGAAGAAGATCAGTGCTGTAAGTGTTTTTTTTTTTTTTTTGTAGATATCCAGTTGTTCAGACAAGGTCCTAGTTTCAAAGAGCACTGCAACTGAATGATTTTTTATATATGACATGCTTTTTTAGAGTAAATGCATATATTCATGCCAAATAAGTGTGTTGCCGGACTTCCATCAGTAATGAGCTTAAGGCAGAGTAACAAGTCGCAGTCCACCATGCTGTGGGAAGTAACACACATGTTGTTTGTTTGGTTTTTTTAGATTATTGAGAAGAGGAAAAAAATGGATTCAGATGGGTTAGTATTTATTTATTTATTTATTTGCTTGTTTGTTTTCTTAAACTACTTCACTTCATGTGCTTCATGATTTTTCCAAAAACAAGTTTTTCTTGCTCCTATAAAGAGAGCAGCACAGATAAATGTTCTTAATAATAATAATAATAATAATAATTAAAAAAATGTAAGCCCTGTTCTGCAGTAATGCTATAAATCTTTTACTACAGGGTTCAAGTGAAGAGACCAAAATACTGAAGACCCCCACCCCCCATCTCTGTTAACATCTTTATTTTCATAATTGTTCTTTTTGAACAAAACAAAAAAGTTTGTAGTGCTTTATATTTAAGGTGTGTAACTTTTTTTTTTTCATCAGCATGTGGAATAAATTAAGTAGACTGATGATATTTTACATTTAGTTTACTGTGCATATATGTAATTCCTTCATTTTCTATTTTATCTTGTGTTATGAAAAATAACTGAATAAATGTTACTGTACCAAATCTGTCCTTTTTCTTTATCAAATCAATTTCTAACATCAAGCATCAAGTGTGATGTTTCCACTGCAACATGATCAGTCTGTTGATACAGTAATTAGTTTAAACATTGTCCACATAGAACATGTGAATTGCTACACCGAGGAATACTGTGGTGTTGTTTCATTCACTACAAACATCCCTTTTTTTTATTGAATCAGTTATTTTTTATTAGACGTGCCTGCATTTTTGTAACAGCATGGCAGACGGCTGCATTTATTTGAGTGCTGTACATCCAGATTATCCTGTGTATCATTCATCGGGTCAAAATTTGATAAATATCTTACTTGCACAACAGCCTCGTCCCACCCAGCCAAAAATCGGTGTTCAATCTCGGTAATATCTTGGTAGGTTTGACCAATCTTAGCCCGTGTCGCTACCAAGAATGGACCAGGAAAGAGCCAATCAGATTTCGCAGAGCTACCAAGAATCAAGTGACGGAATTATCCAATCAGATCTCGTAGAACTACCAAGAATACTGAGCGTTCCCTTTCAAGTCGAAAATAACCATCAAGGTATGGGACATTGCCGTCAGGCAGTAGGGATTGGCTGAGCTTTATGTCAAAGCTGCCGATAGGCCTCCGCGCAAGCTGCCGTGTAAGCCCGCCCCCTTGGGAGCTTACTATACGCAGCGCGCGGAGAGTCACTTCCTCTTTTGCCTTCAGCATCAGTAGCGGTTGGACTTAGAGCTAATTTAACTGATTGTACTCACTAAGCTTAGGCTTGAGAAGCTGGTTTATCCCCTTCTCCGAGTTTATTTCAGTTATTATTGTTATTATTGTGTATTTGTATTATTTTAGGTTATATTTTGTGTTTACATTATATATTCCTTTTCGCTTTGCTTCGGCATTGCGTTCTTCGTGGTCTCCCCGTCTTTCCTCTGTTCTTTTATTATTTACTGTGTGGGTTTTTTATATATATATTCTATTTATATTGTATTATTGTGTAATTATATATTTATTATATATTACATTGTGTGTCGGACGCGTGTTGCGTTGGCCTTGGCCACGCGCAATTGCATCCTCGGTCTAGCTTAGGCTATACCGTGTGTGTGTGCGGGTAGCTTAGGCTATACCGTGTGTGTGTGCGGGTAGTCTGCTCTGCAGTGTCCCCCCCCCCCCCCCCCCGCGGCGCGTTCCCGCCACGTGGTATTGCACTACACTCCCTTTCCCTTTGCAGCGTCCACAAAAAAAAAAAAAAAAAAAAAAGTTTTTCCCTTCACTATACAGAGGAAGACAACCACCAACGTGCAAAATCCCCAGCACCTTCAGGTAGGTATTGCACAGCACCAGACACTGTACCAGCACTTTGCGTCTCCGCTTGGCGGGTCAGCTGACGCTTAGGCGTCTGTGCTTGCGTTCCACGCTCGGTACTCGCGCTTCGGCGCTCGCGCTCCGGCGCTTTTGGTGTCAGCGCTTGTGCGCTTGGTGCAGCGCTTCGGCGCTTTGTGCAGCGCTTCTGCGCTTGGTGCTTAGTGCTTCTGCACTTGGGGCTCAGTGCTCGACGCTCGACGCTTCGGCGCTCGGTGCTCGACGCTCGGTGCACGTTCCCATCAACGTCGGTGCTCGACGCTCGGTGCACGCACCCTCGACACACCTCGGTGCTCGACGCTCGGTGCTCAACGCTTCGGCGCTCGATGCTCGGCGCTTGGCGCCTCGACGCACGCACCCTCGACGCACGCGCCTCGACGCTCGACGCTCGGTGCACGCACCCTCGACGCAGCTCGGTGCTCGACGCTTCGACGCTCGGTGCTCGACGCTTCGGCGCTCGACGCTCGACGCTTCGGCGCTCGACGCTCGGTGCTTGACGCTTCGGCGCTCGACGCCTCAACGCGCGCACCCTTGACGTCGACGCACGCACCTCGGTGCTCGACGCTTCGGCGCTCGGCGCCTCAACGCACGCACCCTTGACGTCGACGCACGCACCTCGGTGCTTGACGCTTCGGCGCTCGGTGCTCGACGCACGCACCCTCGACGCCTCGGCGCTCGACGCGGCGGCACTCGACGCACGCACATCAGGTGCTTGACGCTTGGTGCCCAGCGCTTCGGCGCTCGACGACGCGCACCTCGCTCTCGTCTTTGACGTCAATATGTCTGGGTTCCACCGTTGTGTGACCTGTCAGGCCAAGTTGCCTGCCAGCGACCCTCATGAGGACTGTGTCGCATGTTTAGGGCTGGACCATGCAGCATCTGCCCTGGCAGACAGGGCATACTGCCAGCTATGTGCGGGGTTTCAAACACGCACCCTACGCCAGAGAGCTAGGAAGGCGGTGGGAGGTCGTTCCCCATCTTCGGGCTCGTCCCACACCGTCTCGGCCCCACCATCGTCTATCGTGTCGCTGCCGGCGACGTCTCAGCCTATGAGCCCATCTTCCCAGCTTACAGCTGGTCAAAGGTCTCCAATTAGGCGTGCTCGGGAACGTTCCCGCAGCCCCTCCTCTCGCGGGGCTCGTCCCCGTCGAGAGTCGCGATCCAGATCTCTATCGCCTCGCCGGAGAAGACACTCCCGCTCCCCTCGAAGGGGTAGACGGCATCAAGACACATCTGGGGTGGCTGAGCTCACCTCCAAGATGTCGCAGTTCATGGAGCTCATGATGGGACAACAATCCCTCCTCATGACTCTAGCGAACGTGGCGCCTCGGGCCCCAGAGATGGTTACCGGACCCAGCGCTAGTCAGCCGATGGTTCCTCCACCAGTTCCCCAGGAAGTAGAGTGGGACGCCGATGCTGTCTCAAGGGACGCATCTTATGCAGACCCGCTCTTTGAAGACACAGAGCCTGAGGTGGCATCCCAGCACTCTGGGCAGGACGACCCTGAAGTGCTGGATACTAATGACCCTATCTGGTCAGTGGTGGAGAGGGCAGCCTGCCATCTAGGCGTGGACTGGCCCGCATCAGAGCCAACACGTCGCTCTCTGTTTGAATTGCCATCGGCTCCGCCCCTTCAGTCCAGGATGCTCCCGGCATTCCCGGATTTTATTAAGGAGGTGCAGTCCACCTGGGGAGCACCGGCCTCCGCCCCTGCGACTTCTCGCAATGCTTCGGCCTTCACCATGCACGGGGCGAGCGAAGCTGGGCTGGCGTTGTTTCCGCCAGTGGGCGCCGCGTTCGCCGCACTAGTAAAGACGCCGACACTTTCGGGGCTGGCTAAGGACCCTTCCTGCCCTAACAGGCAGTGTAGGATTACGGAGGCCCACCTAAAAAAGGGTTATGCCGCGGCTACAGAGGCAGTTAGACTGTCCAACGTGGCCAGCCTCCTGACAGTCTACCAGGCGGCGCTGATTCGCGACCTGCCTGAATCCCCACCCGTCGGGCTCAGGACCGAGCTGGGTGCAGTTGCACAGCTTTTGGTCAGGCTGGCTCAGCTAAATGCGCGAGCACAGGGCAGGAGCATTGCTTCCCTAGTAGTAGCAAGGAGGCAGCTATGGCTCTCACAGGCCAGGGTACAGGAGCCTGATAAGGCCCCGTTGTTAGATGCTCCTATATCCCCGGGGCACACGTTTGGCCCAGCGGTGGAGGAGATGCTGCAACGCTCCGTCAAGGCGCGTGAGGCCTCGCAGCAGTTGGCTAAGATGTGGCCAAGCAAGCCTTTCCAGCCAAGGCGGCCGCAGGAGCGCCAATGGCGCAGGGCGCTGCCGCAGCAGCAGGCGCACCCACAGGGCAGTAAAACCGCCCCCTCGGGGGTTGCAGCACGCAGCCAACCCGCATTTGCGAGACCGCAGCGCGGAGGGTGGCGCCCCAGAGGAGGTAGCAGACCACGTCCTCGTGGCTCTGGTCAGGCCCCTCGTGAGCGAGCGCAGCCTAAGCAGCCCTGAGAAACCCCGGCAGCCGTTAACCCACCCCTACACTGTTCCACAGCTCCTGTTCTGGCAACAATGCACCAACGACATCTGGGTGCGCAAAACTATAATCACCGGGTACACCCTTCAATTCCGGTTAAACCCCCCCCCCCCTTCAGGGGAGTGGTGGTAACTGCAGTGAAGGACTCGGTTCAGTCCTCAGCTCTAAATGCAGAAATACAGGCATTGCTCAAGAAGCGTGCCATTCAACTAGTAGACCCTGCTCTGACCGACCAGGGGTTCTACTCCAAATACTTCCTTGTGCCAAAGAAGGACGGCGGGCTCCGCCCTATTCTAGACCTGCGTGTACTGAACAAATACCTACGGGTGTTGTCGTTCAAGATGCTTACGCACAGGCACATTGTCCAGTCTGTCCGGCAGGGCGACTGGTTTACCACCGTAGACCTCACAGATGCGTACTTTCACGTTCCCATCTGTCCGGGTCACAGGAAGTACCTACGTTTCGCATTTCAGAGCAGGGTCTACGAGTTTTGTGTCCTGCCATTCGGCCTGTCTCTAGCTCCTCGAACCTTTTCGAAGTGTATGGACGCCATTTTAGCCCCCTTGCGGGTTCAAGGCGTTCGACTGCTGAACTATCTGGACGACTGGCTCGTCTGCGCGCAGTCAAAGGAGCAGTTGGCACAGCACACAGTGATGGTTACAGACCATCTTCAGCGGCTAGGTCTGAAGGTCAATCCAGACAAGAGCCGCCTCGTGCCCAGCCAACAGACCGAGTTTTTGGGTCTGCATCTGGACTCAGTGTCCATGGAAGCGACCCTATCGACACAAAGAGTTGCCTCATTAGAGCGGTGTCTCTCCCTATTCAGGTTGAGAGAAACAGTCAGCATGGAGCTCTGTCAGCGCATGCTGGGGTTGATGGCTGCCGCCTCACAAGCCCTTCCTTTGGGCTTACTACACCAGAGACCTCTGCAGGCCTGGTTCAATGCCTTCGCGTTGCACCCGCGGAGAGACAAGCACCGCAGGCTGAGGGTATCCCGAACCTGCTGGGAAGCATTACGCTGGTGGAGAGTTCAGTCGAACATCCGCCAGGGCGTGCGCTTGGGTCCCATCTTCCGAAGGGAAGTTATCACAACCGACGCTTCCAACCAAGGTTGGGGAGCAGTCTGGAACGGGACAGGGACCCGTGGAGTGTGGTCAGGACCCTGGAGGTCAGCCCACATCAACGCTCTGGAACTCAGAGCAGTGGACCTCGCCCTTCGGCACTTCTTGCCAGTGCTTCTAGACAAGCACGTGTTAGTGCGCTCAACCGCGGTTAGCCTCTCTGCGTGCAGTTCATCTGCCGGGCAGAGTCAATTACGCAGCGGATCTCCTGTCCAGAGGAGGTCCTCTTGCGGGCGAATGGCGTCTTCACCCTCGGGTGGTAGAGCACATTTGGGACTGGTTCGGCACAGCGCAAGTCGATCTCTTCGCTTCGCGAGAGACCACGCACTGCCCCCTATGGTTCTCGGTGAAGGACCTCGACAGCCCCCTAGGAGTCGATGCACTGGCTCACGAATGGCCGCCAGGGCTCCTGTACGCATTTCCACCGATTTCGATGCTCCCCGCCTTCTTGGAGAAGGTCAGGGTAGAGCAAGCGACAGTGATTCTGATCGCTCCTCGGTGGCCTCGGAGGATTTGGTTCCCGAGTCTGGTGCAGTTGTTGCACGGTCGCCCGAGGGAGCTCCCTCTGCGAGCGGACCTGTTGTCCCAAGCCCAAGGAGGGCTATGGCATCCGAACCCCAAGCTCATGCAGCTATGGGCTTGGCCCCTGAGCGGGAGCGCCTGTCAGCCTTAGGGCTTTCGACGGCGGTTATATCGACCATTCAAAGTGCGAGGGCGCCCTCCACTCGGTCGCAATATACGTATAAGTGGCAATTATTTCAGAGTTGGTGTCTGGCTGAGGGCCATGACCCGGTCTCCTGCCCTATGGCAGTGATATTACAGTTTCTGCAGAAGCTGTTAGACGAGGGTAAGTCTCCCTCTACACTTAAAGTGTATTTGGCCGCTATTTCGGCTTGCCACGTACGCATTGACGGGTTATCACCTGGTTGCCATTTTTTGGCATCTCAGTTTCTGAAAGGCGCAAGGCGCTTGCGGCCTCCAAGAACGACCAGTTTACCGTCGTGGAGCCTTGATGTGGTGCTGGAAGCCCTTGCCAAGGCGCCGTTTGAGCCTCTCCACAGCGTGGATATGAAGCTCATATCTATTAAGACTGCGTTTTTGCTGGCTGTGGTATCAGCAAAACGCGTGAGCGAGTTACATGCACTGTCAGTGCATCCTTCTTGTACTCGTTTTGCAGGAGACGGTTCTAAGGTCTCCATGCGCCCTAATCCGGCCTTTTTACCAAAGGTTATATCCCCGTTCCACATGAACCAGTCAGTCGAGTTGATGGCGTTCCATCCTCCTTTTTCTTCCCCAGAGGAAGAGCGGTTACACATGCTCTGCCCTGTGAGGGCATTGAGGTGTTATATTGACCGCACAAGGACTGTGAGGCAAACAGCGCCTTTCCCACTGGATAGTGGATGCTATTAAATTAGCGTATGAATCTGCAGGCCTTCCTCCACCAGGGCAGTTGAAGGCGCATTCTACCAGGGGTATGGCGACATCCTGGGCCCTCTTTCGAGGGGTGCCGGTGTCTGATATTTGCGCGGCAGCCAGTTGGGCTACGCCGCATACTTTCATGAGGTTTTACAGGCTAAATGTGCTGGAATCCTCTGCTCCGTCATTTGGAGCATCTGTGTTGCACTCTATGACGCCTCAGGGTGCGGACGTCTAGAGTAGGTACAATATGGTGTGACTATTCCACCTTGGGACAGGTGTCATTGCGAGCATAGACGCTGAGGCGCAGCTCCGCATATGTGTAGATGTACTGCCTACGCAGTTGCGTTATGACGTAAGTCTGTCCTACTGCCGAGAATCCTCCCTCGCGACGGCTTGGGTACACTGTTCCCATACCTTGATGGTTATTTTCGACTTGAAAGGGAACGATAGGTTGCGGATGCAACCCCGGTTCCCTGAAAGAGAAAATAACCATCAAGCCGCGAGGTCGCTCTGGAGGCCTTCACGGCCTGAAGGGCAAAAGAGGAAGTGACTCTCCGCGCGCTGCGTATAGTAAGCTCCCAAGGGGGCGGGCTTACACGGCAGCTTGCGCGGAGGCCTATCGGCAGCTTTGACATAAAGCTCAGCCAATCCCTACTGCCTGACGGCAATGTCCCATACCTTGATGGTTATTTTCTCTTTCAGGGAACCGGGGTTGCATCCGCAACCTATCGTTTTCAACGACGGTAGATTATTGAATCTTGAAGTCTTTTGGTTTATTTCGAAATACAATCATCTGAAGGTAAAAATGTTATTACAGTATTATTTTAATTCTCACTAGTACGGTACCTATAGTCACCAATAATTAAAAAATGCCAATAATATATGTTCGTATTACAAATGTCAGCTGTAGAAATGCGCGGATAGTAAACTAAATATTTTGTAATATTATCAATAAAAATACACGATTGACATTTTTACAATCGGTGTCAGTTCTGAGTGTTAAAAAATGTAATATTTACAACAGCTAGAAACTTGTTTGAGAGACTGTTTTATCTAAAGCGCAATTATATTTAATACAGTTGTCCGTTATAATGGTACTGTAATACTTGTATCCGGGACAACAGAAAATGCACGTATCGCAAACTGCAATATACAGTACATTATCTGTATGTATTCAAATTTCAATGTATTTGAAATTCATGGTTTCTGAAATTCATTAAAGGTGTCCTTAGTGTAGTGGTGATCACGTTTGCCTAACACGTGGAAGGTCCCTTGTTCACAAACATCCCACCTTTCTCAGCCTAGGACCAGGGAGCGTTTTCAAGGCCTCGTTAGCGCAGTAGGTAGCGCGTCAGTCTCATAATCTGAAGGTCGTGAGTTCGATCCTCACACGGGGCAGCACTTTTATTATTGGTTAGTTATTTAAAAATAAATACCAAAAATGTGAAATGCTGTCAGAACGTTGTTCATGGTCGTAAATACTTAGATGTCCTTATTGTTTTAAAACTGAGTATCAACAAAGCATCTGGACAAATGTGGAACTGCTGCCATTTGTATGTGAGCACAGGAACAGACATTAACATATACGCGCTTATACTATAAAACGTATCGGGGCTATATTATATATTAAAGTCTTGTTCTTTCATTTATGCAATAAATTAAATAAAAAAATGCTTTGCAGAACGAGTTCAATATAATGTACTCCCTTCACTCAAGCAAGGTGCTAGTAAGATACTATATGAATAGGGGAGGTTGACACGATGTGTTTCCGTAGTGTAGTGGTTATCACGTTCGCCTAACACGCGAAAGGTCCCCGGTTCGAGACCGGGCGGAAACATTAATTTTTGTAATTTATTTTAAAATAACAACCCATTACAAATATATTTATTTTTTATACGTCTTAGATTATACGGCACGTATCGCAAATTGCACACTACAGTACAATTCTTATTGTCTATTTGTAGGTGATTGTGGTTGATAAGTGGGTTCCATGTCTTTCCGGCGCCTCCTTAAGACTCGCCTCTTCAAACAGCACCTGTAGAACTCCTCTGTATCCTGGGACACTATCACCCTTCATGTAAATGTGCTTTATTTTGCTCTTATCTGCCCCCTATTTTACTGCATTTAATCCTGTACTTCAGAATACTGTAATCTGCCAAGTGTTTAACCTGTAGTACTTTGTATTTAATCACATCCTGATGTAACTATCACTATTTAATCATATCCTGATTAACTATCACTATTATCTGCTGTATTATTGAATTGTGGTTTGTCACACTTCTACTTTGCTTGAACAAAAGTTATTGTATTTCTTGCTCTTATTGTATTACTTGAATTGTAACACTTGAAATGTATTTGCTTACGATTGTAAGTCAACCTGGATCATGGCGTCTGCTAAGAAATAAATAATAATAATAATAATAATAATAATAATAATAATAATAATAATAATAATAATAATAATAATAATAATAATAATAATGTCTTACTAAATGTTTCTGTAGTGTAGTGGTTATCACGTTCGCTTCACACGCGAAAAGTTCCCGGTTGGAAACACGTGTGTATTTTTATTATTATTATTATTTTTTTAATCAGTTATATTTATTAGACGTGGCAGCATTTTTGTAACAGCATGGCTGATGGTTGCATTTATTTGAGTACTGTACAAATAATGCACTGTATATTGCAGTTTGCGATATATGCAATATGATCTAAGAAGTATAAAAAAAATGTATTTGTAACGGATTGTTATTTTAAATAAATAATAAAAAAAAAATGTTACCAACCGGGGACCTTTTGTGTGTTAGGCGAACGTGATAACCACTACACTACGGAAGGACGTCTTGTGACACGGTCCACTATTCATACAGTAGCTTACTAACATATATAGTTTTTATTTAACACCATAAATAATACAAGCCCTTAATATATAATATAGCCCTGATACGTTTTATAGTGTAAGCGCGTACATGTTAATGTCCATTCCTGTGCTCACATACAAATTGTAGCAGTTCTACATTTGTCCAGATGCTTTGTTGATACCCAGTTTTAAAATAATAAGGACATCTAAGTATTTACGACCATGAACAACGTTTTGACAGTTTTTAAGGCAACCCCAGCCTTAAACGAGTTTGGTATTTATGTTTAAATAACTCCTACCCAAGAATAAAAGTGCTGCCCCGTGTGAGGATCGAACTCACGACCTTCAGATTATGAGACTGACGCGCTACCTACTGCGCTAACGAGGCCTTGAAAATGTGTTCCGTTCCAGGATTGAGGAATGTGGGATCTATGCAATGCTAAAGGTTTCAAAGCAGGGATCTTGAGATTTGCTCAGACCCGAAGATCCTGCTATTTTTTATTCAGAAAAAAACACCTTTGCTGGCATTGGTGTGCTCTTCCTCTGGTGTGGCAGCTGGTCTTCATTGCAATGGTTTTCTGCAAGCAAGCAGAACATTGGCTAGATCCACCTTGAAGTCTAGATATTCCATAACCTCTCTCTTTCTGTCGCTATGATACATTTACGCTTGCATTTTAAAAAAATAAATAAATAATTAACCCGCGGGTTTTAAACGTTCGGAAATAAAATGCAACACATAGAGACCACTGAAAAATAATAATACAGAAAAATAAAGCTGTTTCCGCCCGGTTTCGAACCGGGGACCTTTCGCGTGTGAGGCGAACGTGATAACCACTACACTACGGAAACTTCACGGAAGACAGCGCTCAAGCACTGAGCACAGCAAGTGCTACAGGTCGATGGCGATGTACGTGTTAGTTCATTTTCTAAGTACAGGCGTATCATCACTTCAATAGTTTATATTTTTCAATGGGAAGCCATATGTCTGTGTTTATCCCATATAGTTGTAATAGCGTTAATTTGGCGTTCAACTTTCAAATAGTTGAGTTTTAGATAAAACATACTGACTGAAAACAGAACGATGCAGAATAGGTAGTGTAGTGGTTATCACGGGCGCTTAACATACATACTTCCGACTTTTAAGAATGTGTTTGTTAACATTTATGTATTTAGCTTTTTCTATTTACAGAACTGGCCCTTTCGTCATAGTCACGCCCCCTTAGTGACTCTCCACGGTCAGTTTTTTATGTTTCTATTTTTTTTTTTTTTTTTTTTTACGAAACACTTTTTTTTCAGTGAGGACAAGAGTATTCTTGCACAAACTGTTTTAGCAATAGAAATCGTCTATAAAAATGATATTCTGAAATGTACAAAAGCACAGGTCAAATAATAAATAGTTAAACTCAACGAATAATACTGTAAATATGGTACATCGGGTAAGGATTACGTATATAGGTATAGATAAAAAAGCGAATATATACCATATCTGGTAAATAATTGTCAACTACATTTTGTGCGTAAAATATTTAAGGAAAGTTTTTAAAAAATAAAATAAAAAAAAATCTCCCCGTCGGGGAATTGAACCCCGGTCTCCCGCGTGACAGGCGGGGATACTGACCACTATACTAACGAGGAATGCGTGAAAAGCGACCGTTCTGTACTCACAGGAAGACTGCACTGGCCCCCCCTGTCGAGAATTGTTTAGCTAAACCGCACTAAACCATTTCCCATTCATTCTTTATGGTAGTGCTAAACCACTACGGATGTAATACTGCTGCCGCCGCAACATGATTTTGGCGCTGTTGTGCAGGTCTGTGCCTAAACTTAATGTATTGAGTTGTGCAGATCTACCAAGAGAAGGCACTAAAGAGCATGAAGCGTTTTATCTGCTTCGGCTCAGTGAATTTTGCGAACCAAATGATTCGGAGGCTTCACTTCCCTTCCCACCATCTTGCACGAATGGTTGAGTGATTGGATGAAAGTGGGGTACAATCGGTTCTACTATACATAAACAACTAAAACACCCACTTCCTTAGTTTGAGCAAAAAGGCTGCAGTCTGTAACGGAGGTTACTGTGAATAGCACGCCCATTTTCCGAACCAACAATACATACCACAGTTCTATTATTTTACAACACAAGGAAGCCCCGCCGAAACAGGACATCAAAAAATTAGTTAAAACTCATAAATGTTCCTCTCCACGGAAATCTTTAGTAAAAGGCGAAAGATTTATGCGATCTGAAGAGAAACCAGAGTATATTAACATTTGTTAGTGCAGTAAGCAACCTACTCATATTGCTATTGTAACAAGGGACGGTTAGTTTTTTTAGATTTTTTTTTTATTTATTTATTTTTTTAAAGTTTTTTTTAAAACGAGCATTTTAACATCTACGTCTTGAGAAAAACAACCAAAACAGTATACAAGTACTGTATGCTGACATTTATATTTAAATATGATATTTTAAAAGCATACATTACATAAGAGGAAATTAGATTCTGGCAACGTGCATTATGGGTATGCAAATGTGATTCATCCCTGCTAGCGCGGTTTCCACCCAACAGTATTGCTCAACCCAAGGTATTCGTTTTCCAAGTTACCAAAATACGTTTTACTATCAGATCGCTGTATTTTATGGAGTATGGAGGACTATCCATGGCAAAATTAAAAATAAATACATAGAGAAATAAATAAATAAATAAATAAATGTTGAAATATTGATTTATTGCAACATTTATTTGTTCATGCATTTATTTATTTATTTATTTGTTCATTCATTTATTTATGTATTTATTTATTTATTTATTCATTCATTCTATGCATTTATTTATTTATTTATTTATTTATTTATTTATTTATTTATTTATTTATTTATTTATTTATTCATTCATTCATCTATTCATTTATTTATTTATTCATTCAGTGGGCGGTATCAAGTACACTATTGGCTGTAGGAAGTTTGTTTCTCCCTGCTCCAGGGAACACAATCGATGCCGATGTGGGCTCGCTAGATCACTGTGTGTTGGAAGGCCGTGTATTATTGTGAGCATTTTGTTTTCAGCGCCAGTTGCATTTAGCTAGTAGTTTAATTGTTTTGCTGAGCATTCTCCTTCAATTTGTTCTTAACCGTATTGTGTCTGTTTTAAGTGGGTTAGATTCACAATTTCTGCATGCTATAGTGGTATAGTAATATTTTATAGTTTATATTTTTGTCCCTTTTTGTTTTCAAGGATTTTTCGCCCCATACAGAGGATCGTCTTCAAAAAGACGAACGTTCCCACTCCAGCGCCGTGTTGGTGTTATTACACTCACAACTTCTGCTGTCTAAAACGGAAAACCATTTCCACGGTGCCGACTAGACAGCAGAAAAAGACGAATTGAATGTAGCAGGACTGGGGGAGAAAAGAATCTCCTTTCAAGGTACGTTTATGCAAATATTCTGTCAAAATGAAACGGTTTATTTAATAGTACATATACTGAACATCACAAGAAACGTATCAGTATTATTACACATTTAATTCGGAAAAAAAACGAGGTATATACATGATGGACATTGACAAAATGTCTACTGCTCAGCAACGGTGGCCACACGCTAGTACTTGCCTGTGAATTTCACAGTACCCTGTCCCCTCATAACTACATACAGTACAATGTCAATTGTTAATCAGCACATTACAATCTTACTGCACCTGCTGTAAAACAGAATTTGTCATTCTAGAGAATGTTATCTAAAAAGTTTCTTTCGATGCTCAGTATATATCACGACTCTAAAATCAGATACAAATAAACCTAATGAGACGGTCTATAATAACAAATAACGCGATGTAGAGTTCAATGCAATGTAACCTGTACCTTCGATATTTTAGACTTTTTATTAAACCACTGCTCAATGCTACTGAAATGTCATCAACCACTATTAGTATCATAAAGCTCCCAAAATCCTTTTAGATGCCACTCAAAGTAAATGTCTGGAATTTAGTTTTGGATTGTTTTGCAGTTAGTGATCCATTCAGCTTTGTGTTGATGCTATACAAAAATAAAACCAATAAAAAACCTATGCCGCTTTAGTAGCAGCAAAATACAAGGTTGTGTATCAGTGTGTAAGATGTTCGCTAGATTCACATTTATTACATTTGTGTTCTTTTTTATGTCAAGGTTGTGACAGCAGCTGTGAAGGATTCAGAAGCCAGTTATTCAAATCTTATCCCAAACTGAGTGAAGGTGGTGGATTTGAACAAATGAAGATTTCAGGATCTACGAGAAGCCGGATCTAGGCTGTTATTCCTTGCCCTAATGAGGGGTACTCAGCAAAATATTTAAGGGACCCAGAAACCCAAATTGTCTGCTGCAATTCATTTTGTAGGTTCCTGGACTGTCCTTATCCACTGGGCCCCTGATGAAGTGCCTCTTTTGTGAGAGACTTTTCTTTCTCAGAAATAGTCACAGTGACAGCTGTAGCAGCAGGTATAGAGTTTTTGTTAATGTAATTGGTCAATGTTAAATACAGTACATTAACTATTTTGAAAGGTTTACTTGCAGTAAAATGAAGACATTTGCATGTAGTGGGTTTCAGGAAATGTTTATGCTAATGTTGTCTTACAAATTTTTTTTCTCAGTGAAGAAGACAAAAGCATTATACTGCAATTGGCATTAAGCTGGGATCTTCCAGGGGTGACAGAAGAAAATCGGCATTGGCTAATGGACAAACTCCTCCTTCACGCTGTAAGTAGGTTTGTTTCGTGCATATCCATGTTCGGTTTACTCATTGTACTGGTTAGTTGTGTAATTAATTGATAACCTACAGCAGGGGTGGCCAAATCCAGTCATGGAGAGCCCCTATCCAGCAAATGTGTTCAATAAAAGGGAAACTCTTGTGATTGAGGTCTGAAGAGGGAATTTTTAGTTGAAACAATCACTAAAGGACTTCATTTAACAAATTCACCTGCTTAATTCAGCACATTGAAATTCTGACACACTATACACCTCCCAGGTGTGTTACATTTTATTACATGTTGTTCCCTAATTAAGTTTTGAATGCCTGTGGTAGTGTGTTACTGTTTCAGTGTTTTGATAATGTGATTTACTAGTTATATTTCTAATTCTGAAGTTTATATATTTTTTGGTGTTTTGGTCTACAATATAAAACCCAGCTTGTATAGAGCTTTGAGATGAAGCTTGGTATTGAGCCATTTCAATATTGGAATTGAACAAAAATGGCCAATAAGGTTCAGCAAGAGATCCCCTGCCGTTCATTCATTTATCTATTCATTCTTTTTTTCCTCAAGATGATCCTTGAAAGAATCACCTGGCCCACACTGAATGTGGAGGAAGATGATGATGAGGATGACTGTTCTCTTGAGACTAAATGCCGTATCACAGGTGTAAGAAAGAGCGGTGTCGCCTTTAAGAAATGGCGACGCCATTTGAAAGACTACGCAACCCAGGAACCTTAGCACTAATGGGCAAGGCGGGGTTTCTGGGTATAAAGGGAAGTGGAGCAGGACAGCAGGGGGTGATTTTGGGGAGCACCGCCAGTTTGTCCTGCTGAATAGTTCCCAGAAGGTTGAGAGTGCATTACGTAGTATTGTAAGGTAAAGTGAACGTTTGGTTTCTTTTTTGAACAAGAGTTGTGTTTTGTTTATACCGTGAGCGTTTTCCTCTTGGTGAGGTAGTCTTTTGTTTTGACAAAGTTTAATTTATTTTATGAAACGTTGGTAGATAAACGCTGCCTCTCGGTAGTTAATTTAAAACAGTTCCGCAGTTTTCGTGACGATTGGGAACCGTCACAACTGCCGTCTATTTGTGTATGTGTGTTTGACTCGGGACTCGGAGGGAAAGCGCGTATTCATGCGCTGCAGGAACAGCGGGCTGTAACAGAGAGAACTGAGGCAGCAGTCTGGTTTTCTGGACGTGCTTTATTGTGACACACATGAACAACAGTACCCACAGGTGGTGTGGACAGTATGGATATTGTGCTTGAACTCGGAGACACTCCCGTGTTTCCGTGAACGACTGGGACGTCAGCTGCAGGGGTCCTTCCCCACAGCCTGGATACAATTCTTTATCAACAGAGCCCTTCTTCTGGGAGGGCCCATTCCATACTTGCTTACGCTTACCTGTGTTACAGCAAGACTCCAGCAGAGGGAGTCTGCGCTATCCTTGCCTGTGTTGCAGAGATACTCCAGCAGAGGGTATCTTCTTTGTTCTTACCTGTGTTGCAGAGATACTCCAGCAGAGGGTGTCTTCTTTGTCCTTACCTGTGTTGCAGAGATACTCCAGCAGAGGGTGTCTTCTTTGTTCTTACCTGTGTTGCAGCAAGACTCCAGCAGAGGGAGTCTGCGCTATCCTTACCTGTGTTGCAGAGACACTCCAGCAGAGGGTGTCTTCTTTGTTCTTACCTGTGTTGCAGCAAGATTCCAGCAGAGGGAGTCTGCGCTATCCTTACCTGTGTTGCAGAGAGACTCCAGCAGAGGGAGTCTGTTCCACCCTTACCAGTGTTGCAGAAATACTCCAGCAGGGGGAAGCCACTTCTGACTTGGAATACAAAGCTACCCCGGCAGGGAAAGCCTACATTGAACTTACCAGCGTACAGGACTACTCCAGCGGAGGGAGGTGGCCTGTACGTAACTGTGGACTGACCCACCTGGGTCGAAGGATCCTTCCTGACACTTACCAGGCTCCTCAGCTAGAGTTTCCTGCTAAGTTCATCCCAGTGGACTCAATTCCACGGGGAAAGGACTTGCACAGGCCTCGGCCTGTAGAACTCGGTATTCTGAAATAGTTAGAGAGGGGCAAAGAAGTGAGCCAGTTAGTGACCCGTACAGGGCAATAATCTATACAAAGAAAGTGTTGACTTGTGTAAATATTGTAAATAAAAGTTAGTTGCCTGAACGTTCTTCGTGTCTGTGCCAGTCGGTGGAAGCAGTAATAGAGTATCACGCAGGGGTACTCTAACGGTTTGTTACACTGGCTTCTTCAGGACATTCATGGAAACGGTATAATTTAATCTATTAATCATCGCCATGTATAATTTTATTTTAACCATCCAACTCATTCTTACCTTATATGAGAAGGGACAACTTCTTATTCTTCATCACTCAAAACAGCATTGGCCACCACTTCATATGTAATATAATAAAAAAGAGGCCGTGGAGAGGGGGGGGCGTGACTATGACTAAACGGGCAGTTCTGTAAATAGAAAAAGCTAAATACATAAATGTTAAACTCATTCTTAAAAGTCAGGAGTATGTATGTTATGTGTGTTAGGCGCCCGTGATAACCACTACACTACCTATTCTGCGTCGTTCTGTTTTCAGTCAGTATGTTTTATCTAAAACTCAACTATTTGAAAGTTGAACAGCAAATTAACGCTATTACAACTATATGGGATAAACAGACATATGGCTTCCCATTGAAAAATATAGACTATTGAAGTGATGATACGCCTGTACTTAGAAAATGAACTAAACACGTGCATCACCATCGACCTGTAGCACTTGCTGTGCTCAGTGCTTGAGCGCTGTCTTCCGTGAAGTTTCCGTAGTGTAGTGGTTATCACGTTCGCCTCACGCAAAAAGTCCCCGGGCGGAAACAGCTTTTTTTCTGTATTATTATTTTTCAGTGGTCTCTATGTGTTGCATTTTATTTCCGAATGTTTAAAACCCGTGGGGTAATTATTTATTTATTTTTTTAAATGCAAGCGTAAATGTATCATAGCGATAGCAGCACTTCTTGTAACTTTTTGTTACGACCAATGCATTCATTCTGAGTCGAGTCTGACTGATTTCTAAGTTTGTGTTGTGTAGGCAGTGCCACCTGGAACACTATTTGTGATTTTACTAGAAAATGTGCTCAACCGGACTAATATTAATTATAGCAATCATAAGGCATGCCCTGACTTTTATTTATTTTTTTTAGCACAGGAATAACTAGGCTCTCAAATTTTAAGAAAACAAATTATAATAAAAAAATAAATCTTCACAGAATCCGTACCTTCCAGTTACTATCATGTTCCTTGGCCATGGTGGTGGTACTGTAGGCAGGACTCGGTGCTGGACTTCAGTCACGTCCTGGTCAGCATAGAGGGGGTCCCCTGCACTGCGCTGGAGGACACTGGGTCGAGTGTTACACTCATATGGGCCGATGTCTACCAGCAAGACCCCGACACAGCACCACCACATTGGTGCTTTAACAGTGATTAGAAAAACAAAATGGTTATTTTTCATTGCAATGTCTAAACAGCGCCTTTCCCACTGGATAGTGGATGCTATTAAATTAGCGTATGAATCTGCAGGCCTTCCTCCACCAGGGCAGTTGAAGGCGCATTCTACCAGGGGTATGGCGACATCCTGGGCCCTCTTTCGAGGGGTGCCGGTGTCTGATATTTGCGCGGCAGCCAGTTGGGCTACGCCGCATACTTTCATGAGGTTTTACAGGCTAAATGTGCTGGAATCCTCTGCTCCGTCATTTGGAGCATCTGTGTTGCACTCTATGACGCCTCAGGGTGCGGACGTCTAGAGTAGGTACAATATGGTGTGACTATTCCACCTTGGGACAGGTGTCATTGCGAGCATAGACGCTGAGGCGCAGCTCCGCATATGTGTAGATGTACTGCCTACGCAGTTGCGTTATGACGTAAGTCTGTCCTACTGCCGAGAATCCTCCCTCGCGACGGCTTGGGTACACTGTTCCCATACCTTGATGGTTATTTTCGACTTGAAAGGGAACGATAGGTTGCGGATGCAACCCCGGTTCCCTGAAAGAGAAAATAACCATCAAGCCGCGAGGTCGCTCTGGAGGCCTTCACGGCCTGAAGGGCAAAAGAGGAAGTGACTCTCCGCGCGCTGCGTATAGTAAGCTCCCAAGGGGGCGGGCTTACACGGCAGCTTGCGCGGAGGCCTATCGGCAGCTTTGACATAAAGCTCAGCCAATCCCTACTGCCTGACGGCAATGTCCCATACCTTGATGGTTATTTTCTCTTTCAGGGAACCGGGGTTGCATCCGCAACCTATCGTTTTCAACGACGGTAGATTATTGAATCTTGAAGTCTTTTGGTTTATTTCGAAATACAATCATCTGAAGGTAAAAATGTTATTACAGTATTATTTTAATTCTCACTAGTACGGTACCTATAGTCACCAATAATTAAAAAATGCCAATAATATATGTTCGTATTACAAATGTCAGCTGTAGAAATGCGCGGATAGTAAACTAAATATTTTGTAATATTATCAATAAAAATACACGATTGACATTTTTACAATCGGTGTCAGTTCTGAGTGTTAAAAAATGTAATATTTACAACAGCTAGAAACTTGTTTGAGAGACTGTTTTATCTAAAGCGCAATTATATTTAATACAGTTGTCCGTTATAATGGTACTGTAATACTTGTATCCGGGACAACAGAAAATGCACGTATCGCAAACTGCAATATACAGTACATTATCTGTATGTATTCAAATTTCAATGTATTTGAAATTCATGGTTTCTGAAATTCATTAAAGGTGTCCTTAGTGTAGTGGTGATCACGTTTGCCTAACACGTGGAAGGTCCCTTGTTCACAAACATCCCACCTTTCTCAGCCTAGGACCAGGGAGCGTTTTCAAGGCCTCGTTAGCGCAGTAGGTAGCGCGTCAGTCTCATAATCTGAAGGTCGTGAGTTCGATCCTCACACGGGGCAGCACTTTTATTATTGGTTAGTTATTTAAAAATAAATACCAAAAATGTGAAATGCTGTCAGAACGTTGTTCATGGTCGTAAATACTTAGATGTCCTTATTGTTTTAAAACTGAGTATCAACAAAGCATCTGGACAAATGTGGAACTGCTGCCATTTGTATGTGAGCACAGGAACAGACATTAACATATACGCGCTTATACTATAAAACGTATCGGGGCTATATTATATATTAAAGTCTTGTTCTTTCATTTATGCAATAAATTAAATAAAAAAATGCTTTGCAGAACGAGTTCAATATAATGTACTCCCTTCACTCAAGCAAGGTGCTAGTAAGATACTATATGAATAGGGGAGGTTGACACAATGTGTTTCCGTAGTGTAGTGGTTATCACGTTCGCCTAACACGCGAAAGGTCCCCGGTTCGAGACCGGGCGGAAACATTAATTTTTGTAATTTATTTTAAAATAACAACCCATTACAAATATATTTATTTTTTATACGTCTTAGATTATACGGCACGTATCGCAAATTGCACACTACAGTACAATTCTTATTGTCTATTTGTAGGTGATTGTGGTTGATAAGTGGGTTCCATGTCTTTCC
Source organism: Acipenser ruthenus (assembly GCF_902713425.1). Lineage (NCBI taxonomy): Eukaryota > Metazoa > Chordata > Actinopteri > Acipenseriformes > Acipenseridae > Acipenser > Acipenser ruthenus. The sequence continues at coordinate 18,842,640 of NC_081210.1, read as the reverse complement.
GGCGCCTCCTTAAGACTCGCCTCTTCAAACAGCACCTGTAGAACTCCTCTGTATCCTGGGACACTATCACCCTTCATGTAAATGTGCTTTATTTTGCTCTTATCTGCCCCCTATTTTACTGCATTTAATCCTGTACTTCAGAATACTGTAATCTGCCAAGTGTTTAACCTGTAGTACTTTGTATTTAATCACATCCTGATGTAACTATCACTATTTAATCATATCCTGATTAACTATCACTATTATCTGCTGTATTATTGAATTGTGGTTTGTCACACTTGTACTTTGCTTGAACAAAAGTTATTGTATTTCTTGCTCTTATTGTATTACTTGAATTGTAACACTTGAAATGTATTTGCTTACGATTGTAAGTCAACCTGGATCATGGCGTCTGCTAAGAAATAAATAATAATAATAATAATAATAATAATAATAATAATAATAATAATAATAATAATAATAATAATAATAATAATAATAATGTCTTACTAAATGTTTCTGTAGTGTAGTGGTTATCACGTTCGCTTCACACGCGAAAAGTTCCCGGTTGGAAACACGTGTGTATTTTTATTATTATTATTATTTTTTTAATCAGTTATATTTATTAGACGTGGCAGCATTTTTGTAACAGCATGGCTGATGGTTGCATTTATTTGAGTACTGTACAAATAATGCACTGTATATTGCAGTTTGCGATATATGCAATATGATCTAAGAAGTATAAAAAAAATGTATTTGTAACGGATTGTTATTTTAAATAAATAATAAAAAAAAAATGTTACCAACCGGGGACCTTTTGTGTGTTAGGCGAACGTGATAACCACTACACTACGGAAGGACGTCTTGTGACACGGTCCACTATTCATACAGTAGCTTACTAACATATATAGTTTTTATTTAACACCATAAATAATACAAGCCCTTAATATATAATATAGCCCTGATACGTTTTATAGTGTAAGCGCGTACATGTTAATGTCCATTCCTGTGCTCACATACAAATTGTAGCAGTTCTACATTTGTCCAGATGCTTTGTTGATACCCAGTTTTAAAATAATAAGGACATCTAAGTATTTACGACCATGAACAACGTTTTGACAGTTTTTAAGGCAACCCCAGCCTTAAACGATTTTGGTATTTATGTTTAAATAACTCCTACCCAAGAATAAAAGTGCTGCCCCGTGTGAGGATCGAACTCACGACCTTCAGATTATGAGACTGACGCGCTACCTACTGCGCTAACGAGGCCTTGAAAATGTGTTCCGTTCCAGGATTGAGGAATGTGGGATCTATGCAATGCTAAAGGTTTCAAAGCAGGGATCTTGAGATTTGCTCAGACCCGAAGATCCTGCTATTTTTTATTCAGAAAAAAACACCTTTGCTGGCATTGGTGTGCTCTTCCTCTGGTGTGGCAGCTGGTCTTCATTGCAATGGTTTTCTGCAAGCAAGCAGAACATTGGCTAGATCCACCTTGAAGTCTAGATATTCCATAACCTCTCTCTTTCTGTCGCTATGATACATTTACGCTTGCATTTTAAAAAAATAAATAAATAATTAACCCGCGGGTTTTAAACGTTCGGAAATAAAATGCAACACATAGAGACCACTGAAAAATAATAATACAGAAAAATAAAGCTGTTTCCGCCCGGTTTCGAACCGGGGACCTTTCGCGTGTGAGGCGAACGTGATAACCACTACACTACGGAAACTTCACGGAAGACAGCGCTCAAGCACTGAGCACAGCAAGTGCTACAGGTCGATGGCGATGTACGTGTTAGTTCATTTTCTAAGTACAGGCGTATCATCACTTCAATAGTTTATATTTTTCAATGGGAAGCCATATGTCTGTGTTTATCCCATATAGTTGTAATAGCGTTAATTTGGCGTTCAACTTTCAAATAGTTGAGTTTTAGATAAAACATACTGACTGAAAACAGAACGATGCAGAATAGGTAGTGTAGTGGTTATCACGGGCGCTTAACATACATACTTCCGACTTTTAAGAATGTGTTTGTTAACATTTATGTATTTAGCTTTTTCTATTTACAGAACTGGCCCTTTCGTCATAGTCACGCCCCCTTAGTGACTCTCCACGGTCAGTTTTTTATGTTTCTATTTTTTTTTTTTTTTTTTTTTACGAAACACTTTTTTTTCAGTGAGGACAAGAGTATTCTTGCACAAACTGTTTTAGCAATAGAAATCGTCTATAAAAATGATATTCTGAAATGTACAAAAGCACAGGTCAAATAATAAATAGTTAAACTCAACGAATAATACTGTAAATATGGTACATCGGGTAAGGATTACGTATATAGGTATAGATAAAAAAGCGAATATATACCATATCTGGTAAATAATTGTCAACTACATTTTGTGCGTAAAATATTTAAGGAAAGTTTTTAAAAAATAAAATAAAAAAAAATCTCCCCGTCGGGGAATTGAACCCCGGTCTCCCGCGTGACAGGCGGGGATACTGACCACTATACTAACGAGGAATGCGTGAAAAGCGACCGTTCTGTACTCACAGGAAGACTGCACTGGCCCCCCCTGTCGAGAATTGTTTAGCTAAACCGCACTAAACCATTTCCCATTCATTCTTTATGGTAGTGCTAAACCACTACGGATGTAATACTGCTGCCGCCGCAACATGATTTTGGCGCTGTTGTGCAGGTCTGTGCCTAAACTTAATGTATTGAGTTGTGCAGATCTACCAAGAGAAGGCACTAAAGAGCATGAAGCGTTTTATCTGCTTCGGCTCAGTGAATTTTGCGAACCAAATGATTCGGAGGCTTCACTTCCCTTCCCACCATCTTGCACGAATGGTTGAGTGATTGGATGAAAGTGGGGTACAATCGGTTCTACTATACATAAACAACTAAAACACCCACTTCCTTAGTTTGAGCAAAAAGGCTGCAGTCTGTAACGGAGGTTACTGTGAATAGCACGCCCATTTTCCGAACCAACAATACATACCACAGTTCTATTATTTTACAACACAAGGAAGCCCCGCCGAAACAGGACATCAAAAAATTAGTTAAAACTCATAAATGTTCCTCTCCACGGAAATCTTTAGTAAAAGGCGAAAGATTTATGCGATCTGAAGAGAAACCAGAGTATATTAACATTTGTTAGTGCAGTAAGCAACCTACTCATATTGCTATTGTAACAAGGGACGGTTAGTTTTTTTAGATTTTTTTTTTATTTATTTATTTTTTTAAAGTTTTTTTTAAAACGAGCATTTTAACATCTACGTCTTGAGAAAAACAACCAAAACAGTATACAAGTACTGTATGCTGACATTTATATTTAAATATGATATTTTAAAAGCATACATTACATAAGAGGAAATTAGATTCTGGCAACGTGCATTATGGGTATGCAAATGTGATTCATCCCTGCTAGCGCGGTTTCCACCCAACAGTATTGCTCAACCCAAGGTATTCGTTTTCCAAGTTACCAAAATACGTTTTACTATCAGATCGCTGTATTTTATGGAGTATGGAGGACTATCCATGGCAAAATTAAAAATAAATACATAGAGAAATAAATAAATAAATAAATAAATGTTGAAATATTGATTTATTGCAACATTTATTTGTTCATGCATTTATTTATTTATTTATTTGTTCATTCATTTATTTATGTATTTATTTATTTATTTATTCATTCATTCTATGCATTTATTTATTTATTTATTTATTTATTTATTTATTTATTCATTCATTCATCTATTCATTTATTTATTTATTCATTCAGTGGGCGGTATCAAGTACACTATTGGCTGTAGGAAGTTTGTTTCTCCCTGCTCCAGGGAACACAATCGATGCCGATGTGGGCTCGCTAGATCACTGTGTGTTGGAAGGCCGTGTATTATTGTGAGCATTTTGTTTTCAGCGCCAGTTGCATTTAGCTAGTAGTTTAATTGTTTTGCTGAGCATTCTCCTTCAATTTGTTCTTAACCGTATTGTGTCTGTTTTAAGTGGGTTAGATTCACAATTTCTGCATGCTATAGTGGTATAGTAATATTTTATAGTTTATATTTTTGTCCCTTTTTGTTTTCAAGGATTTTTCGCCCCATACAGAGGATCGTCTTCAAAAAGACGAACGTTCCCACTCCAGCGCCGTGTTGGTGTTATTACACTCACAACTTCTGCTGTCTAAAACGGAAAACCATTTCCACGGTGCCGACTAGACAGCAGAAAAAGACGAATTGAATGTAGCAGGACTGGGGGAGAAAAGAATCTCCTTTCAAGGTACGTTTATGCAAATATTCTGTCAAAATGAAACGGTTTATTTAATAGTACATATACTGAACATCACAAGAAACGTATCAGTATTATTACACATTTAATTCGGAAAAAAAACGAGGTATATACATGATGGACATTGACAAAATGTCTACTGCTCAGCAACGGTGGCCACACGCTAGTACTTGCCTGTGAATTTCACAGTACCCTGTCCCCTCATAACTACATACAGTACAATGTCAATTGTTAATCAGCACATTACAATCTTACTGCACCTGCTGTAAAACAGAATTTGTCATTCTAGAGAATGTTATCTAAAAAGTTTCTTTCGATGCTCAGTATATATCACGACTCTAAAATCAGATACAAATAAACCTAATGAGACGGTCTATAATAACAAATAACGCGATGTAGAGTTCAATGCAATGTAACCTGTACCTTCGATATTTTAGACTTTTTATTAAACCACTGCTCAATGCTACTGAAATGTCATCAACCACTATTAGTATCATAAAGCTCCCAAAATCCTTTTAGATGCCACTCAAAGTAAATGTCTGGAATTTAGTTTTGGATTGTTTTGCAGTTAGTGATCCATTCAGCTTTGTGTTGATGGTATACAAAAATAAAACCAATAAAAAACCTATGCCGCTTTAGTAGCAGCAAAATACAAGGTTGTGTATCAGTGTGTAAGATGTTCGCTAGATTCACATTTATTACATTTGTGTTCTTTTTTATGTCAAGGTTGTGACAGCAGCTGTGAAGGATTCAGAAGCCAGTTATTCAAATCTTATCCCAAACTGAGTGAAGGTGGTGGATTTGAACAAATGAAGATTTCAGGATCTACGAGAAGCCGGATCTAGGCTGTTATTCCTTGCCCTAATGAGGGGTACTCAGCAAAATATTTAAGGGACCCAGAAACCCAAATTGTCTGCTGCAATTCATTTTGTAGGTTCCTGGACTGTCCTTATCCACTGGGCCCCTGATGAAGTGCCTCTTTTGTGAGAGACTTTTCTTTCTCAGAAATAGTCACAGTGACAGCTGTAGCAGCAGGTATAGAGTTTTTGTTAATGTAATTGGTCAATGTTAAATACAGTACATTAACTATTTTGAAAGGTTTACTTGCAGTAAAATGAAGAAATTTGCATGTAGTGGGTTTCAGGAAATGTTTATGCTAATGTTGTCTTACAAATTTTTTTTCTCAGTGAAGAAGACAAAAGCATTATACTGCAATTGGCATTAAGCTGGGATCTTCCAGGGGTGACAGAAGAAAATCGGCATTGGCTAATGGACAAACTCCTCCTTCACGCTGTAAGTAGGTTTGTTTCGTGCATATCCATGTTCGGTTTACTCATTGTACTGGTTAGTTGTGTAATTAATTGATAACCTACAGCAGGGGTGGCCAAATCCAGTCATGGAGAGCCCCTATCCAGCAAATGTGTTCAATAAAAGGGAAACTCTTGTGATTGAGGTCTGAAGAGGGAATTTTTAGTTGAAACAATCACTAAAGGACTTCATTTAACAAATTCACCTGCTTAATTCAGCACATTGAAATTCTGACACACTATACACCTCCCAGGTGTGTTACATTTTATTACATGTTGTTCCCTAATTAAGTTTTGAATGCCTGTGGCAGTGTGTTACTGTTTCAGTGTTTTGATAATGTGATTTACTAGTTATATTTCTAATTCTGAAGTTTATATATTTTTTGGTGTTTTGGTCTACAATATAAAACCCAGCTTGTATAGAGCTTTGAGATGAAGCTTGGTATTGAGCCATTTCAATATTGGAATTGAACAAAAATGGCCAATAAGGTTCAGCAAGAGATCCCCTGCCGTTCATTCATTTATCTATTCATTCTTTTTTTCCTCAAGATGATCCTTGAAAGAATCACCTGGCCCACACTGAATGTGGAGGAAGATGATGATGAGGATGACTGTTCTCTTGAGACTAAATGCCGTATCACAGGTGTAAGAAAGAGCGGTGTCGCCTTTAAGAAATGGCAACGCCATTTGAAAGACTACGCAACCCAGGAACCTTAGCACTAATGGGCAAGGCGGGGTTTCTGGGTATAAAGGGAAGTGGAGCAGGACAGCAGGGGGTGATTTTGGGGAGCACCGCCGGTTTGTCCTGCTGAATAGTTCCCAGAAGGTTGAGAGTGCATTACGTAGTATTGTAAGGTAAAGTGAACGTTTGGTTTCTTTTTTGAACAAGAGTTGTGTTTTGTTTATACCGTGAGCGTTTTCCTCTTGGTGAGGTAGTCTTTTGTTTTGACAAAGTTTAATTTATTTTATGAAACGTTGGTAGATAAACGCTGCCTCTCGGTAGTTAATTTAAAACAGTTCCGCAGTTTTCGTGACGATTGGGAACCGTCACAACTGCCGTCTATTTGTGTATGTGTGTTTGACTCGGGACTCGGAGGGAAAGCGCGTATTCATGCGCTGCAGGAACAGCGGGCTGTAACAGAGAGAACTGAGGCAGCAGTCTGGTTTTCTGGACGTGCTTTATTGTGACACACATGAACAACAGTACCCACAGGTGGTGTGGACAGTATGGATATTGTGCTTGAACTCGGAGACACTCCCGTGTTTCCGTGAACGACTGGGACGTCAGCTGCAGGGGTCCTTCCCCACAGCCTGGATACAATTCTTTATCAACAGAGCCCTTCTTCTGGGAGGGCCCATTCCATACTTGCTTACGCTTACCTGTGTTACAGCAAGACTCCAGCAGAGGGAGTCTGCGCTATCCTTGCCTGTGTTGCAGAGATACTCCAGCAGAGGGTATCTTCTTTGTTCTTACCTGTGTTGCAGAGATACTCCAGCAGAGGGTGTCTTCTTTGTCCTTACCTGTGTTGCAGAGATACTCCAGCAGAGGGTGTCTTCTTTGTTCTTACCTGTGTTGCAGCAAGACTCCAGCAGAGGGAGTCTGCGCTATCCTTACCTGTGTTGCAGAGACACTCCAGCAGAGGGTGTCTTCTTTGTTCTTACCTGTGTTGCAGCAAGATTCCAGCAGAGGGAGTCTGCGCTATCCTTACCTGTGTTGCAGAGAGACTCCAGCAGAGGGAGTCTGTTCCACCCTTACCAGTGTTGCAGAAATACTCCAGCAGGGGGAAGCCACTTCTGACTTGGAATACAAAGCTACCCCGGCAGGGAAAGCCTACATTGAACTTACCAGCGTACAGGACTACTCCAGCGGAGGGAGGTGGCCTGTACGTAACTGTGGACTGACCCACCTGGGTCGAAGGATCCTTCCTGACACTTACCAGGCTCCTCAGCTAGAGTTTCCTGCTAAGTTCATCCCAGTGGACTCAATTCCACGGGGAAAGGACTTGCACAGGCCTCGGCCTGTAGAACTCGGTATTCTGAAATAGTTAGAGAGGGGCAAAGAAGTGAGCCAGTTAGTGACCCGTACAGGGCAATAATCTATACAAAGAAAGTGTTGACTTGTGTAAATATTGTAAATAAAAGTTAGTTGCCTGAACGTTCTTCGTGTCTGTGCCAGTCGGTGGAAGCAGTAATAGAGTATCACGCAGGGGTACTCTAACGGTTTGTTACACTGGCTTCTTCAGGACATTCATGGAAACGGTATAATTTAATCTATTAATCATCGCCATGTATAATTTTATTTTAACCATCCAACTCATTCTTACCTTATATGAGAAGGGACAACTTCTTATTCTTCATCACTCAAAACAGCATTGGCCACCACTTCATATGTAATATAATAAAAAAGAGGCCGTGGAGAGGGGGGGGCGTGACTATGACTAAACGGGCAGTTCTGTAAATAGAAAAAGCTAAATACATAAATGTTAAACTCATTCTTAAAAGTCAGGAGTATGTATGTTATGTGTGTTAGGCGCCCGTGATAACCACTACACTACCTATTCTGCGTCGTTCTGTTTTCAGTCAGTATGTTTTATCTAAAACTCAACTATTTGAAAGTTGAACAGCAAATTAACGCTATTACAACTATATGGGATAAACAGACATATGGCTTCCCATTGAAAAATATAGACTATTGAAGTGATGATACGCCTGTACTTAGAAAATGAACTAAACACGTGCATCACCATCGACCTGTAGCACTTGCTGTGCTCAGTGCTTGAGCGCTGTCTTCCGTGAAGTTTCCGTAGTGTAGTGGTTATCAGTTGTTGCACGGTCGCCCGAGGGAGCTCCCTCTGCGAGCGGACCTGTTGTCCCAAGCCCAAGGAGGGCTATGGCATCCGAACCCCAAGCTCATGCAGCTATGGGCTTGGCCCCTGAGCGGGAGCGCCTGTCAGCCTTAGGGCTTTCGACGGCGGTTATATCGACCATTCAAAGTGCGAGGGCGCCCTCCACTCGGTCGCAATATACGTATAAGTGGCAATTATTTCAGAGTTGGTGTCTGGCTGAGGGCCATGACCCGGTCTCCTGCCCTATGGCAGTGATATTACAGTTTCTGCAGAAGCTGTTAGACGAGGGTAAGTCTCCCTCTACACTTAAAGTGTATTTGGCCGCTATTTCGGCTTGCCACGTACGCATTGACGGGTTATCACCTGGTTGCCATTTTTTGGCATCTCAGTTTCTGAAAGGCGCAAGGCGCTTGCGGCCTCCAAGAACGACCAGTTTACCGTCGTGGAGCCTTGATGTGGTGCTGGAAGCCCTTGCCAAGGCGCCGTTTGAGCCTCTCCACAGCGTGGATATGAAGCTCATATCTATTAAGACTGCGTTTTTGCTGGCTGTGGTATCAGCAAAACGCGTGAGCGAGTTACATGCACTGTCAGTGCATCCTTCTTGTACTCGTTTTGCAGGAGACGGTTCTAAGGTCTCCATGCGCCCTAATCCGGCCTTTTTACCAAAGGTTATATCCCCGTTCCACATGAACCAGTCAGTCGAGTTGATGGCGTTCCATCCTCCTTTTTCTTCCCCAGAGGAAGAGCGGTTACACATGCTCTGCCCTGTGAGGGCATTGAGGTGTTATATTGACCGCACAAGGACTGTGAGGCAGACAGAACAGTTGTTCATATGCCATGGTTCTAGATCTTTGGGTCAGCCGCTGTCTAAACAGCGCCTTTCCCACTGGATAGTGGATGCTATTAAATTAGCGTATGAATCTGCAGGCCTTCCTCCACCAGGGCAGTTGAAGGCGCATTCTACCAGGGGTATGGCGACATCCTGGGCCCTCTTTCGAGGGGTGCCGGTGTCTGATATTTGCGCGGCAGCCAGTTGGGCTACGCCGCATACTTTCATGAGGTTTTACAGGCTAAATGTGCTGGAATCCTCTGCTCCGTCATTTGGAGCATCTGTGTTGCACTCTATGACGCCTCAGGTTGCGGACGTCTAGAGTAGGTACAATATGGTGTGACTATTCCACCTTGGGACAGGTGTCATTGCGAGCATAGACGCTGAGGCGCAGCTCCGCATATGTGTAGATGTACTGCCTACGCAGTTGCGTTATGACGTAAGTCTGTCCTACTGCCGAGAATCCTCCCTCGCGACGGCTTGGGTACACTGTTCCCATACCTTGATGGTTATTTTCGACTTGAAAGGGAACGATAGGTTGCGGATGCAACCCCGGTTCCCTGAAAGAGAAAATAACCATCAAGCCGCGAGGTCGCTCTGGAGGCCTTCACGGCCTGAAGGGCAAAAGAGGAAGTGACTCTCCGCGCGCTGCGTATAGTAAGCTCCCAAGGGGGCGGGCTTACACGGCAGCTTGCGCGGAGGCCTATCGGCAGCTTTGACATAAAGCTCAGCCAATCCCTACTGCCTGACGGCAATGTCCCATACCTTGATGGTTATTTTCTCTTTCAGGGAACCGGGGTTGCATCCGCAACCTATCGTTTTCAACGACGGTAGATTATTGAATCTTGAAGTCTTTTGGTTTATTTCGAAATACAATCATCTGAAGGTAAAAATGTTATTACAGTATTATTTTAATTCTCACTAGTACGGTACCTATAGTCACCAATAATTAAAAAATGCCAATAATATATGTTCGTATTACAAATGTCAGCTGTAGAAATGCGCGGATAGTAAACTAAATATTTTGTAATATTATCAATAAAAATACACGATTGACATTTTTACAATCGGTGTCAGTTCTGAGTGTTAAAAAATGTAATATTTACAACAGCTAGAAACTTGTTTGAGAGACTGTTTTATCTAAAGCGCAATTATATTTAATACAGTTGTCCGTTATAATGGTACTGTAATACTTGTATCCGGGACAACAGAAAATGCACGTATCGCAAACTGCAATATACAGTACATTATCTGTATGTATTCAAATTTCAATGTATTTGAAATTCATGGTTTCTGAAATTCATTAAAGGTGTCCTTAGTGTAGTGGTGATCACGTTTGCCTAACACGTGGAAGGTCCCTTGTTCACAAACATCCCACCTTTCTCAGCCTAGGACCAGGGAGCGTTTTCAAGGCCTCGTTAGCGCAGTAGGTAGCGCGTCAGTCTCATAATCTGAAGGTCGTGAGTTCGATCCTCACACGGGGCAGCACTTTTATTATTGGTTAGTTATTTAAAAATAAATACCAAAAATGTGAAATGCTGTCAGAACGTTGTTCATGGTCGTAAATACTTAGATGTCCTTATTGTTTTAAAACTGAGTATCAACAAAGCATCTGGACAAATGTGGAACTGCTGCCATTTGTATGTGAGCACAGGAACAGACATTAACATATACGCGCTTATACTATAAAACGTATCGGGGCTATATTATATATTAAAGTCTTGTTCTTTCATTTATGCAATAAATTAAATAAAAAAATGCTTTGCAGAACGAGTTCAATATAATGTACTCCCTTCACTCAAGCAAGGTGCTAGTAAGATACTATATGAATAGGGGAGGTTGACACCATGTGTTTCCGTAGTGTAGTGGTTATCACGTTCGCCTAACACGCGAAAGGTCCCCGGTTCGAGACCGGGCGGAAACATTAATTTTTGTAATTTATTTTAAAATAACAACCCATTACAAATATATTTATTTTTTATACGTCTTAGATTATACGGCACGTATCGCAAATTGCACACTACAGTACAATTCTTATTGTCTATTTGTAGGTGATTGTGGTTGATAAGTGGGTTCCATGTCTTTCCGGCGCCTCCTTAAGACTCGCCTCTTCAAACAGCACCTGTAGAACTCCTCTGTATCCTGGGACACTATCACCCTTCATGTAAATGTGCTTTATTTTGCTCTTATCTGCCCCCTATTTTACTGCATTTAATCCTGTACTTCAGAATACTGTAATCTGCCAAGTGTTTAACCTGTAGTACTTTGTATTTAATCACATCCTGATGTAACTATCACTATTTAATCATATCCTGATTAACTATCACTATTATCTGCTGTATTATTGAATTGTGGTTTGTCACACTTGTACTTTGCTTGAACAAAAGTTATTGTATTTCTTGCTCTTATTGTATTACTTGAATTGTAACACTTGAAATGTATTTGCTTACGATTGTAAGTCAACCTGGATAATGGCGTCTGCTAAGAAATAAATAATAATAATAATAATAATAATAATAATAATAATAATAATAATAATAATAATAATAATAATAATAATAATAATAATAATAATGTCTTACTAAATGTTTCTGTAGTGTAGTGGTTATCACGTTCGCTTCACACGCGAAAAGTTCCCGGTTGGAAACACGTGTGTATTTTTATTATTATTATTATTTTTTTAATCAGTTATATTTATTAGACGTGGCAGCATTTTTGTAACAGCATGGCTGATGGTTGCATTTATTTGAGTACTGTACAAATAATGCACTGTATATTGCAGTTTGCGATATATGCAATATGATCTAAGAAGTATAAAAAAAATGTATTTGTAACGGATTGTTATTTTAAATAAATAATAAAAAAAAAATGTTACCAACCGGGGACCTTTTGTGTGTTAGGCGAACGTGATAACCACTACACTACGGAAGGACGTCTTGTGACACGGTCCACTATTCATACAGTAGCTTACTAACATATATAGTTTTTATTTAACACCATAAATAATACAAGCCCTTAATATATAATATAGCCCTGATACGTTTTATAGTGTAAGCGCGTACATGTTAATGTCCATTCCTGTGCTCACATACAAATTGTAGCAGTTCTACATTTGTCCAGATGCTTTGTTGATACCCAGTTTTAAAATAATAAGGACATCTAAGTATTTACGACCATGAACAACGTTTTGACAGTTTTTAAGGCAACCCCAGCCTTAAACGATTTTGGTATTTATGTTTAAATAACTCCTACCCAAGAATAAAAGTGCTGCCCCGTGTGAGGATCGAACTCACGACCTTCAGATTATGAGACTGACGCGCTACCTACTGCGCTAACGAGGCCTTGAAAATGTGTTCCGTTCCAGGATTGAGGAATGTGGGATCTATGCAATGCTAAAGGTTTCAAAGCAGGGATCTTGAGATTTGCTCAGACCCGAAGATCCTGCTATTTTTTATTCAGAAAAAAACACCTTTGCTGGCATTGGTGTGCTCTTCCTCTGGTGTGGCAGCTGGTCTTCATTGCAATGGTTTTCTGCAAGCAAGCAGAACATTGGCTAGATCCACCTTGAAGTCTAGATATTCCATAACCTCTCTCTTTCTGTCGCTATGATACATTTACGCTTGCATTTAAAAAAAATAAATAAATAATTAACCCGCGGGTTTTAAACGTTCGGAAATAAAATGCAACACATAGAGACCACTGAAAAATAATAATACAGAAAAAAAAAAAAGCTGTTTCCGCCCGGTTTCGAACCGGGGACCTTTCGCGTGTGAGGCGAACGTGATAACCACTACACTACGGAAACTTCACGGAAGACAGTGCTCAAGCACTGAGCACAGCAAGTGCTACAGGTCGATGGCGATGTACGTGTTAGTTCATTTTCTAAGTACAGGCGTATCATCACTTCAATAGTCTATATTTTTCAATGGGAAGCCATATGTCTGTGTTTATCCCATATAGTTGTAATAGCGTTAATTTGGCGTTCAACTTTCAAATAGTTGAGTTTTAGATAAAACATACTGACTGAAAACAGAACGACGCAGAATAGGTAGTGTAGTGGTTATCACGGGCGCTTAACATACATACTTCCGACTTTTAAGAATGTGTTTGTTAACATTTATGTATTTAGCTTTTTCTATTTACAGAACTGCCCCTTTCGTCATAGTCACGCCCCCTTAGTGACTCTCCACGGTCAGTTTTTTATGTTTCTATTTTTTTTTTTTTTTTTTTTTACGAAACACTTTTTTTTCAGTGAGGACAAGAGTATTCTTGCACAAACTGTTTTAGCAATAGAAATCGTCTATAAAAATGATATTCTGAAATGTACAAAAGCACAGGTCAAATAATAAATAGTTAAACTCAACAAATAATACTGTAAATATGGTACAGCGGGTAAGGATTACGTATATAGGTATAGATAAAAAAGCGAATATATACCATATCTGGTAAATAATTGTCAACTACATTTTGTGCGTAAAATATTTAAGGAAAGTTTTAAAAAAATAAAATAAAAAAAAATCTCCCCGTCGGGGAATTGAACCCGGGTCTCCCGCGTGACAGGCTCAGCCACCCCAGATGTGTCCTGATGCCGTCTACCCCTTCGAGGGGAGCGGGAGTGCCTTCTCCGGCGAGGCGATCGAGATCTGGATCGCGACTGCCGACGGGGGCGAGCCCCGCGAGAGGAGGGGCTGCGGGAACGTTCCCGAGCACGCCTAATTGGAGACCTTTGACCAGCTGTAAGCTGGGAAGATGGGCTCATAGGCTGAGACGTCGCCGGCAGCGACACGATAGACGATGGTGGGGCCGAGACGGTGTGGGACGAGCCCGAAGATGGGGAACGACCTCCCACCGCCTTCCTAGCTCTCTGGCGCAGGGTGCGTGTTTGAAACCCTGCGCATAGCTGGCAGTATGCCCTGTCTGCCAGGGCAGATGCTGCATGGTCCGGCCCTAAACATGCGACGCAGTCCTCGTGAGGGTCGCTGGCAGGCAACTTGGCCTGACAGGTCACACAACGGTGGAACCCAGACATATTGACGTCAATGACGAAGAGCCGAGGTGCGCGCGTCGAGCGCCGAAGCGCTGGGCACCAAGCGTCAAGCACCTGAAGTGCGTGCGTCGAGCGCCGCCGCGTCGAGCACCGAGGCGTCGAGGGTGCGTGCGTCGAGCACCGAGCGCCGAAGCGTCGAGCACCGAGGTGCGTGCGTCGACGTCAAGGGTGCGCGCGTTGAGGCGTCGAGCGCCGAAGCGCCGAGCGCCGAAGCGTCGAACGTCGCGCGTTGAGCGTCGAGCGCGTGCGTCGAGGCGCCAAGCGCCGAGCACCGAGCGCCGAGCACCGAGCGTCGAGCGCCGAAGCGTCGAGCACCGAGCGTCGAGCATCGAGCGTCGAGCATCGAGGTGCGTCGAGGGTGCGTGCACCGAGCGTCGAGCGTCGAGCGCCGAGCACCGAGCGTCGAGCATCGAGGTGCGTCGAGGGTGCGTGCACCGAGCGTCGAGCGCCAAGCGCCGAGCACCGAGCGTCGAGCGCCGAAGCGTCGAGCGTCGAGCACCGAGCGTCGAGCATCGAGGTGCGTCGAGGGTGCGTGCACCGAGCGTCGAGCGCCGAGCGTCGAGCGTCGAGGCGCGTGCGTCGAGCGTCGAGGGTGCGTGCGTCGAGGCGCCAAGCGCCGAGCACCGAGCGTCGAGTGCCGAAGCGTCGAGCGTCGAGCACCGAGCGTCGAGCACCGAGGTGCGTCGAGGGTGCGTGCACCGAGCGTCGAGCGTCGAGCACCGAGCGTCGAGCACCGACGTTGATGGAACGTGCACCGAGCGTCGAGCGCCGAAGCGTCGAGCGTCGAGCACTGAGCCCCAAGTGCAGAAGCACTAAGCACCAAGCGCAGAAGCGCTGCACAAAGCGCCGAAGCGCTGCACCAAGCGCACAAGCGCTGACACCAAAAGCGCCGGAGCGCGAGCGCCGGAGCGCGAGCGCCGGAGCGCGAGCGCCGAAGCGCGAGTACCGAGCGTGGAACGCTAGCACAGACGCCTAAGCGTCAGCTGACCCGCCAAGCGGAGACGCAAAGTGCTGGTACAGTGTCTGGTGCTGTGCAATACCTACCTGAAGGTGCTGGGGATTTTGCACGTTGGTGGTTGTCTTCCTCTGTATAGTGAAGGGAAAAACTTTTTTTTTTTTTTTTTTTTTTTTTGTGGACGCTGCAAAAGGAAAGGGAGTGTAGTGCAATACCACGTGGCGGGAACGCGCCGCGGGGGGGGACACTGCAGAGCAGACTACCCGCACACACACACGGTTAGCCAAAGCTAGACCGAGGATGCAATTGCGCGTGGCCAAGGCCAACCCAACACGCGTCCGACACACAATGTAAATATATATAACAATATAATTACACAAAATATAATATATATAGAAAATATATATACAAAAAACCCACACAGTAAATATAAGGAACAGAGGAAAGACGGGGAGACCACGAAGAACGCAATGCCGAAGCAAAGCGAAAAGGAATATATAATGTAGACACAAAATATATCCTAAAATAATACAATACAATAATAATAATAATAATAATAATAATAACTGAAATAAACTCGGAGAAGGGGATAAACCAGCTTCTCAAGCCTAAGCTTAGTGAGTACAATCAGTCAAAATAGCTCTAAGTCCTACCGCTACTGATGCTGAAGGAAAAAGAGGAAGTGACTCTCCGCGCGCTGCGTATAGTAAGCTCCCAAGGGGGCGGGCTTACACGGCAGCTTGCGCGGAGGCCTATCGGCAGCTTTGACATAAAGCTCAGCCAATCCCTACTGCCTGACGGCAATGTCCCATACCTTGATGGTTATTTTCGACTTGAAAGGGAACGTGATAACCACTACACTACGGAAACTTCACGGAAGACAGCGCTCAAGCACTGAGCACAGCAAGTGCTACAGGTCGATGGTGATGTACGCGTTTAGTTCATTTTCTAAGTACAGGCGTATCATCACTTCAATAGTCTATATTTTTCAATGGGTCTGTGTTTATCCCATATAGTTGTAATAGCGTTAATTTGCCGTTCAACTTTCAAATAGTTGAGTTTTAGATAAAACATACTGACTGAAAACAGAACGATGCAGAATAGGTAGTGTAGTGGTTATCACGGGCGCTTAACATACATACTTCCGACTTTTAAGAATGTGTTTGTTAACATTTATGTATTTAGCTTTTTCTATTTACAGAACTGCCCCTTTCGTCATAGTCACGCCCCCTTAGTGACTCTCCACGGTCTGTTTTTTATGTTTCTATTTTTTTTTTTTTTTTACGAAACACTTTTTTTTCAGTGAGGACAAGAGTATTCTTGCACAAACTGTTTTAGCAATAGAAATCGTCTATAAAAATGATATTCTGAAATGTACAAAAGCACAGGTCAAATAATAAATAGTTAAACTCAACGAATAATACTGTAAATATGGTACAGCGGGTAAGGATTACGTATATAGGTATAGATAAAAAAGCGAATATATACCATATCTGGTAAATAATTGTCAACTACATTTTGTGCGTAAAATATTTAAGGAAAGTTTTTAAAAAATAATAAAAAAAATATATATCTCCCCGTCGGGGAATTGAACCCCGGTCTCCCGCGTGACAGGCGGGGATACTGACCACTATACTAACGAGGAATGCGTGAAAAGCGACCGTTCTGTACTCTCAGGAAGACTGCACTGGCCCCCCCTGTCGAGAATTGTTTAGCTAAACCGCACTAAACTATTTCTCATTCATTCTTTATGGTAGTGCTAAACCACTACGGATGTAATACTGCTGCCGCCGCAACATGATTTTGGCGCTGTTGTGCAGGTCTGTGCCTAAACTTAATGTATTGAGTTGTGCAGATCTACCAAGAGAAGGCACTAAAGAGCATGAAGCGTTTTATCTGCTTCGGCTCAGTGAATTTTGCGAACCAAATGATTCGGAGGCTTCACTTCCCTTCCCACCATCTTGCACGAATGGTTGAGTGATTGGATGAAAGTGGGGTACAATCGGTTCTACTATACATAAACAACTAAAACACCCACTTCCTTAGTTTGAGCAAAAAGTCTGCAGTCTGTAACGGAGGTTACTGTGAATAGCACGCCCATTTTCCGAACCAACAATACATACCACAGTTCTATTATTTTACAACACAAGGAAGCCCCGCCGAAACAGGACATCAAAAAATTAGTTAAAACTCATAAATCTTTAGTAAAATACTCTTTTATTGAGATTTTACATTTTTTTACATTTACACCCATTCGTTTTTTCATTCATTTTACATTTCTTTTAAAGATGACATTCATGCATACAGACATACATTTTGTTTTAAAAGCATTTAAAACACATTTAAAAACACCAAGACAATTGTGCTTTGTACATGGTTAAAACAGACACAGATTAAAATCAACATGAAAAAAACCTGTGCTGTTTTAAAAGTGACTGGAAAAAAAGAACCATCTATAAAAAACCAGTGCTTGTGAGGGCCGGGGAGTGCTCTCTAAAAGTTCAAAAGTGAACATAAAACTATATTACTAAAACAGGGACAGGGGAAAAGGGACAGTGTGTGGAACAGTGAGTTAAAATTCTAAAATTTTAAAACACTTAAAATGTAACTTTTAATAGTTTACATTAAAAATCTTAAAGATACATAAAACAAAACAAAATCAAATAAAACATTCAACATAAATCAAATAAAAGTCCATAAAACTGAAACAAAAAGACTACATAAAACCAGGGCACCGTTCAAAAACGGTCATGCCAGCTAAAAAGGGCGGAATGCTGGCATGACAAAATAAATAAAAGGCTTAGCGGTGCCCCGTAGTCCCGCTCCTAGGAGCTAGCGGTTCCAGTTTTTTCCCTTATTCCATCTTCACGTCCTGAAGTCCGGCGATCCTCCACTCCGCGCAGGCCTTGTCCTTCCCGAGGGTCCGGATGTCCAGAATTACAAAGTCCTTGATAAGAGTTTGTGCCCTTCTGGTCGTGGTGATAGTGTCTAGCTCCTGCTTGTGATAGACACAGACGTTACGGCCTTCCCACAGGATCTGCTTGACAACATTGATGACACGCCAAACGCACTTAGCTGTGCTGGTAGTGATTCCTCCCGCAGGCCCATAGAGCACAGTCTCAGCGGTCATCTTGGCCGTGTCAGCAAACCTGTTTAGGAAGACAGAGACAGAGAGCCAGACACTGCCAGCCACATCACACTCCCAGAAGATATGGGCTGGTGTTTCTCTCTTGCGGCACTTTGCATAGGGGCATGTTTCTACTTGGGCTAGTCCCCTCCTGAACATGAACGCTCGAGTGGGGAGTGCACTGTGGACGGTGTTCCATGCTATATCCTTCTGGACATTACTGAGGCAGCTGTGAGACACATTCTCCCAGATTTTTTGGCTTTGGGTGAGGGAGAAAGTAGCTACTTTTTCAATTTCCTGGGAACCGGCAAGATATTTAGTTACAGCCTTGTATTCCCAGGAGGCCAATTTTGCTTTATCTAAGCCCAATTTATATATAGTGTCCCTTAAGGTTCTATAATACAATGGGGGGTCCCAGGAGTACGGCACGGTGTTATCAATAGTGCAGAGGCCCAAGGCCCTGAGACAGGTGGCAAAATAGAAACGATTCATGTAACATACCTTCCTGTCCAGGGCCTGGATGTTCTTGATAGTTTGCGTGAGCCCCTGCACTCGGGTGAGCTGCACAACGTCCGGGACCCCCTTACCTCCCTTCTTGTCGGCTTTACTCAGAGTGGCTCGCTTTACCCTCTCCATCTTGCTGCCCCAGATAAAGCGGTGGATAATGCGGTCCACCACTTTTTTGGTGGTCCTGTCTGGGGGAAAGATTTTTCCTACATAAGAGAGGATGGGGAACAGTATAGACTTGGTTATTAATACTCTACCCGTCATTGTTAAGGATCTTGTGCTCCATCCGCCAATCTTTTTACGGACCTGGTTAATGGCCGCCGTCCAGCTCTGGGCCCCCGAGCTATTGTTCTCGAAAATGAGGCCCAGAATCTTGATTTTGTCCTTTTTGACAGGGTACATGTCCGACAGTTCCCTATCTACCTGCCAATTTTTAGACACGTAGACTTCGCTCTTGGACTTATTAATCACTGCCCCGGTCGCCGTGCAGTACTTCTCAAGGATATTACTAATCCGAGGTACCGACGATGTGTTGGTGCAAATGAGTGACACATCGTCCATATATGCTGTTGTTTTGACCTGGACCCCGTTGGATCCAGGCAGCTGGAAACCAGTTATATTGGTATCCCTACGAATTGCCTGCAGGAGGGGTTCAATGCACACGACATATAGCAGTGGGGATAGTGGGCAACCCTGTCTGACCCCTGACTGGATAGATATTTTACCAGTCAGGTGCCTGTTCACCAAGACTCGGGTACTAATGTTTGTATATATGGTTTTAACCCACTCCCTAAGTCCAGGAGCGAATTTCATCTGGTCCATCACTTTGTACATATATTCATGGCTTACCCTATCGAACGCCTTCTCCTGGTCAAGGTTGAACAGGCAGAGGGGATGGTTCCGTTCTCTAGAATAAGCCAGAATGTCCCTTGTTAACATTAAAATATCCGTGATGGACCTCCCTGGGACGCCACAAGCCTGGTCAGGGCCAATGACCAAAGGGAGGTGTACTTGTAGCCGGAGCATCAGAGCTTTGGCTAGTATCTTGTAATCCACGCAAAGGAGGCTGATTGGGCGCCAATTCCGTAGATCTTTAACTTCCCCTTTCTTATGAAGGAGAGTAATTACACTCTCCCGCATAGAAGGGCCCAACCGCTTCTCCCTATAGACCGCTCTGTAGACCTCCGCTAAATGGACTTTTAGCGTGTCCCAAAAAAGATGGTAATACTCACCCGGGATGCCATCTGGACCTGGCGTCTTACCGGTGTTCATGGTCTTAACCGCCTGGGTGAGCTCCTCCAGCGTGAGTTCTGGGTCCTTCTCCTCCTCCTCCTCGTCCCGCACTGAGTCAGGCTCCAACTGGCTCAGGAACCACTCTATCAGGGTGTCATCTGTAGCTTTGATGTTATACAGGTCCCTATAGAAGTTCTCTACCACTTTTTTCACTCCCTCACTATCCTCTACTATCCTCCCCCTGCTGTCGAGCATGGAGGACATCAAGTGCCGCTTCTCCCTCGTTTTCTGGAAGAAGAAGCGAGTACACTTTTCGTCTTCCTCCATTTTTTGCACTTTTGCATTGTGCATGACCTTTCGTTGTTCCTCCCTACAAAGCACTGAAAGATCTAGCTTGGTCTGGGCTATCTCGTCGCTTACAGGGAACCCCCGAAGCTGAAGCAGGCTCAGACGCTGGAGGGCAGCATTCAGGTATTTATATTTGGCCCTCCTTTCTTTTGCTTTCCTCTTGCCTGCTGCTATGAAATAACCCTTAGTTCTCATTTTGACCATCTCCCACCACTCTATAGGGGAGTTGAATAGGTCACGCAAAGTGGTCCACTCAACAAGCCTGCTCTTATAGGCTGCAGCTATGGAGGGGTCATCGAGTAAGGAGGTGTTTAATTTCCAGACCCCTGACCCCATCTGGGAGGTCTGAGGGACCTGCAATGTTACCTGCAGGAGCCTATGGTCAGAGAAGAAGACGGCCTGGGTGTCTACTGCCGTCTTCGTAAGGGAGCTGGTATGCAGGACGAGATCTATACGGGAGAAGGAGGTCCCAGATGAGCTCACCCAGGTAAAGGGAGGCACCAGGTCCTTACCTGCATCACACAGGGAGAAATCAGATATTACGGAGGACAAAACTCTACTAGAGCGGTCGTTGCGTGGCCTGCTCCGGTCTACGTCCCTCAGAGCACAATTGAAGTCACCTGACACGATGACGGGTACGTTCCCCAGCAGGAGTGGACGCAGCTGTGGAAAAAATTGAACTCTTTCGTTTTGGTTAGTGGGTGCGTAGACATTGACCAGTCTGAGGGGAGTGTTGTTGTATGTCACATCCACGCTCAGAATTCTACCAGGTTCTACCTCCCTGCTGCTGCGGGAGGTAATAAATGGGTTTTTAAACAGGATACCTACTCCGTCGGCTCTGGCTATGTTGGAGCCCGACCAGAAGGAGTCCCCCAGGGTCCAACTCTCCTTCAGGTCCCTATAATCAGGGCTCGACGAAATACCACACTCCTGCAGAAAGATGAGATCTGCTTTCAAGTTAGCTAGATAGTTTAGTACATCAAATCTTTTTTGTGTCTCCCTGATGCTCCTGACATTAACAGACACACATATCAGGGCCATCAGGGTAGCTAACAAGAAAAGGAGTCGCTGCGTCCACCCCATAGCGACTATGATTGGGAGGTCGGGACACTCTTCCTACTCTTAGCTCTACGCTTGCTTCGAGGGGGCTTGGGCTTATTTGCAACTCCCATCAACCCTGAGAAGGTACTCACTGCTGCCTCGTCCAAGAAGGCACCGTCTTTATATGCACAGTACGTGGAGTTGTTGGGGCTATTCAACTCCCCACAAGGTAAGTCTGGTGGAACTTGCTCAGGGCCCCTCGGAACGTGTGGGTCAGCTTTGTCCTGGGGGGGGGTTATGACAGACAGCATTCTTTGGCTGTTACCGTCTGTTGAATTGGAGCTGTTAGCAGACTTCTGGCTTACCGCGTCCAGGGGTATTCCCATGTCCTCCAGTGCTGTATCTAGGAGGACCTCTAGGGGGCCCCTGGTTTTGCCCATACAAGGGAGGGGGTCAAGGATGCTTTGAAGGGAGGCCCTTCGCTTGAAGAGGGTCATTGCTACCGAGGTACTGCTGGTCAGGGAAGGTGTTGACCCCGACCTCTCCCTCGGTGCATTAGTGAACACCTCTTCTGCGAGGTGTGCTAGGGTTTGTGCCAACGACTGGGAAGGCTGGCTGGGGATGCCCTGGCTGGCTGCTACCTGCCCACTAGGCGGCAGTGTAGCCGTCCCACTCGCCTCCGTCTCTGCCTGCGAGGGCAAGACTGGGGACTTTGTGTGGACATTAGCTGGTTTTGGATCTATGGGGGCCACCTGCAACTTGCTGTCTTTGATCCTGATCTTCTTTCTTTTCCCCCCCTCGTCTCTACCCTTTCTTTTCCCCACCCTCTGCTGGTTCTTCACTCCCTTCCCCTCCTTCTCACTCTCACTTTCACTGTCGCTTTCGCTTTCCTCCCCCACGGACTCAATCCTTATGGCGTCATAACGAGAGCCGAGGGGGAGTGCTGGCGCTGAGAGGGCCCTACTCAGGGGGGGGCCGCTGCTGGGTCCGGGCTCCCTCCCTGCCTCGTGTTCTGCATCAGAGGAGCTACTGGAGGAGCTAGTGGAGTAGCTGTTGTACTCTCTCTCTGGGCTGGGGGAAGGGGTCCTCGTAAAACGGGACATGTCTCGGGGGCGGGGGGGTGAGGGGGGTGCTGGTGATGATGGTGGTGCTGGAGTCTGGGTCTTGGATACTGTTGGTGGTGATGTGGACTGATCTTTGTTACTTGCTCCCTCTTCCTGCTCAGGCCTAGGCTTGTTTGTGTTTGCCTTGCTGGCTCTGGCCATGTTGGCATAGGAAGAGGGGCAGTCCTTAAACAGGTGCCCCTTCTTTCCACACAAATTGCACTGCCTCTCTTCTCTGCAGTGGCTGGTCTCGTGGGGGGCGCCGCAGTTCCTGCACTTGACTACAGTACACGCGGCCGCCAGGTGTCCTAATTCCCCACATTTCCTGCAGAGTTTTGGCATCCCATTATAGAATACCAGCCCTCTGTTGGGCCCTAACACTATGGAGTTTGGAATGTGGCGGACGCCTCCAATGCCCGATGGATCAACATTAAGGCGTACCAGCCACTTTCTGGCTCCTGTCCAAACCCCATCTTCATCTGTAATTTTCCTCCCTTCTGATGACACCCTCCCATAGCGGTTAAGCCATGTTGTAATATCATAGTCGCTAACAGCCTCATTGAAAAATTGGACAGTAACAACTTTCATTTCTCTGTCTGTCAGTGCATCCACACAAAATTCTTTGTATGGAGCGAGATATTTATTCTCCCCCCAAAAGGACCACATTTCTTGTAACTTTTGGGGGTTCCTAAAACTGACCTCAAACACTTCCTTAAGCCCTGGCAATTTCACCAAACAATTCAAGTCAGAAGGGGAAAAACCCATACCCCTCTGAAGAATGGTCCGGCTGAACTCCAGTCTCGTCAGTCCTGGTTCCGTTTCCTCTTGCTGGGTCCTTGTGAAGCGCACCGCATTGTGCCTCCTAGTCTCCTGGGTTGGCCGGAACGCCATCCTTCAGCTGGCTCCTCCGATTGGGGTGGGAGAAGCCTCTGGACGTCCGGGTTGTCTCTCTCTACGGAAAAGAAACAACGTAAGCAGCAAATCTGGGCAGTTGAAGGAACTATTACTTTAGTCCCTGAGGAGATGGTCGCCTCGCAAGAGGGACCCCCTCCCCAGGTGAACGGTGTCCTTCCCTGGCGGAGTAGGGGGCGCTGCTTGGCACCGAGACCACGTAGGAAGAATCGTGGCTGTGACGCCTCCTCGGGGTCCGGGGCCGCCCTCTGCTCCTCCCAGATGGCACCCTCTGCTGGGCGCCTGCTGCTCTCTCGGTCTGGATCTCGATTACAATCAAGGGCTGGGGATGAGGTCGTCTAGGTCATCAAAGGGTCCTCAAAGGTCGTCTGGATGGTAGGTCCTCCTTCTCTCTAACTCCAGGAACGTCTGGAAAAGCCTGAAAAAGAAAAAAACTGGAACCGCCTGAAAAAGAAAAAACTGCTCTCAACAGTCAACAAAATCTTGAAAGACCCTCGGCCTGGATTGGGCAAGCCAAAACCAGACTGAGCATTAGTCTTCCAAAAAGTTGCCGAGCTGAAGAAAGCCAGTCAAAAATAAAAAAAAAAATTCTGTTCCTCCTCACCCGAACAAACCTCTCACAGACCCTCGGAGGGAGCGGGCAATGCCACTACCCTCTAAGCCTTAGTCTTAGAAAGATTTATTCGAACTGAAGAGAAGCCAGAGTGTATTAACATTTGTTAGTGCAGTAAGCAACCTACTCATATTGCTATTGTAACAAGGGACGGTTAGTTTTTTTAGATTTTTTTTTTTTATTTTTTTATTTTTTTAAAGTTTTTTTTAAAACGAGCATTTTAACATCTACGTCTTGAGAAAAACAACCAAAACAGTATACAAGTACTGTATGCTGACATTTATATTTAAATATGATATTTTAAAAGCATACATTACATAAGAGGAAATTAGATTCTGGCAACGTGCATTATGGGTATGCAAATGTGATTCATCCCTGCTAGCGCGGTTTCCACCCAACAGTAGTGCTCAACCCAAGGTATTCGTTTTCCAAGTTACCAAAATACGTTTTACTATCAGATCGCTGTATTTTATGGAGTATGGAGGACTATCCATGGCAAAATTAAAAATAAATACATAGAGAAATAAATAAATAAATAAATAAATGTTGAAATATTGATTTATTGCAACATTTATTTGTTCATGCATTTATTTATTCATTCATTCATTCTATTTATTTATTTATTTATTTATTTATTTATTTATTTATTTATTTATTCATTCATTCATCTATTCATTTATTTATTTATTCATTCAGTGGGCGGTATCAAGTACACTATTGGCTGTAGGAAGTTTGTTTCTCCCTGCTCCAGGGAACACAATCGATGCCGATGTGGGCTCGCTAGATCACTGTGTGTTGGAAGGCCGTGTATTATTGTGAGCATTTTGTTTTCAGCGCCAGTTGCATTTAGCTAGTAGTTTAATTGTTTTGCTGAGCATTCTCCTTCAATTTGTTCTTAACCGTATTGTGTCTGTTTTAAGTGGGTTAGATTCACAATTTCTGCATGCTATAGTGGTATAGTAATATTTTATAGTTTATATTTTTGTCCCTTTTTTTTTTTTCAAGGATTTTTCGCCCCATACAGAGGATCGTCTTCAAAAAGACGAACGTTCCCACTCCAGCGCCGTGTTGGTGTTATTACACTCACAACTTCTGCTGTCTAAAAGTTTTAACGGAAAACCATTTCCACGGTGCCGACTAGACAGCAGAAAAAGACGAATTGAATGTAGCAGGACTGGGGGAGAAAAGAATCTCCTTTCAAGGTACGTTTATGCAAATATTCTGTCAAAATGAAACGGTTTATTTAATAGTACATATACTGAACATCACAAGAAACGTATCAGTATTATTACACATTTAATTCGGAAAAAAAACGAGGTATATACATGATGGACATTGACAAAATGTCTACTGCTCAGCAACGGTGGCCACACGCTAGTACTTGCCTGTGAATTTCACAGTACCCTGTCCCCTCATAACTACATACAGTACAATGTCAATTGTTAATCAGCACATTACAATCTTACTGCACCTGCTGTAAAACAGAATTTGTCATTCTAGAGAATGTTATCTAAAAAGTTTCTTTCGATGCTCAGTATATATCACGACTCTAAAATCAGATACAAATAAACCTAATGAGACGGTCTATAATAACAAATAACGCGATGTAGAGTTCAATGCAATGTAACCTGTACCTTCGATATTTTAGACTTTTTATTAAACCACTGCTCAATGCTACTGAAATGTCATCAACCACTATTAGTATCATAAAGCTCCCAAAATCCTTTTAGATGCCACTCAAAGTAAATGTCTGGAATTTAGTTTTGGATTGTTTTGCAGTTAGTGATCCATTCAGCTTTGTGTTGATGGTATACAAAAATAAAACCAATAAAAAACCTATGCCGCTTTAGTAGCAGCAAAATACAAGGTTGTGTATCAGTGTGTAAGATGTTCGCTAGATTCACATTTATTACATTTGTGTTCTTTTTTATGTCAAGGTTGTGACAGCAGCTGTGAAGGATTCAGAAGCCAGTTATTCAAATCTTATCCCAAACTGAGTGAAGGTGGTGGATTTGAACAAATGAAGATTTCAGGATCTACGAGAAGCCGGATCTAGGCTGTTATTCCTTGCCCTAATGAGGGGTACTCAGCAAAATATTTAAGGGACCCAGAAACCCAAATTGTCTGCTGCAATTCATTTTGTAGGCTCCTGGACTGTCCTTATCCACTGGGCCCCTGATGAAGTGCCTCTTTTGTGAGAGACTTTTCTTTCTCAGAAATAGTCACAGTGACAGCTGTAGCAGCAGGTATAGAGTTTTTGTTAATGTAATTGGTCAATGTTAAATACAGTACATTAACTATTTTGAAAGGTTTACTTGCAGTAAAATGAAGAAATTTGCATGTAGTGGGTTTCAGGAAATGTTTATGCTAATGTTGTCTTACAAAATTTTTTTCTCAGTGAAGAAGACAAAAGTATTATACTGCAATTGGCATTAAGCTTGGATCTTCCAGGGGTGACAGAAGAAAATCGGCATTGGCTAATGGACAAACTCCTCCTTCACGCTGTAAGTAGGTTTGTTTCGTGCATATCCATGTTCGGTTTACTCATTGTACTGGTTAGTTGTGTAATT
Source organism: Acipenser ruthenus (assembly GCF_902713425.1). Taxonomy (NCBI): domain Eukaryota; kingdom Metazoa; phylum Chordata; class Actinopteri; order Acipenseriformes; family Acipenseridae; genus Acipenser; species Acipenser ruthenus. The sequence continues at coordinate 18,815,940 of NC_081210.1, read as the reverse complement.
AATTGATAACCTACAGCAGGGGTGGCCAAACCCAGTCATGGAGAGCCCCTATCCAGCAAATTTGTTCAATAAAAGGGAAACTCTTGTGATTGAGGTCTGAAGAGGGAATTTTTAGTTGAAACAATCACTAAAGGACTTCATTTAACAAATTCACCTGCTTAATTCAGCACATTGAAATTCTGACACACTATACACCTCCCAGGTGTGTTACATTTTATTACATGTTGTTCCCTAATTAAGTTTTGAATGCCTGTGGTAGTGTGTTACTGTTTCAGTGTTTTGATAATGTGATTTACTAGTTATATTTCTAATTCTGAAGTTTATATATTTTTTGGTGTTTTGGTCTACAATATAAAACCCAGCTTGTATAGAGCTTTGAGATGAAGCTTGGTATTGAGCCATTTCAATATTGGAATTGAACAATAATGGCCAATAAGGTTCAGCAAGAGATCCCCTGCCGTTCATTCATTTATCTATTCATTCTTTTTTTTCCTCAAGATGATCCTTGAAAGAATCACCTGGCCCACACTGAATGTGGAGGAAGATGATGATGAGGATGACTGTTCTCTTGAGACTAAATGCCGTATCACAGGTGTAAGAAAGAGCGGTGTCGCCTTTAAGAAATGGCGACGCCATTTGAAAGACTACGCAACCCAGGAACCTTAGCACTAATGGGCAAGGCGGGGTTTCTGGGTATAAAGGGAAGTGGAGCGGGACAGCAGGGGGTGATTTTGGGGAGCACCACCGGTTTGTCCTGCTGAATAGTTCCCAGAAGGTTGAGAGTGCATTACGTAGTATTGTAAGGTAAAGTGAACGTTTGGTTTCTTTTTTGAACAAGAGTTGTGTTTTGTTTATACCGTGAGCGTTTTCCTCTTGGTGAGGTAGTCTTTTGTTTTGACAAAGTTTAATTTATTTTATGAAACGTTGGTAGATAAACGCTGCCTCTCGGTAGTTAATTTAAAACAGTTCCGCAGTTTTCGTGACGATTGGGAACCGTCACAACTGCCGTCTATTTGTGTATGTGTGTTTGACTCGGGACTCGGAGGGAAAGCGCGCATTCATGCGCTGCAGGAACAGCGGGCTGTAACAGAGAGAACTGAGGCAGCAGTCTGGTTTTCTGGACGTGCTTTATTGTGACACACATGAACAACAGTAGCCACAGGTGGTGTGGACAGTATGGATATTGTGCTTGAACTCGGAGACACTCCCGTGTTTCCGTGAACGACTGGGACGTCAGCTGCAGGGGTCCTTCCCCACAGCCTGGATACAATTCTTTATCAACAGAGCCCTTCTTCTGGGAGGGCCCATTCCATACTTGCTTACGCTTACCTGTGTTACAGCAAGACTCCAGCAGAGGGAGTCTGCGCTATCCTTGCCTTTGTTGCAGAGATACTCCAGCAGAGGGTATCTTCTTTGTTCTTACCTGTGTTGCAGAGATACTCCAGCAGAGGGTGTCTTCTTTGTCCTTACCTGTGTTGCAGAGATACTCCAGCAGAGGGTGTCTTCTTTGTTCTTACCTGTGTTGCAGCAAGACTCCAGCAGAGGGAGTCTGCGCTATCCTTACCTGTGTTGCAGAGACACTCCAGCAGAGGGTGTCTTCTTTGTTCTTACCTGTGTTGCAGCAAGATTCCAGCAGAGGGAGTCTGCGCTATCCTTACCTGTGTTGCAGAGAGACTCCAGCAGAGGGAGTCTGTTCCACCCTTACCAGTGTTGCAGAAATACTCCAGCAGGGGGAAGCCACTTCTGACTTGGAATACAAAGCTACCCCGGCAGGGAAAGCCTACATTGAACTTACCAGCGTACAGAACTACTCCAGCGGAGGGAGGTGGCCTGTACGTAACTGTGGACTGACCCACCTGGGTCGAAGGATCCTTCCTGACACTTACCAGGCTCCTCAGCTAGAGTTTCCTGCTAAGTTCATCCCAGTGGACTCAATTCCACGGGGAAAGGACTTGCACAGGCCTCGGCCTGTAGAACTCGGTATTCTGAAATAGTTAGAGAGGGGCAAAGAAGTGAGCCAGTTAGTGACCCGTACAGGGCAATAATCTATACAAAGAAAGTGTTGACTTGTGTAAATATTGTAAATAAAAGTTAGTTGCCTGAACGTTCTTCGTGTCTGTGCCAGTCGGTGGAAGCAGTAATAGAGTATCACGCAGGGGTACTCTACCGGTTTGTTACACTGGCTTCTTCAGGACATTCATGGAAACGGTATAATTTAATCTATTAATCATCGCCATGTATAATTTTATTTTAACCATCCAACTCATTCTTACCTTATATGAGAAGGGACAACTTCTTATTCTTCATCACTCAAAACAGCATTGGCCACCACTTCATATGTAATATAATAAAAAAGAGGCCGTGGAGAGGGGGGGCGTGACTATGACTAAACGGGCAGTTCTGTAAATAGAAAAAGCTAAATACATAAATGTTAAACTCATTCTTAAAAGTCAGGAGTATGTATGTTATGTGTGTTAGGCGCCCGTGATAACCACTACACTACCTATTCTGCGTCGTTCTGTTTTCAGTCAGTATGTTTTATCTAAAACTCAACTATTTGAAAGTTGAACAGCAAATTAACGCTATTACAACTATATGGGATAAACAGACATATGGCTTCCCATTGAAAAATATAGACTATTGAAGTGATGATACGCCTGTACTTAGAAAATGAACTAAACACGTACATCACCATCGACCTGTAGCACTTGCTGTGCTCAGTGCTTGAGCGCTGTCTTCCGTGAAGTTTCCGTAGTGTAGTGGTTATCACGTTCGCCTCACGCAAAAAGTCCCCGGGCGGAAACAGCTTTTTTTTTCTGTATTATTATTTTTCAGTGGTCTCCATGTGTTGCATTTTATTTCCGTGACTTCAGTCACGTCCTGGTCAGCATAGAGGGGGTCCCCTGCACTGCGCTGGAGGACACTGGGTCGAGTGTTACACTCATATGGGCCGATGTCTACCAGCAAGACCCCGACACAGCACCACCACATTGGTGCTTTAACAGTGATTAGAAAAACAAAATGGTTATAACTGCGTATTATTAGATGTGTTAGTAGCGTTAGAGATAAAACAATGGAACAAATTATAACTTGAATTCTGTTCCATGAACTTCAACTGTATTAGAATAAAATAGCAACACAATTACTGTACAATTACTTTATTAAATCCATTTCTAACATCAAGCATCAAGTGTGATATTTCCACTGCAACATGATCCATTGATACAGTAATTACTTTAAGCACTGTCCACATAGAAAATGTGCTTCTCATGGATTTACAGAGGGCCACTGAGTCAACCCAGAACAACATGGATTTGTTTGTGGCAGAATTAGACGGGGTGGGGGCTGCATACTGGGACACTATACCGCAACATCAATGTCAAGAATTAAATTCTGATCGGTGCTTGCAACTGGGTGATCGGAATGAACATTTAATGTATCATTTATTGCCGTTTAATGAGGCGGGAACACTAGGCACATCACAGGGGTTAGGTATTGTATTATTATTTATTTATTTATTTATTTATTTATTAACAGACGCCTTATACAGGGCGACTTACAATTGTTACAAAATATCACATTACAGAGAAGAGCCGTAAAAAGAACAATAAAATCAGTAGCAAATAAGATCCAACTTCAGATAAGAGCAAACTAAAGAATACAGTAATAATTACATTTGAGAGGGAGTTTGACTAATGCGAAGTTGGATGGTTATTATAATATAATATAATATAATATAATATAATATAATATAATTATTTTATTCTGCCATACAATATATTCCTAATATGTGATTTGCATTATGACTCTCAACGAAGGGTTACTTTCTCACAGCCTCGTTGGCGCTCCCACCCAGCCAAAAGTCGATGTCAATCTTGGTAATATCTTGGTAGTTTTGACCAATCATAGCCCGTGTCGCTACCAAGAATTGACCAGGAAAGAGCCAATCAGATTTCCCAGAGCTGCCAAGACTCAAGTGACGAAATTATCCAATCAGATCTCGTAGAACTACCAAGAATACTGAGCGTTTTCAACGATGGGAGATTATTGAATCTTGAAGTCTTTTGGTTTATTTTGAAATACACTCATCTGAAGGTAAGAATTTTATTACAGTATTATTTAATTGTCACTAGTACTGTACCTATAGTCACCAAGAATTAAAAAATGCCAATAATAATATATGTTCGTATTACAAATGTCAGCTGTAGAAATGCGTGGAGAGTAAACTCTATATTTTGTAATATTATCAATAAAAATACACGATTGACATTTTTACAATAGGTGTCAATTCTTGTTATTAAATAAAAATGATTCATATGTTTTACTTGGGTTTTTATTTATTTATTTACTGTTTTATATCAAGTTTTTTCTTAAACTTTGGGGTTTATGTACAACCCCTTTCTGATGCTTTTCATTCATTTACAATGTAGGCCTGACAGCTGAATCATTTTAGAATGTATGATAAATAAATCGAGGTCAATTGTCCAGAGATTACTATTAAAAAATGGGAGGAGCTGACATGATTGACAGCTGCATATCCTACTACAGGGCAAAAGCCAGGATCAAGAAATGGATAGCTAAGGTGATCGTTCACATGCTGGATTTGTCAGCAGCAAATGCATGGTTACAATACTGACAAGATCGCTATTCCTTAGGGGACAGAAAGAGAGAGGTTATGGAATATCTAGACTTCAAGGTGGAACTAGCCAATGTTCTGCTTGCTTGCAGAAAACCATTGCAATGAAGACCAGCTACCACTCCAGAGGAAGAGCACACCAATGCCAGCAAAGGTGTTTTTTCTGAATAAAAAAATCACAGGATCTTTGGGTCTGAGCAAATCTCAAGATCCCTGCTTTGAAACCTTTAGCATTGCATAGATCCCACATTCCTCAATCCTGGAACGGAAAACATTTTCAAGGCCTCGTTAGCGCAGTAGGTAGCGCGTCAGTCTCATAATCTGAAGGTCGTAAGGTCGTGAGTTCGATCCTCACACGGGGCAGCACTTTTATTCTTGGGTAAGAGTTATTTAAACATAAATACCAAAATCGTTTAAGGCTGGGGTTGCCTTAAAAACTGTCAAAACGCTCTTCATGGTCGTAAATACTTAGATGTCCTTATTATTTTAAAACTGGGTATCAACAAAGCATCTGGACAAATGTAGAACTGCTACAATTTGTATATGAGCACAGGAATGGACATTAACATGTACGCGCTTACACTAAAAAACGTATCGGGGCTATATTATATATTAAGGGCTTGTATTATTTATGGTTAAATAAAAACTATATATGTTAGTAAGCTACTATATGAATAGTGGACCGTGTCACAAGACGTCCTTCCGTAGTGTAGTGGTTATCACGTTCGCCTAACACACAAAAGGTCCCCGGTTGGAAACATTTTTTTTTAATTTATTTAAAATAACAATCCGTTACAAATACATTTTTTTTATACTTCTTAGATCATATTGCATATATCGCAAACTGCAATATACAGTGCATTATTTGTACAGTACTCAAATAAATGCAACCATCAGCCATGCTGTTACAAAAATGCTGCCACGTCTAATAAATATAACTGATTAAAATAATAATAATAATAATAAAAATACACACGTGTTTCCAACCGGGAACTTTTCGCGTGTGAAGCGAACGTGATAACCACTACACTACAGAAACATTTAGTAAGACATTATTATTATTATTATTATTATTATTTATTTCTTAGCAGACGCCATTATCTAGGTTGACTTACAATCGTAAGCAAATACATTTCAAGTGTTACAATACAAGTAATACAATAAGAGCAAGAAATACAATAACTTTTGTTCAAGCAAAGTACAAGTGTGACAAACCACAATTCAATAATACAGCAGATAATAGTGATAGTTAATCAGGATATGATTAAATAGTGATAGTTACATCAGGATGTGATTAAATACAAAGTACTACAGGTTAAACACTTGGCAGATTACAGTATTCTGAAGTACAGGATTAAATGCAGTAAAATAGGGGGCAGATAAGAGCAAAATAAAGCACATTTACATGAAGGGTGATAGTGCCCCAGGATACAAACAGAGGAGTTCTACAGGTGCTGTTTGAAGAGGCGAGTCTTAAGGAGGCGCCGGAAAGACATGGAACCCACTTATCAACCACAATCACCTACAAATAGACAATAAGAATTGTACTGTACTGTGCAATTTGCGATACGTGCAGTATAATCTAAGACGTATAAAAAATAAATATATTTGTAATGGGTTGTTATTTTAAAATAAATTACAAAAATTAATGTTTCCGCCCGGTCTCGAACCAGGGACCTTTCGCGTGTTAGGCGAACATGATAACCACTACACTACGGAAACACATCGTGTCAACCTCCCCTATTCATAATGATTTCCATTACACGAGAGTAGATGTTAAAACAACATGCTGATTTGAACTCGGCTCTCGCCAAGATAAGCACCAACTAAGACGTAGCTTTACAGTAAACTAATGTGATCCATATGTGTCTCCATCCATTTACGTTTCCTTCCATATGATGATGTAGATATCCTCCTGTCTGGTGTTAATGGCTGAAGTGTAATGCTGGCTCCAGGGATCAGCTCATTTTGCCTCCCTGGCGCATCAGCACACACAACGGCTGCGATGCTGGCTCCGGGGATCAACCAAAGTGCGGCCTCCCCAGCGCATCAGCATGACAACCGTCTGGATTGAGCTAAGTAGGGTACATCTCTGGGGTTTTCAAGTGGGCACCTTCCATCCTCAGTGTTTCGTCGACTAGCCCACAACACCTCAAGAGGGCTCGACGGTGATTCTGGCATCCCAGCATCACCCCCCTCCGTCCCCCACTCAACTCAGCCCAGCTTACTTACCTGTCCCCAGCCAGAATCTTTCCGTCTCAACCACAGCCAGTTGCTGCTCCTCTCTGCTGCTTCAGATAAGTTCTTCACTGTGCGACGCAACTCTTGGCCACTGAATCCGACGTCTCTGAGAAACCGGGTTGTAGAGTGTGCCACAAATCCTCGACAACCCACTTCCACTGGGTAAACCCGAACTCTCCATCCTCGCTGTTCCGCTTCAGTGGCTAGTTGAGCATACCGCAGTTTCTTCCTCTCATACGCCTCATCTACAGCATCCTCCCATGGCACTGTTAACTCTACCAGGTGAACAAGGCGTGCTGATCCAGACCACAAGACAATATCTGGTCGAAGGTTAGTGGTGGCAATCTCAGGTGGAAAAATAAGCCGTTGACCAACATCTGCCAGCATTTTCCAGTCTCTAGCAGCTTCCAGTTGTCCTGGGCGAGAATTGGTTTTAACACCTTTTCTTGGTGGTTGCTCTCCTGGGCGGAGGAATGTTGTCTTTTGTGTGTAATGTTTTGATGGAACAGGTGACAACTTATTGGTCATGTTACGCTTGTCTTCCAATGCTAAGGCCAAACATCGCAGCACCTGGTCATGGCGCCAAGTAAACCGTCCTTGGCTAAGAGCCACCTTACATCATGTCAAAATGTGCCTTAATGTTGCAGGTGATGAACACAAAGGACATGAGGGATCCTCTCCTACCCAGAGGTTTAGGTTCTGTGGTGATGGGAGAACATCATATGTTGACCTGATGAGGAAACTGATCCTGCTCTGTTCCATTGACCATAGGTCTTTCCAGCCAATCTTGCGTTGTTCCACACTCTCCCATCTCATCCATTCTCCCTGCTTGGCCTGGGAAATGGCCTTTATACACCTCATCCTCTCCTCCTGCTTTTGCACCTCGTTGACTACCAGCTTCCTCCTTTGAGCTGGGGCCGCCTTGTGCCATGTAGGAGGAGTTGAACTGAAACCAAGACCCCCTCTTCCATGCTGAACTTGCCCCATGATATCACCAATTCGAAGGGCAGCCTTTGCATCTTCCACAGCTTTCTTTGCCGCCCACTTTCTTCCAGTTTTCAACACAGGTGCTGCCTCCCTTACGCATTTATCGCGTGACTCTACTAAAGTCATTTCCAGTCTGACCTTGGCGCACTTAAACTCCTCGGTTAGAGCAGAGACTGGTAGCTGCAGTATTCCTTTACCATAAAGTCCCACTCTGCTGAGGCAGCGTGGAACTCCCAACCATTTCCTGATGTATGAACTGATTAAAGCTTCCAGCTTCTCTACTGTTGTCAAAGAAACCTCGTACACAGTCAGTGGCCACAGCAACCTTGGCAGTAGACCAAACTGAAAGCACCAGAGTTTTAGTTTACCTGGTAGAGCGCAGCTGTCTATGCTCTTCAACCCTTCCACTGCTTGTTGTCTAACTTCTCCCACACGAACTGTGTCCTTTAGATCCCCGTCGTACCATCTCCCAAGACTCTTCACTGGCTTCTCAGACACTGTTGGTATTGCCTCACCATTAATGAAGAATGTTTTATCTACTACTTTGCCTTTAATTATAGAGATGCTCCTTGATTTAGTGGGCTTGAATTGCATTCGTGCCCATTCAATGTTATTGGTTAATTTGCCCAATAATCGATTAGTGCATGCTACTGTTGTAGTCATGGTTGTCATGTCATCCATGTATGCTCGAATTGGTGGTAGTCGCATTCCAGAAGCCAAGCGCTCTCCTCCTACTACCCATTTTGATGCCCTAATGATTACTTCCATTGCCATGGTAAAAGCCAGTGGAGAAATGGTGCATCCTGCCATTATTCCAACCTCTAGGCATTGCCATGTAGTGCTGAATTCTGAAGTTGAAAAACTGAATTGCAAATCTCCAAAATAGGCTTTCACTAAATTTGTTATTGTCATCGGTACACTGAAAAAATCAAATGCTGCCCAAAGTAGTTCATGTGGCACTGAACCATATACATTAGCCAAATCCAGGAATGTCACATGGAGCTCCTTCCTCTCCTTTTTAGCTGATTGAGTTTGTTGCCAGATCACATTGATGTGTTCTAAGCAACCTGGGAAACCTGGAATGCCCGCTTTTTGTATTGAAGTGTCAATGAAGCAGTTCTTTAATAGGTAAGCTGACAATCTCTGAGCAATAATGCTGAAGAAAATCTTGCCTTCTACGTTTAATAGGGAAATGGGACGAAACTGACTGATGCTTGTAGAATCTTTTTCTTTAGGTATAAAGACTCCACCTGCTCGGCGCCATGCTCTTGGTACAACCTGTTTTTCCCATGCCACTTTCATCAATTTCCACAGAATTCGTAGAACTCCTGAAGCACTCTTGTACACTCTGTACGGAACTCCATTAGGCCCTGGAGATGATGAAGCCCTTGCTTTTTTCACAGCTTGCTCTATTTCTTTCCACTTAGGTGCACAGTCCTCCATTTGGTATTCTGGTGGATTGATAGGTGGGATGTCTGACGGAATTGACATAGGCTCCTGCCTTTTTGAATCTGTATGTGTTTCCTCCAAATATCTCTCCAGCTCAACCTTAGATGCTTTTAGTGTGCCATTCTTCTCACTGGTGAATAACTTCTTTACAAATTTGAATGGGTCTTTATAAAAGTTAGCTCTCGCACGCTCCTTCTTTTTGTAGCGTTTCCGTAGGCGCTCAGCTCTGCGCAATGTTGCAAGCTTATCTTTTATGACCCTTTGTAAGAGATTGAGTCCCTCCTTCTGACTTTGTTCTGTTCTCCATTGGTTCCTCAGCTGTCTCCTTTCTCTAACTAAGCGTTCAATCTCTTGCTGCCGTCTAGACTTTCCAGGAATAGTTTGTACTTTTTCCTTCCTTTTTTCAACTCCAAACCTCTCACTTCCATATGCGTAGATGATGTCCCCAAATTTATCCAGCTTCTTTTCAACTGTTCCACTTAATCTTTCCAATGCAACGCAGAGATCTGTGTTTACTGTGTCCCATGCAGTTTTCTCACAAGCTCTTGGCCATTTAACTCCAGGCTTGTGCCCGTTGAGGTTCTTTTCTCTCTTATGCTGGTTTGTCTGACCGGGTTCACAAGGATCATATAGTATCTTACTAGCATCTTGCTTGAGTGAAGGGAGTACATTATATTGAACTCGTTCTGCAAAGTATTTTTTTATTTAACTTATTGCATAAATGAAAGAACAAGACTTTAATATATAATATAGCCCCGATACGTTTTATAGTATAAGCGCGTATATGTTAATGTCTGTTCCTGTGCTCACATACAAATTGCAGCAGTTCCACATTTGTCCAGATGCTTTGTTGATACTCAGTTTTAAAACAATAAGGACATCTAACTATTTATGACCATGAACAACGTTCTGACAGCATTTCACATTTTTGGTATTTATTTTTAAATAACTAACCAATAATAAAACTTCTGCTCCGTGTGAGGATCGAACTCACGACCTTCAGATTATGAGACTGACGCGCTACCTACTGCGCTAACGAGGCCTTGAAAACGCTCCCTGGTCCTAGGCTGAGAAAGGTGGGATGTTTGTGAACAAGGGACCTTTCACGTGTTAGGCAAACGTGATCACCACTACACTAAGGACACATTTAATGAATTTCAGAAACCATGAATTTCAAATACATTGAAATTTGAATACATACAGATAATGTACTGTATATTGCAGTTTGCGATACGTGCATTTTCTGTTGTCCCGGATACAAGTATTACAGTACCATTATAACGGACAACTGTATTAAATATAATTGCGCTTTAGATAAAACAGTCTCTCAAACAAGTTTCTAGCTGTTGTAAATATTACATTTTTTAACACTCAGAACTGACACCGATTGTAAAAATGTCAATCGTGTATTTTTATTGATAATATTACAAAATATTTAGTTTACTATCCGCGCATTTCTACAGCTGACATTTGTAATACGAACATATATTATTATTGGCATTTTTTAATTATTGGTGACTATATGTACCGTACTAGTGAGAATTAAAATAATACTGTAATAAAATTCTTACCTTCAGATGATTGTATTTCGAAATAAACCAAAAGACTTCAAGATTCAATAATCTACCGTCGTTGAAAACGCTCAGTAGTCTTGGTAGTTCTACGAGATCTGATTGGATAATTCCGTCACTTGATTCTTGGTAGCTCTGCGAAATCTGATTGGCTCTTTCCTGGTCCATTCTTGGTAGCGACACGGGCTAAGATTGGTCAAACCTACCAAGATATTACCGAGATTGAACACCGATTTTTGGCTGGGTGGGACGAGGCTGTTGTGCAAGTAAGATATTTATCAAATTTTGACCCGATGAATGATACACAGGATAATCTGGATGTACAGTACTCAAATAAATGCAGCCATTCGCCATGCTGTTACAAAAATGCAGGCACGTCTAATAAAATATAACTGATTCAATAAAAAAAGGGATGTTTGTAGTGAATGAAACAACACCACAGTATTCCTCGGTGTAGCAATTCACATGTTCTATGTGGACAATGTTTAAACTAATTACTGTATCAACAGACTGATCATGTTGCAGTGGAAACATCACACTTGATGCTTGATGTTAGAAATTGATTTGATAAAGAAAAAGGACAGATTTGGTACAGTAACATTTATTCAGTTATTTTTCATAACACAAGATAAAATAGAAAATGAAGGAATTACATATATGCACAGTAAACTAAATGTAAAATATCATCAGTCTACTTAATTTATTCCACATGCTGATGAAAAAAAAAAAGTTACACACCTTAAATATAAAGCACTACAAACTTTTTTGTTTTGTTCAAAAAGAACAATTATGAAAATAAAGATGTTAACAGAGATGGGGGTTGGGGGTCTTCAATATTTTGGTCTCTTCACTTGAACCCTGTAGTAAAAGATTTATAGCATTACTGCAGAACAGGGCTTACATTTTTTAAATTATTATTATTATTATTATTATTATTATTATTATTATTATTATTATTATTATTATTATTAAGAACATTTATCTGTGCTGCTCTCTTTATAGGAGCAAGAAAAACTTGTTTTTGGAAAAATCATGAAGCACATGAAGTGAAGTAGTTTAAGAAAACAAACAAGCAAATAAATAAATAAATAAATAAATAAATACTAACCCATCTGAATCCATTTTTTTCCTCTTCTCAATAATCTAAAAAAACCAAACAAACAACATGTGTGTTACTTCCCACAGCATGGTGGACTGCGACTTGTTACTCTGCCTTAAGCTCATTACTGATGGAAGTCCGGCAACACACTTATTTGGCATGAATATATGCATTTACTCTAAAAAAGCATGTCATATATAAAAATCATTCAGTTGCAGTGCTCTTTTGAAACTAGGACCTTGTCTGAACAACTGGATCTCTACAAAAAAAAAAAAAAAAAACTTACAGCACTGATCTTCTTCCACTGCCGATCCAGCTCGGCCTTCTCATTAGTCTCCTTAAAACGATGGGTTTTCCGCCCCTCTGACATTTTGATGCCGTACTGGAAGGCAGCTCTGCAGAGAGAAAGGGACAATGGGCAATGTTTATACAAATAGAACCAAGCACAATACATGACAGCTTGCCAGGTCTTAAATGAAAAGACATGTTGCAGTTCTGTAAATGTGTCTGATCACGCACAGTACTGCCCAAGCACTTACTTGGGCAGAGCCTCCTTGTTATTCATGTAATCACTGTACTCCTCCTGCGTGTCAAAGTCCCAGCGTCCCAGAGGACCCTTCTTGTTACCCTGCCAGGAAGAGGAGAGAGACAGCATCAGCTTCATTCAGTGTGGGTGAAAATAAATGACAGCAGGATCTAGAGCTAGACATTCCCTTCCGTTTTTACCTCCTGGCATATGCAGCATCTTGCTGAAATTTACCTGATCCATTTTGCTGTAATCAACCTCGTCATCGCTGTCCACAGCCAGGTCGTCCATTCTGTAGAAGAGAGACTCATCAACACAAGTGAAGGAGATGGAGTGCAAGGGTCGGCATGTTAGTGTTAGATAATCAAAAGGGAAATTTATTTACAAGTATTAACATTTAGCACAGTCCTAATAACTTCTCTGAGATACTGTGGCTACCTGTATACAGAAAAGGACAGCAAATACATGGGACTGCAGTAATAGATTTCATTTAAGGTCACTTACGTTGCTGGATAGCACTCAGCATAGCTGTTAGACATGCCAAAGAAATCCCCGAGGTGCTTCTTCTCCTCACGCTTGGTTCCTGCAGTACTTGGTGTTAAGGAAAAAACAGCACAGCAGCAATAATAATACATTTCAAAGTCATAGCAACTCTTGCTTTGAAATCGTCTGCATTCATCCCAAGAAGGGGCATAACAAGTGTGTAATTAATACATTCCTCACTCCGGAGGCAAATACAAAATCCAGATGAGCTACCTAAAGCGAACAATGTGAGGAAGCTCATTTGGAGAAAAAGACTGTTCCAAATGGGCTGCCCTGTGTTTGAATTGAAATGTACACATTTTAACCCTCTAAATCCTGGGTAGCTTATTTGGATGAGAAGAAAAGACTGCTCCAAATGGGCCACCCTGTGCTTTAATTAAAATGTACAGTAGCTTACTAACATATATAGTTTTTATTTAACACCATAAATAATACAAGCCCTTAATATATAATATAGCCCCGATACGTTTTATAGTGTAAGCGCGTACATGTTAATGTCCATTCCTGTGCTCACATACAAATTGTAGCAGTTCTACATTTGTCCAGATGCTTTGTTGATACCCAGTTTTAAAATAATAAGGACATCTAAGTATTTACGACCATGAAGAGCGTTTTGACAGTTTTTAAGGCAACCCCAGCCTTAAACGATTTTGGTATTTATGTTTAAATAACTCCTACCCAAGAATAAAAGCGCTGCCCCGTGTGAGGATCGAACTCACGACCTTCAGATTATGAGACTGACGCGCTACCTACTGCGCTAACGAGGCCTTGAAAATGTTTTCCGTTCCAGGATTGAGGAATGTGGGATCTATGCAATGCTAAAGGTTTCAAAGCAGGGATCTCGAGATTTGCTCAGACCCGAAGATCCTGCTATTTTTTATTCAGAAAAAAACACCTTTGCTGGCATTGGTGTGCTCTTCCTCTGGAGTGGCAGCTGGTCTTCATTGCAATGTTTTTCTGCAAGCAAGCAGAACATTGGCTAGATCCACCTTGAAGTCTAGATATTCCATAACCTCTCTCTTTCTGTCGCTATGATACAAAGTCTAATTTATGACCCATTTGACCTTTTTTTGACCTTATAGGTATGAATTTATGAATATATAATGAGGGGCGAGGATTTATGAATTTATGAATATATAATGAGGGGGCCGTGGATTTTATATAGGAGTATGGAATATTGGTATTGATATATATATATATATATATATATATATATATATATATATATATATATATATATATATATATATATTTAACAAGTGCTTATAAACATTAAATATTTATAAATGTAAAAGAGTATGAAAAAAAAATAATTACTGTTGGTAGGATTTGAACCCACGCTGACAATTAAGTCAAAAGGATCTTAAGTCCTTTGCCTTAACCACTCGGCCACAACAGTTTTTCTTAAAACATTAATAAATAAAAAATAAGTATTCTGCTTACCGGGGGTTTCAGAGAATCAAGGTGGTATGGTGGTTGAGCAAAAGGTTGAACAGATGGAGACTACGAAGGGTTTTTGTTTTAAAGGGGCAAGTCTGGGCATGTTTTTTTAGACCTCATAAAAAGGAGGAAAATATTTGGGCAGTTTATTAGAGTGTTACACAAGATGTCTCGTACCGTTGTTAGTTGTTGCTCAGAGAAAGGGGATCTTGAGGATCGGGAAATGTCTGAACTTATAAAAGCCTTTAAAAAAATGCACATTAGCCCTTCCACAGATGCGAAAGAAACCACGGCTTGTAAAAAAGTTTCAAGAGAGAGTCCAAGCAAGGGGCCTTCAAGCATCCGTCCCAATGATCCTCTGTGTACTGTACAACCTCCTCTGTGGACTGAACTGAAAACAAACATCAATGAGAGAGAGGGGCGGATGTATTAGGGTAACTCTGAAAACGCCCCTAGGGGCGTCGCCTCAAGGACCACCCATTCATGGATCTCTGATAGGTCATCTCAAAGGATCCCCCACGGTGCCTGAGACGTCAACACCCTCATAGGCCGAAACCTAATCATGGGGAGCATACTAAAGGGGCTCCCCACATGTCCTTTTGAATGAAGGAGTCTGACACCATGGCTTCTGCAAACTTTAGATACTTCTCTGAAAATGCCATTCTTGAACCTTGCGATCTTGAGATGGATTGGACCAGTGAAGAAATGACCCAGCTTATAAAAGACTTTGAAAATGTCCCGCTCCTCAACCCTGCAGAGTCTGACGACGTTGACGGAGTCTTAGGCATCTCTTTTGAAAAAGTATTAAAGATCTCTATGGGGCTCGTGGCTTCTCTATTGGAAGTGATCATTGACCGTGATATGGTGAAAAATTGCCGTGGTTGCGAAATTGACCACCCGAGCCAGCTGAGACACAGCTGCCTTTTTGAAGCGGCCCCCAATTATTTTGATCAACATTTTGAAGAAATACTAGAAAAAATACACGTCCCGTGGCTGAAGCTTCTGGTGGCTAAAGCTCTAGCGTGTTTCAATTTTCATCCATCTTTGACAAAACTTCAGAAACTGGTGGAAGATATTTTAACAGAGCTAAGACCTGAACACAGCATTAGACGTAAACTGATTCATCTACAAGAAACCCTGGATGACAAGACCCGAGACATCGTTAACAAAATAACCAAAGCTTTCTACCATCGCAGTTTTACAAACCCTCGTGCGCCATTAGCATATTACGGGGCCTGTGACTTTGAAAATGGGGAACGTCCAGACTCCAGCAAAACTGAGGAAAACCCTGGAGGGGCTGCTGTTTGAGTTAATAGCTGAGAAAGTGGCTTGTAAGAGACTCTTTCAAAACCTGATCCCCGTAAATGTACAAATGTTCAGCAATTTAAAAAGTGTAACTGATTTAATCCGTAAAGATATTGATACTAAAGAATGGTCAGAGTTGGTAAATACACATGTAAAACACTGTAAACCCTTAAATGCATTTTTAATGAATATATTACCTAAAATGTTTGATGAAATAGAAGATTGCAAATGCACACATATCATTGTTTTGTATGCTTATGTGACTGATGTATGTTTTTATAACCTGGCAAGGTTTTTAAGAGATGAAGATATATCGATAGTTGTGCAAAATGTCGTGGATTATTTAGTGACTAATCATGAATGTTTGTGTAAAAACTTTATAGCTCTTCTAAAATGTCCTAATCTTCTTGATAAACTGTGAATAAAACTTTTGAACTTCCCACATGTCTCTGAGGTGTTATGATAACCTTTGAATAAAAACTTTTTGAAAGTCATATTGGTCGCAGTTGTGTTATTTTGGTTAAAGATGACACATCAGCGTATGAAAAAAATATACTACGATCCCTCAAATCCTGGAGGTTTAGGGGGTTTACAGACTCTTCAAAGAGCTCTGAGGTCTGATGGGCCTAAAGTCTCTGAGAGGGTCTTAACTGCCTTTTTATCAGAGCAAGACTCATATACGTTGCATAAGTCCTCTAAAATAAACTTTAAAAGAAACACCGTATTTGTATCTAATATCGACACACAGTGGCAAGCTGATTTAGTGGATATGTCTAGCTTGTCAAAAGAAAATGGAGGTTATAAGTACATGTTAACATGTATAGATATCTTATCCAAATATGCATGGGTCTTACCTTTGAAAAATAAGTCATCTACGACTGTGACAGAGGCGTTCAAGAGGATCATCAGCGCTGGTAGGAAACCTAAAAAACTACAAACTGATAAAGGGGCCGAATTTCTAAACAAAGCATTTCAGCACATGCTAAAAAAACATAATATTCTACACTTTACCACGGGGAATGAACTAAAAGCATCTATTGTTGAGAGATACAACAGGACTCTTAAATAAAAAATGTGGAAATATTTCACCGCTTTTAACACGCACAAGTATATGGATAAACTAATGGTTTAGAAATGGTACAGGCTTATAACAACTCCTTCCACCGTAGTATTCAAATGAAACCTTCAGAAGTTAATGAAGATAATTCATTTAAAGTGTTTAAAACTTTATACTCCAAGAAGAAAAGCCCTAAACATATAAAGTTTAAGTTTGCCGCTGGTGACAGCGTAAGAATTTCAAAGTTAAGAGCTCCCTTTATAAAAGGTTATGAACAGACGTTTACATCAGAGATTTTTACTATAACAGAATGTATACCAAGATTTCCACCGGTGTATAAACTATGTGATTACGATGAAGAGCCTATAATGGGCACCTTTTATGAACCAGAATTGCAGAAAATAAATGTTAAGACTGGTACGCTGTTTAGGATAGAGAAGATAGTTGCCGAGAAAAAGGAAAATGGCAAAAAGTCTTATCTCATAAAATGGGCCGGTTGGCCTGAAAAATTTAACAGTTGGGTCGCTGAGCATCAGGTGGTGGATCTAAAGAGTTAACAAGAACTGACTGTATTTAATTACACTTAAAACATTATTCATGATGTCTCAAGACTCTTTTTATGTAACTCTGCCTAGTAACGCTTCACAGGAGGTTTTCCCTAAAAACGCTATATCCAATTTTACTATCAAATTGGTTAAAACACTGAATCTACCGGGAAAATGGGAAGTTTGCTTAGCAGAGATTCAATATCCCCATACCTGGGATAATATAAGCCTTAAAGACAGCACTTTTATTACTTATGATATAGAAAAAGTGGTAAAACGTGATTATACTATACCAAAAGGATATTATGAGACCCTTCAGGATGTAATAACAGCTATGAACGATGCCATGCTCGGAAAAGGACTAGATCAGAAAGGTGACAAAGCTCCCGATGAACAATATAAAAATGATGTGAAATTAGTCTATAAACCTATAGAAAGACGAATTTATATAAAAAGTACTACACCATATATGTTTTATGCCAAAGAACATCTCGGACAAATGTTGGGGTTTCGAGAAACTATGAAGGGTGAAACTATTGAACTATTGGGCCCTATTGAGGCTAAAGTGTATAGTGCTCATTTGAGGACTCTCTACCCAGCCGATATCAGAGCGGGATTTTATACCCTGTATGTCTATACTGATATCATTACACATCAAGCCGTTGGAGATAGTTACGTGCCTCTTCTAAGATGCGTCCCTATTAAAGGCAAAAACAACGATATAATCACGGTAACTTACGACAGACCTCATTACGTGCCCCTCAGCAAGACCAACTTTGACACGTTAACTATACAAATTAAGACGGACCAAAACAAGTTAGTGCCATTCCGTTTTGGGAAGGTTGTAGTGAAGTTGCATTTCCGACCTGTAAAGCCTCTTTTTTACACATAATTGAAAATGGGCCCTAATGGATATGTCAATCCTTATATTAATTATTACAAAAATCAAGCTGATAATGGTTTGCCTGGATTTTCTGGAGCTCCAGTAATGTACGGAGCTGGTATAGGGGGTATTTTTAGAAGTCTTTCAGAAAAGCTTTACCGTTACTTAGAAGGGGTTTTGAAATAGTTAACCCTTTGCGGTCCATTGTCGGACTGGGTCCGACATTGCAATTATTCCTCACAGGTCCTTTGTCGGACTGGGTCCGACATCATTATAGCAACGCAATAAACGGGTGTTTAGTCGTTTTTTCTCCGGAAAAAGCCGAGAAAACCATTCAATTGCCGAGTGGTAGCGACAGGAGCCGAGACAAGTCGAAAAAAAAAAAAAAAAAAAAAGGCGTATTTCATGAATAGTCATACATGGTATCAGGTATCAGATAATGGGCGTCCATAATAAACAAGCTGGCTAAGTGCGTCAGCGCACTGAGAATAACATGGACATTTGCAGAGCTTTTTTGAGATGTTATAGTAATAAAATAATGACTTGGATCGCATTATTGAGGAGTTTGGTGATAAAACGAGTGATCTGGAGATGATCGATCGGTATGTACGACTATTATTATTATTATTATTATTTATTTATTACACAGCTGAACGCTATAGCAAACAAAAGGCTGGGGATGGGCTGGAGATCCCTAGTGTGTGCTTTGTTGATATGCAGGGCCATTTAAACCTGTTTGACTGTGAAAAAAAATACTTTTAAACAGCGCGTATAAAATTAACTGCGCGTGTGAAAATTAATTAGACCTGGCGTGCCTGACGCGCGATTAATAAATGGACCGCAAGGGTTAAACCTCATTTTAAATCAGCAGCTAAAATTTTTTTTAGTGACGTAGTGTCAAATGTCCTAACAAGTCATAACCCTCATAGCCATAACAAGAGCCAGTCAGGGGAGGGATTGATGGTGATGTCCCGAGGATACAAGAGAAAACGTGGCAAACCCCCAGGATCTCGCTATCATCCACACAAAAAGGCTAAACCAGCTACATTGAGGTCATTTAGTAGCGGTAACCGGAGAAGGAGTAAGAAACCAAAGACCCACAGAACAGCGAAAAAGAGAAACATCTTTTAAATCATGACGCTGGTACATCATATGTCTCAAGAATGTGTGAAATCAGAATTGGATCTGTTTACTATACCTTATACCCAGACAAGTATTGAAAAAAACCTTTATGTGGAAATTCCCCCCCTGTCTGCCTTGTCTGACACGGCCCCCATCGAATTTTACATAGCGGGAAATGGGGAAGATTATCTTGATTTGAATAATACTCTTTTAAGACTTTCATGCAAAATTACTAGGGCTGATGGCGCCGATTTAGTTGGAGGCAGTATAGTTGGTATTATCAATTACCCTGTAGCTACCATGTTTTCACAAGTGGATGTAACTTTAGGAAATCGCTTAATTAGTCAAAGCAGTAATACTTATCCTTACAGGAGCATTATAGAAGCAATGCTAAACTTTAGTAAGGACACTCTAGAATCACAGTTCACTGCCGGCTTGTTTTACAAAGATACCCCAGGACATATGGATGAGACTGATCCTGCAGGGGCTAATGAAGGTCTAGTTAAACGGCATGCGTTTACCAGAATGAGTCATACTGTTGAACTTTTAGGACCTCTGCATGCAGATATATTTTTTCAAGAGAAACTCATGCTGAATAGGATTGATCTGAAAATTAAAATGGTGAGGGCCAATGACACTTTTTGTTTAATGTCTGATGCCGCAGAAGAGTTCAAACTTAAAATTTGAGAGGCCTCTCTCTATATTAAAAAAGTAAAAGTGTCCCCTGAGGTCAGAATTGCCCAAGCTCAGGCCTTGATGACCTCTAATGCCCGATATCCTATTGATAGAGTGTCTATGAAAGTTTTTAGTATTCCTAGAGGGAGTAGGGTATGTAATCAGGAGAATTTGTTTCTGGGGCAGTTACCAAAGTTTGTGGTTATTGGTTTAACAGATAATGACGCATTTAGTGGTTCCTACGCTAAAAACCCATTTAACTTTAAACACTATGCTGGGAACTTTATAGCTATGTACGTCGATGGTGAACAAGTCCCCTCAAAACCTTTACAACCCCACTATACAGCAATACACAACCCCGTCAGGGAATATTACAGTCTAATACAAGCCACGGGTAGACATCTCAAAGACAAACCGCTGATAATTGATAGGTCAGACTTTATTAGAGGCTATACGCTCTATGCATTTGATTTGACCCCTGATCAAGAATGTGGAGATCATTTTTCCTTAGTGAAAAATGGTAATATGCGCCTTGAAATGCGTTTTGCCAATGCTCTGCCAGAGACGGTGAATATGATTGTATATGCTGTTTTTGAGAACGTGGTTGAGGTTTCCCACCAAAGAGCTGTTCTCTTTGATTACTGAAAAGTTTGATACAACATTGATCCTTTTAAAAATGAATACCACGCAGCTTACAGCGCTGCTATCCAGCAACCCATTGACTGCAAAGTATTTTTATGGGGTTCTAGCTAGTGATCAACTACCTAAAGGAAAAATAAAAAAACTGCCGGCGATACTCATTGTCAACACGGACCCCCAGAATTATCCGGGAGAACACTGGCTAGGGATTTATCTAAAAGAAAAGGGACAGGGAGAGTTTTTTGATTCTTACGGAAACCCTCCAGATTTTATTTATTTTCCTAAGACTATCTCAAACTTTTTAGACAACAACGTCAAACAAACAGTGTACAATAATCAGCCTCTACAAGGTCTTATGACCACGACATGCGGCCATCACTGTGTTTTCTTTGTACATCATCGAGCCAAAGGACTTACTTACCCTGAGGTTATGGCGCTCTACAGCTCTGATTTAAACAAAAATGATCTGATGGTGTCCCAATTTATACATTGTATGTCTAACCCTAAAAAACAGAACTGTATAAATATATTTTAATGCATGCAGTGTGTCAAGACTCATCATGATTTAAAAAAATGTTATGAATGTTAATCTTCAAAAAAAAAACTTATGACAATGTAAATGGTGAATAAATATTTCTATTGCTGTAAAGACATATATATCAGACATTGTTTATATAACATTTGCATGAATATAAAAAAAATGTATCAGACAATGTTTACACAGCATTTGCATAAATATAAAACAAAATGTATCAGACAATGTTTACACAGCATTTGCATGAATATACAACAAAATGTACAGATATGTAAACTCAAGAAAAACAGTAACATCTTAATAAGTTTCCCATAACTGCTGCCTTTTTTCTGCTTCTTAGGCATTGGGGTCTCTAAGGTCGTTTTTTATAAGCTTCTATGAGTTGTCGGGTTTGAGAATTAGGTACTGTAGAATAGGGGACATTTATTACAGACAAACCTTCGTTTGAATTCGGCCCATCCTACAGGTAACCTATGTTCAGGGATATGGGTATGCCCCGTTGCAGCCCTGATTAAATCAACCATATGCGACCCTCTAATGTTCTTGCCCCTAAGAATGAATTCCCCTTGATCATTCCATGAGGTAACCAAAGCATTCTGAGACATAGCGTTTAAAATAAAATTAGCATTTTTCTTAGATCTGGAGGGAACGCTACTCATAACTGCAGTCACTATCTTAGATTCAGATTCAGCAGCCGGTTGAGCCGTTTCCTCAGAGGGGGGTGTAATTAATGTCAGGGTATTAAACTCTTTTTCACTCTGTTTAAGCAAGTTTAGATATCTCTGTAAGGAGCTGGTGTATAGCTTAACTTTCTCTTGGTCACTGATGTCGGTTCTAAGTAGAATGCTTTTCATTTCAGAGTCAAGTCGGCTTTCAACTGCTTTTTTAATAGTCTCGGGGTGTTGGGGCTCAGGCTGCCTAAGTCTATCGAGTTGATGTTGTGGTATCAGAAACATTTTCTGGGAGTGAGTCATTTTTACAAATTAACTTTGAGGCGCTAAGAGTCCTGATAAAAAAGGCAATGCAATCCTTATTAATGCGCCAATAAAACCACCAATCTGATTCACAGTTTTTTTCTTCTTTTTAATTGAATGGTTCTTATTGCATAGGCTCTTTATAACACGCCGCTGCTTTTTGAGAGTGTTTAACTGACTCGAAGTTAAGGGGATGTGACCCTTTAAGGCATTTAAGGCAATTTCCACAATAGATTTGATAAAATCGTCTGAAGCGTTTTGTAAGATTGCTCTTCTCTGATGAGCAGAGCTATGAACTATGCTCTTTAAGAGATGGAGGTTACGTTTTATTCTAGCCGACATGCTGCGCTGTTGCAAAGCCTAGATAAATAAAAGTTTTAGAGCAATAACCGGCCGCTTATAAGTGTTTTGATTTGGTATTTCTCATGATGTAAGCAACTGGCCAATCAGGAGTAAATAAACCAGTTCTTAGACGATATGCTTCGGGGGTTTGGGCCTTTAAGTCTATTAAAAGATAACCATAGGG
This sequence comes from Acipenser ruthenus, assembly GCF_902713425.1. Taxonomy (NCBI): domain Eukaryota; kingdom Metazoa; phylum Chordata; class Actinopteri; order Acipenseriformes; family Acipenseridae; genus Acipenser; species Acipenser ruthenus. The sequence goes on along the minus strand of NC_081210.1, from coordinate 18,793,187 downwards.
TTTTTTGTCGCATCTTCAAACGCTTCTAAGAAAAACTTGGAGTTACCGGGGTACATCTGACGGGCTAGTGTGTTGATTTGAAGTTTATCTCGAGGGTTTTTAAACAGAATAATGTAATTGGCATTCAAGTTTATGGTGCGACTCATTTTTCCTTGAAAAAACAAATTTTGAACCAAATACAGTACGCATAAATTCCTATGATGAACGTATTTTGTAAAAGCTTTCTGTATTTCATCATTTTCGCTAGCTGCTTCCATCAAGTCATCTATAATGAGTAAATTGATTTTGTTAGGAGGCATTAAATTATCATCGGTTAATGAATCTGGTATGCCTTCAATAAATTTGATATTTTTAAATTTAAGGGCCAATTCATTGTATAATGCCTGCCAGCAACTAAAACACCAAATGATATTCTCAGGGGTTTTGGAAAAGATCTGTTGAGAGTTTTCTAAAAGCTGCTTCACAAAATAACTTTTCCCTGAATTGGAGGGTCCCGATATTATAGCTGCAAAAGGCACGGATAGTCTAATATCAAAACCTTCTTCAGTACTGTGACAGAGATCGAATGAGTCTTAGTGTTAGATCTCCCTCTCGATCTGTGAGAGCACGGTATACGAGGAACAGAGTACCCTTAATGAAATGGCACGACAATTTATTCCGTAGGGTAGATGGAAGTCGATCAGTTCGGAAGGGGGCGGAGCCATGGCACCCGAGCTCAGTGACCCAGACGGTAAGCGGCGTGGCATCCGAGGACTGGAGGAGCGGATGCGCTCGTTAACCTCGGGGTCATGGGCGAGGGTATAAATAGGGGGCATGGCTTGAGTGATCTGTTCCTTTGCAGATGGTTAAACCAAATAACCTAGAAGGAGCCCGTCTTGTTTGTGCTAAAAACCGTGAGTGATTGCTTGTCTGTGTATTTACACTGTTTGTCTTGTGTGTCGTTTCTCACAAAGATTACTGAGCACGATCCGGAGCTGCAGCCGCCGGCCAGCGAAAAACCCGGACTTCACCACGCAAACCCGTAGGATTTACAAATAGAAGTGATACACGCCGCTGTATCACTTCCAGCACTATTATTATTTGCAGGTTTTGCCTTAAGGCTCTGGACATTTATTAAATTAAATAAACACCCTTGCACCTGTACCAACGTTGTCTGTGTGATTCTTCTGCACTGCACTCACCTGCACGTCATTACCACTTTGCCACAGTACCCATAAGGAATTGATGTGAAATCAGTTGTAGACTATTTGAAAGGTTTTCTGGAGTGGTTTGTTTTCCAATTGAAATTCTTTTTTATTACGATGAATCTGGGAGCCTCGAATCATGATATGCTCTGCAGGGGTGTTTCTATCATGATTCACAAAGTTTTGTACAAGGTCTTTTAATGAAGCGAGGTTAATTAATTTGGAATTCTCATAGTTTAGGGTAATCCCCTTTACTTTGAGACATGTTTTTCCATTGTTTGTGACGTATCCATATGTTTTAGGGCCCCCTGACACAAACTCTGTAATGTATTCCCCCGGCTTCAACTCGCTAGTTAAATCACCAAGATAATCGCCTAGTTCTGGACGCCAAGCCCGGGGCCTGTTGACAAAGATTACAGAGTCTGTATCATGATACAGACATCGATCCTGCAGCCGATCCAAGAGGTTATAGAGCTCTAACCGGGCGTAAGCGGTTGTAAAGGCCGCTATGAATACGTTTACATTACCTGTGGGAGTATAGGTATCAGAAGCGTAACGCCACTGAACCTGAGCCACAGTATCACTTACAAAACAAAAATGCAAAACCTGATATCTTTTTGAAAAGAGATAATGGAAAAACTGGTCAGGATCCTTTACCAAGCTTGTAGAGAGCTGGTTAGTTCTCTGTGCTAGCTTTCCCCACAAACTATTGAGGGATAGTTTGGAGATTTGTCTTTTAGCAGGATTAACATTAATGTTTTGAGGATCTAATTGAACCCCCTCTTTCTGAAAATATTCAGCAATATAACGCTCTTTACGCTCCTCATCGGTACAATGAGCAGGGTATCCTGAACTTTCCTGTTTCCCCTTGAGATGACTATTAATGTAACCTGTAAAGAGAGTGTCAGATTTCTGAGGAAAATGCCACACTTCATGTATTTTAGACACTTTGTAACCTTTCTCAAGAGCTTTAACTACCTCTACACTGCACCATGTCCCTGTCATGGCTCTTTCTCCAGAGGTATGATTACATACCCCAGTCTGGTTTAGTGTTTCCGTGCATGAGCGGCAGAGGGTAAACATTAATTTACCACAGATGCGGGCTGGCAGTACAGGGAAATAAAGACCCCTAGGAGGCAGAACAGTTAATTTGAACAATCCAAAGTAGTGGCTCAAGTCTTGAAAATTATGGTAAATTACAGTAGGATGGTCTACGGGATACACTTTTGTTTTGTTAACAAACGGATACAAACTAGTGAAACCTTTTGCAATGTTTCAATCTTTTCATCAAAGTGATGACGCATCGTACCACACGATACTTTGCTTAAGGGGTTTACATCGGCCGAATCATAGCACAAGGGACAACCATGAAAAAAACACCCTGCAAATTCAAAAGCCGTACGCTTACCATTAATCACAGCATAACCGTCCAAGAAAAAGGGTCCTATTTTAAGCTCTCCGTAGTTTAAAGCATGTTGAATGAAAACATTTTCAGTTTCTGCGACATACATTAACCATTGTATCGAGGCATTTGAAAAGCTTTTTTGCTGCTCACTGTAATTGTCGGGAGGAATGATCGCTATTGTGTCTTTAGGCATGAATTTACTTCTATACATAGCCATGCACAGTGAAGCAATGGTGGTACATTGGAATGGATCTATCTGCCCTATTGCATAAACCTCGGTACGGAATTTCATACAGGCCTCTTTCAAAATTTCAACATCATTTTTGCAGTAGAACGCCATTTCGTCTCTGAAATTATAAATGCCATTCTTAATCGAATCATACCATTTGTAAAAGGCATCACGATCTTTAGACATCATTTGGTGAACACCATAGTAACGGGGTTCAGGATAAGGGCCTACATAATTCTGGTTTTCAGCAGTATTGAAAAAATGAGGAAAATATCATTTTTTGGCTTCAAATCCCATAGCTGCAGGCAGGGCACTTAACTTCATGGGTAAAAAGTTAAAGGAATCAATGTAACGCATCTTAAAAGCCTCGTCTGTAAAACACATCAACTTGCTACCCTGAGCTATGATATGTGGGTTAATTCCGTTGGTTACTAAATAATTCATCAGTAAATAACTGTCATAAGACTTTGCATTGTGTGCCAAGAAAGTATAGCCTGCATAACAAGGTCTACGATACCGCTCAAAAAACTTTTTCACACATTCCTCGCCCTCCCAAAACCATGATTCACCACCCATGTGCATGCAGTACAAATAATTAGGAATGTGCACGCCTGCTTCCTGCTGACATTCAAAATCATAAAACACATATTTGTCTGTGGGTTCCTTAGGTTTAAGCATTTGAATGAAGCATTTATGATCACTGTGAGGTAACAACACGGCTTTACATAGCTTACAGTAAGGAATAAGACATTTATGAGTCTGTGGCTTTGTCGGGTCACATTTATAGAGAGAATAGCACCTTGTACAAAGTTTTCAAATGTCACACATAGAAACCTGTTTTTCACTGTTGGCTTTATCTCGGAGAATCTTATGCTCATCATAACAGAGCTGTGATCGACAATAACGATTGCAATCGTTACATTTTACCTTTACTGAGGACTCGCTGTTACAAGCTGGTGAAAAACACACATTGCAGTGTCCTTCACAGTGATGTCCAGATCGGTTACTATATGCTGTGTAACAGTAATTACACAGATAGGCTGCACCCAGAAAACCTTTCAAGTTAACAATACCATAGAAGTGATTCTCATGAAGAAACAGAAATACAGTTTTGTTTTTTGCTCGAGTATCTGTTTGGTGATTCAGGAACACATCCTTTTGAGGACATCTGTACCAGACCACAATTTTAACATCTAAGGCCTGTTCAAATTTATCTATGTCTACAAACGACACCATTTGATGTTCACTTAATCCCACACTCTGTTGAAGTTTTAAAGCCTCAGCCATACACGTATCATAAGCCCCCTGAATTCTGGAAATAACAAGCTCAGAACGCTGTAGGCAAAACATAATTGATTGTCTCTGTTGTAACATATAATCAGATGCTTGGCTTTTTTTCTAATAAGCTCACTTTTCATTAAGGTCTGCAAACATCTCCTAACACCACCTCCTTCTGGACACCTAATAACCTGGACAATCAACATCAAAGAGTCATCAGCCAAAATTTCACTATGACTTTGAAGGAGAGCTTCAATCTGACTGAGAAAATCGTCTAGACTTAAATTGGCTCCAGTCATTTTTACATACACTGGTATATCTAAGGATCCTGCTCGTAATTCAAGCTGCACTACGTCTGCGGGTCTTAGCGTTCTAGAAACCTCACTCAACATATTCTCTAACGTTTCATGTAACACCGTAAAAACTTCAGCGTAGGAATCCAAGTCATACAGATGTGTAAAGTTAAGAGGTTGTTTCAATTCGAAATTGTTAAACATAGGTCTATGTCTACGCTGTACACCTTCCCTACCAATTGTATCACCGTCGCTATCCCTATGGGAGACCTGTAAACCAGAAGGACCAGCCACTTGATCATCATGTAATACACCACCCCCCGGGACTTTTATGCTAAAAGAATCATCATGGCAATCCCCCTCGTTCAAGCCTCCCCCTATTTGTTTTTCCACATCAACTACACTCTCTAGAGTATCATGATTCTCTCTAGACATTTCATGCAGAATGTCACGTTTTCACTTTTCACGTTCTCTTTTATTATATTATTCGCTCTGCACACACTCTTAACTCAGGGGAGACGTTAAGGAGGACAGAGATGTTTAAAACTCCTAGTGGTTTATGTTCGAGCACTGGACGAGCGGTGTGTCCTTAAAACCTTTTTATTTAATCAAGAAAATCACTCAGACTCATTTATTCAAAGTTTTACGAATCAGAGCAACATCAGCGCTCCTTCGTTTTATTAAAATGCCTTTAATATTGGTTTAGTAGTTTGCGCATACTACCAAAACCCGAAAACATGTAACAATAATTAGCAATCCTAAGTTTATTACAAGCTTCAGCATTTAATACTTCAATAACATAATACAATTATATGTATTCAGTGCAGCCCTCAGGCTGGTTAAGCACAAAGCCTACAAGCACCCACTGCTATGTTTTAGCACATTCAATATAACACTCTTAATACTAAAACATTGTTTCAAAACCTCATAGCAATATAACCAATAAATGCGAGATACAATAATACCATTAATATGCTTACCTCCTATTATAAGGAAGAGTAGCGTGAACAAAAGAGAAGGACTGTTCTGTAGAGATCTGCAAAGGATGGACCACATAGCTCTGCCCAGCTTGATTGTGGTGGTCTCAGTGTGATCGGCCCAGGGTTTTTATACAATTTTCGTCCCATTGAAAGCAATGGGAAACCCCAATTAGATCCAGTCATCAATCTATATTGACAGTCCTTATCTCTTGGCAAACAGTAATCTCTAAAGAATTCAACCAACTCCTCAGACTCAATTAAAGTCATATGCCAACAAATCAACAACATTTAATAAATCAACACTAGCCCATGTTCTCATCCACTCATTCTTGGCCCCCCTCCTTCATCTGAAAAGTTAGGTGAAGCAGAGTTCACAAAATCCCTGCAACCTTGATTCACTACTTAATATGGGTGCATTATAAAAAGGAGTGGTGTTTTAAATATATGCAACACCAATATAAGAAAAGTGGTGTTTTTTGAATATATGCAACACCAATAGTTATATCATAATATAGCAGTTATAGTTATAATGATTATAATTGATTACATGAACTTGGCTTTCAAAAATATATTCCCTCATGTCATCTCACTCTCAAATTAATTCCATTCTTTCCTTACAGGTGTGTGTTTAGCAGGTATTATAGGGAACTTCAATCTTATATCTTTTTAATGTAGAGTTTTCTCCTTATGGAAAACCTAACTATTTTACTGAGCTGTAAAGCTGTAATGTTTTTCTCCTATGGGCCCCTGGTAGCTTGAACTTAATTGACATCCAGATGACCCTGTATTTTTCAGCTATACACATACTGGCTAAAACCAGCTTGCTGAAGACACCACTTTTCTTGCCAAGTTTAATAGTGATTAATGTTCCCTAGAACTTTCCTTACACCTGTATCTTACATGCTTGTTCCGCCCGGCAACTAACTATCTTAGGTGCTAAGACCATCCGTTCTAACTCCCTATTTTTGCAGTCCGGCCCGATACTATAAGCCTTCTGATAAAGAAATTCCGGCTTCTTCCCACCGAAGAGGCCTTCCAGCAGCTAATATTAATTTCTCCAAGGGCAGGCTGATAGAGAGTTCAAGAAGACAGGTCACATAGAGTTTACTCTCCTAAAACCTATCTCCTGCTTTTATTCTTCATTATTTATTCAATCCTTTTATTTTGTATTTTAAACACAACATATTTTTATGCTGCGTCTTTTAACTTCAGAGTCAAACTAGTACATTACTTCTTATAGCGTATGGCTGCTAACCTTATTACTTTCTGCTAGCAGCAGTATATCAGCAATTTTACAATAGGTTCTTATTCAATTTTTCTGCTCTCTATTTGTGGTGTATCTTCTGACAATGCTTATTTGTCTTAAGTTATAGTCTGCTTTTACTCTAGGTTGTTCTTACTCACCTACTTATTTTAAAACTGAATTACAAACAGAAACCTACTCAAAGCGAGGTCTTTTAATCCTTTTCTGTTTTTCTCTTTCCCTTAAGAATACTCCTAACTCCTTTTCCCTTTATATTCAGAAGTTATAATTCTTGAATGTAAGCACACAGTAATTCTTTTCATTGAATTAGGACTCCGTTTTTAACTATGCTCATCTTGATAGAAAACAGCTTCAGGTATGCTATCATATTAAGCAAACTGAATCATATGATCTTATACATAAAAATTGTTCATAGTATTTCATACTAACAATAATTATCACTACCTATAATTATATGTTACCACAACAATCTATACCATTTAAAGCAAACATATTAACATACATCTATTAGTACAGCATTATTCTGTATTCAAGCTGAAAAGTCTTAACAGAGATTTCAGCACTAAATTCTGGGAATCGTGCCAATTTTAATAAGAGACTGCTCAAGGCCGGCCAGTGTATCAAGTTGTACCAGATTCTGTTTTTCGGTCTTACAGAGAGAGCACTTTACAGTATTTGTTACAGACTAAAGATTATTCAAACATTACAAATGGTTACAGCACATATCATCTCATTAATACATTTCATTTTTAAATCATCTAGTCCATGTCCAATGTTTCAGCTCGTTCCCAGCAGGACTCCACTTCTGTCTTGGGTTCAGCTCGGGTCGGCTCTGCAAACACCACAATACCTATTTTGCTCTACATTATTAGTGGGCAGACTTAATACAACTGAATCTGAATCAATCGAGGAGCCGTGAACTCTAGCCACTGAAATTCTTCATGCAAAGGAATCCAATTTCTTACTACACATAATAACTGGTTCGGGGTCAGCCGTGACAGATCCCCCTTCAGGTTCCTCGAGAGACTCAGATTCAAACACCGGCTCCTGCTCCTCATAAAGAACACGAACAGAGGAAAGCCGAGGTGCAGTATAACAACATGTTTTTTTTTTTAATTCTCATTATTCTTGTTATATTAAATATTTCAAACAGTTTCCAGAATCCCTGCTGCTTCATGAAATGGATGTTTGTCATTCCCTGCTCATAAATATATGTCTGTCTATACAGTAGGGTCTGCTGGAAAAGTATTTAAATATCATCCTATGTAAATGAATCCCTATAAATCACGGGTCATAAGGAACCTGTTCAGCAATTTCCAATGCTTATGCTATGGGTTCTTGCTTATTTATTTTATTTTATATTATAATTTTTAAATGTATTTTTATTATTATTATTATTCTCTTGGAAATCAGCTCGTAACAGAGAAAAAAGCGCTTGCTTCTCCTTCAATGACCTGTTTCATCGTTTGATTATTTATTCACAAGGTCTCTATTGAAATATGAGTGCAAGTTTTTCTTTGTCTTATTACAAGCAGATATATCTGTTAAAATGAATATATCGCCGAGACTTAAAGAATAAACTTCCACATTTCTTGATGTTATTTTATCAATTGATGTTACAAAAACCCATAGTTGTTAATCAATTATATATAATCACTAAAACCAAGACAGGCTAAAAGTTATTTTTTCAAACGTATAACATTTCATTGCTTGCAATAGCATACCTATTAACTTCTTCCACTATACCTGCACCTAAAGAGTTAAAGTGGCTCTCAGCTGACTTGTTTATCAGTGTTGTCATGGTTTCCAAGCAAGGTTCACTCCTTTCAGTTCTGGTTACAGACTTACAAAAGTTAGTATATATTTAAGACACAAAGACCAAGCTTCTTATCTTTTCCATTTGTCAAAAACACCCAGAGCACATCAAAACTGAATTTAAGAAAGTGTTAAAAGAAAAAAAATATTCATTGTACTTTTTTTCAATAGTTCTGCAATACAAAAGCTGCCTTCTGTGTTTCAAAAGCAAAGTGTATATTAACACACTTTCTCAATAAACAGTCATAAGCATTTTGTACTTTCCAAACTGCTCTCTTAAATCCCTATCATTCTCATTGCATGGTTTTGCTTTACCTGTCAAGTCAAGACAACAATTCTGTTACATTCCTTTTGCAAAAACAAAACACAAAAGCTTTAGTTTTATTTTAACGATGTAACCAGTAAAATAATCACATTTATAATATAAAAGTTTTTTTACTTTCATTACTGTTCAAATGTATTATTACTAATTATTTATTTTTAAGTTTTATTCTTATTTTTGTTTTTTCCAATTCATGTAATAAAATAAGACGAAACCATGCTAGGCTTTACTTATAACCATTACAGAATTACTAGTAAACTGCAATAACATTTTTCTTTTTAAATTGTTATAAACAGAATTACATTTATTTAATGTATACTCTAGAGTTAAATAGTATACTGTATACTTTCTTTTCCTTAATCATTGTCAAATGAATAAAGTCTTTGATTTTGCATGCAGTCTGTAATTCAAATATGTATTTGATTCTTAAAAACTCATTCATGAAAATATTTAATGAAATATTTCCAGGTGCAATTCTTACTTTGTTCCTTTTGGTTTCTGAATGTGTTGTAGGCAGGGCAAACATCTTCTGCAGATCTCCACAGTTTCAGCATGCAGTTCAGTCCACCATTAATCTCGCAACTGATGCAAAGTTCCCTTAAGTGCACTATGCAAGGCACCTGCTCCTTGATGAGCTGCCAGTACTATGGCTTGTCGGCTTGCTTTAGGGGGTACTATCCTTTTGCTTGTTTTAAACAGTCGGTATAGAATTCCCTTGTTCCAACTGGTATCTGTCCCCGTCCGGGGGGAACTCAGACAACAGCTGGCTATCAGCTAGCAAATTGATCAGTTTTGCTGCTGATGCTGATGACCTTGTACTGCTCCTTGCGCTAATTCATCAGCGCGATTATTTCCCACTATAGTTACTTCTTTCCCCTTCTGGTGACCTGCTGCATGCTGAACACTGATCCTATTGCTCCTCAATGTTTCAATCTCTTTCCATATATTGGCATGCGCTATGGGCTTACCCTTATGGTCAGAGTAACCATTCTCTTTCCATGTTAGAGAGTGAATATTGAATTCTTGGGTGCAGTAACTTGAGTCTGTAATCAATAATATGGTCTCACTGGGCGTCCCCAAACTTTGAGCCATTTGTAATCCCTTCAATAGGGCTTTAGCTTCTGCTACTTAAGCGGATCGACCTGATACCACTTCAGAGTGGTGTTACGTTTCCTCATAAATTCCATTCCGATTTCTTCCGACGGATATCCCTATTCCACAAACTGGAATGGATCCATCTGAGAAGATTAACCAGTCAGGCACAAACGGCTGTCCTGCTGGGGCAGTTCATTCCTCCCATTTTTCAAACGGGGGAAGGTGAAGGAATTTACTTCTGAGGTTAGAGGCTAGCTCGGAGACGGTAGTGAAGATTATTCTAGGGTCTGCTAGCAAAGTGACCCATCTATCCCACCGTAATTTAAGCGCTTTCGTGTTTATCAGTGATCCCTTTGTTAGGGTAGCTAGTCCTGGGGTATCACTGAAAACTTCAATAAGATCATCCTGAGCTAGGTTGAATAAGGACGGTGCTACTCTAACAAGAGCGGTTAGCATCCTTTTTTCATAACAAAACTGCTGTTCTGTGAGGTGAAATTGAAACCCCAATTCTTTATTGGCATTTCATCCCCTTTATTTTTCACCTCTACTGCAGCTTGTTCACCAATATGGAAGTAGGCTTCCAAGGACTTACCACTGACTCGAGTGGTAATATCCTGCGCTTCTTGTATTAACGTCTTAAGCTGCGTTAGCCTAAGTTCGTCTTCTTCTGTCCACGAGACCCCTATTCCCTCAGCGTTACCGTGGGAAATCTTTCGATACAACGGGGCTGCCAGGACTGAGTATCCTGTTACAGTGTTTCTCGCATAATTAAACAACCCCATCACGGCTTGGAGTTGCTTTATTGTTTTTGGGGAAGAAATACTGCTAACTTTTTCTTTAAAGGCTGTACTCAGCTTCATACCCTGATGCTTAATCTAATTTAATTTAATTCTAATTTATTTATTTATTTATTTATTTTATTTAAATGTATTAAATTATTTAATGTAATATAATTATTTGTTTCTGTATCATTATCTTTATTAATTCCAATATTTCAAATAATCTTCCACCTTCTATGTCTTTCACTCTATGTTATTTTAGGTCTGCTCTCTGTGCATTCCCGATCTCTGGGCTCTCCAAGACCCCCTCCTTATACTCACAAGCTGGTGCAGTCTGTGAGCTCTCTCTCTCTCTCCCTGCAGGTTACCGCCCCTCTGGGTGAACTAAACATTCCTCACTTGCATTACAAGCAGAGGCTGTATCAATGCTGCTAACACTGCTTCACTTAAATTTTTTAACTGAATTCAGCATTCCTTCTCTAGGACTACATGAATCATAGCAAGTGAAATGCATGTAACAAACTGGTTGCAGTTACATCCATTCCTCACTTCTAACTTTACCTTTTTTTTTTTTTTAAATCCAATCGTAACTTTCTTCCTGAATTATTAAACCGCTTGCATCAGACAGGGCTCTAACCACACCTCCTCCATGTAAGAGGTTTTCATTATTATTTATTTCTTGGCAGACATTAGCTGTAACAGCCAATAAATTATACATTGGTTGTCTAACGTATTCAGCGCTCTAAGTTTTTCAGAGTTTGTTACTTTCTGTGCTCGTATCCCTTTAGGACCTGATGATCGCAAGTCGGTGCTCTCTCCTCTCTGCTAGTTGCAGCTTCCCAAGGCAGATTTACTGAGTTTTCTCTTGCAGTTTTTTTTTCATCAGATTTATTCCTTTGCTTGCTTAACTTATTTTTCTTTCTTTCTTTGGACACATTAAGGCAAGTAACAGCTTACTTTCACATACTCGTTTTTTGTTAGCAGTTTCTTCCCCCATTTCTGACTCAGAGGAGGAAAGTTGAGACTCCATCTCATCCTGTTCCCCCCTATCCGAAGCGCTTTCCAGATTATCATCAATATTAATTTCTCTGTCTATAGTCTGAGACAATCTGTTTATAACTGCATAAACCCTTTCTTCCACAAAATTATTTCAAGGAGTTTTTCTATGAATCTCCCCGTAGATGCCATTTAGAGTAGCCCGTTTTTACTATTTATAATAGCCCGTTCAACGCCCTCTTTTGCTAGACTTTATTTTACCGGAAGATTTGTGCACAAGTGAGGTTGCCGCATCTGGGGTTGCGTCACAACGTCGGGTTTCCGGAGTTTAAATACCCATACGCAATTCACTTTACAAAATTACGTGATGGAATTAAAATGTTTAAACTATTTCAGTAACGTGTTTCAAAATGTTAAACAATTTTAATTATTATTGGTCGATTGTATTTATTAGTGTTTTCTAGATTAGGTTTATTTTGCGGACCGTTTATTTCGCTCGAGCCCCACGTTGGGCGCCAACTGTCACGTTTTCACTTTTCACGTTCTCTTTTATTATATTATTCGCTCTGCACACACTCTTAACTCAGGGGAGACGTTAAGGAGGACAGAGATGTTTAAAACTCCTAGTGGTTTATGTTCGAGCACTGGACGAGCGGTGTGTCCTTAAAACCTTTTTATTTAATCAAGAAAATCACTCAGACTCATTTATTCAAAGTTTTACGAATCAGAGCAACATCAGCGCTCCTTCGTTTTATTAAAATGCCTTTAATATTGGTTTAGTAGTTTGCGCATACTACCAAAACCCGAAAACATGTAACAATAATTAGCAATCCTAAGTTTATTACAAGCTTCAGCATTTAATACTTCAATAACATAATACAATTATATGTATTCAGTGCAGCCCTCAGGCTGGTTAAGCACAAAGCCTACAAGCACCCACTGCTATGTTTTAGCACATTCAATATAACACTCTTAATACTAAAACATTGTTTCAAAACCTCATAGCAATATAACCAATAAATGCGAGATACAATAATACCATTAATATGCTTACCTCCTATTATAAGGAAGAGTAGCGTGAACAAAAGAGAAGGACTGTTCTGTAGAGATCTGCAAAGGATGGACCACATAGCTCTGCCCAGCTTGATTGTGGTGGTCTCAGTGTGATCGGCCCAGGGTTTTTATACAATTTTCGTCCCATTGAAAGCAATGGGAAACCCCAATTAGATCCAGTCATCAATCTATATTGACAGTCCTTATCTCTTGGCAAACAGTAATCTCTAAAGAATTCAACCAACTCCTCAGACTCAATTAAAGTCATATGCCAACAAATCAACAACATTTAATAAATCAACACTAGCCCATGTTCTCATCCACTCATTCTTGGCCCCCCTCCTTCATCTGAAAAGTTAGGTGAAGCAGAGTTCACAAAATCCCTGCAACCTTGATTCACTACTTAATATGGGTGCATTATAAAAAGGAGTGGTGTTTTAAATATATGCAACACCAATATAAGAAAAGTGGTGTTTTTTGAATATATGCAACACCAATAGTTATATCATAATATAGCAGTTATAGTTATAATGATTATAATTGATTACATGAACTTGGCTTTCAAAAATATATTCCCTCATGTCATCTCACTCTCAAATTAATTCCATTCTTTCCTTACAGGTGTGTGTTTAGCAGGTATTATAGGGAACTTCAATCTTATATCTTTTTAATGTAGAGTTTTCTCCTTATGGAAAACCTAACTATTTTACTGAGCTGTAAAGCTGTAATGTTTTTCTCCTATGGGCCCCTGGTAGCTTGAACTTAATTGACATCCAGATGACCCTGTATTTTTCAGCTATACACATACTGGCTAAAACCAGCTTGCTGAAGACACCACTTTTCTTGCCAAGTTTAATAGTGATTAATGTTCCCTAGAACTTTCCTTACACCTGTATCTTACATGCTTGTTCCGCCCGGCAACTAACTATCTTAGGTGCTAAGACCATCCGTTCTAACTCCCTATTTTTGCAGTCCGGCCCGATACTATAAGCCTTCTGATAAAGAAATTCCGGCTTCTTCCCACCGAAGAGGCCTTCCAGCAGCTAATATTAATTTCTCCAAGGGCAGGCTGATAGAGAGTTCAAGAAGACAGGTCACATAGAGTTTACTCTCCTAAAACCTATCTCCTGCTTTTATTCTTCATTATTTATTCAATCCTTTTATTTTGTATTTTAAACACAACATATTTTTATGCTGCGTCTTTTAACTTCAGAGTCAAACTAGTACATTACTTCTTATAGCGTATGGCTGCTAACCTTATTACTTTCTGCTAGCAGCAGTATATCAGCAATTTTACAATAGGTTCTTATTCAATTTTTCTGCTCTCTATTTGTGGTGTATCTTCTGACAATGCTTATTTGTCTTAAGTTATAGTCTGCTTTTACTCTAGGTTGTTCTTACTCACCTACTTATTTTAAAACTGAATTACAAACAGAAACCTACTCAAAGCGAGGTCTTTTAATCCTTTTCTGTTTTTCTCTTTCCCTTAAGAATACTCCTAACTCCTTTTCCCTTTATATTCAGAAGTTATAATTCTTGAATGTAAGCACACAGTAATTCTTTTCATTGAATTAGGACTCCGTTTTTAACTATGCTCATCTTGATAGAAAACAGCTTCAGGTATGCTATCATATTAAGCAAACTGAATCATATGATCTTATACATAAAAATTGTTCATAGTATTTCATACTAACAATAATTATCACTACCTATAATTATATGTTACCACAACAATCTATACCATTTAAAGCAAACATATTAACATACATCTATTAGTACAGCATTATTCTGTATTCAAGCTGAAAAGTCTTAACAGAGATTTCAGCACTAAATTCTGGGAATCGTGCCAATTTTAATAAGAGACTGCTCAAGGCCGGCCAGTGTATCAAGTTGTACCAGATTCTGTTTTTCGGTCTTACAGAGAGAGCACTTTACAGTATTTGTTACAGACTAAAGATTATTCAAACATTACAAATGGTTACAGCACATATCATCTCATTAATACATTTCATTTTTAAATCATCTAGTCCATGTCCAATGTTTCAGCTCGTTCCCAGCAGGACTCCACTTCTGTCTTGGGTTCAGCTCGGGTCGGCTCTGCAAACACCACAATACCTATTTTGCTCTACATTATTAGTGGGCAGACTTAATACAACTGAATCTGAATCAATCGAGGAGCCGTGAACTCTAGCCACTGAAATTCTTCATGCAAAGGAATCCAATTTCTTACTACACATAATAACTGGTTCGGGGTCAGCCGTGACAAGAAGCTTATCCAAAGAGTCAAAATTGATCTGAGTCAATTTAGCATCATTAACAAACCCAGGGCACTGGGAGTTATTGTTGTCTATATTAGTGGAGTTGTCATTTATCGGGGGCCTATCTGTAGAAATTTCATCAATCAGAGCCCTGATTGACGGTAAACTATACGCGTTATAATTTAAATCATTTAATAGTTTGTCTAGATAGTCAAAATTCTCGAAACCATTTAAATTTTGGGGGTGAACAGGGGGCGGTCTGACATTGTGGGCTGTAGACATACTATGTGTATGGGAACTTGTTGAAGGATCAGAATTTAAGGTATTTTTAGGAACGAATATAGAATTAACCACAGAATTTGACACAGTATGACTCGGATCAATTGAAACCTTTTAATTTTTTTGAACACCATTCACAGCATCATCATTGTCTGAATCATCAACAGTAATTTCAATGTGTTTCCTTTTACATGTTTTTTTGCGATGTGGTTCCATTGTAGCTCTACAAATACACTGTTATTGTTTTAAGAAACCCAGCGTTTTCAATAGGGTAATTAATGTTTGTATATTCTGAGCCACTTCTGGGTCAGAAACTAGGGCCCTTATAGCAGGATGTCTGTAAATGATCTGCTCTATAGTCAGATGTACATGTTTCAATAGCTCAGCTCTGTGATACCTAGCAGTAGTTGAAGTTGAGGGGAGCGTAGGTTTTAGCCTTTGTGATACTTTGGAGACTGTGGGGGTGCCTCTTGATTGTAGCGAAGTATGAAACCTTTCGGAAAATTTACGCGGCCTTTTAGACTTTGGGTCTCTGCTGAAGGAAGTGTCGTCCTCTGAAGATTCACTTTCCACAAGAAGTGTACGTCTAGTGGGCCGTTCTAAATGAAAATATGCCAAAATATACAATCAGACCAAAAATACCTTAACAGATGTTTGAAATATTTAACATACTTTAAAAAAAAAGCTTCATTTTAAATACACTTACTTTTGAGAGGTCTTTTTGCAGATTTTTGAGGTTTATTGGGAGGCTCCAAGGGGGTATGCGCATGTATAACCTGGCCCTCCTCCGATGTACAGGCAACGTCGTTGCTGCTGGGGAAAGTGGTCTCCAGACCTCGTCCCCCTTCTTCGTGGCCGGCCACCGTACTCCCTGTGGAGGTACGGGCAGCAGAGGCAACTCCTGCTTCTCTGCTCCGGGCGGTGGTGGAGGCAGAGGCAGCTCCAGCTCCTCTGCTCCTGGCGGTGGTGGAGGCAGAGGCAGCTCCAGCTCCTCTGCTCCTGGCGGTGGTGGAGGCAGAGGCAGCTCCAGCTCCTCTGCTCCTAGTGGAGGAAGCGGTGGAGGTGGCGGAGGCAGAGGCAGCTCCTCTGCTCCTGGCGGCGCTGGCTCCCTCCGCTGTGGCGGCTGGGCTGGTGCGCGCCGTGCTGCCTTCATCAGCATGAATAGAGGCTGCTGGGGAACACCAGCCTCCTGCCCCTCTCCCCCCAAAAAATTTTCAGGGGGTTGAGCCTGTAACTCCTCCCCTTCCGGCTCTTGGGGCTGAACCAGCAGGCATTTTCCCTCTGCTGGTGGCTTGGGTCCCAGGGCTGTGGAAGCCCCGACTTGCCTCCCTTTGGGCTGTGGACGCACCGACTCCTCCCTTTTGGGCTGTGGATGCACCGACTCCTCCCTTTTGGGCTGTGGACCCCCTGACTCCTCCCTGTTGGGCTGTGGACGCCCCGACTCCTCCCTGTTGGGCTGTGGACGCCCCGACTCCTCCCTGTTGGGCTGTGGATGACCCCAACTCCTCCCTTTTGGGCTGTGGACGTTCGGGATCCCCCCACTCAGGCGTAGGACGTTCGGGCTCCTCCCACTCAGACGTAGGACGTTCGGGCTCCTCCCACTCAGGCGTAGGACGTTCGGGCTCCTCCCACTCAGGCGTAGGACATTCGGGCTCCTCCCACTCAGGCGTAGGACATTCTGGCTCCTTCCGCTTGGGCTGTGGACGCTCAGGCTCCTCCCATTTGGGCTGTGGACGCTCAGGCTCCTCCCATTTGGGCTGTGGACGCTCAGGCTCCTCCCATTTGGGCTGTGGACGGTCAGGCTCCTCCCGCTCGGGCTGTGGACGCTCAGGCTCCTCCCGCTTGGGCTGTGGACGCTCAGGCTCCTCCCCATAACTGCGGAAGGGACAGTGGGCGAACAGGTGATCCTGGTCGCAGAGGAGGCACCCCGGCGATGGCTTGTTACATCGCCGTGGATGCCTGGCCCTTAGGCGGCACTCCTCCTCCCTGTCCTTCACCTCTTTATCTGTCTCTGCCTCCCGCTTGGGCTGTGGAGGCAAAACCAGCAGGCATTCTTCCTCTGCTGGTGGAGACGGGGACAGCAGGCATTCTTCCTCTGCTGGTGGACCTGCTACCTGGGCTGCTGTTCCACTTATAATTGCCTCCAGGTAGCTGAGGACCAACCCCACACCTTCCTCCCAGGTGCTTACGGTCTGTACCCTTGCATAAGCCTCCCATCGCTCTCTGTCCATCAAGCACAGGAACCGGACGGCTACTGGTATAGACTGGGCCTCCAGCCCAGCATTTTCCAGGATCCAGTTCCGCACTTTGATGGCGTCTTCTGCCATTGCCCCTTTTTTTTTAATTATTTTTCCAAAAGAGCGGTTCCTGCTCTGGCCTGAGTCCTGGAGGTGCTGTAGATCCCACGCAGGACACCACGTGTCACAAAGACGGCCGGAGTGGGTGACGTCAGACCAGATGCAGGAAATAAACAGACAGAGACTTGGGGTTTTGGTGAGGCTGAGCGCGTGATCGCACTCAGCATTTAATAAACAGAACAGAAAATAAAAGGTTTGAAACAAAACAGGGCATGGCACTTCACGCCAAAATAAATAGACAAACAAAACGGACTACACAGACAAACGGTGCACGGAGACAAACAAACACGGTGAGTACAAACACTTATATTTACGATCTTATTTTACGTTTCTCCTTCTCTCTCTCACCCGTTCTCCACTCTCGAACACCCAACCCTGAGTGAAAGAAACGTGCATCTATATATACTGTTGTGCTGGGATTCAATTACTAATTAATTATTCACTTGAACCCCAGCACGTGAATTAATTCTGTGCAACCCCGTGCTCACATATTACATTTAACCAGCACGTGAAGTGATTTGTGCTCTCCTCGTGCATAAATACAAATCTACACTTTTTAAATCACACGTGAAACACAGACCCGTTTATATCCCGTGTACCAATGACTATACACCGACATTTACACACAACACGTAACATACAACACACAACACGCAAAATACACACAGGGGCGGGCACTTTGCCACACAAGCAAAAAAAAAAACGGTTACGTTGCATCACAGACATGCAACACATTGTTCGTTTATAAACAGAAATTAAACTTCGTATCAAACATTTTTTACACAGAGTTAAAACAGCATTTAAACATTAAACATAGGACCTACCATTTAGAACCTCATTGTTGTGGGTTGATTCTCCATCCATTTATAGTTGAAGTGGGTCTTTACGGGATAAGGTTCTTGAGAGGAATCGTCCTTTCCAGAAGTGTAATACATAGCTCTGTACGGGGACGATTTATACTCTCAAGATCAGCGGTAAATGCCTTTGTAACCACACGGGGTCCGGATCAGGCTGGATCAGGGGAGATAAACACGACACCTGAACGGTACCTAGACTAGATGGCGCTTCAAATCTACCCACCCCACATCTCTAAAGCAGTTATTCCAAAACCACCCGTCATATTCTTGATATTATGCTGAAATTATGTTTTATTATGCTTAAATCACGTTTTTTTATGGGCTTAGTTTTTTTCTATACTCAGTATTACATGCAAAAAATATTCTCATTCGTTTTGTAAACGATTTTATACAATCTGTTTTATAACACGAATCATTTTAGATACACATAAAGGAGCATTACAACAGGATCGGGTCAATATTCACCTTTTTAAAAAAAAAAACATAACGTTGTACTATGTTCACACATGGTTTTAAATCTACAACATTAAAAGCGCGTTAATGATTTGCACCATCGTCAGAATAGTTTGACCGTGTATGAGAAGCTACTGGAGATTATCCTGATGGGAGGCTATTAAAAAACGGGCAATGATAAAACACTTAAATAGGTTCTCTTATTTTATTTGCAATATAACACAGATTTTTCTCTTATTTTATTTTCTAATCGTTATGCCCCAAACTATATCCCGTTTGCAATACCATGAGGCTTATTGCCCATAGCAGACTAAATGACGCCGCGGTGATCACCGATCCATGTTTCTCAGCGGGGTGCCTTCCTCTAACATACGCTATCTGTACTTTTAATACACAGCGGCACCAAGCTGAGCCTAACGTGTAAAATTGAATAAAAAATATTTATCCCCTATAGGTATCTATCTATCTATCTATCTATCTATCTATATATATATATATATATATATATATATATATATATATATTGTAAAAGGTTCACCCTCACTTGGGTTCGTTGCCCCTTTAAGAATAGACCCAGCACACAGAAGTGGATTTTTTTCAGCGCGTTTGCGCAATTTTTTTAATAAACAGAAACAAAACAAATACAAAAATCAAATAAACACCTAGCTCTTCTGGAGCACTAACTCGACTTTCAGGAACACCCTGACTAACGCGGGACAGCTCAGCTGTTTACCCGTCTTCACAAACACACTGGTTTCACACAGCACTTACTTTTTCCCTCATTTGGCTACTCGGAGACAGCGCACCTACTGCCTCCTTCCACTCAGCAGCCCTGAGCAGACTGCCTGCTCTCTATTTAAACCCCCGCACCTGGGCTTAATTTCCAATAACGCCCAGGTGCGGATGATAATTAACAATAACACAATTAAACAAATCAATTAGAAAATTAAATAAAACAACAAAGCAATACAAAACGGTGCATTCTCACAAGTTTTTTCTTTGCAGGGAGGTTTTAACCCCCTCCCTGCCGTCTCTCACAACCCGCTATATTACATATCCCCCCCCTTGTCTTTCCAAGACACCGGCCATGAGACGGCCACCTCCTCCCCTAAAACACAACCACCCACCCTCGAGTCCATAAATGTCAATTTTCGCCCTCCTCCACGGGCGAACTCGAGGGTGGATCGGTCCACGTCCTGGGTCAGCCAGGTAGGGACCGCGCACCGGTGACGAGGGACCCCACCGGTTTGTCAGGGGCGACTGGCACGACAACCGGGGCACTGGAGGCTGCAGTAGCGGGCAGAGGTCTGCAGCTGGGACCCAGTGCAGCGACGTCCGGTCAGCAAGGGGGAGCGACGTAGCGACCAGGGGGAGCGTACGCGACGTCTGGGAGCAGCACAGCGACGTCTTAATGTCCGGGAGGAGCGGAGCAGGGGACCAGGTGCAGAACTGTGCCCGATCCTGCCGACTCCTGGGCTCCAGGTCAAGTGAAGGGAGGTCCAGGCTAACCGACAGGGTGTCCAGGAGCAAGGGGTGAGGGACTGGACGCAGCGACACCGGACTGGACCGTAGGGGTGGTGGTCGGGGCTGTGGTGGAGGTACGCTTGTCACCTCCTCCCTAGGCTCCGGAAGCGGCAGCTCCTCCCCTCTGGGCTCTGGCAGCGGCAGCTCCTCCCCTCTGGGCTCTGGCAGCGGCAGCTCCTCCCCTCTGGGCTCTGGCAGCGGCAGCTCCTCCCCTCTGGGCTCTGGCAGCGGCAGCTCCTCCCCTCTGGGCTCTGGAAGCGGCGGCTCCTCCCCTCTGGGCTCTGGCAGCGGCAGCTCCTCCCCTCTGGGCTCTGGAAGCGGCGGCTCCTCCCCTCTGGGCTCTGGCAGCGGCGGCTCCTCCCCTCTGGGCTCCGGCAGCGGCAGCTCCTCCCCCTCTGGCTCTCGGGACGGTAGCTCCACCCCCTCTGGCTCTCGGGACGGCAGCTCCCACTTTTGTAGCAGCCGCTCCAGTTCCGTTGGCTCCCGCTCTTGTATTCTCAACGGGGCCCCGCCCAGCTCCTGTCTCTGCCTCTCCATCTTCTTAATCTGCTCCACCTGAGCAGCGGTGTTTTTATTGAACATCTCAATTAATTCTTTAAAATCCATTTGGGTCTCCAGGGGCGCCCACAATCGCTGCCACCAAATGTAAAAGGTTCACCCTCACTTGGGTTCGTTGCCCCTTTAAGAATAGACCCAGCACACAGAAGTGGATTTTTTTCAGCGCGTTTGCGCAATTTTTTTAATAAACAGAAACAAAACAAATACAAAAATCAAATAAACACCTAGCTCTTCTGGAGCACTAACTCGACTTTCAGGAACACCCTGACTAACGCGGGACAGCTCAGCTGTTTACCCGTCTTCACAAACACACTGGTTTCACACAGCACTTACTTTTTCCCTCATTTGGCTACTCGGAGACAGCGCACCTACTGCCTCCTTCCACTCAGCAGCCCTGAGCAGACTGCCTGCTCTCTATTTAAACCCCCGCACCTGGGCTTAATTTCCAATAACGCCCAGGTGCGGATGATAATTAACAATAACACAATTAAACAAATCAATTAGAAAATTAAATAAAACAACAAAGCAATACAAAACGGTGCATTCTCACAAGTTTTTTCTTTGCAGGGAGGTTTTAACCCCCTCCCTGCCGTCTCTCACAACCCGCTATATTACAATATATATATATATATATATATATATATATATATATATATATATATATATATATATATATATATATATATATATATTCACATTGAGATAATATCGTGCTTTCCAACATCAGCAAACATACAGCCACCCAAAGTCTGATATGTTAAAGAACTAGACTCATGGGTGCCACGATTCTCACCTCACAAATGAATTTCGGTTTTTTCAGACACGCAAAATACCCTACAAAAACCGTAGCACTTATTCCTCAAGACATGATAAACTCTGATTTATTCATTTACATATGTGTTTAATTTTCCTTCATTTGTTTCCTGCAGAATCATTACATTTTGTTTTTATTCAGTTATATTCAATTCCATAAGTTTTACGGGTACAGTGCGAATAACCAAGCTTTGCAATAGCATATATTATACATGTTTGTTTGTTTATAGTTGAACGTAGGCTTAGTTAAATCTACTTTCTTTACGCGGTAATACAGGCGTAAAATGTTCATGCAATATATTTTAAATACGTCTTTCATTTGAGCATTTTTAATTTTACTAGCGTCAGGATAAAAATGCTCTCATTTTATCTTTTTAAAAAACAAGCAAACAAACAAACACAGACAACCAAACACGCTTAAACAGTTTTTATTTATAGAATTGATTCCAGGTTTTAATCTTAACAGAAATATGCACGCTCCTTAATATATATATTAAGTCTGTATATTCATTTGAAATAGTCATCGCAGTGTCTATCATTCTGAGACCAAACCTTTAGGCATTACAAATCACACATTTCAAAAGCCTTCTCTGCAGGGGACCTTCCTCTAACAAATAGGTATCGGTGCTTTTTAATACATCGAGACGCCAGGCTGTTCATAGCGGGTGGTTATGTGTCTGTGTGTGTCTGTGTCTGCGTGTGGGGCTGTCTCAGTGCCTGTGCTCATGTGCGCGCGCCTGTAAGTGTACCTATAGGAAGTTGTGCGCATGTTCGAAGCCCAAGGAACCGCCCCCTATTTAAGTCACAGAGCGAGTTAGCAGTCATTCTTCTGCTAAAGTTTGATGAGTGCGGTTGGCTGAAGTTGGCTGCAGTTGTCTGCGAGGGAGAGAATTCAGACTGTACTTAAGCGGTTGTCCTGTGGAGTTTTTTTAAAACGGTAAGAGAGAGAGAGCTTTTTCAGAAATTGTACTTTGGTAGATTTTTTTTTTTTATATAAATATTTAATTTAATATCTGTTTTATTTTGTGATACGCTGTTTTAAACTTTCTTTTTTATTAAGTGTGTGTGTGTGTGTGTGTGTGTGTATAAAATGAGATAATAGTGACAATATCTAAAAAATATAAATTATAAAAAGGGGTTATTACATCAGGATATGCAATGTGATTACTGGGTGTAATGTTAGTTTAAATGCTTTCAGGGAATTCTAACTGTAAAGCGTTTTGTCCGGGGAGTTTTGTATATAAAAAAAAATGAGATAACAGTGGCAATATCTAAAAAATATAAATTATAATGGGGTTATTACATCAGGATATGCAATGTGATTACTGTGTGTAATGTTTGTTTAAATGCTTTTAAATGGTGAATAAGGCGTTTTCTTTTTTTGGTTTTTCTTTTAGCTTTTAATAACTTCTTTTAAACTTTCTCCTTTTTCATTAAGTGTCATGTAAAAAAAAAAAAAAAAAAAAAAGACTTTAATGTTGTCTGCACAAAGCATAAGTTAACATAAGCATTAATGTTGTATGCACCAAGCAGAAGTTAACATAAGCATTTATAAAAACATGGGTACCCCCTATCCCCTGATTACATAAATAACATATTAAACACTGATTTTTGTACATATCTAATAAAAGACGTGCAATAAGTTTATAGGCAAATATAAGCCTATATTCAATAAGCATATCTGTCTTGTAACAACCATAAAATCCACGGCCCCCTCATTATATATTCATGAATTCATAAATCCACGCCCCTCATTATATATTCATAAATTCATACCTATAAGGTAAAAAAAGGTCAAAAGAGTCATAAATTAGACTTTTGACATAAGCTATAGTAATATTACTACTTACATTTACGCTTGCATTTAAAATAAATAAATAAATAATTAACCCACGGGTTTTAAACGTTCGGAAATAAAATGCAACACATGGAGACCACTGAAAAATAATAATACAGAAAAAAATAAAGCTGTTTCCGCCCGGTTTCGAACCGGGGACCTTTCGCGTGTGAGGCGAACGTGATAACCACTACACTACGGAAACTTCACGGAAGACAGCGCTCAAGCACTGAGCACAGCAAGTGCTACAGGTCGATGGCGATGTACGTGTTTAGTTCATTTTCTAAGTACAGGCGTATCATCACTTCAATAGTCTATTTTTCAATGGGAAGCCATATGTCTGTGTTTATCCCATATAGTTGTAATAGCGTTAATTTGCCGTTCAACTTTCAAATAGTTGAGTTTTAGATAAAACATACTGACTGAAAACAGTACGATGCAGAATAGGCAGTGTAGTGGTTATCACGGGCGCTTAACATACATACTTCCGACTTTTAAGAATGTGTTTGTTAACATTTATGTATTTAGCTTTTTCTATTTACAAAACTGCCCCTTTCGTCATAGTCACGCCCCCTTAGTGACTCTCCACGGTCTGTTTTTTATGTTTCTATTTTTTTTTTTTTTTTTTTTACGAAACACTTTTTTTTCAGTGAGGACAAGAGTATTCTTGCACAAACTGTTTTAGCAATAGAAATCGTCTATAAAAATGATATTCTGAAATGTACAAAAGCACAGGTCAAATAATAAATAGTTAAACTCAACGAATAATACTGTAAATATGGTACAGCGGGTAAGGATTACGTATATAGGTATAGATAAAAAAGCGAATATATACCATATCTGGTAAATAATTGTCAACTACATTTTGTGTGTAAAATATTTAAGGAAAGTTTTAAAAAAATAAAATAAAAAAAAATCTCCCCGTCGGGCAAAACATGGGCACCATGGGCATGTTCAGCCCATGCAAAACCCGCACTGGCCCAATTCGGGTACAGCAGAATACAGCCACCATAGCTGAGCCAATGCCGGTGTTCTGACCATCTGAGCATCCCCCTCCAAATGAGCATCCTGTAGCACAGATTATCAGACTAGTCTGATCATTTGCGCATCCTCCTCCAGATGAGCTACCTAAAGCGAACAATGTGAGGAAGCTCATTTGGAGAAAAAGACTGTTCCAAATGGGCTGCCCTGTGTTTGAATTGAAATGTACACGTTTTAACCCTCTAAATCCTGGGTAGCTCATTTGGATGAGAAGAAAAGACTGCTCCAAATGGGCCACCCTGTGCTTTAATTAAAATGTACAGGTTTTAACCCTCTAAATCCTGGGTAGCTCATTTGGAGGGGCAGCACAATTAAATTGATAATGGTGATGTGCATTTGGAAGTGCAATGTAGATGTGTCTAAGACAGAAAACAAGGCTCTGTGTGCAGCTTTAGATTGCAGTGTAGGTAGATCATAGACAACATCTTGAGGAACTTATTATTTATTTAGCTAATTACTGTTTTTGTGGCAGAAAAAGAACAACAGAAATCCACGTCTCGTTACACGGTCCACTATTCATACAGTAGCTTACTAACATATATAGTTTTTATTTAACACCATAAATAATACAAGCCCTTAATATATAATATAGCCCCGATACGTTTTATAGTGTAAGCGTGTACATGTTAATGTCCATTCCTGTGCTCACATACAAATTGTAGCAGTTCTACATTTGTCCAGATGCTTTGTTGATACCCAGTTTTAAAATAATAAGGACATCTAAGTATTTACGACCATGAAGAACGTTTTGACAGTTTTTAAGGCAACCCCAGCCTTAAACGATTTTGGTATTTATGTTTAAATAACTCCTACCCAAGAAAAAAAGTGCTGCCCCGTGTGAGGATCGAACTCACGACCTTCAGATTATGAGACTGACGCGCTACCTACTGCGCTAACGAGGCCTTGAAAATGTTTTCCGTTCCAGGATTGAGGAATGTGGGATCTATGCAATGCTAAAGGTTTCAAAGCAGGGATCTTGAGATTTGCTCAGACCCGAAGATCCTGCTATTTTTTATTAAGAAAAAAACACCTTTGCTGGCATTGGTGTGCTCTTCCTCTGGTGTGGCAGCTGGTCTTCATTGCAATGTTTTTCTGCAAGCAAGCAGAACATTGGCTAGATCCACCTTGAAGTCTAGATATTCCATAACATCTCTCTTTCTGTCGCTATGATACATTTACGCTTGCATTTTAAAAAAATAAATAAATAATTAACCCACGGGTTTTAAACGTTCGGAAATAAAATGCAACACATGGAGACCACTGAAAAATAATAATTCAGAAAAAAAAAAGCTGTTTCCGCCCGGTTTCGAACCGGGGACCTTTCGCGTGTGAGGCGAACGATAGGTTGCGGATGCAACCCCGGTTCCCTGAAAGAGAAAATAACCATCAAGGTATGGGACATTGCCGTCAGGCAGTAGGGATTGGCTGAGCTTTATGTCAAAGCTGCCGATAGGCCTCCGCGCAAGCTGCCGTGTAAGCCCGCCCCCCTGGGAGCTTACTATACGCAGCGCGCGGAGAGTCACTTCCTCTTTTGCCCTTCAGGCCGTGAAGGCCTCCAGAGCGACCTCGCGGCTTGATGGTTATTTTCTCTTTCAGGGAACCGGGGTTGCATCCTCAACCTATCGTTCCCTTTCAAGTCGAATATAACCATCAAGGTATGGGAACAGTGTACCCAAGCCGTCGCGAGGGAGGATTCTCGGCAGTAGGACAGACTTACGTCATAACGCAACTGCGTAGGCAGTACATCTACACATATGCGGAGCTGCGCCTCAGCGTCTATGCTCGCAATGACACCTGTCCCAAGGTGGAATAGTCACACCATATTGTCACCTACTCTAGACGTCCGCAACCTGAGGCGTCATAGAGTGCAACACAGATGCTCCAAATGACGGAGCAGAGGATTCCAGTACATTTAGCCTGTAAAACCTCATGAAAGTATGCAGCGTAGCCCAACTGGCTGCCGCGCAAATATCAGACACCGGCACCCCTCGAAAGAGGGCCCAGGATGT
Source organism: Acipenser ruthenus (assembly GCF_902713425.1). Lineage (NCBI taxonomy): Eukaryota > Metazoa > Chordata > Actinopteri > Acipenseriformes > Acipenseridae > Acipenser > Acipenser ruthenus. The sequence continues at coordinate 18,766,508 of NC_081210.1, read as the reverse complement.
CGCCATACCCCTGGTAGAATGCGCCTTCAACTGCCCTGGTGGCGGAAGGCCTGCAGATTCATACGCTAATTTAATAGCATCTACTATCCAGTGGGAAAGGCGCTGTTTAGACAGCGGCTGACCCAAAGATCTAGAACCATGGCATATGAACAACTGTTCTGTCTGCCTCACAGTCCTTGTACGGTCAATATAACACCTCAATGCCCTCACAGGGCAGAGCATGTGTAACCGCTCTTCCTCTGGGGAAGAAAAAGGAGGAGGATGGAACGCCATCAACTCGACTGACTGGTTCATGTGGAACGGGGATATAACCTTTGGTAAAAAGGCCGGATTAGGGCGCATGGAGACCTTAGAACCGTCTCCTGCAAAATGAGTACAAGAAGGATGCACTGACAGTGCATGTAACTCGCTCACACGTTTTGCTGATACTACAGCCAGCAAAAACGCAGTCTTAATAGATAAGCTTCATATCCACCCTGTGGAGAGGCTCAAACAGTGCCTTGGCAAGGGCTTCTAGCACCACATCAAGGCTCCATGACGGTAAACTGGTCGTTCTTGGAGGCCGCAAGCGTCTTGCGCCTTTCTTAAACTGAGATGCCAAAAAATGGCAACCAGGTGATAACCCGTCAATGCGTACGTGGCAAGCCGAAATAGCGGCCAAATACACTTTAAGTGTAGAGGGAGACTTACCCTCGTCTAACAGCTTCTGCAGAAACTGTAATATCACTGCCATAGGGCAGGAGACCGGGTCATGGCCCTCAGCCAGACACCAACTCTGAAATAATTGCCACTTATACGTATATTGCGACCGAGTAGAGGGCGCTCTCGCACTCTGAATAGTGGATATAACCGCCGTCGAAAGCCCTAAGGCTGACAGGCGCTCCCGCTCAGGGGCCAAGCCCATAGCTGCATGAGCTTGGGGTTCGGATGCCATAGCCCTCCCTGGGCTTGGGATAACAGGTCCGCTCGCAGAGGGAGCTCCCTCGGGCGACCGTGCAACAACTGCACTAGACTCGGGAACCATATCCTCCGAGGCCACCGAGGAGCGATCAGAATCACTGTCGCTTGCTCTACCCTGACCTTCTCCAAGAAGGCGGGGAGCATCGAAATCGGTGGAAATGCGTACAGGAGCCCTGGCGGCCATTCGTGAGCCAGTGCATCGACTCCTAGGGGGCTGTCGAGGTCCTTCACCGAGAACCATAGGGGGCAGTGCGTGGTCTCTCGCGAAGCGAAGAGATCGACTTGCGCTGTGCCGAACCAGTCCCAAATGCGCTCTACCACCCGAGGGTGAAGACGCCATTCGCCCGCAAGAGGACCTCCTCTGGACAGGAGATCCGCTGCGTAATTGACTCTGACCGGCAGATGAACTGCACGCAGAGAGGCTAACCGCGGTTGAGCCCAGAGCAACAGCCGCGTTACCATCCAGTGAAGACCTGGGGACCGCAATCCGCCCTGGCGATTGATATACGCCACTACTGTGGTGTTGTCTGACCGCACTAACACGTGCTTGTCTAGAAGCACTGGCAAGAAGTGCCGAAGGGCGAGGTCCACTGCTCTGAGTTCCAGAGCGTTGATGTGGGCTGACCTCCAGGGTCCTGACCACACTCCACGGGTCCCTGTCCCGTTCCAGACTGCTCCCCAACCTTGGTTGGAAGCGTCGGTTGTGATAACTTCCCTTCGGAAGATGGGACCCAAGCGCACGCCCTGGCGGATGTTCGACTGAACTCTCCACCAGCGTAATGCTTCCCAGCAGGTTCGGGATACCCTCAGCCTGCGGTGCTTGTCTCTCCGCGGGTGCAACGCGAAGGCATTGAACCAGGCCTGCAGAGGTCTCTGGTGTAGTAAGCCCAAAGGAAGGACTTGCGAGGCGGCAGCCATCAACCCCAGCATGCGCTGACAGAGCTCCATGCTGACTGTTTCTCTCAACCTGAATAGGGAGAGACACCGCTCTAATGAGGCAACTCTTTGTGTCGATAGGGTCGCTTCCATGGACACTGAGTCCAGATGCAGACCCAAAAACTCGGTCTGTTGGCTGGGCACGAGGCGGCTCTTGTCTGGATTGACCTTCAGACCTAGCCGCTGAAGATGGTCTGTAACATCACTGTGTGCTGTGCCAACTGCTCCTTTGACTGCGCGCAGACGAGCCAGTCGTCCAGATAGTTCAGCAGTCGAACGCCTTGAACCCGCAAGGGGGCTAAAATGGCGTCCATACACTTCGAAAAGGTTCGAGGAGCTAGAGACAGGCCGAATGGCAGGACACAAAACTCGTAGACCCTGCTCTGAAATGCGAAACGTAGGTACTTCCTGTGACCCGGACAGATGGGAACGTGAAAGTACGCATCTGTGAGGTCTACGGTGGTAAACCAGTCGCCCTGCCGGACAGACTGGACAATGTGCCTGTGCGTAAGCATCTTGAACAACAACACCCGTAGGTATTTGTTCAGTACACGCAGGTCTAGAATAGGGCGGAGCCCGCCGTCCTTCTTTGGCACAAGGAAGTATTTGGAGTAGAACCCCTGTAGGGGTGGGTTAACGGCTGCCGGGGTTTCTCAGGGCTGCTTAGGCTGCGCTCGCTCACGAGGGGCCTGACCAGAGCCAGTGTTTAACCCATATAGTTGTAATAGCGTTAATTTGCCGTTCAACTTTCAAATAGTTGAGTTTTAGATAAAACATACTGACTGAAAACAGAACGATGCAGAATAGGCAGTGTAGTGGTTATCACGGGCGCTTAACATACATACTTCCGACTTTTAAGAATGTGTTTGTTAACATTTATGTATTTAGCTTTTTCTATTTACAGAACTGGCCCTTTCGTCATAGTCACGCCCCCTTAGTGACTCTCCACGGTCAGTTTTTTATGTTTCTATTTTTTTTTTTTTTTTACGAAACACTTTTTTTTCAGTGAGGACAAGAGTATTCTTGCACAAACTGTTTTAGCAATAGAAATCGTCTATAAAAATGATATTCTGAAATGTACAAAAGCACAGGTCAAATAATAAATAGTTAAACTCAACGAATAATACTGTAAATATGGTACATCGGGTAAGGATTACGTATATAGGTATAGATAAAAAAGCGAATATATACCATATCTGGTAAATAATTGTCAACTACATTTTGTGCGTAAAATATTTAAGGAAAGTTTTAAAAAAATAAAATAAAAAAAAATCTCCCCGTCGGGGAATTGAACCCGGGTCTCCCGCGTGACAGGCGGGGATACTGACCACTATACTAACGAGGAATGCGTGAAAAGCGACCGTTCTGTACTCACAGGAAGACTGCACTGGCCCCCCCTGTCGAGAATTGTTTAGCTAAACCGCACTAAACCATTTCCCATTCATTCTTTATGGTAGTGCTAAACCACTACGGATGTAATACTGCTGCCGCCGCAACATGATTTTGGCGCTGTTGTGCAGGTCTGTGCCTAAACTTAATGTATTGAGTTGTGCAGATCTACCAAGAGAAGGCACTAAAGAGCATGAAGCGTTTTATCTGCTTCGGCTCAGTGAATTTTGCGAACCAAATGATTCGGAGGCTTCACTTCCCTTCCCACCATCTTGCACGAATGGTTGAGTGATTGGATGAAAGTGGGGTACAATCGGTTCTACTATACATAAACAACTAAAACACCCACTTCCTTAGTTTGAGCAAAAAGGCTGCAGTCTGTAACGGAGGTTACTGTGAATAGCACGCCCATTTTCCGAACCAACAATACATACCACAGTTCTATTATTTTACAACACAAGGAAGCCCCGCCGAAACAGGACATCAAAAAATTAGTTAAAACTCATAAATGTTCCTCTCCACAGAAATCTTTAGTAAAAGGCGAAAGATTTATGCGATCTGAAGAGAAACCAGAGTATATTAACATTTGTTAGTGCAGTAAGCAACCTACTCATATTGCTATTGTAACAAGGGACGGTTAGTTTTTTTAGATTTTTTTTTTTATTTATTTATTTTTTTAAAGTTTTTTTAAAACGAGCATTTTAACATCTACGTCTTGAGAAAAACAACCAAAACAGTATACAAGTACTGTATGCTGACATTTATATTTAAATATGATATTTTAAAAGCATACATTACATAAGAGGAAATTAGATTCTGGCAACGTGCATTATGGGTATGCAAATGTGATTCATCCCTGCTAGCGCGGTTTCCACCCAACAGTATTGCTCAACCCAAGGTATTCGTTTTCCAAGTTACCAAAATACGTTTTACTATCAGATCGCTGTATTTTATGGAGTATGGAGGACTATCCATGGCAAAATTAAAAATAAATACATAGAGAAATAAATAAATAAATAAATAAATGTTGAAATATTGATTTATTGCAACATTTATTTGTTCATGCATTTATTTATTTATTTATTTGTTCATTCATTTATTTATGTATTTATTTATTTGTTTATTCATTCATTCTATGCATTTATTTATTTATTTATTTATTTATTTATTTATTCATTCATTCATCTATTCATTTATTTATTTATTCATTCAGTGGGCGGTATCAGGTACACTATTGGCTGTAGGAAGTTTGTTTCTCCCTGCTCCAGGGAACACAATCGATGCCGATGTGGGCTCGCTAGATCACTGTGTGTTGGAAGGCCGTGTATTATTGTGAGCATTTTGTTTTCAGCGCCAGTTGCATTTAGCTAGTAGTTTAATTGTTTTGCTGAGCATTCTCCTTCAATTTGTTCTTAACCGTATTGTGTCTGTTTTAAGTGGGTTAGATTCACAATTTCTGCATGCTATAGTGGTATAGTAATATTTTATAGTTTATATTTTTGTCCCTTTTTTTTTTCAAGGATTTTTCGCCCCATACAGAGGATCGTCTTCAAAAAGACGAACGTTCCCACTCCAGCGCCGTGTTGGTGTTATTACACTCACAACTTCTGCTGTCTAAACGGAAAACCATTTCCACGGTGCCGACTAGACAGCAGAAAAAGACGAATTGAATGTAGCAGGACTGGGGGAGAAAAGAATCTCCTTTCAAGGTACGTTTATGCAAATATTCTGTCAAAATGAAACGGTTTATTTAATAGTACATATACTGAACATCACAAGAAACGTATCAGTATTATTACACATTTAATTCGGAAAAAAACGAGGTATATACATGATGGACATTGACAAAATGTCTACTGCTCAGCAACGGTGGCCACACGCTAGTACTTGCCTGTGAATTTCACAGTACCCTGTCCCCTCATAACTACATACAGTACAATGTCAATTGTTAATCAGCACATTACAATCTTACTGCACCTGCTGTAAAACAGAATTTGTCATTCTAGAGAATGTTATCTAAAAAGTTTCTTTCGATGCTCAGTATATATCACGACTCTAAAATCAGATACAAATAAACCTAATGAGACGGTCTATAATAACAAATAACGCGATGTAGAGTTCAATGCAATGTAACCTGTACCTTCGATATTTTAGACTTTTTATTAAACCACTGCTCAATGCTACTGAAATGTCATCAACCACTATTAGTATCATAAAGCTCCCAAAATCCTTTTAGATGCCACTCAAAGTAAATGTCTGGAATTTAGTTTTGGATTGTTTTGCAGTTAGTGATCCATTCAGCTTTGTGTTGATGCTATACAAAAATAAAACCAATAAAAAACCTATGCCGCTTTAGTAGCAGCAAAATACAAGGTTGTGTATCAGTGTGTAAGACGTTCGCTAGATTCACATTTATTACATTTGTGTTCTTTTTTATGTCAAGGTTGTGACAGCAGCTGTGAAGGATTCAGAAGCCAGTTATTCAAATCTTATCCCAAACTGAGTGAAGGTGGTGGATTTGAACAAATGAAGATTTCAGGATCTACGAGAAGCCGGATCTAGGCTGTTATTCCTTGCCCTAATGAGGGGTACTCAGCAAAATATTTAAGGGACCCAGAAACCCAAATTGTCTGCTGCAATTCATTTTGTAGGTTCCTGGACTGTCCTTATCCACTGGGCCCCTGATGAAGTGCCTCTTTTGTGAGAGACTTTTCTTTCTCAGAAATAGTCACAGTGACAGCTGTAGCAGCAGGTATAGAGTTTTTGTTAATGTAATTGGTCAATGTTAAATACAGTACATTAACTATTTTGAAAGGTTTACTTGCAGTAAAATGAAGACATTTGCATGTAGTGGGTTTCAGGAAATGTTTATGCTAATGTTGTCTTACAAATTTTTTTTCTCAGTGAAGAAGACAAAAGCATTATACTGCAATTGGCATTAAGCTGGGATCTTCCAGGGGTGACAGAAGAAAATCGGCATTGGCTAATGGACAAACTCCTCCTTCACGCTGTAAGTAGGTTTGTTTCGTGCATATCCATGTTCGGTTTACTCATTGTACTGGTTAGTTGTGTAATTAATTGATAACCTACAGCAGGGGTGGCCAAATCCAGTCATGGAGAGCCCCTATCCAGCAAATGTGTTCAATAAAAGGGAAACTCTTGTGATTGAGGTCTGAAGAGGGAATTTTTAGTTGAAACAATCACTAAAGGACTTCATTTAACAAATTCACCTGCTTAATTCAGCACATTGAAATTCTGACACACTATACACCTCCCAGGTGTGTTACATTTTATTACATGTTGTTCCCTAATTAAGTTTTGAATGCCTGTGGCAGTGTGTTACTGTTTCAGTGTTTTGATAATGTGATTTACTAGTTATATTTCTAATTCTGAAGTTTATATATTTTTTGGTGTTTTGGTCTACAATATAAAACCCAGCTTGTATAGAGCTTTGAGATGAAGCTTGGTATTGAGCCATTTCAATATTGGAATTGAACAAAAATGGCCAATAAGGTTCAGCAAGAGATCCCCTGCCGTTCATTCATTTATCTATTCATTCTTTTTTTCCTCAAGATGATCCTTGAAAGAATCACCTGGCCCACACTGAATGTGGAGGAAGATGATGATGAGGATGACTGTTCTCTTGAGACTAAATGCCGTATCACAGGTGTAAGAAAGAGCGGTGTCGCCTTTAAGAAATGGCAACGCCATTTGAAAGACTACGCAACCCAGGAACCTTAGCACTAATGGGCAAGGCGGGGTTTCTGGGTATAAAGGGAAGTGGAGCAGGACAGCAGGGGGTGATTTTGGGGAGCACCGCCGGTTTGTCCTGCTGAATAGTTCCCAGAAGGTTGAGAGTGCATTACGTAGTATTGTAAGGTAAAGTGAACGTTTGGTTTCTTTTTTGAACAAGAGTTGTGTTTTGTTTATACCGTGAGCGTTTTCCTCTTGGTGAGGTAGTCTTTTGTTTTGACAAAGTTTAATTTATTTTATGAAACGTTGGTAGATAAACGCTGCCTCTCGGTAGTTAATTTAAAACAGTTCCGCAGTTTTCGTGACGATTGGGAACCGTCACAACTGCCGTCTATTTGTGTATGTGTGTTTGACTCGGGACTCGGAGGGAAAGCGCGTATTCATGCGCTGCAGGAACAGCGGGCTGTAACAGAGAGAACTGAGGCAGCAGTCTGGTTTTCTGGACGTGCTTTATTGTGACACACATGAACAACAGTACCCACAGGTGGTGTGGACAGTATGGATATTGTGCTTGAACTCGGAGACACTCCCGTGTTTCCGTGAACGACTGGGACGTCAGCTGCAGGGGTCCTTCCCCACAGCCTGGATACAATTCTTTATCAACAGAGCCCTTCTTCTGGGAGGGCCCATTCCATACTTGCTTACGCTTACCTGTGTTACAGCAAGACTCCAGCAGAGGGAGTCTGCGCTATCCTTGCCTGTGTTGCAGAGATACTCCAGCAGAGGGTATCTTCTTTGTTCTTACCTGTGTTGCAGAGATACTCCAGCAGAGGGTGTCTTCTTTGTCCTTACCTGTGTTGCAGAGATACTCCAGCAGAGGGTGTCTTCTTTGTTCTTACCTGTGTTGCAGCAAGACTCCAGCAGAGGGAGTCTGCGCTATCCTTACCTGTGTTGCAGAGACACTCCAGCAGAGGGTGTCTTCTTTGTTCTTACCTGTGTTGCAGCAAGATTCCAGCAGAGGGAGTCTGCGCTATCCTTACCTGTGTTGCAGAGAGACTCCAGCAGAGGGAGTCTGTTCCACCCTTACCAGTGTTGCAGAAATACTCCAGCAGGGGGAAGCCACTTCTGACTTGGAATACAAAGCTACCCCGGCAGGGAAAGCCTACATTGAACTTACCAGCGTACAGGACTACTCCAGCGGAGGGAGGTGGCCTGTACGTAACTGTGGACTGACCCACCTGGGTCGAAGGATCCTTCCTGACACTTACCAGGCTCCTCAGCTAGAGTTTCCTGCTAAGTTCATCCCAGTGGACTCAATTCCACGGGGAAAGGACTTGCACAGGCCTCGGCCTGTAGAGCTCGGTATTCTGAAATAGTTAGAGAGGGGCAAAGAAGTGAGCCAGTTAGTGACCCGTACAGGGCAATAATCTATACAAAGAAAGTGTTGACTTGTTTAAATATTGTAAATAAAAGTTAGTTGCCTGAACGTTCTTCGTGTCTGTGCCAGTCGGTGGAAGCAGTAATAGAGTATCACGCAGGGGTACTCTAACGGTTTGTTACACTGGCTTCTTCAGGACATTCATGGAAACGGTATAATTTAATCTATTAATCATCGCCATGTATAATTTTATTTTAACCATCCAACTCATTCTTACCTTATATGAGAAGGGACAACTTCTTATTCTTCATCACTCAAAACAGCATTGGCCACCACTTCATATGTAATATAATAAAAAAGAGGCCGTGGAGAGGGGGGAGCGTGACTATGACTAAACGGGCAGTTCTGTAAATAGAAAAAGCTAAATACATAAATGTTAAACTCATTCTTAAAAGTCAGGAGTATGTATGTTATGTGTGTTAGGCGCCCGTGATAACCACTACACTACCTATTCTGCGTCGTTCTGTTTTCAGTCAGTATGTTTTATCTAAAACTCAACTATTTGAAAGTTGAACAGCAAATTAACGCTATTACAACTATATGGGATAAACAGACATATGGCTTCCCATTGAAAAATATAGACTATTGAAGTGATGATACGCCTGTACTTAGAAAATGAACTAAACACGTGCATCACCATCGACCTGTAGCACTTGCTGTGCTCAGTGCTTGAGCGCTGTCTTCCGTGAAGTTTCCGTAGTGTAGTGGTTATCACGTTCGCCTCACGCAAAAAGTCCCCGGGCGGAAACAGCTTTTTTTCTGTATTATTATTTTTCAGTGGTCTCTATGTGTTGCATTTTATTTCCGAATGTTTAAAACCCGTGGGGTAATTATTTATTTATTTTTTTAAATGCAAGCGTAAATGTATCATAGCGATAGCAGCACTTCTTGTAACTTTTTGTTACGACCAATGCATTCATTCTGAGTCGAGTCTGACTGATTTCTAAGTTTGTGTTGTGTAGGCAGTGCCACCTGGAACACTATTTGTGATTTTACTAGAAAATGTGCTCAACCGGACTAATATTAATTATAGCAATCATAAGGCATGCCCTGACTTTTATTTATTTTTTTTAGCACAGGAATAACTAGGCTCTCAAATTTTAAGAAAACAAATTATAATAAAAAAATAAATCTTCACAGAATCCGTACCTTCCAGTTACTATCATGTTCCTTGGCCATGGTGGTGGTACTGTAGGCAGGACTCGGTGCTGGACTTCAGTCACGTCCTGGTCAGCATAGAGGGGGTCCCCTGCACTGCGCTGGAGGACACTGGGTCGAGTGTTACACTCATATGGGCCGATGTCTACCAGCAAGACCCCGACACAGCACCACCACATTGGTGCTTTAACAGTGATTAGAAAAACAAAATGGTTATTTTTCATTGCAATGTCTAAACAGCGCCTTTCCCACTGGATAGTGGATGCTATTAAATTAGCGTATGAATCTGCAGGCCTTCCTCCACCAGGGCAGTTGAAGGCGCATTCTACCAGGGGTATGGCGACATCCTGGGCCCTCTTTCGAGGGGTGCCGGTGTCTGATATTTGCGCGGCAGCCAGTTGGGCTACGCCGCATACTTTCATGAGGTTTTACAGGCTAAATGTGCTGGAATCCTCTGCTCCGTCATTTGGAGCATCTGTGTTGCACTCTATGACGCCTCAGGGTGCGGACGTCTAGAGTAGGTACAATATGGTGTGACTATTCCACCTTGGGACAGGTGTCATTGCGAGCATAGACGCTGAGGCGCAGCTCCGCATATGTGTAGATGTACTGCCTACGCAGTTGCGTTATGACGTAAGTCTGTCCTACTGCCGAGAATCCTCCCTCGCGACGGCTTGGGTACACTGTTCCCATACCTTGATGGTTATTTTCGACTTGAAAGGGAACGATAGGTTGCGGATGCAACCCCGGTTCCCTGAAAGAGAAAATAACCATCAAGCCGCGAGGTCGCTCTGGAGGCCTTCACGGCCTGAAGGGCAAAAGAGGAAGTGACTCTCCGCGCGCTGCGTATAGTAAGCTCCCAAGGGGGCGGGCTTACACGGCAGCTTGCGCGGAGGCCTATCGGCAGCTTTGACATAAAGCTCAGCCAATCCCTACTGCCTGACGGCAATGTCCCATACCTTGATGGTTATTTTCTCTTTCAGGGAACCGGGGTTGCATCCGCAACCTATCGTTTTCAACGACGGTAGATTATTGAATCTTGAAGTCTTTTGGTTTATTTCGAAATACAATCATCTGAAGGTAAAAATGTTATTACAGTATTATTTTAATTCTCACTAGTACGGTACCTATAGTCACCAATAATTAAAAAATGCCAATAATATATGTTCGTATTACAAATGTCAGCTGTAGAAATGCGCGGATAGTAAACTAAATATTTTGTAATATTATCAATAAAAATACACGATTGACATTTTTACAATCGGTGTCAGTTCTGAGTGTTAAAAAATGTAATATTTACAACAGCTAGAAACTTGTTTGAGAGACTGTTTTATCTAAAGCGCAATTATATTTAATACAGTTGTCCGTTATAATGGTACTGTAATACTTGTATCCGGGACAACAGAAAATGCACGTATCGCAAACTGCAATATACAGTACATTATCTGTATGTATTCAAATTTCAATGTATTTGAAATTCATGGTTTCTGAAATTCATTAAAGGTGTCCTTAGTGTAGTGGTGATCACGTTTGCCTAACACGTGGAAGGTCCCTTGTTCACAAACATCCCACCTTTCTCAGCCTAGGACCAGGGAGCGTTTTCAAGGCCTCGTTAGCGCAGTAGGTAGCGCGTCAGTCTCATAATCTGAAGGTCGTGAGTTCGATCCTCACACGGGGCAGCACTTTTATTATTGGTTAGTTATTTAAAAATAAATACCAAAAATGTGAAATGCTGTCAGAACGTTGTTCATGGTCGTAAATACTTAGATGTCCTTATTGTTTTAAAACTGAGTATCAACAAAGCATCTGGACAAATGTGGAACTGCTGCCATTTGTATGTGAGCACAGGAACAGACATTAACATATACGCGCTTATACTATAAAACGTATCGGGGCTATATTATATATTAAAGTCTTGTTCTTTCATTTATGCAATAAATTAAATAAAAAAATGCTTTGCAGAACGAGTTCAATATAATGTACTCCCTTCACTCAAGCAAGGTGCTAGTAAGATACTATATGAATAGGGGAGGTTGACACAATGTGTTTCCGTAGTGTAGTGGTTATCACGTTCGCCTAACACGCGAAAGGTCCCCGGTTCGAGACCGGGCGGAAACATTAATTTTTGTAATTTATTTTAAAATAACAACCCATTACAAATATATTTATTTTTTATACGTCTTAGATTATACGGCACGTATCGCAAATTGCACACTACAGTACAATTCTTATTGTCTATTTGTAGGTGATTGTGGTTGATAAGTGGGTTCCATGTCTTTCCGGCGCCTCCTTAAGACTCGCCTCTTCAAACAGCACCTGTAGAACTCCTCTGTATCCTGGGACACTATCACCCTTCATGTAAATGTGCTTTATTTTGCTCTTATCTGCCCCCTATTTTACTGCATTTAATCCTGTACTTCAGAATACTGTAATCTGCCAAGTGTTTAACCTGTAGTACTTTGTATTTAATCACATCCTGATGTAACTATCACTATTTAATCATATCCTGATTAACTATCACTATTATCTGCTGTATTATTGAATTGTGGTTTGTCACACTTCTACTTTGCTTGAACAAAAGTTATTGTATTTCTTGCTCTTATTGTATTACTTGAATTGTAACACTTGAAATGTATTTGCTTACGATTGTAAGTCAACCTGGATCATGGCGTCTGCTAAGAAATAAATAATAATAATAATAATAATAATAATAATAATAATAATAATAATAATAATAATAATAATAATAATAATAATAATAATAATAATAATGTCTTACTAAATGTTTCTGTAGTGTAGTGGTTATCACGTTCGCTTCACACGCGAAAAGTTCCCGGTTGGAAACACGTGTGTATTTTTATTATTATTATTATTTTTTTAATCAGTTATATTTATTAGACGTGGCAGCATTTTTGTAACAGCATGGCTGATGGTTGCATTTATTTGAGTACTGTACAAATAATGCACTGTATATTGCAGTTTGCGATATATGCAATATGATCTAAGAAGTATAAAAAAAATGTATTTGTAACGGATTGTTATTTTAAATAAATAATAAAAAAAAAATGTTACCAACCGGGGACCTTTTGTGTGTTAGGCGAACGTGATAACCACTACACTACGGAAGGACGTCTTGTGACACGGTCCACTATTCATACAGTAGCTTACTAACATATATAGTTTTTATTTAACACCATAAATAATACAAGCCCTTAATATATAATATAGCCCTGATACGTTTTATAGTGTAAGCGCGTACATGTTAATGTCCATTCCTGTGCTCACATACAAATTGTAGCAGTTCTACATTTGTCCAGATGCTTTGTTGATACCCAGTTTTAAAATAATAAGGACATCTAAGTATTTACGACCATGAACAACGTTTTGACAGTTTTTAAGGCAACCCCAGCCTTAAACGATTTTGGTATTTATGTTTAAATAACTCCTACCCAAGAATAAAAGTGCTGCCCCGTGTGAGGATCGAACTCACGACCTTCAGATTATGAGACTGACGCGCTACCTACTGCGCTAACGAGGCCTTGAAAATGTGTTCCGTTCCAGGATTGAGGAATGTGGGATCTATGCAATGCTAAAGGTTTCAAAGCAGGGATCTTGAGATTTGCTCAGACCCGAAGATCCTGCTATTTTTTATTCAGAAAAAAACACCTTTGCTGGCATTGGTGTGCTCTTCCTCTGGTGTGGCAGCTGGTCTTCATTGCAATGGTTTTCTGCAAGCAAGCAGAACATTGGCTAGATCCACCTTGAAGTCTAGATATTCCATAACCTCTCTCTTTCTGTCGCTATGATACATTTACGCTTGCATTTTAAAAAAATAAATAAATAATTAACCCGCGGGTTTTAAACGTTCGGAAATAAAATGCAACACATAGAGACCACTGAAAAATAATAATACAGAAAAATAAAGCTGTTTCCGCCCGGTTTCGAACCGGGGACCTTTCGCGTGTGAGGCGAACGTGATAACCACTACACTACGGAAACTTCACGGAAGACAGCGCTCAAGCACTGAGCACAGCAAGTGCTACAGGTCGATGGCGATGTACGTGTTAGTTCATTTTCTAAGTACAGGCGTATCATCACTTCAATAGTTTATATTTTTCAATGGGAAGCCATATGTCTGTGTTTATCCCATATAGTTGTAATAGCGTTAATTTGGCGTTCAACTTTCAAATAGTTGAGTTTTAGATAAAACATACTGACTGAAAACAGAACGATGCAGAATAGGTAGTGTAGTGGTTATCACGGGCGCTTAACATACATACTTCCGACTTTTAAGAATGTGTTTGTTAACATTTATGTATTTAGCTTTTTCTATTTACAGAACTGGCCCTTTCGTCATAGTCACGCCCCCTTAGTGACTCTCCACGGTCAGTTTTTTATGTTTCTATTTTTTTTTTTTTTTTTTTTTACGAAACACTTTTTTTTCAGTGAGGACAAGAGTATTCTTGCACAAACTGTTTTAGCAATAGAAATCGTCTATAAAAATGATATTCTGAAATGTACAAAAGCACAGGTCAAATAATAAATAGTTAAACTCAACGAATAATACTGTAAATATGGTACATCGGGTAAGGATTACGTATATAGGTATAGATAAAAAAGCGAATATATACCATATCTGGTAAATAATTGTCAACTACATTTTGTGCGTAAAATATTTAAGGAAAGTTTTTAAAAAATAAAATAAAAAAAAATCTCCCCGTCGGGGAATTGAACCCCGGTCTCCCGCGTGACAGGCGGGGATACTGACCACTATACTAACGAGGAATGCGTGAAAAGCGACCGTTCTGTACTCACAGGAAGACTGCACTGGCCCCCCCTGTCGAGAATTGTTTAGCTAAACCGCACTAAACCATTTCCCATTCATTCTTTATGGTAGTGCTAAACCACTACGGATGTAATACTGCTGCCGCCGCAACATGATTTTGGCGCTGTTGTGCAGGTCTGTGCCTAAACTTAATGTATTGAGTTGTGCAGATCTACCAAGAGAAGGCACTAAAGAGCATGAAGCGTTTTATCTGCTTCGGCTCAGTGAATTTTGCGAACCAAATGATTCGGAGGCTTCACTTCCCTTCCCACCATCTTGCACGAATGGTTGAGTGATTGGATGAAAGTGGGGTACAATCGGTTCTACTATACATAAACAACTAAAACACCCACTTCCTTAGTTTGAGCAAAAAGGCTGCAGTCTGTAACGGAGGTTACTGTGAATAGCACGCCCATTTTCCGAACCAACAATACATACCACAGTTCTATTATTTTACAACACAAGGAAGCCCCGCCGAAACAGGACATCAAAAAATTAGTTAAAACTCATAAATGTTCCTCTCCACGGAAATCTTTAGTAAAAGGCGAAAGATTTATGCGATCTGAAGAGAAACCAGAGTATATTAACATTTGTTAGTGCAGTAAGCAACCTACTCATATTGCTATTGTAACAAGGGACGGTTAGTTTTTTTAGATTTTTTTTTTATTTATTTATTTTTTTAAAGTTTTTTTTAAAACGAGCATTTTAACATCTACGTCTTGAGAAAAACAACCAAAACAGTATACAAGTACTGTATGCTGACATTTATATTTAAATATGATATTTTAAAAGCATACATTACATAAGAGGAAATTAGATTCTGGCAACGTGCATTATGGGTATGCAAATGTGATTCATCCCTGCTAGCGCGGTTTCCACCCAACAGTATTGCTCAACCCAAGGTATTCGTTTTCCAAGTTACCAAAATACGTTTTACTATCAGATCGCTGTATTTTATGGAGTATGGAGGACTATCCATGGCAAAATTAAAAATAAATACATAGAGAAATAAATAAATAAATAAATAAATGTTGAAATATTGATTTATTGCAACATTTATTTGTTCATGCATTTATTTATTTATTTATTTGTTCATTCATTTATTTATGTATTTATTTATTTATTTATTCATTCATTCTATGCATTTATTTATTTATTTATTTATTTATTTATTTATTTATTCATTCATTCATCTATTCATTTATTTATTTATTCATTCAGTGGGCGGTATCAAGTACACTATTGGCTGTAGGAAGTTTGTTTCTCCCTGCTCCAGGGAACACAATCGATGCCGATGTGGGCTCGCTAGATCACTGTGTGTTGGAAGGCCGTGTATTATTGTGAGCATTTTGTTTTCAGCGCCAGTTGCATTTAGCTAGTAGTTTAATTGTTTTGCTGAGCATTCTCCTTCAATTTGTTCTTAACCGTATTGTGTCTGTTTTAAGTGGGTTAGATTCACAATTTCTGCATGCTATAGTGGTATAGTAATATTTTATAGTTTATATTTTTGTCCCTTTTTGTTTTCAAGGATTTTTCGCCCCATACAGAGGATCGTCTTCAAAAAGACGAACGTTCCCACTCCAGCGCCGTGTTGGTGTTATTACACTCACAACTTCTGCTGTCTAAAACGGAAAACCATTTCCACGGTGCCGACTAGACAGCAGAAAAAGACGAATTGAATGTAGCAGGACTGGGGGAGAAAAGAATCTCCTTTCAAGGTACGTTTATGCAAATATTCTGTCAAAATGAAACGGTTTATTTAATAGTACATATACTGAACATCACAAGAAACGTATCAGTATTATTACACATTTAATTCGGAAAAAAAACGAGGTATATACATGATGGACATTGACAAAATGTCTACTGCTCAGCAACGGTGGCCACACGCTAGTACTTGCCTGTGAATTTCACAGTACCCTGTCCCCTCATAACTACATACAGTACAATGTCAATTGTTAATCAGCACATTACAATCTTACTGCACCTGCTGTAAAACAGAATTTGTCATTCTAGAGAATGTTATCTAAAAAGTTTCTTTCGATGCTCAGTATATATCACGACTCTAAAATCAGATACAAATAAACCTAATGAGACGGTCTATAATAACAAATAACGCGATGTAGAGTTCAATGCAATGTAACCTGTACCTTCGATATTTTAGACTTTTTATTAAACCACTGCTCAATGCTACTGAAATGTCATCAACCACTATTAGTATCATAAAGCTCCCAAAATCCTTTTAGATGCCACTCAAAGTAAATGTCTGGAATTTAGTTTTGGATTGTTTTGCAGTTAGTGATCCATTCAGCTTTGTGTTGATGGTATACAAAAATAAAACCAATAAAAAACCTATGCCGCTTTAGTAGCAGCAAAATACAAGGTTGTGTATCAGTGTGTAAGATGTTCGCTAGATTCACATTTATTACATTTGTGTTCTTTTTTATGTCAAGGTTGTGACAGCAGCTGTGAAGGATTCAGAAGCCAGTTATTCAAATCTTATCCCAAACTGAGTGAAGGTGGTGGATTTGAACAAATGAAGATTTCAGGATCTACGAGAAGCCGGATCTAGGCTGTTATTCCTTGCCCTAATGAGGGGTACTCAGCAAAATATTTAAGGGACCCAGAAACCCAAATTGTCTGCTGCAATTCATTTTGTAGGTTCCTGGACTGTCCTTATCCACTGGGCCCCTGATGAAGTGCCTCTTTTGTGAGAGACTTTTCTTTCTCAGAAATAGTCACAGTGACAGCTGTAGCAGCAGGTATAGAGTTTTTGTTAATGTAATTGGTCAATGTTAAATACAGTACATTAACTATTTTGAAAGGTTTACTTGCAGTAAAATGAAGACATTTGCATGTAGTGGGTTTCAGGAAATGTTTATGCTAATGTTGTCTTACAAATTTTTTTTCTCAGTGAAGAAGACAAAAGCATTATACTGCAATTGGCATTAAGCTGGGATCTTCCAGGGGTGACAGAAGAAAATCGGCATTGGCTAATGGACAAACTCCTCCTTCACGCTGTAAGTAGGTTTGTTTCGTGCATATCCATGTTCGGTTTACTCATTGTACTGGTTAGTTGTGTAATTAATTGATAACCTACAGCAGGGGTGGCCAAATCCAGTCATGGAGAGCCCCTATCCAGCAAATGTGTTCAATAAAAGGGAAACTCTTGTGATTGAGGTCTGAAGAGGGAATTTTTAGTTGAAACAATCACTAAAGGACTTCATTTAACAAATTCACCTGCTTAATTCAGCACATTGAAATTCTGACACACTATACACCTCCCAGGTGTGTTACATTTTATTACATGTTGTTCCCTAATTAAGTTTTGAATGCCTGTGGCAGTGTGTTACTGTTTCAGTGTTTTGATAATGTGATTTACTAGTTATATTTCTAATTCTGAAGTTTATATATTTTTTGGTGTTTTGGTCTACAATATAAAACCCAGCTTGTATAGAGCTTTGAGATGAAGCTTGGTATTGAGCCATTTCAATATTGGAATTGAACAAAAATGGCCAATAAGGTTCAGCAAGAGATCCCCTGCCGTTCATTCATTTATCTATTCATTCTTTTTTTCCTCAAGATGATCCTTGAAAGAATCACCTGGCCCACACTGAATGTGGAGGAAGATGATGATGAGGATGACTGTTCTCTTGAGACTAAATGCCGTATCACAGGTGTAAGAAAGAGCGGTGTCGCCTTTAAGAAATGGCAACGCCATTTGAAAGACTACGCAACCCAGGAACCTTAGCACTAATGGGCAAGGCGGGGTTTCTGGGTATAAAGGGAAGTGGAGCAGGACAGCAGGGGGTGATTTTGGGGAGCACCGCCGGTTTGTCCTGCTGAATAGTTCCCAGAAGGTTGAGAGTGCATTACGTAGTATTGTAAGGTAAAGTGAACGTTTGGTTTCTTTTTTGAACAAGAGTTGTGTTTTGTTTATACCGTGAGCGTTTTCCTCTTGGTGAGGTAGTCTTTTGTTTTGACAAAGTTTAATTTATTTTATGAAACGTTGGTAGATAAACGCTGCCTCTCGGTAGTTAATTTAAAACAGTTCCGCAGTTTTCGTGACGATTGGGAACCGTCACAACTGCCGTCTATTTGTGTATGTGTGTTTGACTCGGGACTCGGAGGGAAAGCGCGTATTCATGCGCTGCAGGAACAGCGGGCTGTAACAGAGAGAACTGAGGCAGCAGTCTGGTTTTCTGGACGTGCTTTATTGTGACACACATGAACAACAGTACCCACAGGTGGTGTGGACAGTATGGATATTGTGCTTGAACTCGGAGACACTCCCGTGTTTCCGTGAACGACTGGGACGTCAGCTGCAGGGGTCCTTCCCCACAGCCTGGATACAATTCTTTATCAACAGAGCCCTTCTTCTGGGAGGGCCCATTCCATACTTGCTTACGCTTACCTGTGTTACAGCAAGACTCCAGCAGAGGGAGTCTGCGCTATCCTTGCCTGTGTTGCAGAGATACTCCAGCAGAGGGTATCTTCTTTGTTCTTACCTGTGTTGCAGAGATACTCCAGCAGAGGGTGTCTTCTTTGTCCTTACCTGTGTTGCAGAGATACTCCAGCAGAGGGTGTCTTCTTTGTTCTTACCTGTGTTGCAGCAAGACTCCAGCAGAGGGAGTCTGCGCTATCCTTACCTGTGTTGCAGAGACACTCCAGCAGAGGGTGTCTTCTTTGTTCTTACCTGTGTTGCAGCAAGATTCCAGCAGAGGGAGTCTGCGCTATCCTTACCTGTGTTGCAGAGAGACTCCAGCAGAGGGAGTCTGTTCCACCCTTACCAGTGTTGCAGAAATACTCCAGCAGGGGGAAGCCACTTCTGACTTGGAATACAAAGCTACCCCGGCAGGGAAAGCCTACATTGAACTTACCAGCGTACAGGACTACTCCAGCGGAGGGAGGTGGCCTGTACGTAACTGTGGACTGACCCACCTGGGTCGAAGGATCCTTCCTGACACTTACCAGGCTCCTCAGCTAGAGTTTCCTGCTAAGTTCATCCCAGTGGACTCAATTCCACGGGGAAAGGACTTGCACAGGCCTCGGCCTGTAGAACTCGGTATTCTGAAATAGTTAGAGAGGGGCAAAGAAGTGAGCCAGTTAGTGACCCGTACAGGGCAATAATCTATACAAAGAAAGTGTTGACTTGTTTAAATATTGTAAATAAAAGTTAGTTGCCTGAACGTTCTTCGTGTCTGTGCCAGTCGGTGGAAGCAGTAATAGAGTATCACGCAGGGGTACTCTAACGGTTTGTTACACTGGCTTCTTCAGGACATTCATGGAAACGGTATAATTTAATCTATTAATCATCGCCATGTATAATTTTATTTTAACCATCCAACTCATTCTTACCTTATATGAGAAGGGACAACTTCTTATTCTTCATCACTCAAAACAGCATTGGCCACCACTTCATATGTAATATAATAAAAAAGAGGCCGTGGAGAGGGGGGGGCGTGACTATGACTAAACGGGCAGTTCTGTAAATAGAAAAAGCTAAATACATAAATGTTAAACTCATTCTTAAAAGTCAGGAGTATGTATGTTATGTGTGTTAGGCGCCCGTGATAACCACTACACTACCTATTCTGCGTCGTTCTGTTTTCAGTCAGTATGTTTTATCTAAAACTCAACTATTTGAAAGTTGAACAGCAAATTAACGCTATTACAACTATATGGGATAAACAGACATATGGCTTCCCATTGAAAAATATAGACTATTGAAGTGATGATACGCCTGTACTTAGAAAATGAACTAAACACGTGCATCACCATCGACCTGTAGCACTTGCTGTGCTCAGTGCTTGAGCGCTGTCTTCCGTGAAGTTTCCGTAGTGTAGTGGTTATCACGTTCGCCTCACGCAAAAAGTCCCCGGGCGGAAACAGCTTTTTTTCTGTATTATTATTTTTCAGTGGTCTCTATGTGTTGCATTTTATTTCCGAATGTTTAAAACCCGTGGGGTAATTATTTATTTATTTTTTTAAATGCAAGCGTAAATGTATCATAGCGATAGCAGCACTTCTTGTAACTTTTTGTTACGACCAATGCATTCATTCTGAGTCGAGTCTGACTGATTTCTAAGTTTGTGTTGTGTAGGCAGTGCCACCTGGAACACTATTTGTGATTTTACTAGAAAATGTGCTCAACCGGACTAATATTAATTATAGCAATCATAAGGCATGCCCTGACTTTTATTTATTTTTTTTAGCACAGGAATAACTAGGCTCTCAAATTTTAAGAAAACAAATTATAATAAAAAAATAAATCTTCACAGAATCCGTACCTTCCAGTTACTATCATGTTCCTTGGCCATGGTGGTGGTACTGTAGGCAGGACTCGGTGCTGGACTTCAGTCACGTCCTGGTCAGCATAGAGGGGGTCCCCTGCACTGCGCTGGAGGACACTGGGTCGAGTGTTACACTCATATGGGCCGATGTCTACCAGCAAGACCCCGACACAGCACCACCACATTGGTGCTTTAATAGTGATTAGAAAAACAAAATGGTTATTTTTCATTGCAATGTCTAAACAGCGCCTTTCCCACTGGATAGTGGATGCTATTAAATTAGCGTATGAATCTGCAGGCCTTCCTCCACCAGGGCAGTTGAAGGCGCATTCTACCAGGGGTATGGCGACATCCTGGGCCCTCTTTCGAGGGGTGCCGGTGTCTGATATTTGCGCGGCAGCCAGTTGGGCTACGCCGCATACTTTCATGAGGTTTTACAGGCTAAATGTGCTGGAATCCTCTGCTCCGTCATTTGGAGCATCTGTGTTGCACTCTATGACGCCTCAGGTTGCGGACGTCTAGAGTAGGTACAATATGGTGTGACTATTCCACCTTGGGACAGGTGTCATTGCGAGCATAGACGCTGAGGCGCAGCTCCGCATATGTGTAGATGTACTGCCTACGCAGTTGCGTTATGACGTAAGTCTGTCCTACTGCCGAGAATCCTCCCTCGCGACGGCTTGGGTACACTGTTCCCATACCTTGATGGTTATTTTCGACTTGAAAGGGAACGATAGGTTGCGGATGCAACCCCGGTTCCCTGAAAGAGAAAATAACCATCAAGCCGCGAGGTCGCTCTGGAGGCCTTCACGGCCTGAAGGGCAAAAGAGGAAGTGACTCTCCGCGCGCTGCGTATAGTAAGCTCCCAAGGGGGCGGGCTTACACGGCAGCTTGCGCGGAGGCCTATCGGCAGCTTTGACATAAAGCTCAGCCAATCCCTACTGCCTGACGGCAATGTCCCATACCTTGATGGTTATTTTCTCTTTCAGGGAACCGGGGTTGCATCCGCAACCTATCGTTTTCAACGACGGTAGATTATTGAATCTTGAAGTCTTTTGGTTTATTTCGAAATACAATCATCTGAAGGTAAAAATGTTATTACAGTATTATTTTAATTCTCACTAGTACGGTACCTATAGTCACCAATAATTAAAAAATGCCAATAATATATGTTCGTATTACAAATGTCAGCTGTAGAAATGCGCGGATAGTAAACTAAATATTTTGTAATATTATCAATAAAAATACACGATTGACATTTTTACAATCGGTGTCAGTTCTGAGTGTTAAAAAATGTAATATTTACAACAGCTAGAAACTTGTTTGAGAGACTGTTTTATCTAAAGCGCAATTATATTTAATACAGTTGTCCGTTATAATGGTACTGTAATACTTGTATCCGGGACAACAGAAAATGCACGTATCGCAAACTGCAATATACAGTACATTATCTGTATGTATTCAAATTTCAATGTATTTGAAATTCATGGTTTCTGAAATTCATTAAAGGTGTCCTTAGTGTAGTGGTGATCACGTTTGCCTAACACGTGGAAGGTCCCTTGTTCACAAACATCCCACCTTTCTCAGCCTAGGACCAGGGAGCGTTTTCAAGGCCTCGTTAGCGCAGTAGGTAGCGCGTCAGTCTCATAATCTGAAGGTCGTGAGTTCGATCCTCACACGGGGCAGCACTTTTATTATTGGTTAGTTATTTAAAAATAAATACCAAAAATGTGAAATGCTGTCAGAACGTTGTTCATGGTCGTAAATACTTAGATGTCCTTATTGTTTTAAAACTGAGTATCAACAAAGCATCTGGACAAATGTGGAACTGCTGCCATTTGTATGTGAGCACAGGAACAGACATTAACATATACGCGCTTATACTATAAAACGTATCGGGGCTATATTATATATTAAAGTCTTGTTCTTTCATTTATGCAATAAATTAAATAAAAAAATGCTTTGCAGAACGAGTTCAATATAATGTACTCCCTTCACTCAAGCAAGGTGCTAGTAAGATACTATATGAATAGGGGAGGTTGACACCATGTGTTTCCGTAGTGTAGTGGTTATCACGTTCGCCTAACACGCGAAAGGTCCCCGGTTCGAGACCGGGCGGAAACATTAATTTTTGTAATTTATTTTAAAATAACAACCCATTACAAATATATTTATTTTTTATACGTCTTAGATTATACGGCACGTATCGCAAATTGCACACTACAGTACAATTCTTATTGTCTATTTGTAGGTGATTGTGGTTGATAAGTGGGTTCCATGTCTTTCCGGCGCCTCCTTAAGACTCGCCTCTTCAAACAGCACCTGTAGAACTCCTCTGTATCCTGGGACACTATCACCCTTCATGTAAATGTGCTTTATTTTGCTCTTATCTGCCCCCTATTTTACTGCATTTAATCCTGTACTTCAGAATACTGTAATCTGCCAAGTGTTTAACCTGTAGTACTTTGTATTTAATCACATCCTGATGTAACTATCACTATTTAATCATATCCTGATTAACTATCACTATTATCTGCTGTATTATTGAATTGTGGTTTGTCACACTTGTACTTTGCTTGAACAAAAGTTATTGTATTTCTTGCTCTTATTGTATTACTTGAATTGTAACACTTGAAATGTATTTGCTTACGATTGTAAGTCAACCTGGATAATGGCGTCTGCTAAGAAATAATAATAATAATAATAATAATAATAATAATAATAATAATAATAATAATAATAATAATAATAATAATAATAATAATAATAATAATAATAATGTCTTACTAAATGTTTCTGTAGTGTAGTGGTTATCACGTTCGCTTCACACGCGAAAAGTTCCCGGTTGGAAACACGTGTGTATTTTTATTATTATTATTATTTTTTTAATCAGTTATATTTATTAGACGTGGCAGCATTTTTGTAACAGCATGGCTGATGGTTGCATTTATTTGAGTACTGTACAAATAATGCACTGTATATTGCAGTTTGCGATATATGCAATATGATCTAAGAAGTATAAAAAAAATGTATTTGTAACGGATTGTTATTTTAAATAAATAATAAAAAAAAAATGTTACCAACCGGGGACCTTTTGTGTGTTAGGCGAACGTGATAACCACTACACTACGGAAGGACGTCTTGTGACACGGTCCACTATTCATACAGTAGCTTACTAACATATATAGTTTTTATTTAACACCATAAATAATACAAGCCCTTAATATATAATATAGCCCTGATACGTTTTATAGTGTAAGCGCGTACATGTTAATGTCCATTCCTGTGCTCACATACAAATTGTAGCAGTTCTACATTTGTCCAGATGCTTTGTTGATACCCAGTTTTAAAATAATAAGGACATCTAAGTATTTACGACCATGAACAACGTTTTGACAGTTTTTAAGGCAACCCCAGCCTTAAACGAGTTTGGTATTTATGTTTAAATAACTCCTACCCAAGAATAAAAGTGCTGCCCCGTGTGAGGATCGAACTCACGACCTTCAGATTATGAGACTGACGCGCTACCTACTGCGCTAACGAGGCCTTGAAAATGTGTTCCGTTCCAGGATTGAGGAATGTGGGATCTATGCAATGCTAAAGGTTTCAAAGCAGGGATCTTGAGATTTGCTCAGACCCGAAGATCCTGCTATTTTTTATTCAGAAAAAAACACCTTTGCTGGCATTGGTGTGCTCTTCCTCTGGTGTGGCAGCTGGTCTTCATTGCAATGGTTTTCTGCAAGCAAGCAGAACATTGGCTAGATCCACCTTGAAGTCTAGATATTCCATAACCTCTCTCTTTCTGTCGCTATGATACATTTACGCTTGCATTTTAAAAAAATAAATAAATAATTAACCCGCGGGTTTTAAACGTTCGGAAATAAAATGCAACACATAGAGACCACTGAAAAATAATAATACAGAAAAATAAAGCTGTTTCCGCCCGGTTTCGAACCGGGGACCTTTCGCGTGTGAGGCGAACGTGATAACCACTACACTACGGAAACTTCACGGAAGACAGCGCTCAAGCACTGAGCACAGCAAGTGCTACAGGTCGATGGCGATGTACGTGTTAGTTCATTTTCTAAGTACAGGCGTATCATCACTTCAATAGTTTATATTTTTCAATGGGAAGCCATATGTCTGTGTTTATCCCATATAGTTGTAATAGCGTTAATTTGGCGTTCAACTTTCAAATAGTTGAGTTTTAGATAAAACATACTGACTGAAAACAGAACGATGCAGAATAGGTAGTGTAGTGGTTATCACGGGCGCTTAACATACATACTTCCGACTTTTAAGAATGTGTTTGTTAACATTTATGTATTTAGCTTTTTCTATTTACAGAACTGGCCCTTTCGTCATAGTCACGCCCCCTTAGTGACTCTCCACGGTCAGTTTTTTATGTTTCTATTTTTTTTTTTTTTTTTTTTTACGAAACACTTTTTTTTCAGTGAGGACAAGAGTATTCTTGCACAAACTGTTTTAGCAATAGAAATCGTCTATAAAAATGATATTCTGAAATGTACAAAAGCACAGGTCAAATAATAAATAGTTAAACTCAACGAATAATACTGTAAATATGGTACATCGGGTAAGGATTACGTATATAGGTATAGATAAAAAAGCGAATATATACCATATCTGGTAAATAATTGTCAACTACATTTTGTGCGTAAAATATTTAAGGAAAGTTTTTAAAAAATAAAATAAAAAAAAATCTCCCCGTCGGGGAATTGAACCCCGGTCTCCCGCGTGACAGGCGGGGATACTGACCACTATACTAACGAGGAATGCGTGAAAAGCGACCGTTCTGTACTCACAGGAAGACTGCACTGGCCCCCCCTGTCGAGAATTGTTTAGCTAAACCGCACTAAACCATTTCCCATTCATTCTTTATGGTAGTGCTAAACCACTACGGATGTAATACTGCTGCCGCCGCAACATGATTTTGGCGCTGTTGTGCAGGTCTGTGCCTAAACTTAATGTATTGAGTTGTGCAGATCTACCAAGAGAAGGCACTAAAGAGCATGAAGCGTTTTATCTGCTTCGGCTCAGTGAATTTTGCGAACCAAATGATTCGGAGGCTTCACTTCCCTTCCCACCATCTTGCACGAATGGTTGAGTGATTGGATGAAAGTGGGGTACAATCGGTTCTACTATACATAAACAACTAAAACACCCACTTCCTTAGTTTGAGCAAAAAGGCTGCAGTCTGTAACGGAGGTTACTGTGAATAGCACGCCCATTTTCCGAACCAACAATACATACCACAGTTCTATTATTTTACAACACAAGGAAGCCCCGCCGAAACAGGACATCAAAAAATTAGTTAAAACTCATAAATGTTCCTCTCCACGGAAATCTTTAGTAAAATACTCTTTTATTGAGATTTTACATTTTTTACATTTACACCCATTCGTTTTTTCATTCATTTTACATTTCTTTTAAAGATGACATTCATGCATACAGACATACATTTTGTTTTAAAAGCATTTAAAATACATTTAAAAACACCAAGACAATTGTGCTTTGTACATGGTTAAAACAGACACAGATTAAAATCAACATGAAAAAAACCTGTGCTGTTTTAAAAGTGACTGGAAAAAAAGAACCATCTATAAAAAACCAGTGCTTGTGAGGGCCGGGGAGTGCTCTCTAAAAGTTCAAAAGTGAACATAAAACTATATTACTAAAACAGGGACAGGGGAAAAGGGACAGTGTGTGGAACAGTGAGTTAAAATTCTAAAATTTTAAAACACTTAAAAAGTAACTTTTAATAGTTTACATTAAAAATCTTAAAGATACATAAAACAAAACAAAACAAAATCAAATAAAACATTCAACATAAATCAAATAAAAGTCCATAAAACTGAAACAAAAAGACTACATAAAACCAGGGCACCGTTCAAAAACGGTCATGCCAGCTAAAAGGGGCGGAATGCTGGCATGACAAAATAAATAAAAGGCTTAGCGGTGCCCCGTAGTCCCGCTCCTAGGAGCTAGCGGTTCCAGTTTTTTCCCTTATTCCATCTTCACGTCCTGAAGTCCGGCGATCCTCCACTCCGCGCAGGCCTTGTCCTTCCCGAGGGTCCGGATGTCCAGAATTACAAAGTCCTTGATAAGAGTTTGTGCCCTTCTGGTCGTGGTGATAGTGTCTAGCTCCTGCTTGTGATAGACACAGACGTTACGGCCTTCCCACAGGATCTGCTTGACAACATTGATGACACGCCAAACGCACTTAGCTGTGCTGGTAGTGATTCCTCCCGCAGGCCCATAGAGCACAGTCTCAGCGGTCATCTTGGCCGTGTCAGCAAACCTGTTTAGGAAGACAGAGACAGAGAGCCAGACACTGCCAGCCACATCACACTCCCAGAAGATATGGGCTGGTGTTTCTCTCTTGCGGCACTTTGCATAGGGGCATGTTTCTACTTGGGCTAGTCCCCTCCTGAACATGAA
Organism: Acipenser ruthenus; assembly: GCF_902713425.1. Classification (NCBI taxonomy): domain Eukaryota; kingdom Metazoa; phylum Chordata; class Actinopteri; order Acipenseriformes; family Acipenseridae; genus Acipenser; species Acipenser ruthenus. The sequence goes on along the minus strand of NC_081210.1, from coordinate 18,739,357 downwards.
CGCTCGAGTGGGGAGTGCACTGTGGACGGTGTTCCATGCTATATCCTTCTGGACATTACTGAGGCAGCTGTGAGACACATTCTCCCAGATTTTTTGGCTTTGGGTGAGGGAGAAAGTAGCTACTTTTTCAATTTCCTGGGAACCGGCAAGATATTTAGTTACAGCCTTGTATTCCCAGGAGGCCAATTTTGCTTTATCTAAGCCCAATTTATATATAGTGTCCCTTAAGGTTCTATAATACAATGGGGGGTCCCAGGAGTACGGCACGGTGTTATCAATAGTGCAGAGGCCCAAGGCCCTGAGACAGGTGGCAAAATAGAAACGATTCATGTAACATACCTTCCTGTCCAGGGCCTGGATGTTCTTGATAGTTTGCGTGAGCCCCTGCACTCGGGTGAGCTGCACAACGTCCGGGACCCCCTTACCTCCCTTCTTGTCGGCTTTACTCAGAGTGGCTCGCTTTACCCTCTCCATCTTGCTGCCCCAGATAAAGCGGTGGATAATGCGGTCCACCACTTTTTTGGTGGTCCTGTCTGGGGGAAAGATTTTTCCTACATAAGAGAGGATGGGGAACAGTATAGACTTGGTTATTAATACTCTACCCGTCATTGTTAAGGATCTTGTGCTCCATCCGCCAATCTTTTTACGGACCTGGTTAATGGCCGCCGTCCAGCTCTGGGCCCCCGAGCTATTGTTCTCGAAAATGAGGCCCAGAATCTTGATTTTGTCCTTTTTGACAGGGTACATGTCCGACAGTTCCCTATCTACCTGCCAATTTTTAGACACGTAGACTTCGCTCTTGGACTTATTAATCACTGCCCCGGTCGCCGTGCAGTACTTCTCAAGGATATTACTAATCCGAGGTACCGACGATGTGTTGGTGCAAATGAGTGACACATCGTCCATATATGCTGTTGTTTTGACCTGGACCCCGTTGGATCCAGGCAACTGGAAACCAGTTATATTGGTATCCCTACGAATTGCCTGCAGGAGGGGTTCGATGCACACGACATATAGCAGTGGGGATAGTGGGCAACCCTGTCTGACCCCTGACTGGATAGATATTTTACCAGTCAGGTGCCTGTTCACCAAGACTCGGGTACTAATGTTTGTATATATGGTTTTAACCCACTCCCTAAGTCCAGGAGCGAATTTCATCTGGTCCATCACTTTGTACATATATTCATGGCTTACCCTATCGAACGCCTTCTCCTGGTCAAGGTTGAACAGGCAGAGGGGATGGTTCCGTTCTCTAGAATAAGCCAGAATGTCCCTTGTTAACATTAAAATATCCGTGATGGACCTCCCTGGGACGCCACAAGCCTGGTCAGGGCCAATGACCAAAGGGAGGTGTACTTGTAGCCGGAGCATCAGAGCTTTGGCTAGTATCTTGTAATCCACGCAAAGGAGGCTGATTGGGCGCCAATTCCGTAGATCTTTAACTTCCCCTTTCTTATGAAGGAGAGTAATTACACTCTCCCGCATAGAAGGGCCCAACCGCTTCTCCCTGTAGACCGCTCTGTAGACCTCCGCTAAATGGACTTTTAGCGTGTCCCAAAAAAGATGGTAATACTCACCCGGGATGCCATCTGGACCTGGCGTCTTACCGGTGTTCATGGTCTTAACCGCCTGGGTGAGCTCCTCCAGCGTGAGTTCTGGGTCCTTCTCCTCCTCCTCCTCGTCCCGCACCGAGTCAGGCTCCAACTGGCTCAGGAACCACTCTATCAGGGTGTCATCTGTAGCTTTGATGTTATACAGGTCCCTATAGAAGTTCTCTACCACTTTTTTCACTCCCTCACTATCCTCTATTATCCTCCCCCTGCTGTCGAGCATGGAGGACATCAAGTGCCGCTTCTCCCTCGTTTTCTGGAAGAAGAAGCGAGTACACTTTTCGTCTTCCTCCATTTTTTGCACTTTTGCATTGTGCATGACCTTTCGTTGTTCCTCCCTACAAAGCACTGAAAGATCTAGCTTGGTCTGGGCTATCTCGTCGCTTACAGGGAACCCCCGAAGCTGAAGCAGGCTCAGACGCTGGAGGGCGGCATTCAGGTATTTATATTTGGCCCTCCTTTCTTTTGCTTTCCTCTTGCCTGCTGCTATGAAATAACCCTTAGTTCTCATTTTGACCATCTCCCACCACTCTATAGGGGAGTTGAATAGGTCACGCAAAGTGGTCCACTCAACAAGCCTGCTCTTATAGGCTGCAGCTATGGAGGGGTCATCGAGTAAGGAGGTGTTTAATTTCCAGACCCCTGACCCCATCTGGGAGGTCTGAGGGACCTGCAATGTTACCTGCAGGAGCCTATGGTCAGAGAAGAAGACGGCCTGGGTGTCTACTGCCGTCTTCGTAAGGGAGCTGGTATGCAGGACGAGATCTATACGGGAGAAGGAGGTCCCAGATGAGCTCACCCAGGTAAAGGGAGGCACCAGGTCCTTACCTGCATCACACAGGGAGAAATCAGATATTACGGAGGACAAAACTCTACTAGAGCGGTCGTTGCGTGGCCTGCTCCGGTCTACGTCCCTCAGAGCACAATTGAAGTCACCTGACACGATGACGGGTACGTTCCCCAGCAGGAGTGGACGCAGCTGTGGAAAAAATTGAACTCTTTCGTTTTGGTTAGTGGGTGCGTAGACATTGACCAGTCTGAGGGGAGTGTTGTTGTATGTCACATCCACGCTCAGAATTCTACCAGGTTCTACCTCCCTGCTGCTGCGGGAGGTAATAAATGGGTTTTTAAACAGGATACCTACTCCGTCGGCTCTGGCTATGTTGGAGCCCGACCAGAAGGAGTCCCCCAGGGTCCAACTCTCCTTCAGGTCCCTATAATCAGGGCTCGACGAAATACCACACTCCTGCAGAAAGATGAGATCTGCTTTCAAGTTAGCTAGATAGTTTAGTACATCAAATCTTTTTTGTGTCTCCCTGATGCTCCTGACATTAACAGACACACATATCAGGGCCATCAGGGTAGCTAACAAGAAAAGGAGTCGCTGCGTCCACCCCATAGCGACTATGATTGGGAGGTCGGGACACTCTTCCTACTCTTAGCTCTACGCTTGCTTCGAGGGGGCTTGGGCTTATTTGCAACTCCCATCACCCCTGAGAAGGTACTCACTGCTGCCTCGTCCAAGAAGGCACCGTCTTTATATGCACAGTACTTGGAGTTGTTGGGGCTATTCAACTCCCCACAAGGTAAGTCTGGTGGAACTTGCTCAGGGCCCCTCGGAACGTGTGGGTCAGCTTTGTCCTGGGGGGGGGTTATGACAGACAGCATTCTTTGGCTGTTACCGTCTGTTGAATTGGAGCTGTTAGCAGACTTCTGGCTTACCGCGTCCAGGGGTATTCCCATGTCCTCCAGTGCTGTATCTAGGAGGACCTCTAGGGGGCCCCTGGTTTTGCCCATACAAGGGAGGGGGTCAAGGATGCTTTGAAGGGAGGCCCTTCGCTTGAAGAGGGTCATTGCTACCGAGGTACTGCTGGTCAGGGAAGGTGTTGACCCCGACCTCTCCCTCGGTGCATTAGTGAACACCTCTTCTGCGAGGTGTGCTAGGGTTTGTGCCAACGACTGGGAAGGCTGGCTGGGGATGCCCTGGCTGGCTGCTACCTGCCCACTAGGCGGCAGTGTAGCCGTCCCACTCGCCTCCGTCTCTGCCTGCGAGGGCAAGACTGGGGACTTTGTGTGGACATTAGCTGGTTTTGGATCTATGGGGGCCACCTGCAACTTGCTGTCTTTGATCCTGATCTTCTTTCTTTTCCCCCCCTCGTCTCTACCCTTTCTTTTCCCCACCCTCTGCTGGTTCTTCACTCCCTTCCCCTCCTTCTCACTCTCACTTTCACTGTCGCTTTCGCTTTCCTCCCCCACGGACTCAATCCTTATGGCGTCATAACGAGAGCCGAGGGGGAGTGCTGGCGCTGAGAGGGCCCTACTCAGGGGGGGGCCGCTGCTGGGTCCGGGCTCCCTCCCTGCCTCGTGTTCTGCATCAGAGGAGCTACTGGAGGAGCTAGTGGAGTAGCTGTTGTACTCTCTCTCTGGGCTGGGGGAAGGGGTCCTCGTAAAACGGGACATGTCTCGGGGGCGGGGGGGTGAGGGGGGTGCTGGTGATGATGGTGGTGCTGGAGTCTGGGTCTTGGATACTGTTGGTGGTGATGTGGACTGATCTTTGTTACTTGCTCCCTCTTCCTGCTCAGGCCTAGGCTTGTTCGTATTTGCCTTGCTGGCTCTGGCCATGTTGGCATAGGAAGAGGGGCAGTCCTTAAACAGGTGCCCCTTCTTTCCACACAAATTGCACTGCCTCTCTTCTCTGCAGTGGCTGGTCTCGTGGGGGGCGCCGCAGTTCCTGCACTTGACTACAGTACATGCGGCCGCCAGGTGTCCTAATTCCCCACATTTCCTGCAGAGTTTTGGCATCCCATTATAGAATACCAGCCCTCTGTTGGGCCCTAACACTATGGAGTTTGGAATGTGGCGGACGCCTCCAATGCCCGATGGATCAACATTAAGGCGTACCAGCCACTTTCTGGCTCCTGTCCAAACCCCATCTTCATCTGTAATTTTCCTCCCTTCTGATGACACCCTCCCATAGCGGTTAAGCCATGTTGTAATATCATAGTCGCTAACAGCCTCATTGAAAAATTGGACAGTAACAACTTTCATTTCTCTGTCTGTCAGTGCATCCACACAAAATTCTTTGTATGGAGCGAGATATTTATTCTCCCCCCAAAAGGACCACATTTCTTGTAACTTTTGGGGGTTCCTAAAACTGACCTCAAACACTTCCTTAAGCCCTGGCAATTTCACCAAACAATTCAAGTCAGAAGGGGAAAAACCCATACCCCTCTGAAGAATGGTCCGGCTGAACTCCAGTCTCGTCAGTCCTGGTTCCGTTTCCTCTTGCTGGGTCCTTGTGAAGCGCACCGCATTGTGCCTCCTAGTCTCCTGGGTTGGCCGGAACGCCATCCTTCAGCTGGCTCCTCCGATTGGGGTGGGAGAAGCCTCTGGACGTCCGGGTTGTCTCTCTCTACGGAAAAGAAACAACGTAAGCAGCAAATCTGGGCAGTTGAAGGAACTATTACTTTAGTCCCTGAGGAGATGGTCGCCTCGCAAGAGGGACCCCCTCCCCAGGTGAACGGTGTCCTTCCCTGGCGGAGTAGGGGGCGCTGCTTGGCACCGAGACCACGTAGGAAGAATCGTGGCTGTGACGCCTCCTCGGGGTCCGGGGCCGCCCTCTGCTCCTCCCAGATGGCGCCCTCTGCTGGGCGCCTGCTGCTCTCTCGGTCTGGATCTCGATTACAATCAAGGGCTGGGGATGAGGTCGTCTAGGTCATCAAAGGGTCCTCAAAGGTCGTCTGGATGGTAGGTCCTCCTTCTCTCTAACTCCAGGAACGTCTGGAAAAGCCTGAAAAAGAAAAAAACTGGAACCGCCTGAAAAAGAAAAAACTGCTCTCAACAGTCAACAAAATCTTGAAAGACCCTCGGCCTGGATTGGGCAAGCCAAAACCAGACTGAGCATTAGTCTTCCAAAAAGTTGCCGAGCTGAAGAAAGCCAGTCAAAAATAAAAAAAAATTCTGTTCCTCCTCACCCGAACAAACCTCTCACAGACCCTCGGAGGGAGCGGGCAATGCCACTACCCTCTAAGCCTTAGTCTTAGAAAGATTTATTCGAACTGAAGAGAAGCCAGAGTATATTAACATTTGTTAGTGCAGTAAGCAACCTACTCATATTGCTATTGTAACAAGGGACGGTTAGTTTTTTTAGATTTTTTTTTTATTTATTTATTTTTTTAAAGTTTTTTTTAAAACGAGCATTTTAACATCTACGTCTTGAGAAAAACAACCAAAACAGTATACAAGTACTGTATGCTGACATTTATATTTAAATATGATATTTTAAAAGCATACATTACATAAGAGGAAATTAGATTCTGGCAACGTGCATTATGGGTATGCAAATGTGATTCATCCCTGCTAGCGCGGTTTCCACCCAACAGTATTGCTCAACCCAAGGTATTCGTTTTCCAAGTTACCAAAATACGTTTTACTATCAGATCGCTGTATTTTATGGAGTATGGAGGACTATCCATGGCAAAATTAAAAATAAATACATAGAGAAATAAATAAATAAATAAATAAATGTTGAAATATTGATTTATTGCAACATTTATTTGTTCATGCATTTATTTATTTATTTATTTGTTCATTCATTTATTTATGTATTTATTTATTTATTTATTCATTCATTCTATGCATTTATTTATTTATTTATTTATTTATTTATTTATTTATTTATTTATTTATTTATTTATTCATTCATTCATCTATTCATTTATTTATTTATTCATTCAGTGGGCGGTATCAAGTACACTATTGGCTGTAGGAAGTTTGTTTCTCCCTGCTCCAGGGAACACAATCGATGCCGATGTGGGCTCGCTAGATCACTGTGTGTTGGAAGGCCGTGTATTATTGTGAGCATTTTGTTTTCAGCGCCAGTTGCATTTAGCTAGTAGTTTAATTGTTTTGCTGAGCATTCTCCTTCAATTTGTTCTTAACCGTATTGTGTCTGTTTTAAGTGGGTTAGATTCACAATTTCTGCATGCTATAGTGGTATAGTAATATTTTATAGTTTATATTTTTGTCCCTTTTTGTTTTCAAGGATTTTTCGCCCCATACAGAGGATCGTCTTCAAAAAGACGAACGTTCCCACTCCAGCGCCGTGTTGGTGTTATTACACTCACAACTTCTGCTGTCTAAAACGGAAAACCATTTCCACGGTGCCGACTAGACAGCAGAAAAAGACGAATTGAATGTAGCAGGACTGGGGGAGAAAAGAATCTCCTTTCAAGGTACGTTTATGCAAATATTCTGTCAAAATGAAACGGTTTATTTAATAGTACATATACTGAACATCACAAGAAACGTATCAGTATTATTACACATTTAATTCGGAAAAAAAACGAGGTATATACATGATGGACATTGACAAAATGTCTACTGCTCAGCAACGGTGGCCACACGCTAGTACTTGCCTGTGAATTTCACAGTACCCTGTCCCCTCATAACTACATACAGTACAATGTCAATTGTTAATCAGCACATTACAATCTTACTGCACCTGCTGTAAAACAGAATTTGTCATTCTAGAGAATGTTATCTAAAAAGTTTCTTTCGATGCTCAGTATATATCACGACTCTAAAATCAGATACAAATAAACCTAATGAGACGGTCTATAATAACAAATAACGCGATGTAGAGTTCAATGCAATGTAACCTGTACCTTCGATATTTTAGACTTTTTATTAAACCACTGCTCAATGCTACTGAAATGTCATCAACCACTATTAGTATCATAAAGCTCCCAAAATCCTTTTAGATGCCACTCAAAGTAAATGTCTGGAATTTAGTTTTGGATTGTTTTGCAGTTAGTGATCCATTCAGCTTTGTGTTGATGCTATACAAAAATAAAACCAATAAAAAACCTATGCCGCTTTAGTAGCAGCAAAATACAAGGTTGTGTATCAGTGTGTAAGATGTTCGCTAGATTCACATTTATTACATTTGTGTTCTTTTTTATGTCAAGGTTGTGACAGCAGCTGTGAAGGATTCAGAAGCCAGTTATTCAAATCTTATCCCAAACTGAGTGAAGGTGGTGGATTTGAACAAATGAAGATTTCAGGATCTACGAGAAGCCGGATCTAGGCTGTTATTCCTTGCCCTAATGAGGGGTACTCAGCAAAATATTTAAGGGACCCAGAAACCCAAATTGTCTGCTGCAATTCATTTTGTAGGTTCCTGGACTGTCCTTATCCACTGGGCCCCTGATGAAGTGCCTCTTTTGTGAGAGACTTTTCTTTCTCAGAAATAGTCACAGTGACAGCTGTAGCAGCAGGTATAGAGTTTTTGTTAATGTAATTGGTCAATGTTAAATACAGTACATTAACTATTTTGAAAGGTTTACTTGCAGTAAAATGAAGACATTTGCATGTAGTGGGTTTCAGGAAATGTTTATGCTAATGTTGTCTTACAAATTTTTTTTCTCAGTGAAGAAGACAAAAGCATTATACTGCAATTGGCATTAAGCTGGGATCTTCCAGGGGTGACAGAAGAAAATCGGCATTGGCTAATGGACAAACTCCTCCTTCACGCTGTAAGTAGGTTTGTTTCGTGCATATCCATGTTCGGTTTACTCATTGTACTGGTTAGTTGTGTAATTAATTGATAACCTACAGCAGGGGTGGCCAAATCCAGTCATGGAGAGCCCCTATCCAGCAAATGTGTTCAATAAAAGGGAAACTCTTGTGATTGAGGTCTGAAGAGGGAATTTTTAGTTGAAACAATCACTAAAGGACTTCATTTAACAAATTCACCTGCTTAATTCAGCACATTGAAATTCTGACACACTATACACCTCCCAGGTGTGTTACATTTTATTACATGTTGTTCCCTAATTAAGTTTTGAATGCCTGTGGTAGTGTGTTACTGTTTCAGTGTTTTGATAATGTGATTTACTAGTTATATTTCTAATTCTGAAGTTTATATATTTTTTGGTGTTTTGGTCTACAATATAAAACCCAGCTTGTATAGAGCTTTGAGATGAAGCTTGGTATTGAGCCATTTCAATATTGGAATTGAACAAAAATGGCCAATAAGGTTCAGCAAGAGATCCCCTGCCGTTCATTCATTTATCTATTCATTCTTTTTTTCCTCAAGATGATCCTTGAAAGAATCACCTGGCCCACACTGAATGTGGAGGAAGATGATGATGAGGATGACTGTTCTCTTGAGACTAAATGCCGTATCACAGGTGTTAGAAAGAGCGGTGTCGCCTTTAAGAAATGGCGACGCCATTTGAAAGACTACGCAACCCAGGAACCTTAGCACTAATGGGCAAGGCGGGGTTTCTGGGTATAAAGGGAAGTGGAGCAGGACAGCAGGGGGTGATTTTGGGGAGCACCGCCAGTTTGTCCTGCTGAATAGTTCCCAGAAGGTTGAGAGTGCATTACGTAGTATTGTAAGGTAAAGTGAACGTTTGGTTTCTTTTTTGAACAAGAGTTGTGTTTTGTTTATACCGTGAGCGTTTTCCTCTTGGTGAGGTAGTCTTTTGTTTTGACAAAGTTTAATTTATTTTATGAAACGTTGGTAGATAAACGCTGCCTCTCGGTAGTTAATTTAAAACAGTTCCGCAGTTTTCGTGACGATTGGGAACCGTCACAACTGCCGTCTATTTGTGTATGTGTGTTTGACTCGGGACTCGGAGGGAAAGCGCGTATTCATGCGCTGCAGGAACAGCGGGCTGTAACAGAGAGAACTGAGGCAGCAGTCTGGTTTTCTGGACGTGCTTTATTGTGACACACATGAACAACAGTACCCACAGGTGGTGTGGACAGTATGGATATTGTGCTTGAACTCGGAGACACTCCCGTGTTTCCGTGAACGACTGGGACGTCAGCTGCAGGGGTCCTTCCCCACAGCCTGGATACAATTCTTTATCAACAGAGCCCTTCTTCTGGGAGGGCCCATTCCATACTTGCTTACGCTTACCTGTGTTACAGCAAGACTCCAGCAGAGGGAGTCTGCGCTATCCTTGCCTGTGTTGCAGAGATACTCCAGCAGAGGGTATCTTCTTTGTTCTTACCTGTGTTGCAGAGATACTCCAGCAGAGGGTGTCTTCTTTGTCCTTACCTGTGTTGCAGAGATACTCCAGCAGAGGGTGTCTTCTTTGTTCTTACCTGTGTTGCAGCAAGACTCCAGCAGAGGGAGTCTGCGCTATCCTTACCTGTGTTGCAGAGACACTCCAGCAGAGGGTGTCTTCTTTGTTCTTACCTGTGTTGCAGCAAGATTCCAGCAGAGGGAGTCTGCGCTATCCTTACCTGTGTTGCAGAGAGACTCCAGCAGAGGGAGTCTGTTCCACCCTTACCAGTGTTGCAGAAATACTCCAGCAGGGGGAAGCCACTTCTGACTTGGAATACAAAGCTACCCCGGCAGGGAAAGCCTACATTGAACTTACCAGCGTACAGGACTACTCCAGCGGAGGGAGGTGGCCTGTACGTAACTGTGGACTGACCCACCTGGGTCGAAGGATCCTTCCTGACACTTACCAGGCTCCTCAGCTAGAGTTTCCTGCTAAGTTCATCCCAGTGGACTCAATTCCACGGGGAAAGGACTTGCACAGGCCTCGGCCTGTAGAACTCGGTATTCTGAAATAGTTAGAGAGGGGCAAAGAAGTGAGCCAGTTAGTGACCCGTACAGGGCAATAATCTATACAAAGAAAGTGTTGACTTGTGTAAATATTGTAAATAAAAGTTAGTTGCCTGAACGTTCTTCGTGTCTGTGCCAGTCGGTGGAAGCAGTAATAGAGTATCACGCAGGGGTACTCTAACGGTTTGTTACACTGGCTTCTTCAGGACATTCATGGAAACGGTATAATTTAATCTATTAATCATCGCCATGTATAATTTTATTTTAACCATCCAACTCATTCTTACCTTATATGAGAAGGGACAACTTCTTATTCTTCATCACTCAAAACAGCATTGGCCACCACTTCATATGTAATATAATAAAAAAGAGGCCGTGGAGAGGGGGGGGCGTGACTATGACTAAACGGGCAGTTCTGTAAATAGAAAAAGCTAAATACATAAATGTTAAACTCATTCTTAAAAGTCAGGAGTATGTATGTTATGTGTGTTAGGCGCCCGTGATAACCACTACACTACCTATTCTGCGTCGTTCTGTTTTCAGTCAGTATGTTTTATCTAAAACTCAACTATTTGAAAGTTGAACAGCAAATTAACGCTATTACAACTATATGGGATAAACAGACATATGGCTTCCCATTGAAAAATATAGACTATTGAAGTGATGATACGCCTGTACTTAGAAAATGAACTAAACACGTGCATCACCATCGACCTGTAGCACTTGCTGTGCTCAGTGCTTGAGCGCTGTCTTCCGTGAAGTTTCCGTAGTGTAGTGGTTATCACGTTCGCCTCACGCAAAAAGTCCCCGGGCGGAAACAGCTTTTTTTCTGTATTATTATTTTTCAGTGGTCTCTATGTGTTGCATTTTATTTCCGAATGTTTAAAACCCGTGGGGTAATTATTTATTTATTTTTTTAAATGCAAGCGTAAATGTATCATAGCGATAGCAGCACTTCTTGTAACTTTTTGTTACGACCAATGCATTCATTCTGAGTCGAGTCTGACTGATTTCTAAGTTTGTGTTGTGTAGGCAGTGCCACCTGGAACACTATTTGTGATTTTACTAGAAAATGTGCTCAACCGGACTAATATTAATTATAGCAATCATAAGGCATGCCCTGACTTTTATTTATTTTTTTTAGCACAGGAATAACTAGGCTCTCAAATTTTAAGAAAACAAATTATAATAAAAAAATAAATCTTCACAGAATCCGTACCTTCCAGTTACTATCATGTTCCTTGGCCATGGTGGTGGTACTGTAGGCAGGACTCGGTGCTGGACTTCAGTCACGTCCTGGTCAGCATAGAGGGGGTCCCCTGCACTGCGCTGGAGGACACTGGGTCGAGTGTTACACTCATATGGGCCGATGTCTACCAGCAAGACCCCGACACAGCACCACCACATTGGTGCTTTAACAGTGATTAGAAAAACAAAATGGTTATTTTTCATTGCAATGTCTAAACAGCGCCTTTCCCACTGGATAGTGGATGCTATTAAATTAGCGTATGAATCTGCAGGCCTTCCTCCACCAGGGCAGTTGAAGGCGCATTCTACCAGGGGTATGGCGACATCCTGGGCCCTCTTTCGAGGGGTGCCGGTGTCTGATATTTGCGCGGCAGCCAGTTGGGCTACGCCGCATACTTTCATGAGGTTTTACAGGCTAAATGTGCTGGAATCCTCTGCTCCGTCATTTGGAGCATCTGTGTTGCACTCTATGACGCCTCAGGGTGCGGACGTCTAGAGTAGGTACAATATGGTGTGACTATTCCACCTTGGGACAGGTGTCATTGCGAGCATAGACGCTGAGGCGCAGCTCCGCATATGTGTAGATGTACTGCCTACGCAGTTGCGTTATGACGTAAGTCTGTCCTACTGCCGAGAATCCTCCCTCGCGACGGCTTGGGTACACTGTTCCCATACCTTGATGGTTATTTTCGACTTGAAAGGGAACGATAGGTTGCGGATGCAACCCCGGTTCCCTGAAAGAGAAAATAACCATCAAGCCGCGAGGTCGCTCTGGAGGCCTTCACGGCCTGAAGGGCAAAAGAGGAAGTGACTCTCCGCGCGCTGCGTATAGTAAGCTCCCAAGGGGGCGGGCTTACACGGCAGCTTGCGCGGAGGCCTATCGGCAGCTTTGACATAAAGCTCAGCCAATCCCTACTGCCTGACGGCAATGTCCCATACCTTGATGGTTATTTTCTCTTTCAGGGAACCGGGGTTGCATCCGCAACCTATCGTTTTCAACGACGGTAGATTATTGAATCTTGAAGTCTTTTGGTTTATTTCGAAATACAATCATCTGAAGGTAAAAATGTTATTACAGTATTATTTTAATTCTCACTAGTACGGTACCTATAGTCACCAATAATTAAAAAATGCCAATAATATATGTTCGTATTACAAATGTCAGCTGTAGAAATGCGCGGATAGTAAACTAAATATTTTGTAATATTATCAATAAAAATACACGATTGACATTTTTACAATCGGTGTCAGTTCTGAGTGTTAAAAAATGTAATATTTACAACAGCTAGAAACTTGTTTGAGAGACTGTTTTATCTAAAGCGCAATTATATTTAATACAGTTGTCCGTTATAATGGTACTGTAATACTTGTATCCGGGACAACAGAAAATGCACGTATCGCAAACTGCAATATACAGTACATTATCTGTATGTATTCAAATTTCAATGTATTTGAAATTCATGGTTTCTGAAATTCATTAAAGGTGTCCTTAGTGTAGTGGTGATCACGTTTGCCTAACACGTGGAAGGTCCCTTGTTCACAAACATCCCACCTTTCTCAGCCTAGGACCAGGGAGCGTTTTCAAGGCCTCGTTAGCGCAGTAGGTAGCGCGTCAGTCTCATAATCTGAAGGTCGTGAGTTCGATCCTCACACGGGGCAGCACTTTTATTATTGGTTAGTTATTTAAAAATAAATACCAAAAATGTGAAATGCTGTCAGAACGTTGTTCATGGTCGTAAATACTTAGATGTCCTTATTGTTTTAAAACTGAGTATCAACAAAGCATCTGGACAAATGTGGAACTGCTGCCATTTGTATGTGAGCACAGGAACAGACATTAACATATACGCGCTTATACTATAAAACGTATCGGGGCTATATTATATATTAAAGTCTTGTTCTTTCATTTATGCAATAAATTAAATAAAAAAATGCTTTGCAGAACGAGTTCAATATAATGTACTCCCTTCACTCAAGCAAGGTGCTAGTAAGATACTATATGAATAGGGGAGGTTGACACAATGTGTTTCCGTAGTGTAGTGGTTATCACGTTCGCCTAACACGCGAAAGGTCCCCGGTTCGAGACCGGGCGGAAACATTAATTTTTGTAATTTATTTTAAAATAACAACCCATTACAAATATATTTATTTTTTATACGTCTTAGATTATACGGCACGTATCGCAAATTGCACACTACAGTACAATTCTTATTGTCTATTTGTAGGTGATTGTGGTTGATAAGTGGGTTCCATGTCTTTCCGGCGCCTCCTTAAGACTCGCCTCTTCAAACAGCACCTGTAGAACTCCTCTGTATCCTGGGACACTATCACCCTTCATGTAAATGTGCTTTATTTTGCTCTTATCTGCCCCCTATTTTACTGCATTTAATCCTGTACTTCAGAATACTGTAATCTGCCAAGTGTTTAACCTGTAGTACTTTGTATTTAATCACATCCTGATGTAACTATCACTATTTAATCATATCCTGATTAACTATCACTATTATCTGCTGTATTATTGAATTGTGGTTTGTCACACTTGTACTTTGCTTGAACAAAAGTTATTGTATTTCTTGCTCTTATTGTATTACTTGTATTGTAACACTTGAAATGTATTTGCTTACGATTGTAAGTCAACCTGGATAATGGCGTCTGCTAAGAAATAAATAATAATAATAATAATAATAATAATAATAATAATAATAATAATAATAATAATAATAATAATAATAATAATAATAATAATAATAATAATAATAATAATAATAATAATGTCTTACTAAATGTTTCTGTAGTGTAGTGGTTATCACGTTCGCTTCACACGCGAAAAGTTCCCGGTTGGAAACACGTGTGTATTTTTATTATTATTATTATTTTTTTAATCAGTTATATTTATTAGACGTGGCAGCATTTTTGTAACAGCATGGCTGATGGTTGCATTTATTTGAGTACTGTACAAATAATGCACTGTATATTGCAGTTTGCGATATATGCAATATGATCTAAGAAGTATAAAAAAAATGTATTTGTAACGGATTGTTATTTTAAATAAATAATAAAAAAAAAAATGTTACCAACCGGGGACCTTTTGTGTGTTAGGCGAACGTGATAACCACTACACTACGGAAGGACGTCTTGTGACACGGTCCACTATTCATACAGTAGCTTACTAACATATATAGTTTTTATTTAACACCATAAATAATACAAGCCCTTAATATATAATATAGCCCTGATACGTTTTATAGTGTAAGCGCGTACATGTTAATGTCCATTCCTGTGCTCACATACAAATTGTAGCAGTTCTACATTTGTCCAGATGCTTTGTTGATACCCAGTTTTAAAATAATAAGGACATCTAAGTATTTACGACCATGAACAACGTTTTGACAGTTTTTAAGGCAACCCCAGCCTTAAACGATTTTGGTATTTATGTTTAAATAACTCCTACCCAAGAATAAAAGTGCTGCCCCGTGTGAGGATCGAACTCACGACCTTCAGATTATGAGACTGACGCGCTACCTACTGCGCTAACGAGGCCTTGAAAATGTGTTCCGTTCCAGGATTGAGGAATGTGGGATCTATGCAATGCTAAAGGTTTCAAAGCAGGGATCTTGAGATTTGCTCAGACCCGAAGATCCTGCTATTTTTTATTCAGAAAAAAACACCTTTGCTGGCATTGGTGTGCTCTTCCTCTGGTGTGGCAGCTGGTCTTCATTGCAATGTTTTTCTGCAAGCAAGCAGAACATTGGCTAGATCCACCTTGAAGTCTAGATATTCCATAACCTCTCTCTTTCTGTCGCTATGATACATTTACGCTTGCATTTAAAAAAAATAAATAAATAATTAACCCGCGGGTTTTAAACGTTCGGAAATAAAATGCAACACATAGAGACCACTGAAAAATAATAATACAGAAAAAAAAAAGCTGTTTCCGCCCGGTTTCGAACCGGGGACCTTTCGCGTGTGAGGCGAACGTGATAACCACTACACTACGGAAACTTCACGGAAGACAGCGCTCAAGCACTGAGCACAGCAAGTGCTACAGGTCGATGGTGATGTACGTGTTAGTTCATTTTCTAAGTACAGGCGTATCATCACTTCAATAGTCTATATTTTTCAATGGGAAGCCATATGTCTGTGTTTATCCCATATAGTTGTAATAGCGTTAATTTGCCGTTCAACTTTCAAATAGTTGAGTTTTAGATAAAACATACTGACTGAAAACAGAACGATGCAGAATAGGCAGTGTAGTGGTTATCACGGGCGCTTAACATACATACTTCCGACTTTTAAGAATGTGTTTGTTAACATTTATGTATTTAGCTTTTTCTATTTACAGAACTGGCCCTTTCGTCATAGTCACGCCCCCTTAGTGACTCTCCACGGTCAGTTTTTTATGTTTCTATTTTTTTTTTTTTTTTTTTTTACGAAACACTTTTTTTTCAGTGAGGACAAGAGTATTCTTGCACAAACTGTTTTAGCAATAGAAATCGTCTATAAAAATGATATTCTGAAATGTACAAAAGCACAGGTCAAATAATAAATAGTTAAACTCAACGAATAATACTGTAAATATGGTACATCGGGTAAGGATTACGTATATAGGTATAGATAAAAAAGCGAATATATACCATATCTGGTAAATAATTGTCAACTACATTTTGTGCGTAAAATATTTAAGGAAAGTTTTAAAAAAAATAAAATAAAAAAAAATCTCCCCGTCGGGGAATTGAACCCGGGTCTCCCGCGTGACAGGCGGGGATACTGACCACTATACTAACGAGGAATGCGTGAAAAGCGACCGTTCTGTACTCACAGGAAGACTGCACTGGCCCCCCCTGTCGAGAATTGTTTAGCTAAACCGCACTAAACCATTTCCCATTCATTCTTTATGGTAGTGCTAAACCACTACGGATGTAATACTGCTGCCGCCGCAACATGATTTTGGCGCTGTTGTGCAGGTCTGTGCCTAAACTTAATGTATTGAGTTGTGCAGATCTACCAAGAGAAGGCACTAAAGAGCATGAAGCGTTTTATCTGCTTCGGCTCAGTGAATTTTGCGAACCAAATGATTCGGAGGCTTCACTTCCCTTCCCACCATCTTGCACGAATGGTTGAGTGATTGGATGAAAGTGGGGTACAATCGGTTCTACTATACATAAACAACTAAAACACCCACTTCCTTAGTTTGAGCAAAAAGGCTGCAGTCTGTAACGGAGGTTACTGTGAATAGCACGCCCATTTTGCGAACCAACAATACATACCACAGTTCTATTATTTTACAACACAAGGAAGCCCCGCCGAAACAGGACATCAAAAAATTAGTTAAAACTCATAAATGTTCCTCTCCACGGAAATCTTTAGTAAAATACTCTTTTATTGAGATTTTACATTTTTTTACATTTACACCCATTCGTTTTTTCATTCATTTTACATTTCTTTTAAAGATGACATTCATGCATACAGACATACATTTTGTTTTAAAAGCATTTAAAACACATTTAAAAACACCAAGACAATTGTGCTTTGTACATGGTTAAAACAGACACAGATTAAAATCAACATGAAAAAAACCTGTGCTGTTTTAAAAGTGACTGGAAAAAAAGAACCATCTATAAAAAACCAGTGCTTGTGAGGGCCGGGGAGTGCTCTCTAAGAGTTCAAAAGTGAACATAAAACTATATTACTAAAACAGGGACAGGGGAAAAGGGACAGTGTGTGGAACAGTGAGTTAAAATTCTAAAATTTTAAAACACTTAAAATGTAACTTTTAATAGTTTACATTAAAAATCTTAAAGATACATAAAACAAAACAAAACAAAATCAAATAAAACATTCAACATAAATCAAATAAAAGTCCATAAAACTGAAACAAAAAGACTACATAAAACCAGGGCACCGTTGAAAAACGGTCATGCCAGCTAAAAAGGGCGGAATGCTGGCATGACAAAATAAATAAAAGGCTTAGCGGTGCCCCGTAGTCCCGCTCCTAGGAGCTAGCGGTTCCAGTTTTTTCCTTTATTCCATCTTCACGTCCTGAAGTCCGGCGATCCTCCACTCCGCGCAGGCCTTGTCCTTCCCGAGGGTCCGGATGTCCAGAATTACAAAGTCCTTGATAAGAGTTTGTGCCCTTCTGGTCGTGGTGATAGTGTCTAGCTCCTGCTTGTGATAGACACAGACGTTACGGCCTTCCCACAGGATCTGCTTGACAACATTGATGACACGCCAAACGCACTTAGCTGTGCTGGTAGTGATTCCTCCCGCAGGCCCATAGAGCACAGTCTCAGCGGTCATCTTGGCCGTGTCAGCAAACCTGTTTAGGAAGACAGAGACAGAGAGCCAGACACTGCCAGCCACATCACACTCCCAGAAGATATGGGCTGGTGTTTCTCTCTTGCGGCACTTTGCATAGGGGCATGTTTCTACTTGGGCTAGTCCCCTCCTGAACATGAACGCTCGAGTGGGGAGTGCACTGTGGACGGTGTTCCATGCTATATCCTTCTGGACATTACTGAGGCAGCTGTGAGACACATTCTCCCAGATTTTTTGGCTTTGGGTGAGGGAGAAAGTAGCTACTTTTTCAATTTCCTGGGAACCGGCAAGATATTTAGTTACAGCCTTGTATTCCCAGGAGGCCAATTTTGCTTTATCTAAGCCCAATTTATATATAGTGTCCCTTAAGGTTCTATAATACAATGGGGGGTCCCAGGAGTACGGCACGGTGTTATCAATAGTGCAGAGGCCCAAGGCCCTGAGACAGGTCGCAAAATAGAAACTATTCATGTAACATACCTTCCTGTCCAGGGCCTGGATGTTCTTGATAGTTTGCGTGAGCCCCTGCACTCGGGTGAGCTGCACAACGTCCGGGACCCCCTTACCTCCCTTCTTGTCGGCTTTACTCAGGGTGGCTCGCTTTACCCTCTCCATCTTGCTGCCCCAGATAAAGCGGTGGATAATGCGGTCCACCACTTTTTTGGTGGTCCTGTCTGGGGGAAAGATTTTTCCTACATAAGAGAGGATGGGGAACAGTATAGACTTGGTTATTAATACTCTACCCGTCATTGTTAAGGATCTTGTGCTCCATCCGCCAATCTTTTTACGGACCTGGTTAATGGCCGCCGTCCAGCTCTGGGCCCCCGAGCTATTGTTCTCGAAAATGAGGCCCAGAATCTTGATTTTGTCCTTTTTGACAGGGTACATGTCCGACAGTTCCCTATCTACCTGCCAATTTTTAGACACGTAGACTTCGCTCTTGGACTTATTAATCACTGCCCCGGTCGCCGTGCAGTACTTCTCAAGGATATTACTAATCCGAGGTACCGACGATGTGTTGGTGCAAATGAGTGACACATCGTCCATATATGCTGTTGTTTTGACCTGGACCCCGTTGGATCCAGGCAGCTGGAAACCAGTTATATTGGTATCCCTACGAATTGCCTGCAGGAGGGGTTCAATGCACACGACATATAGCAGTGGGGATAGTGGGCAACCCTGTCTGACCCCTGACTGGATAGATATTTTACCAGTCAGGTGCCTGTTCACCAAGACTCGGGTACTAATGTTTGTATATATGGTTTTAACCCACTCCCTAAGTCCAGGAGCGAATTTCATCTGGTCCATCACTTTGTACATATATTCATGGCTTACCCTATCGAACGCCTTCTCCTGGTCAAGGTTGAACAGGCAGAGGGGATGGTTCCGTTCTCTAGAATAAGCCAGAATGTCCCTTGTTAACATTAAAATATCCGTGATGGACCTCCCTGGGACGCCACAAGCCTGGTCAGGGCCAATGACCAAAGGGAGGTGTACTTGTAGCCGGAGCATCAGAGCTTTGGCTAGTATCTTGTAATCCACGCAAAGGAGGCTGATTGGGCGCCAATTCCGTAGATCTTTAACTTCCCCTTTCTTATGAAGGAGAGTAATTACACTCTCCCGCATAGAAGGGCCCAACCGCTTCTCCCTGTAGACCGCTCTGTAGACCTCCGCTAAATGGACTTTTAGCGTGTCCCAAAAAAGATGGTAATACTCACCCGGGATGCCATCTGGACCTGGCGTCTTACCGGTGTTCATGGTCTTAACCGCCTGGGTGAGCTCCTCCAGCGTGAGTTCTGGGTCCTTCTCCTCCTCCTCGTCGTCCCGCACTGAGTCAGGCTCCAACTGGCTCAGGAACCACTCTATCAGGGTGTCATCTGTAGCTTTGATGTTATACAGGTCCCTATAGAAGTTCTCTACCACTTTTTTCACTCCCTCACTATCCTCTACTATCCTCCCCCTGCTGTCGAGCATGGAGGACATCAAGTGCCGCTTCTCCCTCGTTTTCTGGAAGAAGAAGCGAGTACACTTTTCGTCTTCCTCCATTTTTTGCACTTTTGCATTGTGCATGACCTTTCGTTGTTCCTCCCTACAAAGCACTGAAAGATCTAGCTTGGTCTGGGCTATCTCGTCGCTTACAGGGAACCCCCGAAGCTGAAGCAGGCTCAGACGCTGGAGGGCAGCATTCAGGTATTTATATTTGGCCCTCCTTTCTTTTGCTTTCCTCTTGCCTGCTGCTATGAAATAACCCTTAGTTCTCATTTTGACCATCTCCCACCACTCTATAGGGGAGTTGAATAGGTCACGCAAAGTGGTCCACTCAACAAGCCTGCTCTTATAGGCTGCAGCTATGGAGGGGTCATCGAGTAAGGAGGTGTTTAATTTCCAGACCCCTGACCCCATCTGGGAGGTCTGAGGGACCTGCAATGTTACCTGCAGGAGCCTATGGTCGGAGAAATCTTTAGTAAAAGGCGAAAGATTTATGCGATCTGAAGAGAAACCAGAGTATATTAACATTTGTTAGTGCAGTAAGCAACCTACTCATATTGCTATTGTAACAAGGGACGGTTAGTTTTTTTAGATTTTTTTTTTATTTATTTATTTTTTTAAAGTTTTTTTTAAAACGAGCATTTTAACATCTACGTCTTGAGAAAAACAACCAAAACAGTATACAAGTACTGTATGCTGACATTTATATTTAAATATGATATTTTAAAAGCATACATTACATAAGAGGAAATTAGATTCTGGCAACGTGCATTATGGGTATGCAAATGTGATTCATCCCTGCTAGCGCGGTTTCCACCCAACAGTATTGCTCAACCCAAGGTATTCGTTTTCCAAGTTACCAAAATACGTTTTACTATCAGATCGCTGTATTTTATGGAGTATGGAGGACTATCCATGGCAAAATTAAAAATAAATACATAGAGAAATAAATAAATAAATAAATAAATGTTGAAATATTGATTTATTGCAACATTTATTTGTTCATGCATTTATTTATTTATTTATTTGTTCATTCATTTATTTATGTATTTATTTATTTATTTATTCATTCATTCTATGCATTTATTTATTTATTTATTTATTTATTTATTTATTTATTTATTTATTCATTCATTCATTCATTCATCTATTCATCTATTTATTTATTCATTCAGTGGGCGGTATCAAGTACACTATTGGCTGTAGGAAGTTTGTTTCTCCCTGCTCCAGGGAACACAATCGATGCCGATGTGGGCTCGCTAGATCACTGTGTGTTGGAAGGCCGTGTATTATTGTGAGCATTTTGTTTTCAGCGCCAGTTGCATTTAGCTAGTAGTTTAATTGTTTTGCTGAGCATTCTCCTTCAATTTGTTCTTAACCGTATTGTGTCTGTTTTAAGTGGGTTAGATTCACAATTTCTGCATGCTATAGTGGTATAGTAATATTTTATAGTTTATATTTTTGTCCCTTTTTGTTTTCAAGGATTTTTCGCCCCATACAGAGGATCGTCTTCAAAAAGACGAACGTTCCCACTCCAGCGCCGTGTTGGTGTTATTACACTCACAACTTCTGCTGTCTAAAACGGAAAACCATTTCCACGGTGCCGACTAGACAGCAGAAAAAGACGAATTGAATGTAGCAGGACTGGGGGAGAAAAGAATCTCCTTTCAAGGTACGTTTATGCAAATATTCTGTCAAAATGAAACGGTTTATTTAATAGTACATATACTGAACATCACAAGAAACGTATCAGTATTATTACACATTTAATTCGGAAAAAAAACGAGGTATATACATGATGGACATTGACAAAATGTCTACTGCTCAGCAACGGTGGCCACACGCTAGTACTTGCCTGTGAATTTCACAGTACCCTGTCCCCTCATAACTACATACAGTACAATGTCAATTGTTAATCAGCACATTACAATCTTACTGCACCTGCTGTAAAACAGAATTTGTCATTCTAGAGAATGTTATCTAAAAAGTTTCTTTCGATGCTCAGTATATATCACGACTCTAAAATCAGATACAAATAAACCTAATGAGACGGTCTATAATAACAAATAACGCGATGTAGAGTTCAATGCAATGTAACCTGTACCTTCGATATTTTAGACTTTTTATTAAACCACTGCTCAATGCTACTGAAATGTCATCAACCACTATTAGTATCATAAAGCTCCCAAAATCCTTTTAGATGCCACTCAAAGTAAATGTCTGGAATTTAGTTTTGGATTGTTTTGCAGTTAGTGATCCATTCAGCTTTGTGTTGATGCTATACAAAAATAAAACCAATAAAAAACCTATGCCGCTTTAGTAGCAGCAAAATACAAGGTTGTGTATCAGTGTGTAAGATGTTCGCTAGATTCACATTTATTACATTTGTGTTCTTTTTTATGTCAAGGTTGTGACAGCAGCTGTGAAGGATTCAGAAGCCAGTTATTCAAATCTTATCCCAAACTGAGTGAAGGTGGTGGATTTGAACAAATGAAGATTTCAGGATCTACGAGAAGCCGGATCTAGGCTGTTATTCCTTGCCCTAATGAGGGGTACTCAGCAAAATATTTAAGGGACCCAGAAACCCAAATTGTCTGCTGCAATTCATTTTGTAGGTTCCTGGACTGTCCTTATCCACTGGGCCCCTGATGAAGTGCCTCTTTTGTGAGAGACTTTTCTTTCTCAGAAATAGTCACAGTGACAGCTGTAGCAGCAGGTATAGAGTTTTTGTTAATGTAATTGGTCAATGTTAAATACAGTACATTAACTATTTTGAAAGGTTTACTTGCAGTAAAATGAAGACATTTGCATGTAGTGGGTTTCAGGAAATGTTTATGCTAATGTTGTCTTACAAATTTTTTTTCTCAGTGAAGAAGACAAAAGCATTATACTGCAATTGGCATTAAGCTGGGATCTTCCAGGGGTGACAGAAGAAAATCGGCATTGGCTAATGGACAAACTCCTCCTTCACGCTGTAAGTAGGTTTGTTTCGTGCATATCCATGTTCGGTTTACTCATTGTACTGGTTAGTTGTGTAATTAATTGATAACCTACAGCAGGGGTGGCCAAATCCAGTCATGGAGAGCCCCTATCCAGCAAATGTGTTCAATAAAAGGGAAACTCTTGTGATTGAGGTCTGAAGAGGGAATTTTTAGTTGAAACAATCACTAAAGGACTTCATTTAACAAATTCACCTGCTTAATTCAGCACATTGAAATTCTGACACACTATACACCTCCCAGGTGTGTTACATTTTATTACATGTTGTTCCCTAATTAAGTTTTGAATGCCTGTGGCGTGTGTTACTGTTTCAGTGTTTTGATAATGTGATTTACTAGTTATATTTCTAATTCTGAAGTTTATATATTTTTTGGTGTTTTGGTCTACAATATAAAACCCAGCTTGTATAGAGCTTTGAGATGAAGCTTGGTATTGAGCCATTTCAATATTGGAATTGAACAAAAATGGCCAATAAGGTTCAGCAAGAGATCCCCTGCCGTTCATTCATTTATCTATTCATTCTTTTTTTCCTCAAGATGATCCTTGAAAGAATCACCTGGCCCACACTGAATGTGGAGGAAGATGATGATGAGGATGACTGTTCTCTTGAGACTAAATGCCGTATCACAGGTGTAAGAAAGAGCGGTGTCGCCTTTAAGAAATGGCGACGCCATTTGAAAGACTACGCAACCCAGGAACCTTAGCACTAATGGGCAAGGCGGGGTTTCTGGGTATAAAGGGAAGTGGAGCAGGACAGCAGGGGGTGATTTTGGGGAGCACCGCCAGTTTGTCCTGCTGAATAGTTCCCAGAAGGTTGAGAGTGCATTACGTAGTATTGTAAGGTAAAGTGAACGTTTGGTTTCTTTTTTGAACAAGAGTTGTGTTTTGTTTATACCGTGAGCGTTTTCCTCTTGGTGAGGTAGTCTTTTGTTTTGACAAAGTTTAATTTATTTTATGAAACGTTGGTAGATAAACGCTGCCTCTCGGTAGTTAATTTAAAACAGTTCCGCAGTTTTCGTGACGATTGGGAACCGTCACAACTGCCGTCTATTTGTGTATGTGTGTTTGACTCGGGACTCGGAGGGAAAGCGCGTATTCATGCGCTGCAGGAACAGCGGGCTGTAACAGAGAGAACTGAGGCAGCAGTCTGGTTTTCTGGACGTGCTTTATTGTGACACACATGAACAACAGTACCCACAGGTGGTGTGGACAGTATGGATATTGTGCTTGAACTCGGAGACACTCCCGTGTTTCCGTGAACGACTGGGACGTCAGCTGCAGGGGTCCTTCCCCACAGCCTGGATACAATTCTTTATCAACAGAGCCCTTCTTCTGGGAGGGCCCATTCCATACTTGCTTACGCTTACCTGTGTTACAGCAAGACTCCAGCAGAGGGAGTCTGCGCTATCCTTGCCTGTGTTGCAGAGATACTCCAGCAGAGGGTATCTTCTTTGTTCTTACCTGTGTTGCAGAGATACTCCAGCAGAGGGTGTCTTCTTTGTCCTTACCTGTGTTGCAGAGATACTCCAGCAGAGGGTGTCTTCTTTGTTCTTACCTGTGTTGCAGCAAGACTCCAGCAGAGGGAGTCTGCGCTATCCTTACCTGTGTTGCAGAGACACTCCAGCAGAGGGTGTCTTCTTTGTTCTTACCTGTGTTGCAGCAAGATTCCAGCAGAGGGAGTCTGCGCTATCCTTACCTGTGTTGCAGAGAGACTCCAGCAGAGGGAGTCTGTTCCACCCTTACCAGTGTTGCAGAAATACTCCAGCAGGGGGAAGCCACTTCTGACTTGGAATACAAAGCTACCCCGGCAGGGAAAGCCTACATTGAACTTACCAGCGTACAGGACTACTCCAGCGGAGGGAGGTGGCCTGTACGTAACTGTGGACTGACCCACCTGGGTCGAAGGATCCTTCCTGACACTTACCAGGCTCCTCAGCTAGAGTTTCCTGCTAAGTTCATCCCAGTGGACTCAATTCCACGGGGAAAGGACTTGCACAGGCCTCGGCCTGTAGAACTCGGTATTCTGAAATAGTTAGAGAGGGGCAAAGAAGTGAGCCAGTTAGTGACCCGTACAGGGCAATAATCTATACAAAGAAAGTGTTGACTTGTTTAAATATTGTAAATAAAAGTTAGTTGCCTGAACGTTCTTCGTGTCTGTGCCAGTCGGTGGAAGCAGTAATAGAGTATCACGCAGGGGTACTCTAACGGTTTGTTACACTGGCTTCTTCAGGACATTCATGGAAACGGTATAATTTAATCTATTAATCATCGCCATGTATAATTTTATTTTAACCATCCAACTCATTCTTACCTTATATGAGAAGGGACAACTTCTTATTCTTCATCACTCAAAACAGCATTGGCCACCACTTCATATGTAATATAATAAAAAAGAGGCCGTGGAGAGGGGGGGGCGTGACTATGACTAAACGGGCAGTTCTGTAAATAGAAAAAGCTAAATACATAAATGTTAAACTCATTCTTAAAAGTCAGGAGTATGTATGTTATGTGTGTTAGGCGCCCGTGATAACCACTACACTACCTATTCTGCGTCGTTCTGTTTTCAGTCAGTATGTTTTATCTAAAACTCAACTATTTGAAAGTTGAACAGCAAATTAACGCTATTACAACTATATGGGATAAACAGACATATGGCTTCCCATTGAAAAATATAGACTATTGAAGTGATGATACGCCTGTACTTAGAAAATGAACTAAACACATGCATCACCATCGACCTGTAGCACTTGCTGTGCTCAGTGCTTGAGCGCTGTCTTCCGTGAAGTTTCCGTAGTGTAGTGGTTATCACGTTCGCCTCACGCAAAAAGTCCCCGGGCGGAAACAGCTTTTTTTCTGTATTATTATTTTTCAGTGGTCTCTATGTGTTGCATTTTATTTCCGAATGTTTAAAACCCGTGGGGTAATTATTTATTTATTTTTTTAAATGCAAGCGTAAATGTATCATAGCGATAGCAGCACTTCTTGTAACTTTTTGTTACGACCAATGCATTCATTCTGAGTCGAGTCTGACTGATTTCTAAGTTTGTGTTGTGTAGGCAGTGCCACCTGGAACACTATTTGTGATTTTACTAGAAAATGTGCTCAACCGGACTAATATTAATTATAGCAATCATAAGGCATGCCCTGACTTTTATTTATTTTTTTTAGCACAGGAATAACTAGGCTCTCAAATTTTAAGAAAACAAATTATAATAAAAAAATAAATCTTCACAGAATCCGTACCTTCCAGTTACTATCATGTTCCTTGGCCATGGTGGTGGTACTGTAGGCAGGACTCGGTGCTGGACTTCAGTCACGTCCTGGTCAGCATAGAGGGGGTCCCCTGCACTGCGCTGGAGGACACTGGGTCGAGTGTTACACTCATATGGGCCGATGTCTACCAGCAAGACCCCGACACAGCACCACCACATTGGTGCTTTAACAGTGATTAGAAAAACAAAATGGTTATTTTTCATTGCAATGTCTAAACAGCGCCTTTCCCACTGGATAGTGGATGCTATTAAATTAGCGTATGAATCTGCAGGCCTTCCTCCACCAGGGCAGTTGAAGGCGCATTCTACCAGGGGTATGGCGACATCCTGGGCCCTCTTTCGAGGGGTGCCGGTGTCTGATATTTGCGCGGCAGCCAGTTGGGCTACGCCGCATACTTTCATGAGGTTTTACAGGCTAAATGTGCTGGAATCCTCTGCTCCGTCATTTGGAGCATCTGTGTTGCACTCTATGACGCCTCAGGTTGCGGACGTCTAGAGTAGGTACAATATGGTGTGACTATTCCACCTTGGGACAGGTGTCATTGCGAGCATAGACGCTGAGGCGCAGCTCCGCATATGTGTAGATGTACTGCCTACGCAGTTGCGTTATGACGTAAGTCTGTCCTACTGCCGAGAATCCTCCCTCGCGACGGCTTGGGTACACTGTTCCCATACCTTGATGGTTATTTTCGACTTGAAAGGGAACGATAGGTTGCGGATGCAACCCCGGTTCCCTGAAAGAGAAAATAACCATCAAGCCGCGAGGTCGCTCTGGAGGCCTTCACGGCCTGAAGGGCAAAAGAGGAAGTGACTCTCCGCGCGCTGCGTATAGTAAGCTCCCAAGGGGGCGGGCTTACACGGCAGCTTGCGCGGAGGCCTATCGGCAGCTTTGACATAAAGCTCAGCCAATCCCTACTGCCTGACGGCAATGTCCAATACCTTGATGGTTATTTTCTCTTTCAGGGAACCGGGGTTGCATCCGCAACCTATCGTTTTCAACGACGGTAGATTATTGAATCTTGAAGTCTTTTGGTTTATTTCGAAATACAATCATCTGAAGGTAAAAATGTTATTACAGTATTATTTTAATTCTCACTAGTACGGTACCTATAGTCACCAATAATTAAAAAATGCCAATAATATATGTTCGTATTACAAATGTCAGCTGTAGAAATGCGCGGATAGTAAACTAAATATTTTGTAATATTATCAATAAAAATACACGATTGACATTTTTACAATCGGTGTCAGTTCTGAGTGTTAAAAAATGTAATATTTACAACAGCTAGAAACTTGTTTGAGAGACTGTTTTATCTAAAGCGCAATTATATTTAATACAGTTGTCCGTTATAATGGTACTGTAATACTTGTATCCGGGACAACAGAAAATGCACGTATCGCAAACTGCAATATACAGTACATTATCTGTATGTATTCAAATTTCAATGTATTTGAAATTCATGGTTTCTGAAATTCATTAAAGGTGTCCTTAGTGTAGTGGTGATCACGTTTGCCTAACACGTGGAAGGTCCCTTGTTCACAAACATCCCACCTTTCTCAGCCTAGGACCAGGGAGCGTTTTCAAGGCCTCGTTAGCGCAGTAGGTAGCGCGTCAGTCTCATAATCTGAAGGTCGTGAGTTCGATCCTCACACGGGGCAGCACTTTTATTATTGGTTAGTTATTTAAAAATAAATACCAAAAATGTGAAATGCTGTCAGAACGTTGTTCATGGTCGTAAATACTTAGATGTCCTTATTGTTTTAAAACTGAGTATCAACAAAGCATCTGGACAAATGTGGAACTGCTGCCATTTGTATGTGAGCACAGGAACAGACATTAACATATACGCGCTTATACTATAAAACGTATCGGGGCTATATTATATATTAAAGTCTTGTTCTTTCATTTATGCAATAAATTAAATAAAAAAATGCTTTGCAGAACGAGTTCAATATAATGTACTCCCTTCACTCAAGCAAGGTGCTAGTAAGATACTATATGAATAGGGGAGGTTGACACGATGTGTTTCCGTAGTGTAGTGGTTATCACGTTCGCCTAACACGCGAAAGGTCCCCGGTTCGAGACCGGGCGGAAACATTAATTTTTGTAATTTATTTTAAAATAACAACCCATTACAAATATATTTATTTTTTATACGTCTTAGATTATACGGCACGTATCGCAAATTGCACAGTACAGTACAATTCTTATTGTCTATTTGTAGGTGATTGTGGTTGATAAGTGGGTTCCATGTCTTTCCGGCGCCTCCTTAAGACTCGCCTCTTCAAACAGCACCTGTAGAACTCCTCTGTATCCTGGGACACTATCACCCTTCATGTAAATGTGCTTTATTTTGCTCTTATCTGCCCCCTATTTTACTGCATTTAATCCTGTACTTCAGAATACTGTAATCTGCCAAGTGTTTAACCTGTAGTACTTTGTATTTAATCACATCCTGATGTAACTATCACTATTTAATCATATCCTGATTAACTATCACTATTATCTGCTGTATTATTGAATTGTGGTTTGTCACACTTGTACTTTGCTTGAACAAAAGTTATTGTATTCTTGCTCTTATTGTATTACTTGTATTGTAACACTTGAAATGTATTTGCTTACGATTGTAAGTCAACCTGGATAATGGCGTCTGCTAAGAAATAAATAATAATAATAATAATAATAATAATAATAATAATAATAATAATAATAATAATAATAATAATAATAATAATAATAATAATAATAATAATAATAATAATAATAATGTCTTACTAAATGTTTCTGTAGTGTAGTGGTTATCACGTTCGCTTCACACGCGAAAAGTTCCCGGTTGGAAACACGTGTGTATTTTTATTATTATTATTATTTTTTTAATCAGTTATATTTATTAGACGTGGCAGCATTTTTGTAACAGCATGGCTGATGGTTGCATTTATTTGAGTGCTGTACAAATAATGCACTGTATATTGCAGTTTGCGATATATGCAATATGATCTAAGAAGTATAAAAAAAATGTATTTGTAACGGATTGTTATTTTAAATAAATAAAAAAAAAATAATGTTACCAACCGGGGACCTTTTGTGTGTTAGGCGAACGTGATAACCACTACACTACGGAAGGACGTCTTGTGACACGGTCCACTATTCATACAGTAGCTTACTAACATATATAGTTTTTATTTAACACCATAAATAATACAAGCCCTTAATATATAATATAGCCCTGATACGTTTTATAGTGTAAGCGCGTACATGTTAATGTCCATTCCTGTGCTCACATACAAATTGTAGCAGTTCTACATTTGTCCAGATGCTTTGTTGATACCCAGTTTTAAAATAATAAGGACATCTAAGTATTTACGACCATGAACAACGTTTTGACAGTTTTTAAGGCAACCCCAGCCTTAAACGATTTTGGTATTTATGTTTAAATAACTCCTACCCAAGAATAAAAGTGCTGCCCCGTGTGAGGATCGAACTCACGACCTTCAGATTATGAGACTGACGCGCTACCTACTGCGCTAACGAGGCCTTGAAAATGTGTTCCGTTCCAGGATTGAGGAATGTGGGATCTATGCAATGCTAAAGGTTTCAAAGCAGGGATCTTGAGATTTGCTCAGACCCGAAGATCCTGCTATTTTTTATTCAGAAAAAAACACCTTTGCTGGCATTGGTGTGCTCTTCCTCTGGTGTGGCAGCTGGTCTTCATTGCAATGTTTTTCTGCAAGCAAGCAGAACATTGGCTAGATCCACCTTGAAGTCTAGATATTCCATAACCTCTCTCTTTCTGTCGCTATGATACATTTACGCTTGCATTTAAAAAAAATAAATAAATAATTAACCCGCGGGTTTTAAACGTTCGGAAATAAAATGCAACACATAGAGACCACTGAAAAATAATAATACAGAAAAAAAAAAGCTGTTTCCGCCCGGTTTCGAACCGGGGACCTTTCGCGTGTGCGGCGAACGTGATAACCACTACACTACGGAAACTTCACGGAAGACAGTGCTCAAGCACTGAGCACAGCAAGTGCTACAGGTCGATGGTGATGTACGTGTTAGTTCATTTTCTAAGTACAGGCGTATCATCACTTCAATAGTCTATATTTTTCAATGGGAAGCCATATGTCTGTGTTTATCCCATATAGTTGTAATAGCGTTAATTTGCCGTTCAACTTTCAAATAGTTGAGTTTTAGATAAAACATACTGACTGAAAACAGAACGATGCAGAATAGGCAGTGTAGTGGTTATCACGGGCGCTTAACATACATACTTCCGACTTTTAAGAATGTGTTTGTTAACATTTATGTATTTAGCTTTTTCTATTTACAGAACTGGCCCTTTCGTCATAGTCACGCCCCCTTAGTGACTCTCCACGGTCAGTTTTTTATGTTTCTATTTTTTTTTTTTTTTTTTTTTACGAAACACTTTTTTTTCAGTGAGGACAAGAGTATTCTTGCACAAACTGTTTTAGCAATAGAAATCGTCTATAAAAATGATATTCTGAAATGTACAAAAGCACAGGTCAAATAATAAATAGTTAAACTCAACGAATAATACTGTAAATATGGTACATCGGGTAAGGATTACGTATATAGGTATAGATAAAAAAGCGAATATATACCATATCTGGTAAATAATTGTCAACTACATTTTGTGCGTAAAATATTTAAGGAAAGTTTTAAAAAAAATAAAATAAAAAAAAATCTCCCCGTCGGGGAATTGAACCCGGGTCTCCCGCGTGACAGGCGGGGATACTGACCACTATACTAACGAGGAATGCGTGAAAAGCAACCGTTCTGTACTCACAGGAAGACTGCACTGGCCCCCCCTGTCGAGAATTGTTTAGCTAAACCGCACTAAACCATTTCCCATTCATTCTTTATGGTAGTGCTAAACCACTACGGATGTAATACTGCTGCCGCCGCAACATGATTTTGGCGCTGTTGTGCAGGTCTGTGCCTAAACTTAATGTATTGAGTTGTGCAGATCTACCAAGAGAAGGCACTAAAGAGCATGAAGCGTTTTATCTGCTTCGGCTCAGTGAATTTTGCGAACCAAATGATTCGGAGGCTTCACTTCCCTTCCCACCATCTTGCACGAATGGTTGAGTGATTGGATGAAAGTGGGGTACAATCGGTTCTACTATACATAAACAACTAAAACACCCACTTCCTTAGTTTGAGCAAAAAGGCTGCAGTCTGTAACGGAGGTTACTGTGAATAGCACGCCCATTTTGCGAACCAACAATACATACCACAGTTCTATTATTTTACAACACAAGGAAGCCCCGCCGAAACAGGACATCAAAAAATTAGTTAAAACTCATAAATGTTCCTCTCCACGGAAATCTTTAGTAAAATACTCTTTTATTGAGATTTTACATTTTTTTTACATTTACACCCATTCGTTTTTTCATTCATTTTACATTTCTTTTAAAGATGACATTCATGCATACAGACATACATTTTGTTTTAAAAGCATTTAAAACACATTTAAAAACACCAAGACAATTGTGCTTTGTACATGGTTAAAACAGACACAGATTAAAATCAACATGAAAAAAACCTGTGCTGTTTTAAAAGTGACTGGAAAAAAAGAACCATCTATAAAAAACCAGTGCTTGTGAGGGCCGGGGAGTGCTCTCTAAAAGTTCAAAAGTGAACATAAAACTATATTACTAAAACAGGGACAGGGGAAAAGGGACAGTGTGTGGAACAGTGAGTTAAAATTCTAAAATTTTAAAACACTTAAAATGTAACTTTTAATAGTTTACATTAAAAATCTTAAAGATACATAAAACAAAACAAAACAAAATCAAATAAAACATTCAACATAAATCAAATAAAAGTCCATAAAACTGAAACAAAAAGACTACATAAAACCAGGGCACCGTTCAAAAACGGTCATGCCAGCTAAAAAGGGCGGAATGCTGGCATGACAAAATAAATAAAAGGCTTAGCGGTGCCCCGTAGTCCCGCTCCTAGGAGCTAGCGGTTCCAGTTTTTTCCTTTATTCCATCTTCACGTCCTGAAGTCCGGCGATCCTCCACTCCGCGCAGGCCTTGTCCTTCCCGAGGGTCCGGATGTCCAGAATTACAAAGTCCTTGATAAGAGTTTGTGCCCTTCTGGTCGTGGTGATAGTGTCTAGCTCCTGCTTGTGATAGACACAGACGTTACGGCCTTCCCACAGGATCTGCTTGACAACATTGATGACACGCCAAACGCACTTAGCTGTGCTGGTATCGATTCCTCCCGCCGGCCCATAGAGCACAGTCTCAGCGGTCATCTTGGCCGTGTCAGCAAACCTGTTTAGGAAGACAGAGACAGAGAGCCAGACACTGCCAGCCACATCACACTCCCAGAAGATATGGGCTGGTGTTTCTCTCTTGCGGCACTTTGCATAGGGGCATGTTTCTACTTGGGCTAGTCCCCTCCTGAACATGAACGCTCGAGTGGGGAGTGCACTGTGGACGGTGTTCCATGCTATATCCTTCTGGACATTACTGAGGCAGCTGTGAGACACATTCTCCCAGATTTTTTGGCTTTGGGTGAGGGAGAAAGTAGCTACTTTTTCAATTTCCTGGGAACCGGCAAGATATTTAGTTACAGCCTTGTATTCCCAGGAGGCCAATTTTGCTTTATCTAAGCCCAATTTATATATAGTGTCCCTTAAGGTTCTATAATACAATGGGGGGTCCCAGGAGTACGGCACGGTGTTATCAATAGTGCAGAGGCCCAAGGCCCTGAGACAGGTGGCAAAATAGAAACGATTCATGTAACATACCTTCCTGTCCAGGGCCTGGATGTTCTTGATAGTTTGCGTGAGCCCCTGCACTCGGGTGAGCTGCACAACGTCCGGGACCCCCTTACCTCCCTTCTTGTCGGCTTTACTCAGAGTGGCTCGCTTTACCCTCTCCATCTTGCTGCCCCAGATAAAGCGGTGGATAATGCGGTCCACCACTTTTTTGGTGGTCCTGTCTGGGGGAAAGATTTTTCCTACATAAGAGAGGATGGGGAACAGTATAGACTTGGTTATTAATACTCTACCCGTCATTGTTAAGGATCTTGTGCTCCATCCGCCAATCTTTTTACGGACCTGGTTAATGGCCGCCGTCCAGCTCTGGGCCCCCGAGCTATTGTTCTCGAAAATGAGGCCCAGAATCTTGATTTTGTCCTTTTTGACAGGGTACATGTCCGACAGTTCCCTATCTACCTGCCAATTTTTAGACACGTAGACTTCGCTCTTGGACTTATTAATCACTGCCCCGGTCGCCGTGCAGTACTTCTCAAGGATATTACTAATCCGAGGTACCGACGATGTGTTGGTGCAAATGAGTGACACATCGTCCATATATGCTGTTGTTTTGACCTGGACCCCGTTGGATCCAGGCAGCTGGAAACCAGTTATATTGGTATCCCTACGAATTGCCTGCAGGAGGGGTTCAATGCACACGACATATAGCAGTGGGGATAGTGGGCAACCCTGTCTGACCCCTGACTGGATAGATATTTTACCAGTCAGGTGCCTGTTCACCAAGACTCGGGTACTAATGTTTGTATATATGGTTTTAACCCACTCCCTAAGTCCAGGAGCGAATTTCATCTGGTCCATCACTTTGTACATATATTCATGGCTTACCCTATCGAACGCCTTCTCCTGGTCAAGGTTGAACAGGCAGAGGGGATGGTTCCGTTCTCTAGAATAAGCCAGAATGTCCCTTGTTAACATTAAAATATCCGTGATGGACCTCCCTGGGACGCCACAAGCCTGGTCGGGGCCAATGACCAAAGGGAGGTGTACTTGTAGCCGGAGCATCAGAGCTTTGGCTAGTATCTTGTAATCCACGCAAAGGAGGCTGATTGGGCGCCAATTCCGTAGATCTTTAACTTCCCCTTTCTTATGAAGGAGAGTAATTACACTCTCCCGCATAGAAGGGCCCAACCGCTTCTCCCTGTAGACCGCTCTGTAGACCTCCGCTAAATGGACTTTTAGCGTGTCCCAAAAAAGATGGTAATACTCACCCGGGATGCCATCTGGACCTGGCGTCTTACCGGTGTTCATGGTCTTAACCGCCTGGGTGAGCTCCTCCAGCGTGAGTTCTGGGTCCTTCTCCTCCTCCTCCTCGTCCCGCACTGAGTCAGGCTCCAACTGGCTCAGGAACCACTCTATCAGGGTGTCATCTGTAGCTTTGATGTTATACAGGTCCCTATAGAAGTTCTCTACCACTTTTTTCACTCCCTCACTATCCTCTACTATCCTCCCCCTGCTGTCGAGCATGGAGGACATCAAGTGCCGCTTCTCCCTCGTTTTCTGGAAGAAGAAGCGAGTACACTTTTCGTCTTCCTCCATTTTTTGCACTTTTGCATTGTGCATGACCTTTCGTTGTTCCTCCCTACAAAGCACTGAAAGATCTAGCTTGGTCTGGGCTATCTCGTCGCTTACAGGGAACCCCCGAAGCTGAAGCAGGCTCAGACGCTGGAGGGCAGCATTCAGGTGTTTATATTTGGCCCTCCTTTCTTTTGCTTTCCTCTTGCCTGCTGCTATGAAATAACCCTTAGTTCTCATTTTGACCATCTCCCACCACTCTATAGGGGAGTTGAATAGGTCACGCAAAGTGGTCCACTCAACAAGCCTGCTCTTATAGGCTGCAGCTATGGAGGGGTCATCGAGTAAGGAGGTGTTTAATTTCCAGACCCCTGACCCCATCTGGGAGGTCTGAGGGACCTGCAATGTTACCTGCAGGAGCCTATGGTCAGAGAAGAAGACGGCCTGGGTGTCTACTGCCGTCTTCGTAAGGGAGCTGGTATGCAGGACGAGATCTATACGGGAGAAGGAGGTCCCAGATGAGCTCACCCAGGTAAAGGGAGGCACCAGGTCCTTACCTGCATCACACAGGGAGAAATCAGATATTACGGAGGACAAAACTCTACTAGAGCGGTCGTTGCGTGGCCTGCTCCGGTCTACGTCCCTCAGAGCACAATTGAAGTCACCTGACACGATGACGGGTACGTTCCCCAGCAGGAGTGGACGCAGCTGTGGAAAAAATTGAACTCTTTCGTTTTGGTTAGTGGGTGCGTAGACATTGACCAGTCTGAGGGGAGTGTTGTTGTATGTCACATCCACGCTCAGAATTCTACCAGGTTCTACCTCCCTGCTGCTGCGGGAGGTAATAAATGGGTTTTTAAACAGGATACCTACTCCGTCGGCTCTGGCTATGTTGGAGCCCGACCAGAAGGAGTCCCCCAGGGTCCAACTCTCCTTCAGGTCCCTATAATCAGGGCTCGACGAAATACCACACTCCTGCAGAAAGATGAGATCTGCTTTCAAGTTAGCTAGATAGTTTAGTACATCAAATCTTTTTTGTGTCTCCCTGATGCTCCTGACATTAACAGACACACATATCAGGGCCATCAGGGTAGCTAACAAGAAAAGGAGTCGCTGCGTCCACCCCATAGCGACTATGATTGGGAGGTCGGGACACTCTTCCTACTCTTAGCTCTACGCTTGCTTCGAGGGGGCTTGGGCTTATTTGCAACTCCCATCACCCCTGAGAAGGTACTCACTGCTGCCTCGTCCAAGAAGGCACCGTCTTTATATGCACAGTACGTGGAGTTGTTGGGGCTATTCAACTCCCCACAAGGTAAGTCTGGTGGAACTTGCTCAGGGCCCCTCGGAACGTGTGGGTCAGCTTTGTCCTGGGGGGGGGTTATGACAGACAGCATTCTTTGGCTGTTACCGTCTGTTGAATTGGAGCTGTTAGCAGACTTCTGGCTTACCGCGTCCAGGGGTATTCCCATGTCCTCCAGTGCTGTATCTAGGAGGACCTCTAGGGGGCCCCTGGTTTTGCCCATACAAGGGAGGGGGTCAAGGATGCTTTGAAGGGAGGCCCTTCGCTTGAAGAGGGTCATTGCTACCGAGGTACTGCTGGTCAGGGAAGGTGTTGACCCCGACCTCTCCCTCGGTGCATTAGTGAACACCTCTTCTGCGAGGTGTGCTAGGGTATGTGCCAACAACTGGGAAGGCTGGCTGGGGATGCCCTGGCTGGCTGCTACCTGCCCACTAGGCGGCAGTGTAGCCGTCCCACTCGCCTCCGTCTCTGCCTGCGAGGGCAAGACTGGGGACTTTGTGTGGACATTAGCTGGTTTTGGATCTATGGGGGCCACCTGCAACTTGCTGTCTTTAATCCTGATCTTCTTTCTTTTCCCCCCCTCGTCTCTACCCTTTCTTTTCCCCACCCTCTGCTGGTTCTTCACTCCCTTCCCCTCCTTCTCACTCTCACTTTCACTGTCGCTTTCGCTTTCCTCCCCCACGGACTCAATCCTTATGGCGTCATAACGAGAGCCGAGGGGGAGTGCTGGCGCTGAGAGGGCCCTACTCAGGGGGGGGCCGCTGCTGGGTCCGGGCTCCCTCCCTGCCTCGTGTTCTGCATCAGAGGAGCTACTGGAGGAGCTAGTGGAGTGGCTGTTGTACTCTCTCTCTGGGCTGGGGGAAGGGGTCCTCGTAAAACGGGACATGTCTCGGGGGCGGGGGGGTGAGGGGGGTGCTGGTGATGATGGTGGTGCTGGAGTCTGGGTCTTGGATACTGTTGGTGGTGATGTGGACTGATCTTTGTTACTTGCTCCCTCTTCCTGCTCAGGCCTAGGCTTGTTCGTGTTTGCCTTGCTGGCTCTGGCCATGTTGGCATAGGAAGAGGGGCAGTCCTTAAACAGGTGCCCCTTCTTTCCACACAAATTGCACTGCCTCTCTTCTCTGCAGTGGCTGGTCTCGTGGGGGGCGCCGCAGTTCCTGCACTTGACTACAGTACACGCGGCCGCCAGGTGTCCTAATTCCCCACATTTCCTGCAGAGTTTTGGCATCCCATTATAGAATACCAGCCCTCTGTTGGGCCCTAACACTATGGAGTTTGGAATGTGGCGGACGCCTCCAATGCCCGATGGATCAACATTAAGGCGTACCAGCCACTTTCTGGCTCCTGTCCAAACCCCATCTTCATCTGTAATTTTCCTCCCTTCTGATGACACCCTCCCATAGCGGTTAAGCCATGTTGTAATATCATAGTCGCTAACAGCCTCATTGAAAAATTGGACAGTAACAACTTTCATTTCTCTGTCTGTCAGTGCATCCACACAAAATTCTTTGTATGGAGCGAGATATTTATTCTCCCCCCAAAAGGACCACATTTCTTGTAACTTTTGGGGGTTCCTAAAACTGACCTCAAACACTTCCTTAAGCCCTGGCAATTTCACCAAACAATTCAAGTCAGAAGGGGAAAAACCCATACCCCTCTGAAGAATGGTCCGGCTGAACTCCAGTCTCGTCAGTCCTGGTTCCGTTTCATCTTGCTTGTTTCTTGTGAAGCGCACCGCATTGTGCCTCCTGGTCTCCTGGGTTGGCCGGAACGCCATCCTTCAGCTGGCTCCTCCGATTGGGGTGGGAGAAGCCTCTGGACGTCCGGGTTGTCTCTCTCTACGGAAAAGAAACAACGTAAGCAGCAAATCTGGGCAGTTGAAGGAACTATTACTTTAGTCCCTGAGGAGATGGTCGCCTCGCAAGAGGGACCCCCTCCCCAGGTGAACGGTGTCCTTCCCTGGCGGAGTAGGGGGCGCTGCTTGGCACCGAGACCACGTAGGAAGAATCGTGGCTGTGACGCCTCCTCGGGGTCCGGGGCCGCCCTCTGCTCCTCCCAGATGGCGCCCTCTGCTGGGCGCCTGCTGCTCTCTCGGTCTGGATCTCGATTACAATCAAGGGCTGGGGATGAGGTCGTCTAGGTCATCAAAGGGTCCTCAAAGGTCGTCTGGATGGTAGGTCCTCCTTCTCTCGAACTCCAGGAACGTCTGGAAAAGCCGGAACCGCCTGAAAAAGAAAAAAACTGGAACCGCCTGAAAAAGAAAAAACTGCTCTCAACAGTCAACAAAATCTTGAAAGACCCTCGGCCTGGATTGGGCAAGCCAAAACCAGACTGAGCATTAGTCTTCCAAAAAGTTGCCGAGCTGAAGAAAGCCAGTCAAAAATAAAAAAAATTCTGTTCCTCCTCACCCGAACAAACCTCTCACAGACCCTCGGAGGGAGCGGGCAATGCCACTACCCTCTAAGCCTTAGTCTTAGAAAGATTTATTCGAACTGAAGAGAAACCAGAGTACACTTTATTTTCAGTGAGGACAAGAGTATTCTTGCACAAACTGTTTTAGCAATAGAAATCGTCTATAAAAATGATATTCTGAAATGTACAAAAGCACAGGTCAAATAATAAATAGTTAAACTCAACGAATAATACTGTAAATATGGTACAGCGGGTAAGGATTACGTATATAGGTATAGATAAAAAAGCGAATATATACCATATCTGGTAAATAATTGTCAACTACATTTTGTGCGTAAAATATTTAAGGAAAGTTTTAAAAAAATAAAATTAAAAAAAATCTCCCCGTCGGGGAATTGAACCCGGGTCTCCCGCGTGACAGGCGGGGATACTGACCACTATACTAACGAGGAATGCGTGAAAAGCGACCGTTCTGTACTCACAGGAAGACTGCACTGGCCCCCCCTGTCGAGAATTGTTTAGCTAAACCGCACTAAACCATTTCCCATTCATTCTTTATGGTAGTGCTAAACCACTACGGATGTAATACTGCTGCCGCCGCAACATGATTTTGGCGCTGTTGTGCAGGTCTGTGCCTAAACTTAATGTATTGAGTTGTGCAGATCTACCAAGAGAAGGCACTAAAGAGCATGAAGCGTTTTATCTGCTTCGGCTCAGTGAATTTTGCGAACCAAATGATTCGGAGGCTTCACTTCCCTTCCCACCATCTTGCACGAATGGTTGAGTGATTGGATGAAAGTGGGGTACAATCGGTTCTACTATACATAAACAACTAAAACACCCACTTCCTTAGTTTGAGCAAAAAGGCTGCAGTCTGTAACGGAGGTTACTGTGAATAGCACGCCCATTTTCCGAACCAACAATACATACCACAGTTCTATTATTTTACAACACAAGGAAGCCCCGCCGAAACAGGACATCAAAAAATTAGTTAAAACTCATAAATGTTCCTCTCCACGGAAATCTTTAGTAAAATACTCTTTTATTGAGATTTTACATTTTTTACATTTACACCCATTCGTTTTTTCATTCATTTTACATTTCTTTTAAAGATGACATTCATGCATACAGACATACATTTTGTTTTAAAAGCATTTAAAACACATTTAAAAACACCAAGACAATTGTGCTTTGTACATGGTTAAAACAGACACAGATTAAAATCAACATGAAAAAAACCTGTGCTGTTTTAAAAGTGACTGGAAAAAAAGAACCATCTATAAAAAACCAGTGCTTGTGAGGGCCGGGGAGTGCTCTCTAAAAGTTCAAAAGTGAACATAAAACTATATTACTAAAACAGGGACAGGGGAAAAGGGACAGTGTGTGGAACAGTGAGTTAAAATTCTAAAATTTTAAAACACTTAAAATGTAACTTTTAATAGTTTACATTAAAAATCTTAAAGATACATAAAACAAAACAAAACAAAATCAAATAAAACATTCAACATAAATCAAATAAAAGTCCATAAAACTGAAACAAAAAGACTACATAAAACCAGGGCACCGTTCAAAAACGGTCATGCCAGCTAAAAAGGGCGGAATGCTGGCATGACAAAATAAATAAAAGGCTTAGCGGTGCCCCGTAGTCCCGCTCCTAGGAGCTAGCGGTTCCAGTTTTTTCCTTTATTCCATCTTCACGTCCTGAAGTCCGGCGATCCTCCACTCCGCGCAGGCCTTGTCCTTCCCGAGGGTCCGGATGTCCAGAATTACAAAGTCCTTGATAAGAGTTTGTGCCCTTCTGGTCGTGGTGATAGTGTCTAGCTCCTGCTTGTGATAGACACAGACGTTACGGCCTTCCCACAGGATCTGCTTGACAACATTGATGACACGCCAAACGCACTTAGCTGTGCTGGTATCGATTCCTCCCGCAGGCCCATAGAGCACAGTCTCAGCGGTCATCTTGGCCGTGTCAGCAAACCTGTTTAGGAAGACAGAGACAGAGAGCCAGACACTGCCAGCCACATCACACTCCCAGAAGATATGGGCTGGTGTTTCTCTCTTGCGGCACTTTGCATAGGGGCATGTTTCTACTTGGGCTAGTCCCCTCCTGAACATGAACGCTCGAGTGGGGAGTGCACTGTGGACGGTGTTCCATGCTATATCCTTCTGGACATTACTGAGGCAGCTGTGAGACACATTCTCCCAGATTTTTTGGCTTTGGGTGAGGGAGAAAGTAGCTACTTTTTCAATTTCCTGGGAACCGGCAAGATATTTAGTTACAGCCTTGTATTCCCAGGAGGCCAATTTTGCTTTATCTAAGCCCAATTTATATATAGTGTCCCTTAAGGTTCTATAATACAATGGGGGGTCCCAGGAGTACGGCACGGTGTTATCAATAGTGCAGAGGCCCAAGGCCCTGAGACAGGTGGCAAAATAGAAACGATTCATGTAACATACCTTCCTGTCCAGGGCCTGGATGTTCTTGATAGTTTGCGTGAGCCCCTGCACTCGGGTGAGCTGCACAACGTCCGGGACCCCCTTACCTCCCTTCTTGTCGGCTTTACTCAGGGTGGCTCGCTTTACCCTCTCCATCTTGCTGCCCCAGATAAAGCGGTGGATAATGCGGTCCACCACTTTTTTGGTGGTCCTGTCTGGGGGAAAGATTTTTCCTACATAAGAGAGGATGGGGAACAGTATAGACTTGGTTATTAATACTCTACCCGTCATTGTTAAGGATCTTGTGCTCCATCCGCCAATCTTTTTACGGACCTGGTTAATGGCCGCCGTCCAGCTCTGGGCCCCCGAGCTATTGTTCTCGAAAATGAGGCCCAGAATCTTGATTTTGTCCTTTTTGACAGGGTACAT
Organism: Acipenser ruthenus; assembly: GCF_902713425.1. Taxonomy (NCBI): domain Eukaryota; kingdom Metazoa; phylum Chordata; class Actinopteri; order Acipenseriformes; family Acipenseridae; genus Acipenser; species Acipenser ruthenus. The sequence continues at coordinate 18,698,423 of NC_081210.1, read as the reverse complement.
GTCCGACAGTTCCCTATCTACCTGCCAATTTTTAGACACGTAGACTTCGCTCTTGGACTTATTAATCACTGCCCCGGTCGCCGTGCAGTACTTCTCAAGGATATTACTAATCCGAGGTACCGACGATGTGTTGGTGCAAATGAGTGACACATCGTCCATATATGCTGTTGTTTTGACCTGGACCCCGTTGGATCCAGGCAGCTGGAAACCAGTTATATTGGTATCCCTACGAATTGCCTGCAGGAGGGGTTCAATGCACACGACATATAGCAGTGGGGATAGTGGGCAACCCTGTCTGACCCCTGACTGGATAGATATTTTACCAGTCAGGTGCCTGTTCACCAAGACTCGGGTACTAATGTTTGTATATATGGTTTTAACCCACTCCCTAAGTCCAGGAGCGAATTTCATCTGGTCCATCACTTTGTACATATATTCATGGCTTACCCTATCGAACGCCTTCTCCTGGTCAAGGTTGAACAGGCAGAGGGGATGGTTCCGTTCTCTAGAATAAGCCAGAATGTCCCTTGTTAACATTAAAATATCGGTGATGGACCTCCCTGGGACGCCACAAGCCTGGTCGGGGCCAATGACCAAAGGGAGGTGTACTTGTAGCCGGAGCATCAGAGCTTTGGCTAGTATCTTGTAATCCACGCAAAGGAGGCTGATTGGGCGCCAATTCCGTAGATCTTTAACTTCCCCTTTCTTATGAAGGAGAGTAATTACACTCTCCCGCATAGAAGGGCCCAACCGCTTCTCCCTGTAGACCGCTCTGTAGACCTCCGCTAAATGGACTTTTAGCGTGTCCCAAAAAAGATGGTAATACTCACCCGGGATGCCATCTGGACCTGGCGTCTTACCGGTGTTCATGGTCTTAACCGCCTGGGTGAGCTCCTCCAGCGTGAGTTCTGGGTCCTTCTCCTCCTCCTCCTCGTCCCGCACTGAGTCAGGCTCCAACTGGCTCAGGAACCACTCTATCAGGGTGTCATCTGTAGCTTTGATGTTATACAGGTCCCTATAGAAGTTCTCTACCACTTTTTTCACTCCCTCACTATCCTCTACTATCCTCCCCCTGCTGTCGAGCATGGAGGACATCAAGTGCCGCTTCTCCCTCGTTTTCTGGAAGAAGAAGCGAGTACACTTTTCGTCTTCCTCCATTTTTTGCACTTTTGCATTGTGCATGACCTTTCGTTGTTCCTCCCTACAAAGCACTGAAAGATCTAGCTTGGTCTGGGCTATCTCGTCGCTTACAGGGAACCCCCGAAGCTGAAGCAGGCTCAGACGCTGGAGGGCAGCATTCAGGTATTTATATTTGGCCCTCCTTTCTTTTGCTTTCCTCTTGCCTGCTGCTATGAAATAACCCTTAGTTCTCATTTTGACCATCTCCCACCACTCTATAGGGGAGTTGAATAGGTCACGCAAAGTGGTCCACTCAACAAGCCTGCTCTTATAGGCTGCAGCTATGGAGGGGTCATCGAGTAAGGAGGTGTTTAATTTCCAGACCCCTGACCCCATCTGGGAGGTCTGAGGGACCTGCAATGTTACCTGCAGGAGCCTATGGTCAGAGAAGAAGACGGCCTGGGTGTCTACTGCCGTCTTCGTAAGGGAGCTGGTATGCAGGACGAGATCTATACGGGAGAAGGAGGTCCCAGATGAGCTCACCCAGGTAAAGGGAGGCACCAGGTCCTTACCTGCATCACACAGGGAGAAATCAGATATTACGGAGGACAAAACTCTACTAGAGCGGTCGTTGCGTGGCCTGCTCCGGTCTACGTCCCTCAGAGCACAATTGAAGTCACCTGACACGATGACGGGTACGTTCCCCAGCAGGAGTGGACGCAGCTGTGGAAAAAATTGAACTCTTTCGTTTTGGTTAGTGGGTGCGTAGACATTGACCAGTCTGAGGGGAGTGTTGTTGTATGTCACATCCACGCTCAGAATTCTACCAGGTTCTACCTCCCTGCTGCTGCGGGAGGTAATAAATGGGTTTTTAAACAGGATACCTACTCCGTCGGCTCTGGCTATGTTGGAGCCCGACCAGAAGGAGTCCCCCAGGGTCCAACTCTCCTTCAGGTCCCTATAATCAGGGCTCGACGAAATACCACACTCCTGCAGAAAGATGAGATCTGCTTTCAAGTTAGCTAGATAGTTTAGTACATCAAATCTTTTTTGTGTCTCCCTGATGCTCCTGACATTAACAGACACACATATCAGGGCCATCAGGGTAGCTAACAAGAAAAGGAGTCGCTGCGTCCACCCCATAGCGACTATGATTGGGAGGTCGGGACACTCTTCCTACTCTTAGCTCTACGCTTGCTTCGAGGGGGCTTGGGCTTATTTGCAACTCCCATCACCCCTGAGAAGGTACTCACTGCTGCCTCGTCCAAGAAGGCACCGTCTTTATATGCACAGTACGTGGAGTTGTTGGGGCTATTCAACTCCCCACAAGGTAAGTCTGGTAAGATTTATGCGATCTGAAGAGAAACCAGAGTATATTAACATTTGTTAGTGCAGTAAGCAACCTACTCATATTGCTATTGTAACAAGGGACGGTTAGTTTTTTTAGATTTTTTTTTTATTTATTTATTTTTTTAAAGTTTTTTTTAAAACGAGCATTTTAACATCTACGTCTTGAGAAAAACAACCAAAACAGTATACAAGTACTGTATGCTGACATTTATATTTAAATATGATATTTTAAAAGCATACATTACATAAGAGGAAATTAGATTCTGGCAACGTGCATTATGGGTATGCAAATGTGATTCATCCCTGCTAGCGCGGTTTCCACCCAACAGTATTGCTCAACCCAAGGTATTCGTTTTCCAAGTTACCAAAATACGTTTTACTATCAGATCGCTGTATTTTATGGAGTATGGAGGACTATCCATGGCAAAATTAAAAATAAATACATAGAGAAATAAATAAATAAATAAATAAATGTTGAAATATTGATTTATTGCAACATTTATTTGTTCATGCATTTATTTATTTATTTATTTGTTCATTCATTTATTTATGTATTTATTTATTTATTTATTTATTCATTCATTCTATGCATTTATTTATTTATTTATTTATTTATTTATTTATTTATTTATTTATTTATTCATTCATTCATTCATTCATCTATTCATCTATTTATTTATTCATTCAGTGGGCGGTATCAAGTACACTATTGGCTGTAGGAAGTTTGTTTCTCCCTGCTCCAGGGAACACAATCGATGCCGATGTGGGCTCGCTAGATCACTGTGTGTTGGAAGGCCGTGTATTATTGTGAGCATTTTGTTTTCAGCGCCAGTTGCATTTAGCTAGTAGTTTAATTGTTTTGCTGAGCATTCTCCTTCAATTTGTTCTTAACCGTATTGTGTCTGTTTTAAGTGGGTTAGATTCACAATTTCTGCATGCTATAGTGGTATAGTAATATTTTATAGTTTATATTTTTGTCCCTTTTTGTTTTCAAGGATTTTTCGCCCCATACAGAGGATCGTCTTCAAAAAGACGAACGTTCCCACTCCAGCGCCGTGTTGGTGTTATTACACTCACAACTTCTGCTGTCTAAAACGGAAAACCATTTCCACGGTGCCGACTAGACAGCAGAAAAAGACGAATTGAATGTAGCAGGACTGGGGGAGAAAAGAATCTCCTTTCAAGGTACGTTTATGCAAATATTCTGTCAAAATGAAACGGTTTATTTAATAGTACATATACTGAACATCACAAGAAACGTATCAGTATTATTACACATTTAATTCGGAAAAAAAACGAGGTATATACATGATGGACATTGACAAAATGTCTACTGCTCAGCAACGGTGGCCACACGCTAGTACTTGCCTGTGAATTTCACAGTACCCTGTCCCCTCATAACTACATACAGTACAATGTCAATTGTTAATCAGCACATTACAATCTTACTGCACCTGCTGTAAAACAGAATTTGTCATTCTAGAGAATGTTATCTAAAAAGTTTCTTTCGATGCTCAGTATATATCACGACTCTAAAATCAGATACAAATAAACCTAATGAGACGGTCTATAATAACAAATAACGCGATGTAGAGTTCAATGCAATGTAACCTGTACCTTCGATATTTTAGACTTTTTATTAAACCACTGCTCAATGCTACTGAAATGTCATCAACCACTATTAGTATCATAAAGCTCCCAAAATCCTTTTAGATGCCACTCAAAGTAAATGTCTGGAATTTAGTTTTGGATTGTTTTGCAGTTAGTGATCCATTCAGCTTTGTGTTGATGCTATACAAAAATAAAACCAATAAAAAACCTATGCCGCTTTAGTAGCAGCAAAATACAAGGTTGTGTATCAGTGTGTAAGATGTTCGCTAGATTCACATTTATTACATTTGTGTTCTTTTTTATGTCAAGGTTGTGACAGCAGCTGTGAAGGATTCAGAAGCCAGTTATTCAAATCTTATCCCAAACTGAGTGAAGGTGGTGGATTTGAACAAATGAAGATTTCAGGATCTACGAGAAGCCGGATCTAGGCTGTTATTCCTTGCCCTAATGAGGGGTACTCAGCAAAATATTTAAGGGACCCAGAAACCCAAATTGTCTGCTGCAATTCATTTTGTAGGTTCCTGGACTGTCCTTATCCACTGGGCCCCTGATGAAGTGCCTCTTTTGTGAGAGACTTTTCTTTCTCAGAAATAGTCACAGTGACAGCTGTAGCAGCAGGTATAGAGTTTTTGTTAATGTAATTGGTCAATGTTAAATACAGTACATTAACTATTTTGAAAGGTTTACTTGCAGTAAAATGAAGACATTTGCATGTAGTGGGTTTCAGGAAATGTTTATGCTAATGTTGTCTTACAAATTTTTTTTCTCAGTGAAGAAGACAAAAGCATTATACTGCAATTGGCATTAAGCTGGGATCTTCCAGGGGTGACAGAAGAAAATCGGCATTGGCTAATGGACAAACTCCTCCTTCACGCTGTAAGTAGGTTTGTTTCGTGCATATCCATGTTCGGTTTACTCATTGTACTGGTTAGTTGTGTAATTAATTGATAACCTACAGCAGGGGTGGCCAAATCCAGTCATGGAGAGCCCCTATCCAGCAAATGTGTTCAATAAAAGGGAAACTCTTGTGATTGAGGTCTGAAGAGGGAATTTTTAGTTGAAACAATCACTAAAGGACTTCATTTAACAAATTCACCTGCTTAATTCAGCACATTGAAATTCTGACACACTATACACCTCCCAGGTGTGTTACATTTTATTACATGTTGTTCCCTAATTAAGTTTTGAATGCCTGTGGCGTGTGTTACTGTTTCAGTGTTTTGATAATGTGATTTACTAGTTATATTTCTAATTCTGAAGTTTATATATTTTTTGGTGTTTTGGTCTACAATATAAAACCCAGCTTGTATAGAGCTTTGAGATGAAGCTTGGTATTGAGCCATTTCAATATTGGAATTGAACAAAAATGGCCAATAAGGTTCAGCAAGAGATCCCCTGCCGTTCATTCATTTATCTATTCATTCTTTTTTTCCTCAAGATGATCCTTGAAAGAATCACCTGGCCCACACTGAATGTGGAGGAAGATGATGATGAGGATGACTGTTCTCTTGAGACTAAATGCCGTATCACAGGTGTAAGAAAGAGCGGTGTCGCCTTTAAGAAATGGCGACGCCATTTGAAAGACTACGCAACCCAGGAACCTTAGCACTAATGGGCAAGGCGGGGTTTCTGGGTATAAAGGGAAGTGGAGCAGGACAGCAGGGGGTGATTTTGGGGAGCACCGCCAGTTTGTCCTGCTGAATAGTTCCCAGAAGGTTGAGAGTGCATTACGTAGTATTGTAAGGTAAAGTGAACGTTTGGTTTCTTTTTTGAACAAGAGTTGTGTTTTGTTTATACCGTGAGCGTTTTCCTCTTGGTGAGGTAGTCTTTTGTTTTGACAAAGTTTAATTTATTTTATGAAACGTTGGTAGATAAACGCTGCCTCTCGGTAGTTAATTTAAAACAGTTCCGCAGTTTTCGTGACGATTGGGAACCGTCACAACTGCCGTCTATTTGTGTATGTGTGTTTGACTCGGGACTCGGAGGGAAAGCGCGTATTCATGCGCTGCAGGAACAGCGGGCTGTAACAGAGAGAACTGAGGCAGCAGTCTGGTTTTCTGGACGTGCTTTATTGTGACACACATGAACAACAGTACCCACAGGTGGTGTGGACAGTATGGATATTGTGCTTGAACTCGGAGACACTCCCGTGTTTCCGTGAACGACTGGGACGTCAGCTGCAGGGGTCCTTCCCCACAGCCTGGATACAATTCTTTATCAACAGAGCCCTTCTTCTGGGAGGGCCCATTCCATACTTGCTTACGCTTACCTGTGTTACAGCAAGACTCCAGCAGAGGGAGTCTGCGCTATCCTTGCCTGTGTTGCAGAGATACTCCAGCAGAGGGTATCTTCTTTGTTCTTACCTGTGTTGCAGAGATACTCCAGCAGAGGGTGTCTTCTTTGTCCTTACCTGTGTTGCAGAGATACTCCAGCAGAGGGTGTCTTCTTTGTTCTTACCTGTGTTGCAGCAAGACTCCAGCAGAGGGAGTCTGCGCTATCCTTACCTGTGTTGCAGAGACACTCCAGCAGAGGGTGTCTTCTTTGTTCTTACCTGTGTTGCAGCAAGATTCCAGCAGAGGGAGTCTGCGCTATCCTTACCTGTGTTGCAGAGAGACTCCAGCAGAGGGAGTCTGTTCCACCCTTACCAGTGTTGCAGAAATACTCCAGCAGGGGGAAGCCACTTCTGACTTGGAATACAAAGCTACCCCGGCAGGGAAAGCCTACATTGAACTTACCAGCGTACAGGACTACTCCAGCGGAGGGAGGTGGCCTGTACGTAACTGTGGACTGACCCACCTGGGTCGAAGGATCCTTCCTGACACTTACCAGGCTCCTCAGCTAGAGTTTCCTGCTAAGTTCATCCCAGTGGACTCAATTCCACGGGGAAAGGACTTGCACAGGCCTCGGCCTGTAGAACTCGGTATTCTGAAATAGTTAGAGAGGGGCAAAGAAGTGAGCCAGTTAGTGACCCGTACAGGGCAATAATCTATACAAAGAAAGTGTTGACTTGTTTAAATATTGTAAATAAAAGTTAGTTGCCTGAACGTTCTTCGTGTCTGTGCCAGTCGGTGGAAGCAGTAATAGAGTATCACGCAGGGGTACTCTAACGGTTTGTTACACTGGCTTCTTCAGGACATTCATGGAAACGGTATAATTTAATCTATTAATCATCGCCATGTATAATTTTATTTTAACCATCCAACTCATTCTTACCTTATATGAGAAGGGACAACTTCTTATTCTTCATCACTCAAAACAGCATTGGCCACCACTTCATATGTAATATAATAAAAAAGAGGCCGTGGAGAGGGGGGGGCGTGACTATGACTAAACGGGCAGTTCTGTAAATAGAAAAAGCTAAATACATAAATGTTAAACTCATTCTTAAAAGTCAGGAGTATGTATGTTATGTGTGTTAGGCGCCCGTGATAACCACTACACTACCTATTCTGCGTCGTTCTGTTTTCAGTCAGTATGTTTTATCTAAAACTCAACTATTTGAAAGTTGAACAGCAAATTAACGCTATTACAACTATATGGGATAAACAGACATATGGCTTCCCATTGAAAAATATAGACTATTGAAGTGATGATACGCCTGTACTTAGAAAATGAACTAAACACGTGCATCACCATCGACCTGTAGCACTTGCTGTGCTCAGTGCTTGAGCGCTGTCTTCCGTGAAGTTTCCGTAGTGTAGTGGTTATCACGTTCGCCTCACGCAAAAAGTCCCCGGGCGGAAACAGCTTTTTTTCTGTATTATTATTTTTCAGTGGTCTCTATGTGTTGCATTTTATTTCCGAATGTTTAAAACCCGTGGGGTAATTATTTATTTATTTTTTTAAATGCAAGCGTAAATGTATCATAGCGATAGCAGCACTTCTTGTAACTTTTTGTTACGACCAATGCATTCATTCTGAGTCGAGTCTGACTGATTTCTAAGTTTGTGTTGTGTAGGCAGTGCCACCTGGAACACTATTTGTGATTTTACTAGAAAATGTGCTCAACCGGACTAATATTAATTATAGCAATCATAAGGCATGCCCTGACTTTTATTTATTTTTTTTAGCACAGGAATAACTAGGCTCTCAAATTTTAAGAAAACAAATTATAATAAAAAAATAAATCTTCACAGAATCCGTACCTTCCAGTTACTATCATGTTCCTTGGCCATGGTGGTGGTACTGTAGGCAGGACTCGGTGCTGGACTTCAGTCACGTCCTGGTCAGCATAGAGGGGGTCCCCTGCACTGCGCTGGAGGACACTGGGTCGAGTGTTACACTCATATGGGCCGATGTCTACCAGCAAGACCCCGACACAGCACCACCACATTGGTGCTTTAACAGTGATTAGAAAAACAAAATGGTTATTTTTCATTGCAATGTCTAAACAGCGCCTTTCCCACTGGATAGTGGATGCTATTAAATTAGCGTATGAATCTGCAGGCCTTCCTCCACCAGGGCAGTTGAAGGCGCATTCTACCAGGGGTATGGCGACATCCTGGGCCCTCTTTCGAGGGGTGCCGGTGTCTGATATTTGCGCGGCAGCCAGTTGGGCTACGCCGCATACTTTCATGAGGTTTTACAGGCTAAATGTGCTGGAATCCTCTGCTCCGTCATTTGGAGCATCTGTGTTGCACTCTATGACGCCTCAGGTTGCGGACGTCTAGAGTAGGTACAATATGGTGTGACTATTCCACCTTGGGACAGGTGTCATTGCGAGCATAGACGCTGAGGCGCAGCTCCGCATATGTGTAGATGTACTGCCTACGCAGTTGCGTTATGACGTAAGTCTGTCCTACTGCCGAGAATCCTCCCTCGCGACGGCTTGGGTACACTGTTCCCATACCTTGATGGTTATTTTCGACTTGAAAGGGAACGATAGGTTGCGGATGCAACCCCGGTTCCCTGAAAGAGAAAATAACCATCAAGCCGCGAGGTCGCTCTGGAGGCCTTCACGGCCTGAAGGGCAAAAGAGGAAGTGACTCTCCGCGCGCTGCGTATAGTAAGCTCCCAAGGGGGCGGGCTTACACGCCAGCTTGCGCGGAGGCCTATCGGCAGCTTTGACATAAAGCTCAGCCAATCCCTACTGCCTGACGGCAATGTCCAATACCTTGATGGTTATTTTCTCTTTCAGGGAACCGGGGTTGCATCCGCAACCTATCGTTTTCAACGACGGTAGATTATTGAATCTTGAAGTCTTTTGGTTTATTTCGAAATACAATCATCTGAAGGTAAAAATGTTATTACAGTATTATTTTAATTCTCACTAGTACGGTACCTATAGTCACCAATAATTAAAAAATGCCAATAATATATGTTCGTATTACAAATGTCAGCTGTAGAAATGCGCGGATAGTAAACTAAATATTTTGTAATATTATCAATAAAAATACACGATTGACATTTTTACAATCGGTGTCAGTTCTGAGTGTTAAAAAATGTAATATTTACAACAGCTAGAAACTTGTTTGAGAGACTGTTTTATCTAAAGCGCAATTATATTTAATACAGTTGTCCGTTATAATGGTACTGTAATACTTGTATCCGGGACAACAGAAAATGCACGTATCGCAAACTGCAATATACAGTACATTATCTGTATGTATTCAAATTTCAATGTATTTGAAATTCATGGTTTCTGAAATTCATTAAAGGTGTCCTTAGTGTAGTGGTGATCACGTTTGCCTAACACGTGGAAGGTCCCTTGTTCACAAACATCCCACCTTTCTCAGCCTAGGACCAGGGAGCGTTTTCAAGGCCTCGTTAGCGCAGTAGGTAGCGCGTCAGTCTCGTAATCTGAAGGTCGTGAGTTCGATCCTCACACGGGGCAGCACTTTTATTATTGGTTAGTTATTTAAAAATAAATACCAAAAATGTGAAATGCTGTCAGAACGTTGTTCATGGTCGTAAATACTTAGATGTCCTTATTGTTTTAAAACTGAGTATCAACAAAGCATCTGGACAAATGTGGAACTGCTGCCATTTGTATGTGAGCACAGGAACAGACATTAACATATACGCGCTTATACTATAAAACGTATCGGGGCTATATTATATATTAAAGTCTTGTTCTTTCATTTATGCAATAAATTAAATAAAAAAATGCTTTGCAGAACGAGTTCAATATAATGTACTCCCTTCACTCAAGCAAGGTGCTAGTAAGATACTATATGAATAGGGGAGGTTGACACGATGTGTTTCCGTAGTGTAGTGGTTATCACGTTCGCCTAACACGCGAAAGGTCCCCGGTTCGAGACCGGGCGGAAACATTAATTTTTGTAATTTATTTTAAAATAACAACCCATTACAAATATATTTATTTTTTATACGTCTTAGATTATACGGCACGTATCGCAAATTGCACAGTACAGTACAATTCTTATTGTCTATTTGTAGGTGATTGTGGTTGATAAGTGGGTTCCATGTCTTTCCGGCGCCTCCTTAAGACTCGCCTCTTCAAACAGCACCTGTAGAACTCCTCTGTATCCTGGGACACTATCACCCTTCATGTAAATGTGCTTTATTTTGCTCTTATCTGCCCCCTATTTTACTGCATTTAATCCTGTACTTCAGAATACTGTAATCTGCCAAGTGTTTAACCTGTAGTACTTTGTATTTAATCACATCCTGATGTAACTATCACTATTTAATCATATCCTGATTAACTATCACTATTATCTGCTGTATTATTGAATTGTGGTTTGTCACACTTGTACTTTGCTTGAACAAAAGTTATTGTATTCTTGCTCTTATTGTATTACTTGTATTGTAACACTTGAAATGTATTTGCTTACGATTGTAAGTCAACCTGGATAATGGCGTCTGCTAAGAAATAAATAATAATAATAATAATAATAATAATAATAATAATAATAATAATAATAATAATAATAATAATAATAATAATAATAATAATAATAATAATGTCTTACTAAATGTTTCTGTAGTGTAGTGGTTATCACGTTCGCTTCACACGCGAAAAGTTCCCGGTTGGAAACACGTGTGTATTTTTATTATTATTATTATTTTTTTAATCAGTTATATTTATTAGACGTGGCAGCATTTTTGTAACAGCATGGCTGATGGTTGCATTTATTTGAGTACTGTACAAATAATGCACTGTATATTGCAGTTTGCGATATATGCAATATGATCTAAGAAGTATAAAAAAAATGTATTTGTAACGGATTGTTATTTTAAATAAATAAAAAAAAAATAATGTTACCAACCGGGGACCTTTTGTGTGTTAGGCGAACGTGATAACCACTACACTACGGAAGGACGTCTTGTGACACGGTCCACTATTCATACAGTAGCTTACTAACATATATAGTTTTTATTTAACACCATAAATAATACAAGCCCTTAATATATAATATAGCCCTGATACGTTTTATAGTGTAAGCGCGTACATGTTAATGTCCATTCCTGTGCTCACATACAAATTGTAGCAGTTCTACATTTGTCCAGATGCTTTGTTGATACCCAGTTTTAAAATAATAAGGACATCTAAGTATTTACGACCATGAACAACGTTTTGACAGTTTTTAAGGCAACCCCAGCCTTAAACGATTTTGGTATTTATGTTTAAATAACTCCTACCCAAGAATAAAAGTGCTGCCCCGTGTGAGGATCGAACTCACGACCTTCAGATTATGAGACTGACGCGCTACCTACTGCGCTAACGAGGCCTTGAAAATGTGTTCCGTTCCAGGATTGAGGAATGTGGGATCTATGCAATGCTAAAGGTTTCAAAGCAGGGATCTTGAGATTCGCTCAGACCCGAAGATCCTGCTATTTTTTATTCAGAAAAAAACACCTTTGCTGGCATTGGTGTGCTCTTCCTCTGGTGTGGCAGCTGGTCTTCATTGCAATGTTTTTCTGCAAGCAAGCAGAACATTGGCTAGATCCACCTTGAAGTCTAGATATTCCATAACCTCTCTCTTTCTGTCGCTATGATACATTTACGCTTGCATTTAAAAAAAATAAATAAATAATTAACCCGCGGGTTTTAAACGTTCGGAAATAAAATGCAACACATGGAGACCACTGAAAAATAATAATACAGAAAAAAAAAAAAGCTGTTTCCGCCCGGTTTCGAACCGGGGACCTTTCGCGTGTGAGGCGAACGTGATAACCACTACACTACGGAAACTTCACGGAAGACAGCGCTCAAGCACTGAGCACAGCAAGTGCTACAGGTCGATGGTGATGTACGTGTTAGTTCATTTTCTAAGTACAGGCGTATCATCACTTCAATAGTCTATATTTTTCAATGGGAAGCCATATGTCTGTGTTTATCCCATATAGTTGTAATAGCGTTAATTTGGCGTTCAACTTTCAAATAGTTGAGTTTTAGATAAAACATACTGACTGAAAACAGAACGATGCAGAATAGGTAGTGTAGTGGTTATCACGGGCGCTTAACATACATACTTCCGACTTTTAAGAATGTGTTTGTTAACATTTATGTATTTAGCTTTTTCTATTTACAGAACTGCCCCTTTCGTCATAGTCACGCCCCCTTAGTGACTCTCCACGGTCAGTTTTTTATGTTTCTATTTTTTTTTTTTTTTTTTTTTACGAAACACTTTTTTTTCAGTGAGGACAAGAGTATTCTTGCACAAACTGTTTTAGCAATAGAAATCGTCTATAAAAATGATATTCTGAAATGTACAAAAGCACAGGTCAAATAATAAATAGTTAAACTCAACAAATAATACTGTAAATATGGTACAGCGGGTAAGGATTACGTATATAGGTATAGATAAAAAAGCGAATATATACCATATCTGGTAAATAATTGTCAACTACATTTTGTGCGTAAAATATTTAAGGAAAGTTTTAAAAAAATAAAATAAAAAAAAATCTCCCCGTCGGGGAATTGAACCCGGGTCTCCCGCGTGACAGGCTCAGCCACCCCAGATGTGTCCTGATGCCGTCTACCCCTTCGAGGGGAGCGGGAGTGCCTTCTCCGGCGAGGCGATCGAGATCTGGATCGCGACTGCCGACGGGGGCGAGCCCCGCGAGAGGAGGGGCTGCGGGAACGTTCCCGAGCACGCCTAATTGGAGACCTTTGACCAGCTGTAAGCTGGGAAGATGGGCTCATAGGCTGAGACGTCGCCGGCAGCGACACGATAGACGATGGTGGGGCCGAGACGGTGTGGGACGAGCCCGAAGATGGGGAACGACCTCCCACCGCCTTCCTAGCTCTCTGGCGCAGGGTGCGTGTTTGAAACCCTGCGCATAGCTGGCAGTATGCCCTGTCTGCCAGGGCAGATGCTGCATGGTCCGGCCCTAAACATGCGACGCAGTCCTCGTGAGGGTCGCTGGCAGGCAACTTGGCCTGACAGGTCACACAACGGTGGAACCCAGACATATTGACGTCAATGACGAAGAGCCGAGGTGCGCGCGTCGAGCGCCGAAGCGCTGGGCACCAAGCGTCAAGCACCTGAAGTGCGTGCGTCGAGCGCCGCCGCGTCGAGCACCGAGGCGTCGAGGGTGCGTGCGTCGAGCACCGAGCGCCGAAGCGTCGAGCACCGAGGTGCGTGCGTCGACGTCAAGGGTGCGCGCGTTGAGGCGTCGAGCGCCGAAGCGCCGAGCGTCGAGCGTCGAGCGTCGAGCGCCGAAGCGTCGAACGTCGCGCGTTGAGCGTCGAGCGCGTGCGTCGAGGCGCCAAGCGCCGAGCACCGAGCGCCGAGCACCGAGCGTCGAGCGCCGAAGCGTCGAGCACCGAGCGTCGAGCATCGAGGTGCGTCGAGGGTGCGTGCACCGAGCGTCGAGCGCCGAGCGTCGAGCGTCGAGGCGCGTGCGTCGAGCGTCGAGGGTGCGTGCGTCGAGGCGCCAAGCGCCGAGCACCGAGCGTCGAGTGCCGAAGCGTCGAGCGTCGAGCACCGAGCGTCGAGCACCGAGGTGCGTCGAGGGTGCGTGCACCGAGCGTCGAGCGTCGAGCACCGAGCGTCGAGCACCGACGTTGATGGAACGTGCACCGAGCGTCGAGCGCCGAAGCGTCGAGCGTCGAGCACTGAGCCCCAAGTGCAGAAGCACTAAGCACCAAGCGCAGAAGCGCTGCACAAAGCGCCGAAGCGCTGCACCAAGCGCACAAGCGCTGACACCAAAAGCGCCGGAGCGCGAGCGCCGGAGCGCGAGCGCCGAAGCGCGAGTACCGAGCGTGGAACGCTAGCACAGACGCCTAAGCGTCAGCTGACCCGCCAAGCGGAGACGCAAAGTGCTGGTACAGTGTCTGGTGCTGTGCAATACCTACCTGAAGGTGCTGGGGATTTTGCACGTTGGTGGTTGTCTTCCTCTGTATAGTGAAGGGAAAAACTTTTTTTTTTTTTTTTTTTTTTTTTTGTGGACGCTGCAAAAGGAAAGGGAGTGTAGTGCAATACCACGTGGCGGGAACGCGCCGCGGGGGGGGACACTGCAGAGCAGACTACCCGCACACACACACGGTTAGCCAAAGCTAGACCGAGGATGCAATTGCGCGTGGCCAAGGCCAACCCAACACGCGTCCGACACACAATGTAAATATATATAACAATATAATTACACAAAATATAATATATATAGAAAATATATATACAAAAAACCCACACAGTAAATATAAGGAACAGAGGAAAGACGGGGAGACCACGAAGAACGCAATGCCGAAGCAAAGCGAAAAGGAATATATAATGTAGACACAAAATATATCCTAAAATAATACAATACAATAATAATAATAATAATAATAATAACTGAAATAAACTCGGAGAAGGGGATAAACCAGCTTCTCAAGCCTAAGCTTAGTGAGTACAATCAGTCAAAATAGCTCTAAGTCCTACCGCTAATGATGCTGAAGGAAAAAGAGGAAGTGACTCTCCGCGCGCTGCGTATAGTAAGCTCCCAAGGGGGCGGGCTTACACGGCAGCTTGCGCGGAGGCCTATCGGCAGCTTTGACATAAAGCTCAGCCAATCCCTACTGCCTGACGGCAATGTCCCATACCTTGATGGTTATTTTCGACTTGAAAGGGAACGTGATAACCACTACACTACGGAAACTTCACGGAAGACAGCGCTCAAGCACTGAGCACAGCAAGTGCTACAGGTCGATGGTGATGTACGCGTTTAGTTCATTTTCTAAGTACAGGCGTATCATCACTTCAATAGTCTATATTTTTCAATGGGTCTGTGTTTATCCCATATAGTTGTAATAGCGTTAATTTGCCGTTCAACTTTCAAATAGTTGAGTTTTAGATAAAACATACTGACTGAAAACAGAACGATGCAGAATAGGTAGTGTAGTGGTTATCACGGGCGCTTAACATACATACTTCCGACTTTTAAGAATGTGTTTGTTAACATTTATGTATTTAGCTTTTTCTATTTACAGAACTGCCCCTTTCGTCATAGTCACGCCCCCTTAGTGACTCTCCACGGTCTGTTTTTTATGTTTCTATTTTTTTTTTTTTTTTACGAAACACTTTTTTTTCAGTGAGGACAAGAGTATTCTTGCACAAACTGTTTTAGCAATAGAAATCGTCTATAAAAATGATATTCTGAAATGTACAAAAGCACAGGTCAAATAATAAATAGTTAAACTCAACGAATAATACTGTAAATATGGTACAGCGGGTAAGGATTACGTATATAGGTATAGATAAAAAAGCGAATATATACCATATCTGGTAAATAATTGTCAACTACATTTTGTGCGTAAAATATTTAAGGAAAGTTTAAAAAAAATAAAATAAAAAAAAATCTCCCCGTCGGGGAATTGAACCCCGGTCTCCCGCGTGACAGGCGGGGATACTGACCACTATACTAACGAGGAATGCGTGAAAAGCGACCGTTCTGTACTCACAGGAAGACTGCACTGGCCCCCCCTGTCGAGAATTGTTTAGCTAAACCGCACTAAACTATTTATCATTCATTCTTTATGGTAGTGCTAAACCACTACGGATGTAATACTGCTGCCGCCGCAACATGATTTTGGCGCTGTTGTGCAGGTCTGTGCCTAAACTTAATGTATTGAGTTGTGCAGATCTACCAAGAGAAGGCACTAAAGAGCATGAAGCGTTTTATCTGCTTCGGCTCAGTGAATTTTGCGAACCAAATGATTCGGAGGCTTCACTTCCCTTCCCACCATCTTGCACGAATGGTTGAGTGATTGGATGAAAGTGGGGTACAATCGGTTCTACTATACATAAACAACTAAAACACCCACTTCCTTAGTTTGAGCAAAAAGGCTGCAGTCTGTAACGGAGGTTACTGTGAATAGCACGCCCATTTTCCGAACCAACAATACATACCACAGTTCTATTATTTTACAACACAAGGAAGCCCCGCCGAAACAGGACATCAAAAAATTAGTTAAAACTCATAAATGTTCCTCTCCACGGAAATCTTTAGTAAAATACTCTTTTATTGAGATTTTACATTTTTTTACATTTACACCCATTCGTTTTTTCATTCATTTTACATTTCTTTTAAAGATGACATTCATGCATACAGACATACATTTTGTTTTAAAAGCATTTAAAACACATTT
This sequence comes from Acipenser ruthenus, assembly GCF_902713425.1. Lineage (NCBI taxonomy): Eukaryota > Metazoa > Chordata > Actinopteri > Acipenseriformes > Acipenseridae > Acipenser > Acipenser ruthenus. Next base: position 18,681,808 of record NC_081210.1, on the reverse strand, counting down.
AAAAACACCAAGACAATTGTGCTTTGTACATGGTTAAAACAGACACAGATTAAAATCAACATGAAAAAAACCTGTGCTGTTTTAAAAGTGACTGGAAAAAAAGAACCATCTATAAAAAACCAGTGCTTGTGAGGGCCGGGGAGTGCTCTCTAAAAGTTCAAAAGTGAACATAAAACTATATTACTAAAACAGGGACAGGGGAAAAGGGACAGTGTGTGGAACAGTGAGTTAAAATTCTAAAATTTTAAAACACTTAAAATGTAACTTTTAATAGTTTACATTAAAAATCTTAAAGATACATAAAACAAAACAAAACAAAATCAAATAAAACATTCAACATAAATCAAATAAAAATCCATAAAACTGAAACAAAAAGACTACATAAAACCAGGGCACCGTTCAAAAACGGTCATGCCAGCTAAAAGGGCGGAATGCTGGCATGACAAAATAAATAAAAGGCTTAGCGGTGCCCCGTAGTCCCGCTCCTAGGAGCTAGCGGTTCCAGTTTTTTCCTTTATTCCATCTTCACGTCCTGAAGTCCGGCGATCCTCCACTCCGCGCAGGCCTTGTCCTTCCCGAGGGTCCGGATGTCCAGAATTACAAAGTCCTTGATAAGAGTTTGTGCCCTTCTGGTCGTGGTGATAGTGTCTAGCTCCTGCTTGTGATAGACACAGACGTTACGGCCTTCCCACAGGATCTGCTTGACAACATTGATGACACGCCAAACGCACTTAGCTGTGCTGGTATCGATTCCTCCCGCAGGCCCATAGAGCACAGTCTCAGCGGTCATCTTGGCCGTGTCAGCAAACCTGTTTAGGAAGACAGAGACAGAGAGCCAGTAAAAGGCGAAAGATTTATGCGATCTGAAGAGAAACCAGAGTATATTAACATTTGTTAGTGCAGTAAGCAACCTACTCATATTGCTATTGTAACAAGGGACGGTTAGTTTTTTTAGATTTTTTTTTTTATTTATTTATTTTTTTAAAGTTTTTTTTAAAACGAGCATTTTAACATCTACGTCTTGAGAAAAACAACCAAAACAGTATACAAGTACTGTATGCTGACATTTATATTTAAATATGATATTTTAAAAGCATACATTACATAAGAGGAAATTAGATTCTGGCAACGTGCATTATGGGTATGCAAATGTGATTCATCCCTGCTAGCGCGGTTTCCACCCAACAGTATTGCTCAACCCAAGGTATTCGTTTTCCATGTTACCAAAATACGTTTTACTATCAGATCGCTGTATTTTATGGAGTATGGAGGACTATCCATGGCAAAATTAAAAATAAATACATAGAGAAATAAATAAATAAATAAATAAATGTTGAAATATTGATTTATTGCAACATTTATTTGTTCATGCATTTATTTATTTCTTTATTCATTTATTTATTTATTTATTTATTTATTTATTCATTTATTTATTTATTCATTCAGTGGGCGGTATCAAGTACACTATTGGCTGTAGGAAGTTTGTTTCTCCCTGCTCCAGGGAACACAATCGATGCCGATGTGGGCTCGCTAGATCACTGTGTGTTGGAAGGCCGTGTATTATTGTGAGCATTTTGTTTTCAGCGCCAGTTGCATTTAGCTAGTAGTTTAATTGTTTTGCTGAGCATTCTCCTTCAATTTGTTCTTAACCGTACTGTGTCTGTTTTAAGTGGGTTAGATTCACAATTTCTGCATGCTATAGTGGTATAGTAATATTTTATAGTTTATATTTTTGTCCCTTTTTTTTTTCAAGGATTTTTCGCCCCATACAGAGGATCGTCTTCAAAAAGACGAACGTTCCCACTCCAGCGCCGTGTTGGTGTTATTACACTCACAACTTCTGCTGTCTAAACGGAAAACCATTTCCACGGTGCCGACTAGACAGCAGAAAAAGACGAATTGAATGTAGCAGGACTGGGGGAGAAAAGAATCTCCTTTCAAGGTACGTTTATGCAAATATTCTGTCAAAATGAAACGGTTTATTTAATAGTACATATACTGAACATCACAAGAAACGTATCAGTATTATTACACATTTAATTCGGAAAAAAAACGAGGTATATACATGATGGACATTGACAAAATGTCTACTGCTCAGCAACGGTGGCCACACGCTAGTACTTGCCTGTGAATTTCACAGTACCCTGTCCCCTCATAACTACATACAGTACAATGTCAATTGTTAATCAGCACATTACAATCTTACTGCACCTGCTGTAAAACAGAATTTGTCATTCTAGAGAATGTTATCTAAAAAGTTTCTTTCGATGCTCAGTATATATCACGACTCTAAAATCAGATACAAATAAACCTAATGAGACGGTCTATAATAACAAATAACGCGATGTAGAGTTCAATGCAATGTAACCTGTACCTTCGATATTTTAGACTTTTTATTAAACCACTGCTCAATGCTACTGAAATGTCATCAACCACTATTAGTATCATAAAGCTCCCAAAATCCTTTTAGATGCCACTCAAAGTAAATGTCTGGAATTTAGTTTTGGATTGTTTTGCAGTTAGTGATCCATTCAGCTTTGTGTTGATGGTATACAAAAATAAAACCAATAAAAAACCTATGCCGCTTTAGTAGCAGCAAAATACAAGGTTGTGTATCAGTGTGTAAGACGTTCGCTAGATTCACATTTATTACATTTGTGTTCTTTTTTATGTCAAGGTTGTGACAGCAGCTGTGAAGGATTCAGAAGCCAGTTATTCAAATCTTATCCCAAACTGAGTGAAGGTGGTGGATTTGAACAAATGAAGATTTCAGGATCTACGAGAAGCCGGATCTAGGCTGTTATTCCTTGCCCTAATGAGGGGTACTCAGCAAAATATTTAAGGGACCCAGAAACCCAAATTGTCTGCTGCAATTCATTTTGTAGGTTCCTGGACTGTCCTTATCCACTGGGCCCCTGATGAAGTGCCTCTTTTGTGAGAGACTTTTCTTTCTCAGAAATAGTCACAGTGACAGCTGTAGCAGCAGGTATAGAGTTTTTGTTAATGTAATTGGTCAATGTTAAATACAGTACATTAACTATTTTGAAAGGTTTACTTGCAGTAAAATGAAGACATTTGCATGTAGTGGGTTTCAGGAAATGTTTATGCTAATGTTGTCTTACAAATTTTTTTTCTCAGTGAAGAAGACAAAAGCATTATACTGCAATTGGCATTAAGCTTGGATCTTCCAGGGGTGACAGAAGAAAATCGGCATTGGCTAATGGACAAACTCCTCCTTCACGCTGTAAGTAGGTTTGTTTCGTGCATATCCATGTTCGGTTTACTCATTGTACTGGTTAGTTGTGTAATTAATTGATAACCTACAGCAGGGGTGGCCAAATCCAGTCATGGAGAGCCCCTATCCAGCAAATGTGTTCAATAAAAGGGAAACTCTTGTGATTGAGGTCTGAAGAGGGAATTTTTAGTTGAAACAATCACTAAAGGACTTCATTTAACAAATTCACCTGCTTAATTCAGCACATTGAAATTCTGACACACTATACACCTCCCAGGTGTGTTACATTTTATTACATGTTGTTCCCTAATTAAGTTTTGAATGCCTGTGGCAGTGTGTTACTGTTTCAGTGTTTTGATAATGTGATTTACTAGTTATATTTCTAATTCTGAAGTTTATATATTTTTTGGTGTTTTGGTCTACAATATAAAACCCAGCTTGTATAGAGCTTTGAGATGAAGCTTGGTATTGAGCCATTTCAATATTGGAATTGAACAAAAATGGCCAATAAGGTTCAGCAAGAGATCCCCTGCCGTTCATTCATTTATCTATTCATTCTTTTTTTCCTCAAGATGATCCTTGAAAGAATCACCTGGCCCACACTGAATGTGGAGGAAGATGATGATGAGGATGACTGTTCTCTTGAGACTAAATGCCGTATCACAGGTGTAAGAAAGAGCGATGTCGCCTTTAAGAAATGGCGACGCCATTTGAAAGACTACGCAACCCAGGAACCTTAGCACTAATGGGCAAGGCGGGGTTTCTGGGTATAAAGGGAAGTGGAGCAGGACAGCAGGGGGTGATTATGGGGAGCACCGCCGGTTTGTCCTGCTGAATAGTTCCCAGAAGGTTGAGAGTGCATTACGTAGTATTGTAAGGTAAAGTGAACGTTTGGTTTCTTTTTTGAACAAGAGTTGTGTTTTGTTTATACCGTGAGCGTTTTCCTCTTGGTGAGGTAGTCTTTTGTTTTGACAAAGTTTAATTTATTTTATGAAACGTTGGTAGATAAACGCTGCCTCTCGGTAGTTAATTTAAAACAGTTCCGCAGTTTTCGTGACGATTGGGAACCGTCACAACTGCCGTCTATTTGTGTATGTGTGTTTGACTCGGGACTCGGAGGGAAAGCGCGTATTCATGCGCTGCAGGAACAGCGGGTTGTAACAGAGAGAACTGAGGCAGCAGTCTGGTTTTCTGGACGTGCTTTATTGTGACACACATGAACAACAGTACCCACAGGTGGTGTGGACAGTATGGATATTGTGCTTGAACTCGGAGACACTCCCGTGTTTCCGTGAACGACTGGGACGTCAGCTGCAGGGGTCCTTCCCCACAGCCTGGATACAATTCTTTATCAACAGAGCCCTTCTTCTGGGAGGGCCCATTCCATACTTGCTTACGCTTACCTGTGTTACAGCAAGACTCCAGCAGAGGGAGTCTGCGCTATCCTTGCCTGTGTTGCAGAGATACTCCAGCAGAGGGTATCTTCTTTGTTCTTACCTGTGTTGCAGAGATACTCCAGCAGAGGGTGTCTTCTTTGTCCTTACCTGTGTTGCAGAGATACTCCAGCAGAGGGTGTCTTCTTTGTTCTTACCTGTGTTGCAGCAAGACTCCAGCAGAGGGAGTCTGCGCTATCCTTACCTGTGTTGCAGAGACACTCCAGCAGAGGGTGTCTTCTTTGTTCTTACCTGTGTTGCAGCAAGATTCCAGCAGAGGGAGTCTGCGCTATCCTTACCTGTGTTGCAGAGAGACTCCAGCAGAGGGAGTCTGTTCCACCCTTACCAGTGTTGCAGAAATACTCCAGCAGGGGGAAGCCACTTCTGACTTGGAATACAAAGCTACCCCGGCAGGGAAAGCCTACATTGAACTTACCAGCGTACAGGACTACTCCAGCGGAGGGAGGTGGCCTGTACGTAACTGTGGACTGACCCACCTGGGTCGAAGGATCCTTCCTGACACTTACCAGGCTCCTCAGCTAGAGTTTCCTGCTAAGTTCATCCCAGTGGACTCAATTCCACGGGGAAAGGACTTGCACAGGCCTCGGCCTGTAGAACTCGGTATTCTGAAATAGTTAGAGAGGGGCAAAGAAGTGAGCCAGTTAGTGACCCGTACAGGGCAATAATCTATACAAAGAAAGTGTTGACTTGTTTAAATATTGTAAATAAAAGTTAGTTGCCTGAACGTTCTTCGTGTCTGTGCCAGTCGGTGGAAGCAGTAATAGAGTATCACGCAGGGGTACTCTAACGGTTTGTTACACTGGCTTCTTCAGGACATTCATGGAAACGGTATAATTTAATCTATTAATCATCGCCATGTATAATTTTATTTTAACCATCCAACTCATTCTTACCTTATATGAGAAGGGACAACTTCTTATTCTTCATCACTCAAAACAGCATTGGCCACCACTTCATATGTAATATAATAAAAAAGAGGCCGTGGAGAGGGGGGGGCGTGACTATGACTAAACGGGCAGTTCTGTAAATAGAAAAAGCTAAATACATAAATGTTAAACTCATTCTTAAAAGTCAGGAGTATGTATGTTATGTGTGTTAGGCGCCCGTGATAACCACTACACTACCTATTCTGCGTCGTTCTGTTTTCAGTCAGTATGTTTTATCTAAAACTCAACTATTTGAAAGTTGAACAGCAAATTAACGCTATTACAACTATATGGGATAAACAGACATATGGCTTCCCATTGAAAAATATAGACTATTGAAGTGATGATACGCCTGTACTTAGAAAATGAACTAAACACGTGCATCACCATCGACCTGTAGCACTTGCTGTGCTCAGTGCTTGAGCGCTGTCTTCCGTGAAGTTTCCGTAGTGTAGTGGTTATCACGTTCGCCTCACGCAAAAAGTCCCCGGGCGGAAACAGCTTTTTTTCTGTATTATTATTTTTCAGTGGTCTCTATGTGTTGCATTTTATTTCCGAATGTTTAAAACCCGTGGGGTAATTATTTATTTATTTTTTTAAATGCAAGCGTAAATGTATCATAGCGATAGCAGCACTTCTTGTAACTTTTTGTTACGACCAATGCATTCATTCTGAGTCGAGTCTGACTGATTTCTAAGTTTGTGTTGTGTAGGCAGTGCCACCTGGAACACTATTTGTGATTTTACTAGAAAATGTGCTCAACCGGACTAATATTAATTATAGCAATCATAAGGCATGCCCTGACTTTTATTTATTTTTTTTAGCACAGGAATAACTAGGCTCTCAAATTTTAAGAAAACAAATTATAATAAAAAAATAAATCTTCACAGAATCCGTACCTTCCAGTTACTATCATGTTCCTTGGCCATGGTGGTGGTACTGTAGGCAGGACTCGGTGCTGGACTTCAGTCACGTCCTGGTCAGCATAGAGGGGGTCCCCTGCACTGCGCTGGAGGACACTGGGTCGAGTGTTACACTCATATGGGCCGATGTCTACCAGCAAGACCCCGACACAGCACCACCACATTGGTGCTTTAACAGTGATTAGAAAAACAAAATGGTTATTTTTCATTGCAATGTCTAAACAGCGCCTTTCCCACTGGATAGTGGATGCTATTAAATTAGCGTATGAATCTGCAGGCCTTCCTCCACCAGGGCAGTTGAAGGCGCATTCTACCAGGGGTATGGCGACATCCTGGGCCCTCTTTCGAGGGGTGCCGGTGTCTGATATTTGCGCGGCAGCCAGTTGGGCTACGCCGCATACTTTCATGAGGTTTTACAGGCTAAATGTGCTGGAATCCTCTGCTCCGTCATTTGGAGCATCTGTGTTGCACTCTATGACGCCTCAGGGTGCGGACGTCTAGAGTAGGTACAATATGGTGTGACTATTCCACCTTGGGACAGGTGTCATTGCGAGCATAGACGCTGAGGCGCAGCTCCGCATATGTGTAGATGTACTGCCTACGCAGTTGCGTTATGACGTAAGTCTGTCCTACTGCCGAGAATCCTCCCTCGCGACGGCTTGGGTACACTGTTCCCATACCTTGATGGTTATTTTCGACTTGAAAGGGAACGATAGGTTGCGGATGCAACCCCGGTTCCCTGAAAGAGAAAATAACCATCAAGCCGCGAGGTCGCTCTGGAGGCCTTCACGGCCTGAAGGGCAAAAGAGGAAGTGACTCTCCGCGCGCTGCGTATAGTAAGCTCCCAAGGGGGCGGGCTTACACGGCAGCTTGCGCGGAGGCCTATCGGCAGCTTTGACATAAAGCTCAGCCAATCCCTACTGCCTGACGGCAATGTCCCATACCTTGATGGTTATTTTCTCTTTCAGGGAACCGGGGTTGCATCCGCAACCTATCGTTTTCAACGACGGTAGATTATTGAATCTTGAAGTCTTTTGGTTTATTTCGAAATACAATCATCTGAAGGTAAAAATGTTATTACAGTATTATTTTAATTCTCACTAGTACGGTACCTATAGTCACCAATAATTAAAAAATGCCAATAATATATGTTCGTATTACAAATGTCAGCTGTAGAAATGCGCGGATAGTAAACTAAATATTTTGTAATATTATCAATAAAAATACACGATTGACATTTTTACAATCGGTGTCAGTTCTGAGTGTTAAAAAATGTAATATTTACAACAGCTAGAAACTTGTTTGAGAGACTGTTTTATCTAAAGCGCAATTATATTTAATACAGTTGTCCGTTATAATGGTACTGTAATACTTGTATCCGGGACAACAGAAAATGCACGTATCGCAAACTGCAATATACAGTACATTATCTGTATGTATTCAAATTTCAATGTATTTGAAATTCATGGTTTCTGAAATTCATTAAAGGTGTCCTTAGTGTAGTGGTGATCACGTTTGCCTAACACGTGGAAGGTCCCTTGTTCACAAACATCCCACCTTTCTCAGCCTAGGACCAGGGAGCGTTTTCAAGGCCTCGTTAGCGCAGTAGGTAGCGCGTCAGTCTCATAATCTGAAGGTCGTGAGTTCGATCCTCACACGGGGCAGCACTTTTATTATTGGTTAGTTATTTAAAAATAAATACCAAAAATGTGAAATGCTGTCAGAACGTTGTTCATGGTCGTAAATACTTAGATGTCCTTATTGTTTTAAAACTGAGTATCAACAAAGCATCTGGACAAATGTGGAACTGCTGCCATTTGTATGTGAGCACAGGAACAGACATTAACATATACGCGCTTATACTATAAAACGTATCGGGGCTATATTATATATTAAAGTCTTGTTCTTTCATTTATGCAATAAATTAAATAAAAAAATGCTTTGCAGAACGAGTTCAATATAATGTACTCCCTTCACTCAAGCAAGGTGCTAGTAAGATACTATATGAATAGGGGAGGTTGACACGATGTGTTTCCGTAGTGTAGTGGTTATCACGTTCGCCTAACACGCGAAAGGTCCCCGGTTCGAGACCGGGCGGAAACATTAATTTTTGTAATTTATTTTAAAATAACAACCCATTACAAATATATTTATTTTTTATACGTCTTAGATTATACGGCACGTATCGCAAATTGCACACTACAGTACAATTCTTATTGTCTATTTGTAGGTGATTGTGGTTGATAAGTGGGTTCCATGTCTTTCCGGCGCCTCCTTAAGACTCGCCTCTTCAAACAGCACCTGTAGAACTCCTCTGTATCGTGGGACACTATCACCCTTCATGTAAATGTGCTTTATTTTGCTCTTATCTGCCCCCTATTTTACTGCATTTAATCCTGTACTTCAGAATACTGTAATCTGCCAAGTGTTTAACCTGTAGTACTTTGTATTTAATCACATCCTGATGTAACTATCACTATTTAATCATATCCTGATTAACTATCACTATTATCTGCTGTATTATTGAATTGTGGTTTGTCACACTTGTACTTTGCTTGAACAAAAGTTATTGTATTTCTTGCTCTTATTGTATTACTTGTATTGTAACACTTGAAATGTATTTGCTTACGATTGTAAGTCAACCTGGATAATGGCGCCTGCTAAGAAATAAATAATAATAATAATAATAATAATAATAATGTCTTACTAAATGTTTCTGTAGTGTAGTGGTTATCACGTTCGCTTCACACGCGAAAAGTTCCCGGTTGGAAACACGTGTGTATTTTTATTATTATTATTATTTTTTTAATCAGTTATATTTATTAGACGTGGCAGCATTTTTGTAACAGCATGGCTGATGGTTGCATTTATTTGAGTACTGTACAAATAATGCACTGTATATTGCAGTTTGCGATATATGCAATATGATCTAAGAAGTATAAAAAAAATGTATTTGTAACGGATTGTTATTTTAAATAAATAAAAAAAAAATAATGTTACCAACCGGGGACCTTTTGTGTGTTAGGCGAACGTGATAACCACTACACTACGGAAGGATGTCTTGTGACACGGTCCACTATTCATACAGTAGCTTACTAACATATATAGTTTTTATTTAACACCATAAATAATACAAGCCCTTAATATATAATATAGCCCTGATACGTTTTATAGTGTAAGCGCGTACATGTTAATGTCCATTCCTGTGCTCACATACAAATTGTAGCAGTTCTACATTTGTCCAGATGCTTTGTTGATACCCAGTTTTAAAATAATAAGGACATCTAAGTATTTACGACCATGAACAACGTTTTGACAGTTTTTAAGGCAACCCCAGCCTTAAACGATTTTGGTATTTATGTTTAAATAACTCCTACCCAAGAATAAAAGTGCTGCCCCGTGTGAGGATCGAACTCACGACCTTCAGATTATGAGACTGACGCGCTACCTACTGCGCTAATGAGGCCTTGAAAATGTGTTCCGTTCCAGGATTGAGGAATGTGGGATCTATGCAATGCTAAAGGTTTCAAAGCAGGGATCTTGAGATTTGCTCAGACCCGAAGATCCTGCTATTTTTTATTCAGAAAAAAACACCTTTGCTGGCATTGGTGTGCTCTTCCTCTGGTGTGGCAGCTGGTCTTCATTGGAATGTTTTTCTGCAAGCAAGCAGAACATTGGCTAGATCCACCTTGAAGTCTAGATATTCCATAACCTCTCTCTTTCTGTCGCTATGATACATTTACGCTTGCATTTAAAAAAATAAATAAATAATTAACCCGCGGGTTTTAAACGTTCGGAAATAAAATGCAACACATGGAGACCACTGAAAAATAATAATACAGAAAAAAAAAGCTGTTTCCGCCCGGTTTCGAACCGTGGACCTTTCGCGTGTGAGGCGAACGTGATAACCACTACACTACGGAAACTTCACGGAAGACAGCGCTCAAGCACTGAGCACAGCAAGTGCTACAGGTCGATGGCGATGTACGTGTTAGTTCATTTTCTAAGTACAGGCGTATCATCACTTCAATAGTTTATATTTTTCAATGGGAAGCCATATGTCTGTGTTTATCCCATATAGTTGTAATAGCGTTAATTTGGCGTTCAACTTTCAAATAGTTGAGTTTTAGATAAAACATACTGACTGAAAACAGAACGATGCAGAATAGGTAGTGTAGTGGTTATCACGGGCGCTTAACATACATACTTCCGACTTTTAAGAATGTGTTTGTTAACATTTATGTATTTAGCTTTTTCTATTTACAGAACTGGCCCTTTCGTCATAGTCACGCCCCCTTAGTGACTCTCCACGGTCAGTTTTTTATGTTTCTATTTTTTTTTTTTTTTTTTTTTACGAAACACTTTTTTTTCAGTGAGGACAAGAGTATTCTTGCACAAACTGTTTTAGCAATAGAAATCGTCTATAAAAATGATATTCTGAAATGTACAAAAGCACAGGTCAAATAATAAATAGTTAAACTCAACGAATAATACTGTAAATATGGTACATCGGGTAAGGATTACGTATATAGGTATAGATAAAAAAGCGAATATATACCATATCTGGTAAATAATTGTCAACTACATTTTGTGCGTAAAATATTTAAGGAAAGTTTTAAAAAAATAAAATAAAAAAAAATCTCCCCGTCGGGGAATTGAACCCGGGTCTCCCGCGTGACAGGCGGGGATACTGACCACTATACTAACGAGGAATGCGTGAAAAGCGACCGTTCTGTACTCACAGGAAGACTGCACTGGCCCCCCCTGTCGAGAATTGTTTAGCTAAACCGCACTAAACCATTTCCCATTCATTCTTTATGGTAGTGCTAAACCACTACGGATGTAATACTGCTGCCGCCGCAACATGATTTTGGCGCTGTTGTGCAGGTCTGTGCCTAAACTTAATGTATTGAGTTGTGCAGATCTACCAAGAGAAGGCACTAAAGAGCATGAAGCGTTTTATCTGCTTCGGCTCAGTGAATTTTGCGAACCAAATGATTCGGAGGCTTCACTTCCCTTCCCACCATCTTGCACGAATGGTTGAGTGATTGGATGAAAGTGGGGTACAATCGGTTCTACTATACATAAACAACTAAAACACCCACTTCCTTAGTTTGAGCAAAAAGTCTGCAGTCTGTAACGGAGGTTACTGTGAATAGCACGCCCATTTTGCGAACCAACAATACATACCACAGTTCTATTATTTTACAACACAAGGAAGCCCCGCCGAAACAGGACATCAAAAAATTAGTTAAAACTCATAAATGTTCCTCTCCACGGAAATCTTTAGTAAAATACTCTTTTATTGAGATTTTACATTTTTTTACATTTACACCCATTCGTTTTTTCATTCATTTTACATTTCTTTTAAAGATGACATTCATGCATACAGACATACATTTTGTTTTAAAAGCATTTAAAATACATTTAAAAACACCAAGACAATTGTGCTTTGTACATGGTTAAAACAGACACAGATTAAAATCAACATGAAAAAAACCTGTGCTGTTTTAAAAGTGACTGGAAAAAAAGAACCATCTATAAAAACCAGTGCTTGTGAGGGCCGGGGAGTGCTCTCTAAAAAGGTTCAAAAGTGAACATAAAACTAGATCTAAAACAGGGACAGGGGAAAAGGGACAGTGTATAAAACAGTGAGTTAAAATTCTAAAATTTTAAAACACTTAAAATGTAACTTTTAATAGTTTACATTAAAAATCTTTTAGATACATAAAACAAAACAAAACAAAAATCAAATAAAACATTCAAAATAAATCAAATCAAAATCCATAAAACTGAAACAAAAAGACTACATAAAACCAGGGCACCGTTCAAAAACGGTCATGCCAGCTAAAAAGGGCGGAATGCTGGCATGACAAAATAAATAAAAGGCTTAGCGGTGCCCCGTAGTCCCGCTCCTAGGAGCTAGCGGTTCCAGTTTTTTCCTTTATTCCATCTTCACGTCCTGAAGTCCGGCGATCCTCCACTCCGCGCAGGCCTTGTCCTTCCCGAGGGTCCGGATGTCCAGAATTACAAAGTCCTTGATAAGAGTTTGTGCCCTTCTGGTCGTGGTGATAGTGTCTAGCTCCTGCTTGTGATAGACACAGACGTTACGGCCTTCCCACAGGATCTGCTTGACAACATTGATGACACGCCAAACGCACTTAGCTGTGCTGGTAGTGATTCCTCCCGCAGGCCCATAGAGCACAGTCTCAGCGGTCATCTTGGCCGTGTCAGCAAACCTGTTTAGGAAGACAGAGACAGAGAGCCAGACACTGCCAGCCACATCACACTCCCAGAAGATATGGGCTGGTGTTTCTCTCTTGCGGCACTTTGCATAGGGGCATGTTTCTACTTGGGCTAGTCCCCTCCTGAACATGAACGCTCGAGTGGGGAGTGCACTGTGGACGGTGTTCCATGCTATATCCTTCTGGACATTACTGAGGCAGCTGTGAGACACATTCTCCCAGATTTTTTGGCTTTGGGTGAGGGAGAAAGTAGCTACTTTTTCAATTTCCTGGGAACCGGCAAGATATTTAGTTACAGCCTTGTATTCCCAGGAGGCCAATTTTGCTTTATCTAAGCCCAATTTATATATAGTGTCCCTTAAGGTTCTATAATACAATGGGGGGTCCCAGGAGTACGGCACGGTGTTATCAATAGTGCAGAGGCCCAAGGCCCTGAGACAGGTGGCAAAATAGAAACGATTCATGTAACATACCTTCCTGTCCAGGGCCTGGATGTTCTTGATAGTTTGCGTGAGCCCCTGCACTCGGGTGAGCTGCACAACGTCCGGGACCCCCTTACCTCCCTTCTTGTCGGCTTTACTCAGAGTGGCTCGCTTTACCCTCTCCATCTTGCTGCCCCAGATAAAGCGGTGGATAATGCGGTCCACCACTTTTTTGGTGGTCCTGTCTGGGGGAAAGATTTTTCCTACATAAGAGAGGATGGGGAACAGTATAGACTTGGTTATTAATACTCTACCCGTCATTGTTAAGGATCTTGTGCTCCATCCGCCAATCTTTTTACGGACCTGGTTAATGGCCGCCGTCCAGCTCTGGGCCCCCGAGCTATTGTTCTCGAAAATGAGGCCCAGAATCTTGATTTTGTCCTTTTTGACAGGGTACATGTCCGACAGTTCCCTATCTACCTGCCAATTTTTAGACACGTAGACTTCGCTCTTGGACTTATTAATCACTGCCCCGGTCGCCGTGCAGTACTTCTCAAGGATATTACTAATCCGAGGTACCGACGATGTGTTGGTGCAAATGAGTGACACATCGTCCATATATGCTGTTGTTTTGACCTGGACCCCGTTGGATCCAGGCAGCTGGAAACCAGTTATATTGGTATCCCTACGAATTGCCTGCAGGAGGGGTTCAATGCACACGACATATAGCAGTGGGGATAGTGGGCAACCCTGTCTGACCCCTGACTGGATAGATATTTTACCAGTCAGGTGCCTGTTCACCAAGACTCGGGTACTAATGTTTGTATATATGGTTTTAACCCACTCCCTAAGTCCAGGAGCGAATTTCATCTGGTCCATCACTTTGTACATATATTCATGGCTTACCCTATCGAACGCCTTCTCCTGGTCAAGGTTGAACAGGCAGAGGGGATGGTTCCGTTCTCTAGAATAAGCCAGAATGTCCCTTGTTAACATTAAAATATCCGTGATGGACCTCCCTGGGACGCCACAAGCCTGGTCAGGGCCAATGACCAAAGGGAGGTGTACTTGTAGCCGGAGCATCAGAGCTTTGGCTAGTATCTTGTAATCCACGCAAAGGAGGCTGATTGGGCGCCAATTCCGTAGATCTTTAACTTCCCCTTTCTTATGAAGGAGAGTAATTACACTCTCCCGCATAGAAGGGCCCAACCGCTTCTCCCTGTAGACCGCTCTGTAGACCTCCGCTAAATGGACTTTTAGCGTGTCCCAAAAAAGATGGTAATACTCACCCGGGATGCCATCTGGACCTGGCGTCTTACCGGTGTTCATGGTCTTAACCGCCTGGGTGAGCTCCTCCAGCGTGAGTTCTGGGTCCTTCTCCTCCTCCTCGTCGTCCCGCACTGAGTCAGGCTCCAACTGGCTCAGGAACCACTCTATCAGGGTGTCATCTGTAGCTTTGATGTTATACAGGTCCCTATAGAAGTTCTCTACCACTTTTTTCACTCCCTCACTATCCTCTACTATCCTCCCCCTGCTGTCGAGCATGGAGGACATCAAGTGCCGCTTCTCCCTCGTTTTCTGGAAGAAGAAGCGAGTACACTTTTCGTCTTCCTCCATTTTTTGCACTTTTGCATTGTGCATGACCTTTCGTTGTTCCTCCCTACAAAGCACTGAAAGATCTAGCTTGGTCTGGGCTATCTCGTCGCTTACAGGGAACCCCCGAAGCTGAAGCAGGCTCAGACGCTGGAGGGCAGCATTCAGGTATTTATATTTGGCCCTCCTTTCTTTTGCTTTCCTCTTGCCTGCTGCTATGAAATAACCCTTAGTTCTCATTTTGACCATCTCCCACCACTCTATAGGGGAGTTGAATAGGTCACGCAAAGTGGTCCACTCAACAAGCCTGCTCTTATAGGCTGCAGCTATGGAGGGGTCATCGAGTAAGGAGGTGTTTAATTTCCAGACCCCTGACCCCATCTGGGAGGTCTGAGGGACCTGCAATATTACCTGCAGGAGCCTATGGTCAGAGAAGAAGACGGCCTGGGTGTCTACTGCCGTCTTCGTAAGGGAGCTGGTATGCAGGACGAGATCTATACGGGAGAAGGAGGTCCCAGATGAGCTCACCCAGGTAAAGGGAGGCACCAGGTCCTTACCTGCATCACACAGGGAGAAATCAGATATTACGGAGGACAAAACTCTACTAGAGCGGTCGTTGCGTGGCCTGCTCCGGTCTACGTCCCTCAGAGCACAATTGAAGTCACCTGACACGATGACGGGTACGTTCCCCAGCAGGAGTGGACGCAGCTGTGGAAAAAATTGAACTCTTTCGTTTTGGTTAGTGGGTGCGTAGACATTGACCAGTCTGAGGGGAGTGTTGTTGTATGTCACATCCACGCTCAGAATTCTACCAGGTTCTACCTCCCTGCTGCTGCGGGAGGTAATAAATGGGTTTTTAAACAGGATACCTACTCCGTCGGCTCTGGCTATGTTGGAGCCCGACCAGAAGGAGTCCCCCAGGGTCCAACTCTCCTTCAGGTCCCTATAATCAGGGCTCGACGAAATACCACACTCCTGCAGAAAGATGAGATCTGCTTTCAAGTTAGCTAGATAGTTTAGTACATCAAATCTTTTTTGTGTCTCCCTGATGCTCCTGACATTAACAGACACACATATCAGGGCCATCAGGGTAGCTAACAAGAAAAGGAGTCGTTGCGTCCACCCCATAGCGACTATGATTGGGAGGTCTGGACACTCTTCCTACTCTTAGCTCTACGCTTGCTTCGAGGGGGCTTGGGCTTATTTGCAACTCCCATCACCCCTGAGAAGGTACTCACTGCTGCCTCGTCCAAGAAGGCACCGTCTTTATATGCACAGTATTTGGAGTTGTTGGGGCTATTCAACTCCCCACAAGGTAAGTCTGGTGGAACTTGCTCAGGGCCCCTCGGAACGTGTGGGTCAGCTTTGTCCTGGGGGGGGGTTATGACAGACAGCATTCTTTGGCTGTTACCGTCTGTTGAATTGGAGCTGTTAGCAGACTTCTGGCTTACCGCGTCCAGGGGTATTCCCATGTCCTCCAGTGCTGTATCTAGGAGGACCTCTAGGGGGCCCCTGGTTTTGCCCATACAAGGGAGGGGGTCAAGGATGCTTTGAAGGGAGGCCCTTCGCTTGAAGAGGGTCATTGCTACCGAGGTACTGCTGGTCAGGGAAGGTGTTGACCCCGACCTCTCCCTCGGTGCATTAGTGAACACCTCTTCTGCGAGGTGTGCTAGGGTTTGTGCCAACGACTGGGAAGGCTGGCTGGGGATGCCCTGGCTGGCTGCTACCTGCCCACTAGGCGGCAGTGTAGCCGTCCCACTCGCCTCCGTCTCTGCCTGCGAGGGCAAGACTGGGGACTTTGTGTGGACATTAGCTGGTTTTGGATCTATGGGGGGCACCTGCAACTTGCTGTCTTTGATCCTGATCTTCTTTCTTTTCCCCCCCTCGTCTCTACCCTTTCTTTTCCCCACCCTCTGCTGGTTCTTCACTCCCTTCCCCTCCTTCTCACTCTCACTTTCACTGTCGCTTTCGCTTTCCTCCCCCACGGACTCAATCCTTATGGCGTCATAACGAGAGCCGAGGGGGAGTGCTGGCGCTGAGAGGGCCCTACTCAGGGGGGGGCCGCTGCTGGGTCCGGGCTCCCTCCCTGCCTCGTGTTCTGCATCAGAGGAGCTACTGGAGGAGCTAGTGGAGTAGCTGTTGTACTCTCTCTCTGGGCTGGGGGAAGGGGTCCTCGTAAAACGGGACATGTCTCGGGGGCGGGGGGGTGAGGGGGGTGCTGGTGATGATGGTGGTGCTGGAGTCTGGGTCTTGGATACTGTTGGTGGTGATGTGGACTGATCTTTGTTACTTGCTCCCTCTTCCTGCTCAGGCCTAGGCTTGTTGGTATTTGCCTTGCTGGCTCTGGCCATGTTGGCATAGGAAGAGGGGCAGTCCTTAAACAGGTGCCCCTTTTTTCCACACAAATTGCACTGCCTCTCTTCTCTGCAGTGGCTGGTCTCGTGGGGGGCGCCGCAGTTCCTGCACTTGACTACAGTACATGCGGCCGCCAGGTGTCCTAATTCCCCACATTTCCTGCAGAGTTTTGGCATCCCATTATAGAATACCAGCCCTCTGTTGGGCCCTAACACTATGGAGTTTGGAATGTGGCGGACGCCTCCAATGCCCGATGGATCAACATTAAGGCGTACCAGCCACTTTCTGGCTCCTGTCCAAACCCCATCTTCATCTGTAATTTTCCTCCCTTCTGATGACACCCTCCCATAGCGGTTAAGCCATGTTGTAATATCATAGTCGCTAACAGCCTCATTGAAAAATTGGACAGTAACAACTTTCATTTCTCTGTCTGTCAGTGCATCCACACAAAATTCTTTGTATGGAGCGAGATATTTATTCTCCCCCCAAAAGGACCACATTTCTTGTAACTTTTGGGGGTTCCTAAAACTGACCTCAAACACTTCCTTAAGCCCTGGCAATTTCACCAAACAATTCAAGTCAGAAGGGGAAAAACCCATACCCCTCTGAAGAATGGTCCGGCTGAACTCCAGTCTCGTCAGTCCTGGTTCCGTTTCCTCTTGCTGGGTCCTTGTGAAGCGCACCGCATTGTGCCTCCTGGTCTCCTGGGTTGGCCGGAACGCCATCCTTCAGCTGGCTCCTCCGATTGGGGTGGGAGAAGCCTCTGGACGTCCGGGTTGTCTCTCTCTACGAAAAAGAGACAACGTAAGCAGCAAATCTGGGCAGTTGAAGGAACTATTACTTTAGTCCCTGAGGAGATGGTCGCCTCGCAAGAGGGACCCCCTCCCCAGGTGAACGGTGTCCTTCCCTGGCGGAGTAGGGGGCGCTGCTTGGCACCGAGACCACGTAGGAAGAATCGTGGCTGTGACGCCTCCTCGGGGTTCGGGGCCGCCCTCTGCTCCTCCCAGATGGCGCCCTCTGCTGGGCGCCTGCTGCTCTCTCGGTCTGGATCTCGATTACAATCAAAGGCTGGGGATGAGGTCGTCTAGGTCATCAAAGGGTCCTCAAAGGTCGTCTGGATGGTAGGTCCTCCTTCTCTCTAACTCCAGGAACGTCTGAAAAAGCCGGAACCGCCTGAAAAAGAAAAAAACTGGAACCGCCTGAAAAAGAAAAAACTGCTCTCAACAGTCAACAAAATCTTGAAAGACCCTCGGCCTGGATTGGGCAAGCCAAAACCAGACTGAGCATTAGTCTTCCAAAAAGTTGCCGAGCTGAAGAAAGCCAGTCAAAAATAAAAAAAATTCTGTTCCTCCTCACCCGAACAAACCTCTCACAGACCCTCGGAGGGAGCGGGCAATGCCACTACCCTCTAAGCCTTAGTCTTAGAAAGATTTATTCGAACTGAAGAGAAACCAGAGTACACTTTATTTTCAGTGAGGACAAGAGTATTCTTGCACAAACTGTTTTAGCAATAGAAATCGTCTATAAAAATGATATTCTGAAATGTACAAAAGCACAGGTCAAATAATAAATAGTTAAACTCAACGAATAATACTGTAAATATGGTACAGCGGGTAAGGATTACGTATATAGGTATAGATAAAAAAGCGAATATATACCATATCTGGTAAATAATTGTCAACTACATTTTGTGCGTAAAATATTTAAGGAAAGTTTAAAAAAAAAAAAAAATAAAAAAAATCTCCCCGTCGGGGAATTGAACCCCGGTCTCCCGCGTGACAGGCGGGGATACTGACCACTATACTAACGAGGAATGCGCGAAAAGTGACCGCACTAAACCTTTAGTAAAATACTCTTTTATTGAGATTTTACATTTTTTTACATTTACACCCATTCGTTTTTTCATTCATTTTACATTTCTTTTAAAGATGACATTCATGCATACAGACATACATTTTGTTTTAAAAGCATTTAAAACACATTTAAAAACACCAAGACAATTGTGCTTTGTACATGGTTAAAACAGACACAGATTAAAATCAACATGAAAAAAACCTGTGCTGTTTTAAAAGTGACTGGAAAAAAAGAACCATCTATAAAAAACCAGTGCTTGTGAGGGCCGGGGAGTGCTCTCTAAAAGTTCAAAAGTGAACATAAAACTATATTACTAAAACAGGGACAGGGGAAAAGGGACAGTGTGTGGAACAGTGAGTTAAAATTCTAAAATTTTAAAACACTTAAAATGTAACTTTTAATAGTTTACATTAAAAATCTTAAAGATACATAAAACAAAACAAAACAAAATCAAATAAAACATTCAACATAAATCAAATAAAAGTCCATAAAACTGAAACAAAAAGACTACATAAAACCAGGGCACCGTTCAAAAACGGTCATGCCAGCTAAAAAGGGCGGAATGCTGGCATGACAAAATAAATAAAAGGCTTAGCGGTGCCCCGTAGTCCCGCTCCTAGGAGCTAGCGGTTCCAGTCTTTTCCTTTATTCCATCTTCACGTCCTGAAGTCCGACGATCCTCCACTCCGCGCAGGCCTTGTCCTTCCCGAGGGTCCGGATGTCCAGAATTACAAAGTCCTTGATAAGAGTTTGTGCCCTTCTGGTCGTGGTGATAGTGTCTAGCTCCTGCTTGTGATAGACACAGACGTTACGGCCTTCCCACAGGATCTGCTTGACAACATTGATGACACGCCAAACGCACTTGGCTGTGCTGGTATCGATTCCTCCCGCAGGCCCATAGAGCACAGTCTCAGCGGTCATCTTGGCCGTGTCAGCAAACCTGTTTAGGAAGACAGAGACAGAGAGCCAGACACTGCCAGCCACATCACACTCCCAGAAGATATGGGCTGGTGTTTCTCTCTTGCGGCACTTTGCATAGGGGCATGTTTCTACTTGGGCTAGTCCCCTCCTGAACATGAACGCTCGAGTGGGGAGTGCACTGTGGACGGTGTTCCATGCTATATCCTTCTGGACATTACTGAGGCAGCTGTGAGACACATTCTCCCAGATTTTTTGGCTTTGGGTGAGGGAGAAAGTAGCTACTTTTTCAATTTCCTGGGAACCGGCAAGATATTTAGTTACAGCCTTGTATTCCCAGGAGGCCAATTTTGCTTTATCTAAGCCCAATTTATATATAGTGTCCCTTAAGGTTCTATAATACAATGGGGGGTCCCAGGAGTACGGCACGGTGTTATCAATAGTGCAGAGGCCCAAGGCCCTGAGACAGGTGGCAAAATAGAAACGATTCATGTAACATACCTTCCTGTCCAGGGCCTGGATGTTCTTGATAGTTTGCGTGAGCCCCTGCACTCGGGTGAGCTGCACAACGTCCGGGACCCCCTTACCTCCCTTCTTGTCGGCTTTACTCAGAGTGGCTCGCTTTACCCTCTCCATCTTGCTGCCCCAGATAAAGCGGTGGATAATGCGGTCCACCACTTTTTTGGTGGTCCTGTCTGGGGGAAAGATTTTTCCTACATAAGAGAGGATGGGGAACAGTATAGACTTGGTTATTAATACTCTACCCGTCATTGTTAAGGATCTTGTGCTCCATCCGCCAATCTTTTTACGGACCTGGTTAATGGCCGCCGTCCAGCTCTGGGCCCCCGAGCTATTGTTCTCGAAAATGAGGCCCAGAATCTTGATTTTGTCCTTTTTGACAGGGTACATGTCCGACAGTTCCCTATCTACCTGCCAATTTTTAGACACGTAGACTTCGCTCTTGGACTTATTAATCACTGCCCCGGTCGCCGTGCAGTACTTCTCAAGGATATTACTAATCCGAGGTACCGACGATGTGTTGGTGCAAATGAGTGACACATCGTCCATATATGCTGTTGTTTTGACCTGGACCCCGTTGGATCCAGGCAGCTGGAAACCAGTTATATTGGTATCCCTACGAATTGCCTGCAGGAGGGGTTCGATGCACACGACATATAGCAGTGGGGATAGTGGGCAACCCTGTCTGACCCCTGACTGGATAGATATTTTACCAGTCAGGTGCCTGTTCACCAAGACTCGGGTACTAATGTTTGTATATATGGTTTTAACCCACTCCCTAAGTCCAGGAGCGAATTTCATCTGGTCCATCACTTTGTACATATATTCATGGCTTACCCTATCGAACGCCTTCTCCTGGTCAAGGTTGAACAGGCAGAGGGGATGGTTCCGTTCTCTAGAATAAGCCAGAATGTCCCTTGTTAACATTAAAATATCCGTGATGGACCTCCCTGGGACGCCACAAGCCTGGTCAGGGCCAATGACCAAAGGGAGGTGTACTTGTAGCCGGAGCATCAGAGCTTTGGCTAGTATCTTGTAATCCACGCAAAGGAGGCTGATTGGGCGCCAATTCCGTAGATCTTTAACTTCCCCTTTCTTATGAAGGAGAGTAATTACACTCTCCCGCATAGAAGGGCCCAACCGCTTCTCCCTGTAGACCGCTCTGTAGACCTCCGCTAAATGGACTTTTAGCGTGTCCCAAAAAAGATGGTAATACTCACCCGGGATGCCATCTGGACCTGGCGTCTTACCGGTGTTCATGGTCTTAACCGCCTGGGTGAGCTCCTCCAGCGTGAGTTCTGGGTCCTTCTCCTCCTCCTCGTCGTCCCGCACTGAGTCAGGCTCCAACTGGCTCAGGAACCACTCTATCAGGGTGTCATCTGTAGCTTTGATGTTATACAGGTCCCTATAGAAGTTCTCTACCACTTTTTTCACTCCCTCACTATCCTCTACTATCCTCCCCCTGCTGTCGAGCATGGAGGACATCAAGTGCCGCTTCTCCCTCGTTTTCTGGAAGAAGAAGCGAGTACACTTTTCGTCTTCCTCCATTTTTTGCACTTTTGCATTGTGCATGACCTTTCGTTGTTCCTCCCTACAAAGCACTGAAAGATCTAGCTTGGTCTGGGCTATCTCGTCGCTTACAGGGAACCCCCGAAGCTGAAGCAGGCTCAGACGCTGGAGGGCAGCATTCAGGTATTTATATTTGGCCCTCCTTTCTTTTGCTTTCCTCTTGCCTGCTGCTATGAAATAACCCTTAGTTCTCATTTTGACCATCTCCCACCACTCTATAGGGGAGTTGAATAGGTCACGCAAAGTGGTCCACTCAACAAGCCTGCTCTTATAGGCTGCAGCTATGGAGGGGTCATCGAGTAAGGAGGTGTTTAATTTCCAGACCCCTGACCCCATCTGGGAGGTCTGAGGGACCTGCAATGTTACCTGCAGGAGCCTATGATCAGAGAAGAAGACGGCCTGGGTGTCTACTGCCGTCTTCGTAAGGGAGCTGGTATGCAGGACGAGATCTATACGGGAGAAGGAGGTCCCAGATGAGCTCACCCAGGTAAAGGGAGGCACCAGGTCCTTACCTGCATCACACAGGGAGAAATCAGATATTACGGAGGACAAAACTCTACTAGAGCGGTCGTTGCGTGGCCTGCTCCGGTCTACGTCCCTCAGAGCACAATTGAAGTCACCTGACACGATGACGGGTACGTTCCCCAGCAGGAGTGGACGCAGCTGTGGAAAAAATTGAACTCTTTCGTTTTGGTTAGTGGGTGCGTAGACATTGACCAGTCTGAGGGGAGTGTTGTTGTATGTCACATCCACGCTCAGAATTCTACCAGGTTCTACCTCCCTGCTGCTGCGGGAGGTAATAAATGGGTTTTTAAACAGGATACCTACTCCGTCGGCTCTGGCTATGTTGGAGCCCGACCAGAAGGAGTCCCCCAGGGTCCAACTCTCCTTCAGGTCCCTATAATCAGGGCTCGACGAAATACCACACTCCTGCAGAAAGATGAGATCTGCTTTCAAGTTAGCTAGATAGTTTAGTACATCAAATCTTTTTTGTGTCTCCCTGATGCTCCTGACATTAACAGACACACATATCAGGGCCATCAGGGTAGCTAACAAGAAAAGGAGTCGCTGCGTCCACCCCATAGCGACTATGATTGGGAGGTCGGGACACTCTTCCTACTCTTAGCTCTACGCTTGCTTCGAGGGGGCTTGGGCTTATTTGCAACTCCCATCACCCCTGAGAAGGTACTCGCTGCTGCCTCGTCCAAGAAGGCACCGTCTTTATATGCACAGTACTTGGAGTTGTTGGGGCTATTCAACTCCCCACAAGGTAAGTCTGGTGGAACTTGCTCAGGGCCCCTCGGAACGTGTGGGTCAGCTTTGTCCTGGGGGGGGGTTATGACAGACAGCATTCTTTGGCTGTTACCGTCTGTTGAATTGGAGCTGTTAGCAGACTTCTGGCTTACCGCGTCCAGGGGTATTCCCATGTCCTCCAGTGCTGTATCTAGGAGGACCTCTAGGGGGCCCCTGGTTTTGCCCATACAAGGGAGGGGGTCAAGGATGCTTTGAAGGGAGGCCCTTCGCTTGAAGAGGGTCATTGCTACCGAGGTACTGCTGGTCAGGGAAGGTGTTGACCCCGACCTCTCCCTCGGTGCATTAGTGAACACCTCTTCTGCGAGGTGTGCTAGGGTTTGTGCCAACGACTGGGAAGGCTGGCTGGGGATGCCCTGGCTGGCTGCTACCTGCCCACTAGGCGGCAGTGTAGCCGTCCCACTCGCCTCCGTCTCTGCCTGCGAGGGCAAGACTGGGGACTTTGTGTGGACATTAGCTGGTTTTGGATCTATGGGGGCCACCTGCAACTTGCTGTCTTTGATCCTGATCTTCTTTCTTTTCCCCCCCTCGTCTCTACCCTTTCTTTTCCCCACCCTCTGCAGGTTCTTCACTCCCTTCCCCTCCTTCTCACTCTCACTTTCACTGTCGCTTTCGCTTTCCTCCCCCACGGACTCAATCCTTATGGCGTCATAACGAGAGCCGAGGGGGAGTGCTGGCGCTGAGAGGGCCCTACTCAGGGGGGGGCCGCTGCTGGGTCCGGGCTCCCTCCCTGCCTCGTGTTCTGCATCAGAGGAGCTACTGGAGGAGCTAGTGGAGTAGCTGTTGTACTCTCTCTCTGGGCTGGGGGAAGGGGTCCTCGTAAAACGGGACATGTCTCGGGGGCGGGGGGGTGAGGGGGGTGCTGGTGATGATGGTGGTGCTGGAGTCTGGGTCTTGGATACTGTTGGTGGTGATGTGGACTGATCTTTGTTACTTGCTCCCTCTTCCTGCTCAGGCCTAGGCTTGTTCGTATTTGCCTTGCTGGCTCTGGCCATGTTGGCATAGGAAGAGGGGCAGTCCTTAAACAGGTGCCCCTTCTTTCCACACAAATTGCACTGCCTCTCTTCTCTGCAGTGGCTGGTCTCGTGGGGGGCGCCGCAGTTCCTGCACTTGACTACAGTACATGCGGCCGCCAGGTGTCCTAATTCCCCACATTTCCTGCAGAGTTTTGGCATCCCATTATAGAATACCAGCCCTCTGTTGGGCCCTAACACTATGGAGTTTGGAATGTGGCGGACGCCTCCAATGCCCGATGGATCAACATTAAGGCGTACCAGCCACTTTCTGGCTCCTGTCCAAACCCCATCTTCATCTGTAATTTTACTCCCTTCTGATGACACCCTCCCATAGCGGTTAAGCCATGTTGTAATATCATAGTCGCTAACAGCCTCATTGAAAAATTGGACAGTAACAACTTTCATTTCTCTGTCTGTCAGTGCATCCACACAAAATTCTTTGTATGGAGCGAGATATTTATTCTCCCCCCAAAAGGACCACATTTCTTGTAACTTTTGGGGGTTCCTAAAACTGACCTCAAACACTTCCTTAAGCCCTGGCAATTTCACCAAACAATTCAAGTCAGAAGGGGAAAAACCCATACCCCTCTGAAGAATGGTCCGGCTGAACTCCAGTCTCGTCAGTCCTGGTTCCGTTTCCTCTTGCTGGGTCCTTGTGAAGCGCACCGCATTGTGCCTCCTGGTCTCCTGGGTTGGCCGGAACGCCATCCTTCAGCTGGCTCCTCCGATTGGGGTGGGAGAAGCCTCTGGACGTCCGGGTTGTCTCTCTCTACGAAAAAGAGACAACGTAAGCAGCAAATCTGGGCAGTTGAAGGAACTATTACTTTAGTCCCTGAGGAGATGGTCGCCTCGCAAGATACTGACCACTATACTAACGAGGAATGCGTGAAAAGCGACCGTTCTGTACTCACAGGAAGACTGCACTGGCCCCCCCTGTCGAGAATTGTTTAGCTAAACCGCACTAAACCATTTCCCATTCATTCTTTATGGTAGTGCTAAACCACTACGGATGTAATACTGCTGCCGCCGCAACATGATTTTGGCGCTGTTGTGCAGGTCTGTGCCTAAACTTAATGTATTGAGTTGTGCAGATCTACCAAGAGAAGGCACTAAAGAGCATGAAGCGTTTTATCTGCTTCGGCTCAGTGAATTTTGCGAACCAAATGATTCGGAGGCTTCACTTCCCTTCCCACCATCTTGCACGAATGGTTGAGTGATTGGATGAAAGTGGGGTACAATCGGTTCTACTATACATAAACAACTAAAACACCCACTTCCTTAGTTTGAGCAAAAAGGCTGCAGTCTGTAACGGAGGTTACTGTGAATAGCACGCCCATTTTCCGAACCAACAATACATACCACAGTTCTATTATTTTACAACACAAGGAAGCCCCGCCGAAACAGGACATCAAAAAATTAGTTAAAACTCATAAATGTTCCTCTCCACGGAAATCTTTAGTAAAATACTCTTTTATTGAGATTTTACATTTTTTTACATTTACACCCATTCGTTTTTTCATTCATTTTACATTTCTTTTAAAGATGACATTCATGCATACAGACATACATTTTGTTTTAAAAGCATTTAAAACACATTTAAAAACACCAAGACAATTGTGCTTTGTACATGGTTAAAACAGACACAGATTAAAATCAACATGAAAAAAACCTGTGCTGTTTTAAAAGTGACTGGAAAAAAAGAACCATCTATAAAAAACCAGTGCTTGTGAGGGCCGGGGAGTGCTCTCTAAAAGTTCAAAAGTGAACATAAAACTATATTACTAAAACAGGGACAGGGGAAAAGGGACAGTGTGTGGAACAGTGAGTTAAAATTCTAAAATTTTAAAACACTTAAAATGTAACTTTTAATAGTTTACATTAAAAATCTTAAAGATACATAAAACAAAACAAAATCAAATAAAACATTCAACATAAATCAAATAAAAGTCCATAAAACTGAAACAAAAAGACTACATAAAACCAGGGCACCGTTCAAAAACGGTCATGCCAGCTAAAAAGGGCGGAATGCTGGCATGACAAAATAAATAAAAGGCTTAGCGGTGCCCCGTAGTCCCGCTCCTAGGAGCTAGCGGTTCCAGTCTTTTCCTTTATTCCATCTTCACGTCCTGAAGTCCGACGATCCTCCACTCCGCGCAGGCCTTGTCCTTCCCGAGGGTCCGGATGTCCAGAATTACAAAGTCCTTGATAAGAGTTTGTGCCCTTCTGGTCGTGGTGATAGTGTCTAGCTCCTGCTTGTGATAGACACAGACGTTACGGCCTTCCCACAGGATCTGCTTGACAACATTGATGACACGCCAAACGCACTTGGCTGTGCTGGTATCGATTCCTCCCGCAGGCCCATAGAGCACAGTCTCAGCGGTCATCTTGGCCGTGTCAGCAAACCTGTTTAGGAAGACAGAGACAGAGAGCCAGACACTGCCAGCCACATCACACTCCCAGAAGATATGGGCTGGTGTTTCTCTCTTGCGGCACTTTGCATAGGGGCATGTTTCTACTTGGGCTAGTCCCCTCCTGAACATGAACGCTCGAGTGGGGAGTGCACTGTGGACGGTGTTCCATGCTATATCCTTCTGGACATTACTGAGGCAGCTGTGAGACACATTCTCCCAGATTTTTTGGCTTTGGGTGAGGGAGAAAGTAGCTACTTTTTCAATTTCCTGGGAACCGGCAAGATATTTAGTTACAGCCTTGTATTCCCAGGAGGCCAATTTTGCTTTATCTAAGCCCAATTTATATATAGTGTCCCTTAAGGTTCTATAATACAATGGGGGGTCCCAGGAGTACGGCACGGTGTTATCAATAGTGCAGAGGCCCAAGGCCCTGAGACAGGTGGCAAAATAGAAACGATTCATGTAACATACCTTCCTGTCCAGGGCCTGGATGTTCTTGATAGTTTGCGTGAGCCCCTGCACTCGGGTGAGCTGCACAACGTCCGGGACCCCCTTACCTCCCTTCTTGTCGGCTTTACTCAGAGTGGCTCGCTTTACCCTCTCCATCTTGCTGCCCCAGATAAAGCGGTGGATAATGCGGTCCACCACTTTTTTGGTGGTCCTGTCTGGGGGAAAGATTTTTCCTACATAAGAGAGGATGGGGAACAGTATAGACTTGGTTATTAATACTCTACCCGTCATTGTTAAGGATCTTGTGCTCCATCCGCCAATCTTTTTACGGACCTGGTTAATGGCCGCCGTCCAGCTCTGGGCCCCCGAGCTATTGTTCTCGAAAATGAGGCCCAGAATCTTGATTTTGTCCTTTTTGACAGGGTACATGTCCGACAGTTCCCTATCTACCTGCCAATTTTTAGACACGTAGACTTCGCTCTTGGACTTATTAATCACTGCCCCGGTCGCCGTGCAGTACTTCTCAAGGATATTACTAATCCGAGGTACCGACGATGTGTTGGTGCAAATGAGTGACACATCGTCCATATATGCTGTTGTTTTGACCTGGACCCCGTTGGATCCAGGCAGCTGGAAACCAGTTATATTGGTATCCCTACGAATTGCCTGCAGGAGGGGTTCGATGCACACGACATATAGCAGTGGGGATAGTGGGCAACCCTGTCTGACCCCTGACTGGATAGATATTTTACCAGTCAGGTGCCTGTTCACCAAGACTCGGGTACTAATGTTTGTATATATGGTTTTAACCCACTCCCTAAGTCCAGGAGCGAATTTCATCTGGTCCATCACTTTGTACATATATTCATGGCTTACCCTATCGAACGCCTTCTCCTGGTCAAGGTTGAACAGGCAGAGGGGATGGTTCCGTTCTCTAGAATAAGCCAGAATGTCCCTTGTTAACATTAAAATATCCGTGATGGACCTCCCTGGGACGCCACAAGCCTGGTCAGGGCCAATGACCAAAGGGAGGTGTACTTGTAGCCGGAGCATCAGAGCTTTGGCTAGTATCTTGTAATCCACGCAAAGGAGGCTGATTGGGCGCCAATTCCGTAGATCTTTAACTTCCCCTTTCTTATGAAGGAGAGTAATTACACTCTCCCGCATAGAAGGGCCCAACCGCTTCTCCCTGTAGACCGCTCTGTAGACCTCAGTGAGTTAAAATTCTAAAATTTTAAAACACTTAAAATGTAACTTTTAATAGTTTACATTAAAAATCTTAAAGATACATAAAACAAAACAAAACAAAATCAAATAAAACATTCAACATAAATCAAATAAAAGTCCATAAAACTGAAACAAAAAGACTACATAAAATCTTTAGTAAAAGGCGAAAGATTTATGCGATCTGAAGAGAAACCAGAGTATATTAACATTTGTTAGTGCAGTAAGCAACCTACTCATATTGCTATTGTAACAAGGGACGGTTAGTTTTTTTAGATTTTTTTTTTTATTTATTTATTTTTTTAAAGTTTTTTTTAAAACGAGCATTTTAACATCTACGTCTTGAGAAAAACAACCAAAACAGTATACAAGTACTGTATGCTGACATTTATATTTAAATATGATATTTTAAAAGCATACATTACATAAGAGGAAATTAGATTCTGGCAACGTGCATTATGGGTATGCAAATGTGATTCATCCCTGCTAGCGCGGTTTCCACCCAACAGTATTGCTCAACCCAAGGTATTCGTTTTCCATGTTACCAAAATACGTTTTACTATCAGATCGCTGTATTTTATGGAGTATGGAGGACTATCCATGGCAAAATTAAAAATAAATACATAGAGAAATAAATAAATAAATAAATAAATGTTGAAATATTGATTTATTGCAACATTTATTTGTTCATGCATTTATTTATTTCTTTATTCATTCATTTATTTATTTATTTATTTATTTATTTATTTATTCATTTATTTATTTATTCATTCAGTGGGCGGTATCAAGTACACTATTGGCTGTAGGAAGTTTGTTTCTCCCTGCTCCAGGGAACACAATCGATGCCGATGTGGGCTCGCTAGATCACTGTGTGTTGGAAGGCCGTGTATTATTGTGAGCATTTTGTTTTCAGCGCCAGTTGCATTTAGCTAGTAGTTTAATTGTTTTGCTGAGCATTCTCCTTCAATTTGTTCTTAACCGTACTGTGTCTGTTTTAAGTGGGTTAGATTCACAATTTCTGCATGCTATAGTGGTATAGTAATATTTTATAGTTTATATTTTTGTCCCTTTTTTTTTTCAAGGATTTTTCGCCCCATACAGAGGATCGTCTTCAAAAAGACGAACGTTCCCACTCCAGCGCCGTGTTGGTGTTATTACACTCACAACTTCTGCTGTCTAACCATTTCCACGGTGCCGACTAGACAGCAGAAAAAGACGAATTGAATGTAGCAGGACTGGGGGAGAAAAGAATCTCCTTTCAAGGTACGTTTATGCAAATATTCTGTCAAAATGAAACGGTTTATTTAATAGTACATATACTGAACATCACAAGAAACGTATCAGTATTATTACACATTTAATTCGGAAAAAAAACGAGGTATATACATGATGGACATTGACAAAATGTCTACTGCTCAGCAACGGTGGCCACACGCTAGTACTTGCCTGTGAATTTCACAGTACCCTGTCCCCTCATAACTACATACAGTACAATGTCAATTGTTAATCAGCACATTACAATCTTACTGCACCTGCTGTAAAACAGAATTTGTCATTCTAGAGAATGTTATCTAAAAAGTTTCTTTCGATGCTCAGTATATATCACGACTCTAAAATCAGATACAAATAAACCTAATGAGACGGTCTATAATAACAAATAACGCGATGTAGAGTTCAATGCAATGTAACCTGTACCTTCGATATTTTAGACTTTTTATTAAACCACTGCTCAATGCTACTGAAATGTCATCAACCACTATTAGTATCATAAAGCTCCCAAAATCCTTTTAGATGCCACTCAAAGTAAATGTCTGGAATTTAGTTTTGGATTGTTTTGCAGTTAGTGATCCATTCAGCTTTGTGTTGATGGTATACAAAAATAAAACCAATAAAAAACCTATGCCGCTTTAGTAGCAGCAAAATACAAGGTTGTGTATCAGTGTGTAAGACGTTCGCTAGATTCACATTTATTACATTTGTGTTCTTTTTTATGTCAAGGTTGTGACAGCAGCTGTGAAGGATTCAGAAGCCAGTTATTCAAATCTTATCCCAAACTGAGTGAAGGTGGTGGATTTGAACAAATGAAGATTTCAGGATCTACGAGAAGCCGGATCTAGGCTGTTATTCCTTGCCCTAATGAGGGGTACTCAGCAAAATATTTAAGGGACCCAGAAACCCAAATTGTCTGCTGCAATTCATTTTGTAGGTTCCTGGACTGTCCTTATCCACTGGGCCCCTGATGAAGTGCCTCTTTTGTGAGAGACTTTTCTTTCTCAGAAATAGTCACAGTGACAGCTGTAGCAGCAGGTATAGAGTTTTTGTTAATGTAATTGGTCAATGTTAAATACAGTACATTAACTATTTTGAAAGGTTTACTTGCAGTAAAATGAAGACATTTGCATGTAGTGGGTTTCAGGAAATGTTTATGCTAATGTTGTCTTACAAATTTTTTTTCTCAGTGAAGAAGACAAAAGCATTATACTGCAATTGGCATTAAGCTTGGATCTTCCAGGGGTGACAGAAGAAAATCGGCATTGGCTAATGGACAAACTCCTCCTTCACGCTGTAAGTAGGTTTGTTTCGTGCATATCCATGTTCGGTTTACTCATTGTACTGGTTAGTTGTGTAATTAATTGATAACCTACAGCAGGGGTGGCCAAATCCAGTCATGGAGAGCCCCTATCCAGCAAATGTGTTCAATAAAAGGGAAACTCTTGTGATTGAGGTCTGAAGAGGGAATTTTTAGTTGAAACAATCACTAAAGGACTTCATTTAACAAATTCACCTGCTTAATTCAGCACATTGAAATTCTGACACACTATACACCTCCCAGGTGTGTTACATTTTATTACATGTTGTTCCCTAATTAAGTTTTGAATGCCTGTGGCAGTGTGTTACTGTTTCAGTGTTTTGATAATGTGATTTACTAGTTATATTTCTAATTCTGAAGTTTATATATTTTTTGGTGTTTTGGTCTACAATATAAAACCCAGCTTGTATAGAGCTTTGAGATGAAGCTTGGTATTGAGCCATTTCAATATTGGAATTGAACAAAAATGGCCAATAAGGTTCAGCAAGAGATCCCCTGCCGTTCATTCATTTATCTATTCATTCTTTTTTTCCTCAAGATGATCCTTGAAAGAATCACCTGGCCCACACTGAATGTGGAGGAAGATGATGATGAGGATGACTGTTCTCTTGAGACTAAATGCCGTATCACAGGTGTAAGAAAGAGCGATGTCGCCTTTAAGAAATGGCGACGCCATTTGAAAGACTACGCAACCCAGGAACCTTAGCACTAATGGGCAAGGCGGGGTTTCTGGGTATAAAGGGAAGTGGAGCAGGACAGCAGGGGGTGATTATGGGGAGCACCGCCGGTTTGTCCTGCTGAATAGTTCCCAGAAGGTTGAGAGTGCATTACGTAGTATTGTAAGGTAAAGTGAACGTTTGGTTTCTTTTTTGAACAAGAGTTGTGTTTTGTTTATACCGTGAGCGTTTTCCTCTTGGTGAGGTAGTCTTTTGTTTTGACAAAGTTTAATTTATTTTATGAAACGTTGGTAGATAAACGCTGCCTCTCGGTAGTTAATTTAAAACAGTTCCGCAGTTTTCGTGACGATTGGGAACCGTCACAACTGCCGTCTATTTGTGTATGTGTGTTTGACTCGGGACTCGGAGGGAAAGCGCGTATTCATGCGCTGCAGGAACAGCGGGTTGTAACAGAGAGAACTGAGGCAGCAGTCTGGTTTTCTGGACGTGCTTTATTGTGACACACATGAACAACAGTACCCACAGGTGGTGTGGACAGTATGGATATTGTGCTTGAACTCGGAGACACTCCCGTGTTTCCGTGAACGACTGGGACGTCAGCTGCAGGGGTCCTTCCCCACAGCCTGGATACAATTCTTTATCAACAGAGCCCTTCTTCTGGGAGGGCCCATTCCATACTTGCTTACGCTTACCTGTGTTACAGCAAGACTCCAGCAGAGGGAGTCTGCGCTATCCTTGCCTGTGTTGCAGAGATACTCCAGCAGAGGGTATCTTCTTTGTTCTTACCTGTGTTGCAGAGATACTCCAGCAGAGGGTGTCTTCTTTGTCCTTACCTGTGTTGCAGAGATACTCCAGCAGAGGGTGTCTTCTTTGTTCTTACCTGTGTTGCAGCAAGACTCCAGCAGAGGGAGTCTGCGCTATCCTTACCTGTGTTGCAGAGACACTCCAGCAGAGGGTGTCTTCTTTGTTCTTACCTGTGTTGCAGCAAGATTCCAGCAGAGGGAGTCTGCGCTATCCTTACCTGTGTTGCAGAGAGACTCCAGCAGAGGGAGTCTGTTCCACCCTTACCAGTGTTGCAGAAATACTCCAGCAGGGGGAAGCCACTTCTGACTTGGAATACAAAGCTACCCCGGCAGGGAAAGCCTACATTGAACTTACCAGCGTACAGGACTACTCCAGCGGAGGGAGGTGGCCTGTACGTAACTGTGGACTGACCCACCTGGGTCGAAGGATCCTTCCTGACACTTACCAGGCTCCTCAGCTAGAGTTTCCTGCTAAGTTCATCCCAGTGGACTCAATTCCACGGGGAAAGGACTTGCACAGGCCTCGGCCTGTAGAACTCGGTATTCTGAAATAGTTAGAGAGGGGCAAAGAAGTGAGCCAGTTAGTGACCCGTACAGGGCAATAATCTATACAAAGAAAGTGTTGACTTGTTTAAATATTGTAAATAAAAGTTAGTTGCCTGAACGTTCTTCGTGTCTGTGCCAGTCGGTGGAAGCAGTAATAGAGTATCACGCAGGGGTACTCTAACGGTTTGTTACACTGGCTTCTTCAGGACATTCATGGAAACGGTATAATTTAATCTATTAATCATCGCCATGTATAATTTTATTTTAACCATCCAACTCATTCTTACCTTATATGAGAAGGGACAACTTCTTATTCTTCATCACTCAAAACAGCATTGGCCACCACTTCATATGTAATATAATAAAAAAGAGGCCGTGGAGAGGGGGGGGCGTGACTATGACTAAACGGGCAGTTCTGTAAATAGAAAAAGCTAAATACATAAATGTTAAACTCATTCTTAAAAGTCAGGAGTATGTATGTTATGTGTGTTAGGCGCCCGTGATAACCACTACACTACCTATTCTGCGTCGTTCTGTTTTCAGTCAGTATGTTTTATCTAAAACTCAACTATTTGAAAGTTGAACAGCAAATTAACGCTATTACAACTATATGGGATAAACAGACATATGGCTTCCCATTGAAAAATATAGACTATTGAAGTGATGATACGCCTGTACTTAGAAAATGAACTAAACACGTGCATCACCATCGACCTGTAGCACTTGCTGTGCTCAGTGCTTGAGCGCTGTCTTCCGTGAAGTTTCCGTAGTGTAGTGGTTATCACGTTCGCCTCACGCAAAAAGTCCCCGGGCGGAAACAGCTTTTTTTCTGTATTATTATTTTTCAGTGGTCTCTATGTGTTGCATTTTATTTCCGAATGTTTAAAACCCGTGGGGTAATTATTTATTTATTTTTTTAAATGCAAGCGTAAATGTATCATAGCGATAGCAGCACTTCTTGTAACTTTTTGTTACGACCAATGCATTCATTCTGAGTCGAGTCTGACTGATTTCTAAGTTTGTGTTGTGTAGGCAGTGCCACCTGGAACACTATTTGTGATTTTACTAGAAAATGTGCTCAACCGGACTAATATTAATTATAGCAATCATAAGGCATGCCCTGACTTTTATTTATTTTTTTTAGCACAGGAATAACTAGGCTCTCAAATTTTAAGAAAACAAATTATAATAAAAAAATAAATCTTCACAGAATCCGTACCTTCCAGTTACTATCATGTTCCTTGGCCATGGTGGTGGTACTGTAGGCAGGACTCGGTGCTGGACTTCAGTCACGTCCTGGTCAGCATAGAGGGGGTCCCCTGCACTGCGCTGGAGGACACTGGGTCGAGTGTTACACTCATATGGGCCGATGTCTACCAGCAAGACCCCGACACAGCACCACCACATTGGTGCTTTAACAGTGATTAGAAAAACAAAATGGTTATTTTTCATTGCAATGTCTAAACAGCGCCTTTCCCACTGGATAGTGGATGCTATTAAATTAGCGTATGAATCTGCAGGCCTTCCTCCACCAGGGCAGTTGAAGGCGCATTCTACCAGGGGTATGGCGACATCCTGGGCCCTCTTTCGAGGGGTGCCGGTGTCTGATATTTGCGCGGCAGCCAGTTGGGCTACGCCGCATACTTTCATGAGGTTTTACAGGCTAAATGTGCTGGAATCCTCTGCTCCGTCATTTGGAGCATCTGTGTTGCACTCTATGACGCCTCAGGTTGCGGACGTCTAGAGTAGGTACAATATGGTGTGACTATTCCACCTTGGGACAGGTGTCATTGCGAGCATAGACGCTGAGGCGCAGCTCCGCATATGTGTAGATGTACTGCCTACGCAGTTGCGTTATGACGTAAGTCTGTCCTACTGCCGAGAATCCTCCCTCGCGACGGCTTGGGTACACTGTTCCCATACCTTGATGGTTATTTTCGACTTGAAAGGGAACGATAGGTTGCGGATGCAACCCCGGTTCCCTGAAAGAGAAAATAACCATCAAGCCGCGAGGTCGCTCTGGAGGCCTTCACGGCCTGAAGGGCAAAAGAGGAAGTGACTCTCCGCGCGCTGCGTATAGTAAGCTCCCAAGGGGGCGGGCTTACACGGCAGCTTGCGCGGAGGCCTATCGGCAGCTTTGACATAAAGCTCAGCCAATCCCTACTGCCTGACGGCAATGTCCCATACCTTGATGGTTATTTTCTCTTTCAGGGAACCGGGGTTGCATCCGCAACCTATCGTTTTCAACGACGGTAGATTATTGAATCTTGAAGTCTTTTGGTTTATTTCGAAATACAATCATCTGAAGGTAAAAATGTTATTACAGTATTATTTTAATTCTCACTAGTACGGTACCTATAGTCACCAATAATTAAAAAATGCCAATAATATATGTTCGTATTACAAATGTCAGCTGTAGAAATGCGCGGATAGTAAACTAAATATTTTGTAATATTATCAATAAAAATACACGATTGACATTTTTACAATCGGTGTCAGTTCTGAGTGTTAAAAAATGTAATATTTACAACAGCTAGAAACTTGTTTGAGAGACTGTTTTATCTAAAGCGCAATTATATTTAATACAGTTGTCCGTTATAATGGTACTGTAATACTTGTATCCGGGACAACAGAAAATGCACGTATCGCAAACTGCAATATACAGTACATTATCTGTATGTATTCAAATTTCAATGTATTTGAAATTCATGGTTTCTGAAATTCATTAAAGGTGTCCTTAGTGTAGTGGTGATCACGTTTGCCTAACACGTGGAAGGTCCCTTGTTCACAAACATCCCACCTTTCTCAGCCTAGGACCAGGGAGCGTTTTCAAGGCCTCGTTAGCGCAGTAGGTAGCGCGTCAGTCTCATAATCTGAAGGTCGTGAGTTCGATCCTCACACGGGGCAGCACTTTTATTATTGGTTAGTTATTTAAAAATAAATACCAAAAATGTGAAATGCTGTCAGAACGTTGTTCATGGTCGTAAATACTTAGATGTCCTTATTGTTTTAAAACTGAGTATCAACAAAGCATCTGGACAAATGTGGAACTGCTGCCATTTGTATGTGAGCACAGGAACAGACATTAACATATACGCGCTTATACTATAAAACGTATCGGGGCTATATTATATATTAAAGTCTTGTTCTTTCATTTATGCAATAAATTAAATAAAAAAATGCTTTGCAGAACGAGTTCAATATAATGTACTCCCTTCACTCAAGCAAGGTGCTAGTAAGATACTATATGAATAGGGGAGGTTGACACGATGTGTTTCCGTAGTGTAGTGGTTATCACGTTCGCCTAACACGCGAAAGGTCCCCGGTTCGAGACCGGGCGGAAACATTAATTTTTGTAATTTATTTTAAAATAACAACCCATTACAAATATATTTATTTTTTATACGTCTTAGATTATACGGCACGTATCGCAAATTGCACACTACAGTACAATTCTTATTGTCTATTTGTAGGTGATTGTGGTTGATAAGTGGGTTCCATGTCTTTCCGGCGCCTCCTTAAGACTCGCCTCTTCAAACAGCACCTGTAGAACTCCTCTGTATCGTGGGACACTATCACCCTTCATGTAAATGTGCTTTATTTTGCTCTTATCTGCCCCCTATTTTACTGCATTTAATCCTGTACTTCAGAATACTGTAATCTGCCAAGTGTTTAACCTGTAGTACTTTGTATTTAATCACATCCTGATGTAACTATCACTATTTAATCATATCCTGATTAACTATCACTATTATCTGCTGTATTATTGAATTGTGGTTTGTCACACTTGTACTTTGCTTGAACAAAAGTTATTGTATTTCTTGCTCTTATTGTATTACTTGTATTGTAACACTTGAAATGTATTTGCTTACGATTGTAAGTCAACCTGGATAATGGCGCCTGCTAAGAAATAAATAATAATAATAATAATAATAATAATAATGTCTTACTAAATGTTTCTGTAGTGTAGTGGTTATCACGTTCGCTTCACACGCGAAAAGTTCCCGGTTGGAAACACGTGTGTATTTTTATTATTATTATTATTTTTTTAATCAGTTATATTTATTAGACGTGGCAGCATTTTTGTAACAGCATGGCTGATGGTTGCATTTATTTGAGTACTGTACAAATAATGCACTGTATATTGCAGTTTGCGATATATGCAATATGATCTAAGAAGTATAAAAAAAATGTATTTGTAACGGATTGTTATTTTAAATAAATAAAAAAAAAATAATGTTACCAACCGGGGACCTTTTGTGTGTTAGGCGAACGTGATAACCACTACACTACGGAAGGATGTCTTGTGACACGGTCCACTATTCATACAGTAGCTTACTAACATATATAGTTTTTATTTAACACCATAAATAATACAAGCCCTTAATATATAATATAGCCCTGATACGTTTTATAGTGTAAGCGCGTACATGTTAATGTCCATTCCTGTGCTCACATACAAATTGTAGCAGTTCTACATTTGTCCAGATGCTTTGTTGATACCCAGTTTTAAAATAATAAGGACATCTAAGTATTTACGACCATGAACAACGTTTTGACAGTTTTTAAGGCAACCCCAGCCTTAAACGATTTTGGTATTTATGTTTAAATAACTCCTACCCAAGAATAAAAGTGCTGCCCCGTGTGAGGATCGAACTCACGACCTTCAGATTATGAGACTGACGCGCTACCTACTGCGCTAATGAGGCCTTGAAAATGTGTTCCGTTCCAGGATTGAGGAATGTGGGATCTATGCAATGCTAAAGGTTTCAAAGCAGGGATCTTGAGATTTGCTCAGACCCGAAGATCCTGCTATTTTTTATTCAGAAAAAAACACCTTTGCTGGCATTGGTGTGCTCTTCCTCTGGTGTGGCAGCTGGTCTTCATTGCAATGGTTTTCTGCAAGCAAGCAGAACATTGGCTAGATCCACCTTGAAGTCTAGATATTCCATAACCTCTCTCTTTCTGTCGCTATGATACATTTACGCTTGCATTTAAAAAAATAAATAAATAATTAACCCGCGGGTTTTAAACGTTCGGAAATAAAATGCAACACATGGAGACCACTGAAAAATAATAATACAGAAAAAAAAAGCTGTTTCCGCCCGGTTTCGAACCGTGGACCTTTCGCGTGTGAGGCGAACGTGATAACCACTACACTACGGAAACTTCACGGAAGACAGCGCTCAAGCACTGAGCACAGCAAGTGCTACAGGTCGATGGCGATGTACGTGTTAGTTCATTTTCTAAGTACAGGCGTATCATCACTTCAATAGTTTATATTTTTCAATGGGAAGCCATATGTCTGTGTTTATCCCATATAGTTGTAATAGCGTTAATTTGGCGTTCAACTTTCAAATAGTTGAGTTTTAGATAAAACATACTGACTGAAAACAGAACGATGCAGAATAGGTAGTGTAGTGGTTATCACGGGCGCTTAACATACATACTTCCGACTTTTAAGAATGTGTTTGTTAACATTTATGTATTTAGCTTTTTCTATTTACAGAACTGCCCCTTTCGTCATAGTCACGCCCCCTTAGTGACTCTCCACGGTCAGTTTTTTATGTTTCTATTTTTTTTTTTTTTTTTTTTTACGAAACACTTTTTTTTCAGTGAGGACAAGAGTATTCTTGCACAAACTGTTTTAGCAATAGAAATCGTCTATAAAAATGATATTCTGAAATGTACAAAAGCACAGGTCAAATAATAAATAGTTAAACTCAACGAATAATACTGTAAATATGGTACATCGGGTAAGGATTACGTATATAGGTATAGATAAAAAAGCGAATATATACCATATCTGGTAAATAATTGTCAACTACATTTTGTGCGTAAAATATTTAAGGAAAGTTTTAAAAAAATAAAATAAAAAAAAATCTCCCCGTCGGGGAATTGAACCCGGGTCTCCCGCGTGACAGGCGGGGATACTGACCACTATACTAACGAGGAATGCGTGAAAAGCGACCGTTCTGTACTCACAGGAAGACTGCACTGGCCCCCCCTGTCGAGAATTGTTTAGCTAAACCGCACTAAACCATTTCCCATTCATTCTTTATGGTAGTGCTAAACCACTACGGATGTAATACTGCTGCCGCCGCAACATGATTTTGGCGCTGTTGTGCAGGTCTGTGCCTAAACTTAATGTATTGAGTTGTGCAGATCTACCAAGAGAAGGCACTAAAGAGCATGAAGCGTTTTATCTGCTTCGGCTCAGTGAATTTTGCGAACCAAATGATTCGGAGGCTTCACTTCCCTTCCCACCATCTTGCACGAATGGTTGAGTGATTGGATGAAAGTGGGGTACAATCGGTTCTACTATACATAAACAACTAAAACACCCACTTCCTTAGTTTGAGCAAAAAGTCTGCAGTCTGTAACGGAGGTTACTGTGAATAGCACGCCCATTTTCCGAACCAACAATACATACCACAGTTCTATTATTTTACAACACAAGGAAGCCCCGCCGAAACAGGACATCAAAAAATTAGTTAAAACTCATAAATGTTCCTCTCCACGGAAATCTTTAGTAAAAGGCGAAAGATTTATGCGATCTGAAGAGAAACCAGAGTATATTAACATTTGTTAGTGCAGTAACCAACCTACTCATATTGCTATTGTAACAAGGGACGGTTAGTTTTTTTTAAAAATTTTTTTATTTATTTATTTTTTTAAAGTTTTTTTTTAAACGATCATTTTAACATCTACGTCTTGAGAAAAACAACCAAAACAGTATACAAGTACTGTATGCTGACATTTATATTTAAATATGATATTTTAAAAGCATACATTA
This sequence comes from Acipenser ruthenus, assembly GCF_902713425.1. NCBI lineage: Eukaryota > Metazoa > Chordata > Actinopteri > Acipenseriformes > Acipenseridae > Acipenser > Acipenser ruthenus. The sequence goes on along the minus strand of NC_081210.1, from coordinate 18,641,971 downwards.
CATAAGAGGAAATTAGATTACATGCCGAGGCCTGTGCAAGTCCTTTCCCCGTGGAATTGAGTCCACTGGGATGAACTTAGCAGGAAACTCTAGCTGAGGAGCCTGGTAAGTGTCAGGAAGGATCCTTCGACCCAGGTGGGTCAGTCCACAGTTACGTACAGGCCACCTCCCTCCGCTGGAGTAGTTCTGTACGCTGGTAAGTTCAATGTAGGCTTTCCCTGCCGGGGTAGCTTTGTATTCCAAGTCAGAAGTGGCTTCCCCCTGCTGGAGTATTTCTGCAACACTGGTAAGGGTGGAACAGACTCCCTCTGCTGGAGTCTCTCTGCAACACAGGTAAGGATAGCGCAGACTCCCTCTGCTGGAATCTTGCTGCAACACAGGTAAGAACAAAGAAGACACCCTCTGCTGGAGTGTCTCTGCAACACAGGTAAGGATAGCGCAGACTCCCTCTGCTGGAGTCTTGCTGCAACACAGGTAAGAACAAAGAAGACACCCTCTGCTGGAGTATCTCTGCAACACAGGTAAGGACAAAGAAGACACCCTCTGCTGGAGTATCTCTGCAACACAGGTAAGAACAAAGAAGATACCCTCTGCTGGAGTATCTCTGCAACACAGGCAAGGATAGCGCAGACTCCCTCTGCTGGAGTCTTGCTGTAACACAGGTAAGCGTAAGCAAGTATGGAATGGGCCCTCCCAGAAGAAGGGCTCTGTTGATAAAGAATTGTATCCAGGCTGTGGGGAAGGACCCCTGCAGCTGACGTCCCAGTCGTTCACGGAAACACGGGAGTGTCTCCGAGTTCAAGCACAATATCCATACTGTCCACACCACCTGTGGGTACTGTTGTTCATGTGTGTCACAATAAAGCACGTCCAGAAAACCAGACTGCTGCCTCAGTTCTCTCTGTTACAGCCCGCTGTTCCTGCAGCGCATGAATGCGCGCTTTCCCTCCGAGTCCCGAGTCAAACACACATACACAAATAGACGGCAGTTGTGACGGTTCCCAATCGTCACGAAAACTGCGGAACTGTTTTAAATTAACTACCGAGAGGCAGCGTTTATCTACCAACGTTTCATAAAATAAATCAAACTTTGTCAAAACAAAAGACTACCTCACCAAGAGGAAAACGCTCACGGTATAAACAAAACACAACTCTTGTTCAAAAAAGAAACCAAACGTTCACTTTACCTTACAATACTACGTAATGCACTCTCAACCTTCTGGGAACTATTCAGCAGGACAAACCGGCGGTGCTCCCCAAATCACCCCCTGCTGTCCTGCTCCACTTCCCTTTATACCCAGAAACCCCGCCTTGCCCATTAGTGCTAAGGTTCCTGGGTTGCGTAGTCTTTCAAATGGCGTCGCCATTTCTTAAAGGCGACACCGCTCTTTCTTACACCTGTGATACGGCATTTAGTCTCAAGAGAACAGTCATCCTCATCATCATCTTCCTCCACATTCAGTGTGGGCCAGGTGATTCTTTCAAGGATCATCTTGAGGAAAAAAAGAATGAATAGATAAATGAATGAACGGCAGGGGATCTCTTGCTGAACCTTATTGGCCATTTTTGTTCAATTCCAATATTGAAATGGCTCAATACCAAGCTTCATCTCAAAGCTCTATACAAGCTGGGTTTTATATTGTAGACCAAAACACCAAAAAATATATAAACTTCAGAATTAGAAATATAATTAGTAAATCACATTATCAAAACACTGAAACAGTAACACACTACCACAGGCATTCAAAACTTAATTAGGGAACAACATGTAATAAAATGTAACACACCTGGGAGGTGTATAGTGTGTCAGAATTTCAATGTGCTGAATTAAGCAGGTGAATTTGTTAAATGAAGTCCTTTAGTGATTGTTTCAACTAAAAATTCTTCCCTCTTCAGACCTCAATCACAAGAGTTTCCCTTTTATTGAACAAATTTGCTGGATAGGGGCTCTCCATGACTGGATTTGGCCACCCCTGCTGTAGGTTATCAATTAATTACACAACTAACCAGTACAATGAGTAAACCGAACATGGATATGCACGAAACAAACCTACTTACAGCGTGAAGGAGGAGTTTGTCCATTAGCCAATGCCGATTTTCTTCTGTCACCCCTGGAAGATCCCAGCTTAATGCCAATTGCAGTATAATGCTTTTGTCTTCTTCACTGAGAAAAAATAATTGTAAGACAACATTAGCATAAACATTTCCTGAAACCCACTACATGCAAATTTCTTCATTTTACTGCAAGTAAACCTTTCAAAATAGTTAATGTACTGTATTTAACATTGACCAATTACATTAACAAAAACTCTATACCTGCTGCTACAGCTGTCACTGTGACTATTTCTGAGAAAGAAAAGTCTCTCACAAAAGAGGCACTTCATCAGGGGCCCAGTGGATAAGGACAGTCCAGGAACCTACAAAATGAATTGCAGCAGACAATTTGGGTTTCTGGGTCCCTTAAATATTTTGCTGAGTGCCCCTCATTAGGGCAAGGAATAACAGCCTAGATCCGGCTTCTCGTAGATCCTGAAATCTTCATTTGTTCAAATCCACCACCTTCACTCAGTTTGGGATAAGATTTGAATAACTGGCTTCTGAATCCTTCACAGCTGCTGTCACAACCTTGACATAAAAAAGAACACAAATGTAATAAATGTGAATCTAGCGAACATCTTACACACTGATACACAACCTTGTATTTTGCTGCTACTAAAGCGGCATAGGTTTTTTATTGGTTTTATTTTTGTATAGCATCAACACAAAGCTGAATGGATCACTAACTGCAAAACAATCCAAAACTAAATTCCAGACAATTACTTTGAGTGGCATCTAAAAGGATTTTGGGAGCTTTATGATACTAATAGTGGTTGATGACATTTCAGTAGCATTGAGCAGTGGTTTAATAAAAAGTCTAAAATATCGAAGGTACAGGTTACATTGCATTGAACTCTACATCGCGTTATTTGTTATTATAGACCGTCTCATTAGGTTTATTTGTATCTGATTTTAGAGTCGTGATATATACTGAGCATCGAAAGAAACTTTTTAGATAACATTCTCTAGAATGACAAATTCTGTTTTACAGCAGGTGCAGTAAGATTGTAATGTGCTGATTAACAATTGACATTGTACTGTATATAGTTATGAGGGGACAGGGTACTGTGAAATTCACAGGCAAGTACTAGCGTGTGGCCACCGTTGCTGAGCAGTAGACATTTTGTCAATGTCCATCATGTATATACCTCGTTTTTTTCCGAATTAAATGTGTAATAATACTGATACGTTTCTTGTGATGTTCAGTATATGTACTATTAAATAAACCGTTTCATTTTGACAGAATATTTGCATAAACGTACCTTGAAAGGAGATTCTTTTCTCCCCCAGTCCTGCTACATTCAATTCGTCTTTTTCTGCTGTCTAGTCGGCACCGTGGAAATGGTTTTCCGTTTTAGACAGCAGAAGTTGTGAGTGTAATAACACCAACACGGCGCTGGAGTGGGAACGTTCGTCTTTTTGAAGACGGTCCTCTGTATGGGGCGAAAAATCCTTGAAAAAAAAAAAGGGACAAAAATATAAACTATAAAATATTACTATACCACTATAGCATGCAGAAATTGTGAATCTAACCCACTTAAAACAGACACAATACGGTTAAGAACAAATTGAAGGAGAATGCTCAGCAAAACAATTAAACTACTAGCTAAATGCAACTGGCGCTGAAAACAAAATGCTCACAATAATACACGGCCTTCCAACACACAGTGATCTAGCGAGCCCACATCGGCATCGATTGTGTTCCCTGGAGCAGGGAGAAACAAACTTCCTACAGCCAATAGTGTACTTGATACCGCCCACTGAATGAATAAATAAATAAATGAATAGATGAATGAATGAATAAATAAATAAATAAATAAATAAATAAATAAATAAATGCATAGAATGAATGAATAAATAAATAAATAAATACATAAATAAATGAATGAACAAATAAATAAATAAATAAATGCATGAACAAATAAATGTTGCAATAAATCAATATTTCAACATTTATTTATTTATTTATTTATTTCTCTATGTATTTATTTTTAATTTTGCCATGGATAGTCCTCCATACTCCATAAAATACAGCGATCTGATAGTAAAACGTATTTTGGTAACTTGGAAAACGAATACCTTGGGTTGAGCAATACTGTTGGGTGGAAACCGCGCTAGCAGGGATGAATCACATTTGCATACCCATAATGCACGTTGCCAGAATCCAATTTCCTCTTATGTAATGTATGCTTTTAAAATATCATATTTAAATATAAATGTCAGCACACAGTACTTGTATACTGTTTTGGTTGTTTTTCTCAAGACGTAGATGTTAAAATGCTCGTTTAAAAATAAACTTTAAAAAAATAAATAAATAAAAAAAAATAAAAAAAACTAACCGTCCCTTGTTACAATAGCAATATGAGTAGGTTGCTTACTGCACTAACAAATGTTAATATACTCTGGTTTCTCTTCAGATCGCATAAATCTTTCGCCTAATCTGTGTCTGTTTTAACCATGTACAAAGCACAATTGTCTTGGTGTTTTTAAATGTGTTTTAAATGCTTTTAAAACAAAATGTATGTCTGTATGCATGAATGTCATCTTTAAAAGAAATGTAAAATGAATGAAAAAACGAATGGGTGTAAATGTAAAAAAAATGTAAAATCTCAATAAAAGAGTATTTTACTAAAGATTTCCGTGGAGAGGAACATTTATGAGTTTTAACTAATTTTTTGATGTCCTGTTTCGGCGGGGCTTCCTTGTGTTGTAAAATAATAGAACTGTGGTATGTATTGTTGGTTCGGAAAATGGGCCTGTTATTCACAGTAACCTCCGTTACAGACTGCAGCCTTTTTGCTCAAACTAAGGAAGTGGGTGTTTTAGTTGTTTATGTATAGTAGAACCGATTGTACCCCACTTTCATCCAATCACTCAACCATTCGTGCAAGATGGTGGGAAGGGAAGTGAAGCCTCCGAATCATTTGGTTCGCAAAATTCACTGAGCCGAAGCAGATAAAACGCTTCATGCTCTTTAGTGCCTTCTCTTGGTAGATCTGCACAACTCAATACATTAAGTTTAGGGTTAGGGTTAGGGTTAGGGTTAGGGTTAGGGTTATGTGTTGCATTTTATTTCCGAACGTTTAAACCCTGTGGGTTAATTATTTATTTATTTATTTTAAATGCAAGCGTAAATGTAAGTAGTAATATTACTATAGCTTATGTCAAAAGTCTAATTTATGACCCTTTTGACCTTTTTTTTACCTTATAGGTATGAACTTATGAATATATAATGAGGGGCGTGGATTTATGAATTCATGAATATATAATGAGGGGGCCGTGGATTTTATGGTTGTTACAAGACAGATATGCTTATTGAATATAGGCTTATATTTGCCTATAAACTTATTGCACGTCTTTTATTAGATATGTACAAAAATCAGTGTTTAATATGTTATTTATGTAATCAGGGGATAGGGGGTACCCATGTTTTTATAAATGCTTATGTTAACTTCTGCTTGGTGCATACAACATTAATGCTTATGTTAACTTATGCTTTGTGCAGACAACATTAAAGTCTTTTTTTTTTTTTTTTTTTTTTTACATAAGACACTTAATGAAAAAGGAGAAAGTTTAAAAGAAGTTATTAAAAGCTAAAAGAAAAACCAAAAAAAGAAAACGCCTTATTCACCATTTAAAAGCATTTAAACAAACATTACACACAGTAATCACATTGCATATCCTGATGTAATAACCCCATTATAATTTATATTTTTTAGATATTGCCACTGTTATCTCATTTTTTTTATATACAAAACTCCCCGGACAAAACGCTTTACAGTTAGAATTCCCTGAAAGCATTTAAACTAACATTACACCCAGTAATCACATTGCATATCCTGATGTAATAACCCCTTTTTATAATTTATATTTTTTAGATATTGTCACTATTATCTCATTTTATACACACACACACACACTTAATGAAAAAGAAAGTTTAAAACAGCGTATCACAAAATAAAACAGATATTAAATTAAATATTTATAAAAAAAAAAAAAAATCTACCAAAGTACAATTTCTGAAAAAGCTCTCTCTCTCTTACCGTTTTAAAAAAACTCCACAGGACAACCGCTTAAGTACAGTCTGAATTCTCTCCCTCGCAGACAACTGCAGCCAACTGCAGCCAACCGCACTCATCAAACTTTAGCAGAAGAATGACTGCTACTCGCTCTGTGACTTAAATAGGGGGCGGTTCCTTGGGCTTCGAACATGCGCACAACTTCCTATAGGTACACTTACAGGCGCGCGCACATGAGCAGCGGCACTGAGACAGCCCCACACGCAGACACAGACACATAACCACCGCTATGAACAGCCTGGCGTCTCGATGTATTAAAAAGCACCGCTACCTATTTGTTAGAGGAAGGTCCCCTGCAGAGAAGGCTTTTGAAATGTGTGATTTGTAATGCCTAAAGGTTTGGTCTCAGCATGATAGACACGGCGATGACTATTTCAAATGAATATACAGACTTACCGTATTACCGCGTAAAGAAAGTAGATTTAACTAAGCCTACGTTCAACTATAAACAAACAAACATGTATAATATATGCTATTGCAAAGCTTGGTTATTCGCACTGTACCCGTAAAACTTATGGAATTGAATATAACTGAATAAAAACAAAATGTAATGATTCTGCAGGAAACAAATGAAGGAAAATTAAACACATATGTAAATGAATAAATCAGAGTTTATCATGTCTTAAGGAATAAGTGCTACGGTCTTTGTAGGGTATTTTGCGTGTCTGAAAAAACCGAAATTCATTTGTGAGGTGAGAATCGTGGCACCCGTGAGTCTAGTTCTTTAACATATCAGACTTTGGGTGGCTGTATGTTTGCTGATGTTGGAAAGCACAATATTATCTCAATGTGAATATATATATATATATATATATATATAGAGAGAGAGAGAGAGAGAGAGAGAGAGAGAGAGAGAGAGAGAGAGAGAGAGAGAGAGAGAGAGAGAGAGAGAGAGAGAGAGAGAGAGAGAGAGAGAGAGAGAGAGAGATACCTATAGGGGATAAATATTTTTTATTCAATTTTACACGTTAGGCTCAGCTTGGCGCCGCTGTGTATTAAAAGTACAGATAGCGTATGTTAGAGGAAGGCACCCCGCTGAGAAACATGGATCGATGATCACCGCGGCGTCGTTTAGTCTGCTATGGGCAATAAGCCTCATGGTATTTCAAACGGGATATAGTTTGGGGCATAACGATTAGAAAATAAAATAAGAGAAAAATCTGTGTTATATTGCAAATAAAATAAGAGAACCTATTTAAGTGTTTTATCATTGCCCGTTTTTGAATAGCCTCCCATCAGGATAATCTCCAGTAGCTTCTCATACACGGTCAAACTATTCTGACGATGGTGCAAATCATTAACGCGCTTTTACTGTTGTAGATTTAAAACCATGTGTGAACATAGTACAACGTTATGTTTTAAAAAAAAACGGCGAATATTGACCCAATCCTGTTCTAATGATCCTTTATGTGTATCTAAAATGATTCGTGTTACAAAACAGATTGTATAAAATCGTTTACAAAACGAATGAGAATATTTTTTGCATGTAATACTGAGTATAGAAAAAAACCAAGCCCACGTTTAACTATAAAAACATACAAGTATAGGTATATGCTTCACCAATTCTTGTTTATTAACGGCATACCCATAAAAAAAACGTGATTTAAGCATAATAAAACATAATTTCAGCATAATATCGAGAATATGACGGGTGGTTTTGGAATAACTGCTTTAGAGATGTGGGGTGGGTAGATTTGAAGCGCCATCTAGTCTAGGTACCGTTCAGGTGTCGTGTTTATCTCCCCTGATCCAGCCTGATCCGGACCCCGTGTGGTTACAAAGGCATTTACCGCTGATCTTGAGAGTATTAATCGTCCCCGTACAGAGCTATGTATTACACTTCTGGAAAGGACGATTCCTCTCAAGAACCTTATCCCGTAAAGACCCACTTCAACTATAAATGGACGGAGAATCAACCCACAACAATGAGGTTCTAAATGGTAGGTCCTATGTTTAATGTTTAAATGCTGTTTTAACTCTGTGTAAAAAATGTTTGATACGCGGTTTAATTTCTGTTTATAAACGAATACTGTGTGCTGTGTCTGTGATGCAGCGTAACCGTGTTTTCTTTTTGTTTTTTGTTTTTTGGTGACCGGTCTGATTTTAAGATGCGGATAAATGTAGATGTAGTGTAAAAAAAAAAATGTTTGAGACGCGATTTATTTCTGCTTATGAATGAACACGGTGCCGCGTGTCTGTGATGCTGGTTTTATTTTAAGAGTTAAGATGAGGCATGTAACTCTGCTATATGTTCACTATAAATACACACTTTAACACGGTGAATTAAGGCATGTGTTTTATTTTATGTCGTCATTAATATTATTATTATTTTATTTATTTAAAATTATATATTTTCATTTTTATAGATATCCAAGAATTTATTGAAGAACATTTAATTTCACACCAGGAGGAAGTAATTGAGCAGCCTCCTACGCTCATTCCCCTCTCACCTACAATCATTCCATTGTCCCCGACATTTTTCTTGGATAGTCAGAATGGTGAGTTTTTTCATTTGCTAAACCAAAATATCGCGAGGGTTTTTTTTTCTGGTCTAACTATAAATACCTCCTTTTAAATTGCAGATACAATCCCGGGGCATAGCATTTCCCTTTATCTACCGTGCGATCTAATCGTGCCTGAGGACTTTTTAAATAATTTCTCAGTGATAACAGAAAAGCATGAAAGTGAGTAGACATATTTGTCTGTTTGTTTTATTAATAACAAATACATAAATGTACTTATGATATATATAGTGCTTGAATGATATTACATGTTAGACATTGTTATTTTATTTTATTATGATTTCCTTTTAAAAACATAACTGATTCATTCTGTTTTTAGAAGCTGAATATATTGAAGATTCTGAGCTTTTGGAACAGTACTTCAAGACATCATTCAGCGACCTAGCGTCAGACTCCGAATTGTCTAAAAGTATGAACCGTATTGTTTTTATAGATTAATAAAATATGTTTGATCGTTTTTTCATAATATTAATTATTTTTAGGTTAAAACATTCATATTCAACCATTTATATTATTTTAGAAGATCCTGAAAAAGCCGAAAGGAACGACGTTGCCTGTACATCGGAGGAGGGCCAGGTTATACTAGCATATACCCCTTGGAGCCTCCCAATAAACCTCAAAAATCTGCAAAAAGACCTCTCAAAAGTAAGTGTATTTAAAATAAAGCTTTTTTTTTTTTTAAGTATGTTAAATATTTCAAACATCTGTTAAGGTATTTTTGGTCTGATTGTATATTTTGGCATATTTTCATTTAGAACGGCCCACTAGACGTACACTTCTTGTGGAAAGCGAATCTTCAGAGGACGACACATCCTTCAGCAGAGACCCAAAGTCTAAAAGGCTGCGTAAATTTTCCGAAAGGTTTCATACTTCGCTACAATCAAGAGGCACCCCCACAGTATCCAAAGTATCACAAAGGCTAAAACCTACGCTCCCCTCAACTTCAACTACTGCTAGGTATCACAGCGCTGAGCTATTGAAACATGTACATCTGACTATAGAGCAGATCATTTACAGACATCCTGCTATAAGGGCCCTAGTTTCTGACCCAGAAGTGGCTCAGAATATACAAACATTAATTACCCTATTGAAAACGCTGGGTTTCTTAAAACAATAACAGTGTATTTGTAGAGCTACAATGGAACCACATCGCAAAAAAACATGTAAAAGGAAACACATTGAAATTACTGTTGATGATTCAGACAATGATGATGCTGTGAATGGTGTTCAAAAAAATAAAAAGGTTTCAATTGATCCGAGTCATACTGTGTCAAATTCTGTGGTTAATTCTATATTCGTTCCTAAAAATACCTTAAATTCTGATCCTTCAACAAGTTCCCATACACATAGTATGTCTACAGCCCACAATGTCAGACTGCCCCATGTTCACCCCCAAAATTTAAATGGTTTCGAGAATTTTGACTATCTAGACAAACTATTAAATGATTTAAATTATAACGCGTATAGTTTACCGTCAATCAGGGCTCTGATTGATGAAATTTCTACAGATAGGCCCCCGATAAATGACAACTCCACTAATATAGACAACAATAACTCCCAGTGCCCTGGGTTTGTTAATGATGCTAAATTGACTCAGATCAATTTTGACTCTTTGGATAAGCTTCTGCATGAAATGTCTAGAGAGAATCATGATACTCTAGAGAGTGTAGTTGATGTGGAAAAACAAATAGGGGGAGGCTTGAACGAGGGGGATTGCCATGATGATTCTTTTAGCATAAAAGTCCCGGGGGGTGGTGTATTACATGATGATCAAGTGGCTGGTCCTTCTGGTTTACAGGTCTCCCATAGGGATAGCAACGGTGATAGAATTGGTACGGAAGGTGTACAGCGTAGACATAGACCTATGTTTAACAATTTCGAATTGAAACAACCTCTTAACTTTACACATCTGTATGACTTGGATTCCTATGCTGAAGTTTTTACGGTGTTACATGAAACGTTAGAGAATATGTTGAGTGAGGTTTCTAGAACACTAAGACCCGCAGACGTAGTGCAGCTTGAATTACGAGCAGGATCCTTAGATATACCAGTGTATGTAAAAATGACTGGAGCCTATTTAAGTCTAGACGATTTTCTCAGTCAGATTGAAGCTCTCCTTCAAAGTCATAATGAAATTTTGGCTGATGACTCTTTGATGTTGATTGGCCAGGTTATTAGGTGTCCAGAAGGAGGTGGTGTTAGGAGATGTTTGCAGACCTTAATGAAAAGTGAGCTTATTAGAAAAAAGCCAAGCATCTGATTATATGTTACAACAGAGACAATCAATTATGTTTTGCCTACAGCGTTCTGAGCTTGTTATTTCGAGAATTCAGGGGGGCTTATGATACGTGTATGGCTGAGGCTTTAAAACTTCAACAGAGTGTGGGATTAAGTGAACATCAAATGGTGTCGTTTGTAGACATAGATAAATTTGAACAGGCCTTAGATGTTAAAATTGTGGTCTGGTACAGATGTCCTCAAAAGGATGTGTTCCTGAATCACCAAACAGATACTCGAGCAAAAAACAAAACTGTATTTCTGTTTCTTCATGAGAATCATTTCTATGGTATTGTTAACTTGAAAGGTTTTCTGGGTGCCACCTATCTGTGTAATTACTGTTACACAGCCTACAGTAACCGATCTGGACATCGTTGTGAGGGACACTGCAATGTGTGTTTTTCACCAGCTTGTAACAGCGAGTACTCAGTAAAGGTAAAATGTAACGATTGCAATCGTTATTGTCGATCACAGCTCTGTTATGATGAGCATAAGATTCTCCGAGATAAAGCCAACAGTGAAAAACAGGTTTCTATGTGTGACATTTGAAAACTTTGTACAAGGTGCTATTCTCTCTATAAATGTGACCCGACAAAGCCACAGACTCATAAATGTCTTATTCCTTACTGTAAGCTATGTAAAGCCGTGTTGTTACCTCATAGTGATCATAAATGCTTCATTCAAATGCTTAAACCTAAGGAACCCACAGACAAATATGTGTTTTATGATTTTGAATGTCGGCAGGAAGCAGGCGTGCACATTCCTAATTATTTGTACTGCATGCACATGGGTGGTGAATAATGGTTTTGGGAGGGCGAGGAATGTGTGAAAAAGTTTTTTGAGCGGTATCGTAGACCTTGTTATGCAGGCTATACTTTCTTGGCACACAATGCAAAGTCTTATGACAGTTATTTACTGATGAATTATTTAGTAACCAACGGAATTAACCCACATATCATAGCTCAGGGTAGCAAGTTGATGTGTTTTACAGACGAGGCTTTTAAGATGCGTTACATTGATTCCTTTAACTTTTTACCCATGAAGTTAAGTGCCCTGCCTGCAGCTATGGGATTTGAAGCCAAAAAAGGATATTTTCCTCATTTTTTCAATACTGCTGAAAACCAGAATTATGTAGGACCTTATCCTGAACCCCGTTACTATGGTGTTCACCAAATGATGTCTAAAGATCGTGATGCCTTTTACAAATGGTATGATTCGATTAAGAATGGCATTTTTAATTTCAGAGACGAAATGGCGTTCTACTGCAAAAATGATGTTTTGAAAGAGGCCTGTATGAAATTCCGAACCGAGGTTTATGCAATAGGGCAGATAGATCCATTCCAATGTACCACCATTGCTTCACTGTGCATGGCTATGTATAGAAGTAAATTCATGCCTAAAGACACAATAGCGATCATTCCTCCCGACAATTACAGTGAGCAGCAAAAAAGCTTTTCAAATGCCTCGATACAATGGTTAATGTATGTCGCAGAAACTGAAAATGTTTTCATTCAACATGCTTTAAACTACGGAGAGCTTAAAATAGGACCCTTTTTCTTGGGCGGTTATGCTGTGATTAATGGTAAGCGTACGGCTTTTGAATTTGCAGGGTGTTTTTTTCATGGTTGTCCCTTGTGCTATGATTCGGCTGATGTAAACCCCTTAAGCAAAGTATCGTGTGGTACGATGCGTCATCACTTTGATGAAAAGATTGAAACATTGCAAAAGGTTTACGGGTTGGAAGTCAGAGTTATTTGGGAACATGAATGGAACACCCTGAAAAAACAGCCTAAAGTTCACGATTTTCTGGTTCGTTCTGATTTTCCTGAACGCATAAATCCACGCGAGGCTCTGTTTGGGGGTCGTACAAATGCCATTACATTACATTATGTGACCCAGGAAAATGAAAGGGTGGAATACTTTGATTTCACTAGTTTGTATCCGTTTGTTACAAAACAAAAGTGTATCCCGTAGACCATCCTACTGTAATTTACCATAATTTTCAAGACTTGAGCCACTACTTTGGCTTGTTCAAATTAACTGTTCTGCCTCCTAGGGGTCTTTATTTCCCTGTACTGCCTGCCCGCATCTGTGGTAAATTAATGTTTACCCTCTGCCGTTCATGCGCGGAAACACTAAACCAGACTGGGGTATGTAATCATACCTCTGGAGAAAGAGCCTTGACAGGGACATGGTGCAGTGTAGAGGTAGTCAAAGCTCTTGAGAAAGGTTACAAAGTGTCTAAAATACATGAAGTGTGGCATTTTCCTCAGAAATCTGACACTCTCTTTACAGGTTACATTAATAGTCATCTCAAGGGGAAACAGGAAAGTTCAGGATACCCTGCTCATTGTACCGATGAGGAGCGTAAAGAGCGTTATATTGCTGAATATTTTCAGAAAGAGGGGGTTCAATTAGATCCTCAAAACATTAATGTTAATCCTGCTAAAAGACAAATCTCCAAACTATCCCTCAATAGTTTGTGGGGAAAGCTAGCACAGAGAACTAACCAGCTCTCTACAAGCTTGGTAAAGGATCCTGACCAGTTTTTCCATTATCTCTTTTCAAAAAGATATCAGGTTTCGCATTTTTGTTTTGTAAGTGATACTGTGGCTCAGGTTCAGTGGCGTTACGCTTCTGATACCTATACTCCCACAGGTAATGTAAACGTATTCATAGCGGCCTTTACAACCGCTTACGCCCGGTTAGAGCTCTATAACCTCTTGGATCGGCTGCAGGAGCGATGTCTGTATCATGATACGGACTCTGTAATCTTTGTCAGCAGGCCCCGGGCTTGGCGTCCAGAACTAGGCGATTATCTTGGTGATTTAACTAGCGAGTTGAAGCCGGGTGAATACATTACAGAGTTTGTGTCAGGGGGCCCTAAAACATATGGATACGTCACAAACAACGGAAAAACGTGTCTCAAAGTAAAGGGGATTACCCTAAACTATGAGAATCCCAAATTAATTAACCTTGCTTCATTAAAAGACCTTGTACAAAACTTTGTGAATCATGATAGAAACACCCCCGCGGAGCATATCATGATTCGAGGCTCCCAGATTCACCGCAATAAAAAAGAATTTCAATTGGAAAACAAACCACTCCAGAAAACCTTTCAAATAGTCTACAACAAGCGAGTCCTGCGTTCTGATTTCACATCAATTCCTTATGGGTACTGAAGAAGGTTTTGATATTAGACTATCCGTGCCTTTTGCAGCTATAATATCGGGACCCTCCAATTCAGGGAAAAGTTATTTTGTGAAGCAGCTTTTAGAAAACTCTCAACAGATCTTTTCCAAAACCCCTGAGAATATCATTTGGTGTTTTAGTTGCTGGCAGGCATTATACAATGAATTGGCCCTTAAATTTAAAAATATCAAATTTATTGAAGGCATACCAGATTCATTAACCGATGATAATTTAATGCCTCCTAACAAAATCAATTTACTCATTATAGATGACTTGATGGAAGCAGCTAGCGAAAATGATGAAATACAGAAAGCTTTTACAAAATACGTTCATCATAGGAATTTATGCGTACTGTATTTGGTTCAAAATTAGTTTTTTCAAGGAAAAATGAGTCGCACCATAAACTTGAATGCCAATTACATTATTCTGTTTAAAAACCCTCAAGATAAACTTCAAATCAACACACTAGCCCGTCAGATGTACCCCGGTAACTCCAAGTTTTTCTTAGAAGCGTTTGAAGATGCGACAAAAAAACCCTATGGTTATCTTTTAATAGACTTAAAGGCCCAAACCCCCGAAGCATATCGTCTAAGAACTGGTTTATTTACTCCTGATTGGCCAGTTGCTTACATCATGAGAAATACCAAATCAAAACACTTATAAGCGGCCGGTTATTGCTCTAAAACTTTGTGATAGGGTACACCTCGTCCCTGTATTATTATTTGTATTTGACGGTGGGAAAGCCGTGTTTTTTTATTGTTCGTTTTGTTTATTAATTTAAAAAACCTGTGTGAATGTGGCTGGAGCCTCAATAAGGTAATTGTTTTATTGATAATTAATTAAGGCTCCAGCCACAGCTTAAAAGAACGAGCTCCAGGGTAATGGGGGGAGATTTTCCTTTGAGTTAGAGACGGGAGGACGGTTTAGAGCGAGATCATACATCCGAAGCAACTGCTACCGCTGTACCACTCGGTATTTGTTTCTTTATGTATTTTTGGCCATCGAGCCCTTTTGTTTGTTATAGAGTGTTTTGTTTATTGTTTGATTTATTATTAAAACCTGAGCGCAAACGCGTCTCGTTTCCCCTACCTACCTTTGCCTTTGTTTTTGTATTGCTTCTTCCTGGTCCGGGACGTCAGTACTGCAACCGCTCTGTCACATATGGTGTCCTGCGTGGGATAAACGCCTCCAGGAGCCGGACCAGGAATACAAAGGGCGTTTTTTTTATTTTTTTCGAAAATTGTTTTTTGTAGAAAAGTAAATAAATAAAAAAAAAAAAAATGGAAGGCTGGAACTGGAGAGACGGCTGCAGTGAGCTGGAGGATCTCCTCGGCAGGTTGGAGGACCAAGGTTGGTGCCTTGCCTGCGGGGTGTATGGGCACACGGTGGCTGTCTGCCCCTTCCAGGAAGAGGAGGAGGAACCAGCCCAAAGGAGGAAGGTGAGGAGAAGGAGGCAGAGAGGGGGAAAAGTGAGGAGGAAGCAGAGGGAGCCAAGGTGGTGCACCATGTGCATTGCTTATGGGCATGAGGACGAGGACTGCCCAGAGCAGGAGCCAGGGGAGGAGGAGCCCGAACGTCCTGCACCTGAGTGGGAGGAGCCCGAACGTCCTGCGCCTGAGTGGGAGGAGCCCGAACGTCCTGCGCCTGAGTGGGAGGAGCCCGAACGTCCTGCGCCTGAGTGGGAGGAGCCCGAACGTCCTGCGCCTGAGTGGGAGGAGCCCGAACGTCCACAGCCCGAGTGGGAGGAGCCCGAACGTCCACAGCCCAAGAGGGAGGAGTCAGTGCGTCCACGGCCCAAGAGGGAGGAGTCGGTGCGTCCACGGCCCAAAAGGGAGGAGTCGGTGCGTCCACGGCCCGAGAGGGAGGAGTCGGTGCGTCCACGGCCCGAGAGGGAGGAGTCGGTGCATCCACGGCCCGAGAGGGAGGAGTCGGTGCGTCCACGGCCCGAGAGGGAGGAGTCGTGTGTCCACGACCCGAGAGGGAGGAGTCGGTGCGTCCACGGCCCGAGAGGGAGGAGCCGGTGCGTCCTGTGTCCGGAGGGGAGGAGCTGAAGGCCCAAACCCCTATTTTTTTGGGGGAGGGACGAGGGCGTGAAGCTCAGGCTCCACAGCAGCCGCTGTTTTTGCTGCTGAAGGGAGCCCAGCGGAGACGCCCGCCACCAGCCCTAACCCCGCTGTCGGAGGAGCCGGCAGCGCCACCAGCCCTAACCCCGCTGTCGGAGGAGTCGGCAGCACCAACAGCTCTAACCCCGCTGGCAAAGGAGCCAGCAGTGCCACCGGAGGGAGATGAGCTGCTTTTCCCGCCGCCACCACCCGAGGGAGAGGAGCAGGAGCTGCCTCTGCCTCCACCACCCGAGGGAGAGGAGCAGGAGCTGCCTCTGCCTCCACCACCACCACCCGAGGGAGAGGAGCAGGAGCTGCCTCTGCCTCCACCACCACCACCCGAGGGAGAGGAGCAGGAGCTGCCTCTGCCTCCCGAGGGTCCGCTGCTGCTGCCGTCGCCTCCCGAGGGTCCGCTGCTGCTGCCGTCGCCTGGGGTCGCCAGGGATCCTGCTTCGCCTGGGGTCGCCAGGGATCCTGCTTCGCCTGGGGTCGCCAGGGATCCTGCTTCGCCTGGGGTCGTTGAGGGTTCTGCTTTGCCTGGGGTTGCTATACTGTGGTCGGAGCCCCACAGAGGGGAAATGCCGGCCATGAAGAAGGGGGGGGAGGTCAGGAGACCAGCTTCCCCAGCCGCACGTTTGCGGCAGGATAGTGTGTGGCGGGAGCCCTGGAAGAGGGAGCTGCCGGCCACGAAGAGTTGGGGGGTGCCGGACCTCCCACCATGGCCACCCCCATGGACACTGTGCTTCCCCCTCTTCCGGGACGTTGAGACTGAGGGGGGAGGTGGCCATTGAGGCCATGTGTGCTACGCCCAAGGGGGGGCGTGTGTGATAGGGTACACCTCGTCCCTGTATTATTATTTGTATTTGACGGTGGGAAAGCCGTGTTTTTTTTATTGTTCGTTTTGTTTATTAATTTAAAAAACCTGTGTGAATGTGGCTGGAGCCTCAATAAGGTCATTGTTTTATTGATAATTAATTAAGGCTCCAGCCACAGCTTAAAAGAACGAGCTCCAGGGTAATGGGTGGAGATTTTCCTTTGAGTTAGAGACAGGAGGACGGTTTAGAGCGAGATCATACATCCGAAGCAACTGCTACCGCTGTACCACTCGGTATTTGTTTCTTTATGTATTTTTGGCCATCGAGCCCTTTTGTTTGTTATAGAGTGTTTTGTTTATTGTTTGATTTATTATTAAAACCCGAGCGCAAACGCGTCTCGTTTCCCCTACCTACCTTTGCCTTTGTTTTTGTATTGCTTCTTCCTGGTCCAGGACGTCAGTACTGCAACCGCTCTGTCACAAACTTTTATTTATCTAGGCTTTGCAACAGCGCAGCATGTCGGCTAGAATAAAACGTAACCTCCATCTCTTTAAGAGCATAGTTCATAGCTCTGCTCATCAGAGAAGAACAATCTTACAAAACGCTTCAGACGATTTTATCAAATCTATTGTGGAAATTGCCTTAAATGCCTTAAAGGGTCACATCCCCTTAACTTCGAGTCAGTTAAACACTCTCAAAAAGCAGCGGCGTGTTATAAAGAGCCTATGCAATAAGAACCATTCAATTAAAAAGAAGAAAAAAACTGTGAATCAGATTGGTGGTTTTATTGGCGCATTAATAAGGATTGCATTGCCTTTTTTATCAGGACTCTTAGCGCCTCAAAGTTAATTTGTAAAAATGACTCACTCCCAGAAAATGTTTCTGATACCACAACATCAACTCGATAGACTTAGGCAGCCTGAGCCCCAACACCCCGAGACTATTAAAAAAGCAGTTGAAAGCCGACTTGACTCTGAAATGAAAAGCATTCTACTTAGAACCGACATCAGTGACCAAGAGAAAGTTAAGCTATACACCAGCTCCTTACAGAGATATCTAAACTTGCTTAAACAGAGTGAAAAAGAGTTTAATACCCTGACATTAATTACACCCCCCTCTGAGGAAACGGCTCAACCGGCTGCTGAATCTGAATCTAAGATAGTGACTGCAGTTATGAGTAGCGTTCCCTCCAGATCTAAGAAAAATGCTAATTTTATTTTAAACGCTATGTCTCAGAATGCTTTGGTTACCTCATGGAATGATCAAGGGGAATTCATTCTTAGGGGCAAGAACATTAGAGGGTTGCATATGGTTGATTTAATCAGGGCTGCAACGGGACATACCCATATCCCTGAACATAGGTTACCTGTAGGATGGGCCGAATTCATCAAAGGTTTGTCTGTAATAAATGTCCCCTATTCTACAGTGCCTAATTCTCAAACCCGACAACTCATAGAAGCTTATAAAAAACGACCCTTAGAGACCCCAATGCCTAAGAAGCAGAAAAAAAGGCAGCAGTTAAGGGAAACTTATTAAGATATTACTGTTTTTCTTGAGTTTACATATCTGTACATTTTGTTGTATATTCATGCAAATGCTGTGTAAACATTGTCTGATACATTTTGTTTTATATTTATGCAAATGCTGTGTAAACATTGTCTGATACATTTTGTTTTATATTCATGCAAATGTTATATAAACAATGTCTGATATACATGTATGTATATATATATATGTCTTTACAGCAATAAAAATATTTATTCACCATTTACATTGTCATAAGTTTTTTTTTTTTTTTTTGAAGATTAACATTCATAACATTTTTTAAAATCATGATGAGTCTTGACACACTGCACGCATGAAAATATATTTATACAGTTCTGTTTTTTAGGGTTAGACATACAATGTATAAATTGGGACACCATCAGATTGTTTTTGTTTAAATCAGAGCTGTAGAGCGCCATAACCTCAGGGTAAGTAAGTCCTTTGGCTCGATGATGTACAAAGAAAACACAGTGATGGCCGCATGTCGTGGTCATAAGACCTTGTAGAGGCTGATTATTGTACACTGTTTGTTTGACGTTGTTGTCTAAAAAGTTTGAGATAGTCTTAGGAAAATAAATAAAATCTGGAGGGTTTCCGTAAGAATCAAAAAACTCTCCCTGTCCCTTTTCTTTTAGATAAATCCCTAGCCAGTGTTCTCTAGGATAATTCTGGGGGTCCGTGTTGACAATGAGTATCGCCGGCAGTTTTTTTATTTTTCCTTTAGGTAGTTGATCACTAGCTAGAATCCCATAAAAATACTTTGCAGTCAATGGGTTGCTGGATAGCAGCGCTGTAAGCTGCGTGGTATTCATTTTTAAAAGGATCAATGTTGTATCAAACTTTTCAGTAATCAAAGAGAACAGCTCTTTGGTGGGAAACCTCAATCACGTTCTCAAAAACAGCATATACAATCATATTCACCGTCTCTGGCAGAGCATTGGCAAAACGCATTTCAAGGCGCATATTACCATTTTTCACTAAGAAAAAATGATCTCCACATTCTTGATCAGGGGTCAAATCAAATGCAAAGAGCGTATAGCCTCTAATAAAGTCTGACCTATCAATTATCAGCGGTTTGTCTTTGAGATGTCTACCCGTGGCTTGTATTAGACTGTAATATTCCCTGACGGGGTTGTGTCTTGCTGTATAGTGGGGTTGTAAAGGTTTTGAGGGGACTTGTTCACCATCGACGTACATAGCTATAAAGTTCCCAGCATAGTGTTTAAAGTTAAATGGGTTTTTAGCGTAGGAACCACTAAATGCGTCATTATCTGTTAAACCAATAACCACAAACTTTGGTAACTGCCTGTGACAGAAATACAATGAGTTCTGGTGATAAATCTTCCTCCCGACCTGTGAGGGCGCTAAAGAACGGGAGGAGAAGTATCTGGAAGGGCTGGCCTGACAGTTCGTTTCCGGGACCGGAAAGTGGGTCAGCCTGGAAGGAAGCGAGACTCTGTTGTAAGACCGTATTGATTTGACAGGTAAACAAGGGGCAGCTGCAAGTAATAAGGCAGCTGCAACCGTTTACCTAGATATCATGCGGGATTACATATAGGGGCCAGGGTAACGCTGTTCTTTTCCTTCGTTTGGGTTAAGCCAAGGACCGAGAAGGACGGTATAGTATGAAGTACTGTATTACTCTGTAAAGAGTTGAGTGTGTGTGTGTTTTTGTTTGTTTATTGCTGTACAATAACTGTCTGTGTTTTGAAACCACCAGACAGCTAAAGCACATCCGGAGCTGTCGCCGTGGGCCAGCACAAACCGGATCACCACCTCACAACTGTCACCGAATAAAAAGTGTATTCATTCACCACCAGCACGACTGCACGCACCCGGGACGGGTGAACGTGTTTTTGTTTTGTTATTCAGGACTGTAACCTGTCGTTTCATCCCCGCGCTCTACACATCGTTGTGTATTGCCGGGGCTTATTATTTACGGTCGCTAGACCAGGATTTAAAATAAATAAAAACATTTGTCACTGGATTACCGTTGTCTGCCTGTCACTCCTGCACCGCATCACCGCTACACCTGTTCCCCTTACTAACCACTTTGCCACACGTGGTGTCAGAAGTGGGATCATGGACCGCAACGCACTGGCGGAGCTGCTGCAGGCGCTGGAGAGCAGGCGCGACGCAGAGGAGAGAAGGAGGGAGGAGCGCTACACGGCGCTCATTGAACGGGTAGGGCTGGCCGTTGCTGCAGCGACGACCCCTACCACAACACCGCTGATGTCGCCCCCGAAGGCACGGGCAATGAAGATGTCGGCGGAGGATGACCCGGAGGCGTATTTGGTGGCGTTCGAGCGGCTGGCTACCGCGGCGGCTTGGCCGCGGGAGTTCTGGGCCAGCCAGTTGGGACCCTGCCTGATTGGGGAGGCTCAGGCAGCCTACCAAGCCATGAGCGACCATCACGCCACCGATTATGACTTGGTCAAGCAGGCTATCCTCCGCCGGCTGAACATCACCACGGAGACCCACCGGGCGCGATTTAGGGAGTACCGGAGAGCCCCGGAGACACGCCCCAGGGTGGTTGCAGAGCGGTTGTGCGACCACATGGTGCATTGGCTGACCCCCGGGAAGAAGACCGCCCAGCAGATGGGGGAAGCCATTGTGGTAGAGCAATTCTGCCATGTGGTCGGCGCCGAAACCCAGGCGTGGATACGGCGCCACAACCCCGACACCCTGGAGGAGGCGGTCAAACTGGCCGAAGACTTCGAGGACTCCCTGACCTCTGCCCGGATCGGGATCCTGTCGGCCCCTGCCCTTCGGAGCAGCAGACCTCTCCCTCCCTCTCCTCCAACACCACCACCACCACCCCCCACGTTCCAGGGACCCAGACCTCCCAGAGCACCGACCCCATTGGGCCCCCTTGCCTCCCCCCCATGGAGACCAAGGTTGGCCCCCAGCTGGGGTAGAGGTGCTGCCCCTGCCCCGTTGCCATACCAGCAGCGGGACAGATTTCTGACCTATGCCCCCTCTGTCCCTCCTATCTGTTTTAGGTGCCACCAGCCGGGACATCTGGCCAGGTCATGCCCCGCTGCCATGGAGTGTGACGTGGCCGCGTGCAATTGGGCACCTGAAACTGGTAAGCGTGGGGAATATGGTCGGGAGGGGCCTTGTTTGATTAATGTTGTGTTAGGGAATGTGAAAACCCACGCATTAGTGGACACAGGGTGTGAGCAAACCTTGATTAGGACAGCTCTCCTGGGCGGTGTGTCGTGGCGGCCAC
The DNA here is from genome assembly GCF_902713425.1 of Acipenser ruthenus. NCBI lineage: Eukaryota > Metazoa > Chordata > Actinopteri > Acipenseriformes > Acipenseridae > Acipenser > Acipenser ruthenus. The sequence continues at coordinate 18,620,110 of NC_081210.1, read as the reverse complement.
GAGGTCAGGTGGCCATCTCCTGTATCCATGGAGACACGGCGGCATACCCCACATTAAAAGTATATTTATCGGTAGGACCGATAAAACGTCACCTTGTAGTCGGGGTGGCGGAAAGGTTGCCACACCCAGTTATTCTGGGTCGAGACTGGCCAAAATTCAAAGAATTGATGCAAACAATGGCAGTCTCAGCCACACACGTAAACGTGGCAGAAAAAAAAAAAAAAGAGGAACGAATTGGTGATGTGTTTCCTTTTCACACTGAAATGTTTTCCCCTCTTTTCCGTCCTAGAAAAACAAATAAGGAGAGACGGACCGCGAAATGGGAGGGAGCATTTGTGAGACAAGGCTGGGGTCTGGTGGGAGAGTGCTGCAATGGTAACAAACGCCAGTCGAAGGGAGTGGGAACGCAGTGTGACCGAGAGAGCGAGGTTACTGGACCGACTAGAGCAGAGGTTATTCCAGCCCCTCTCAATGTACCGGACCCGTGGTACTCAAGCGCGGACCTAGTGTGGGGCCAACAAAACGACCCGTCACTGGTGCACGCTTGGGGGCAGGTCCGGTCCATTGAAGGTAAGGATGTTGACGGCGCTGGGGCGCTAGTATATCCACATTTCAGTATCAAGGGGCAATTACTATATAGGGTAAACCTAGCCGCGGGCACAGGACAGCCTGTAACACAATTGTTGGTTCCCCCGTCTTGTCGGACCGAGGTCATGAGGCTGGCGCATGATATCCCTTTTGCGGGGCACCTCGGAGCCGAGAAGACGAGGGAACGGATATTGGCTCGATTCTATTGGGTAGGTCTTCATACTGATGTGTCGAGATATGTAGCCACCTGCCCAGACTGCCAGCGAGTAGCGCCGGGTCGAGTGCGCCCCGCCCCTTTGGTCCCACTGCCGATTATTTCCACTCCTTTCGAGCGCATTGCAATGGACATAGTCGGCCCTTTGCTACCTTCTGACTCCGGGTATACGCACATTTTAGTAGTGGTGGATTATGCAACGCGATACCCGGAGGCAGTTCCATTGAGGTCCACTAGTGCCGCTGCAATAGCCACCGAGTTAGCACAGATTATGGCCAGAGTAGGGATCCCCAAGGAGATTTTGACCGATCACGGAACTAACTTTTTGTCCAATACGTTACAGCAGGTGTACAAAATATTAAAAATACGTCCCATCAGGACGTCCGTTTATCATCCACAATCGGACGGTCTGGTGGAACGTTTTAATCAGACCTTAAAGTCGATGCTGAGGCGATTTGTGACACAAGAGCAGAAACATTGGGCATCACTTCTCCCCTACCTCCTTTTTGCAGTGAGAGAAGTGCCGCAGAGTTCAACGGGGTTCTCCCCCTTTGAGCTCCTGTACGGCCGGCAGCCTCGCGGCATTCTCGACCTGCTGAGAGAGGGGTGGGAGGAGCACAAAGGCTCGTCTAAAAATGTAGTGAAGTATGTGCTCCTACTCCGAGATCGCCTGGATTTGGTCGGTCGTTTGGCCCAAGACAACCTCAGATCGGCTCAGCACCGACAAGAGCAGCATTATAACAAAAATGCACGGATTCGAACCTTTCGACCAGGGGACAAGGTAATGCTGCTACTTCCCTCATCAGAGTCAAAACTGTGTGCTAAATGGCAGGGGCCGTATGAGGTGATTCGGGCTATAGGGAAAGTAAATTATGAAATTAGACAGCCCGATCGCCGGAATGAACGTGAAATTTACCACATTAATTTGTTGAAGCCCTGGCAGGCAAGAGAGGTCTTATTTATAGCCCCAGGCAATATGGAGGATGATTTAGGTCCCTGTCCAGAGACCCCGAGCACAAGAGCGATTTCAATGGGGGAACAATTAGTTCCGGATCAGCAAAGAGAGCTGCGTAAGCTTATTGAGGAGTTCAGCGATGTTTTTTCTGATGTGCCCGGCAGGACGAACTTAGTTGAATATGACATTATCTCTCCCCCAGGTGTCACAGTGCGAGAGAGACCGTACCGGATCCCGGAAAGTCGACGAAGTGGCGTTCGCAAAGAGGTACGGGATATGCTCGAGCTTGGAGTGATTGAACCTTCCAGGAGCGAGTGGTGCAGTCCTATTGTAATAGTGGCTAAGAAGGACGGCACCAACCGCTTCTGCGTAGATTTCAGAAAGGTGAATGCTATTGCCAAGTTCGATGCGTATCCCATGCCTCGGGTCGACGAACTTTTAGACAGACTGGGAAAAGCGAGGTTTATTTCCACTCTGGACCTGACGAAGGGATACTGGCAAATCCCTCTAACCCGCAGCTCCAGAGAGAAAACCGCATTTTCAACACCAGAGGGGCTGTTCCACTTTAAAACCATGCCGTTTGGGCTACATGGTGCGCCCGCTGCCTTTCAGAGACTGATGGACCAGGTTTTACGCCCACATCATGAATATGCAGCAGCGTATATTGATGACGTGGTGATTTACAGCTCCACCTGGCGAGAGCATTTGGCTAGGGTTGCAGCCGTTCTTCAGTCTCTAAGGGCAGCCCGGCTGACAGCTAACTTGAGAAAATGTGCGTTTGCCAAGACAGAGACTCAATATTTGGGATTTGTAATGGGAAATGGAAGGGTGAAACCTGTGGTCACCAAAATCCAGGCTTTGGTTGATGCAGCGATCCCCAAAACCAAGACTCAGGTGAGGTCACTACTGGGCTTAGCCGGTTATTACCGCCGCTTCATCCCCGAGTACGCCACAGTGGTTAACCCGTTAGTCGACCTCACCAAAAAGAGTGCTCCAAATTTAATTAAATGGTCAGCTGAGTGTCAGGGGGCGTTTGATACGATTAAGCGTAAACTTTGCCAGGCCCCCACTCTTATTACCCCAGATTTCACCAAGAGATTCATCCTCCACACCGACGCCTCGGATGTAGGTTTGGGTGCAGTCTTGTCCCAAAAAGTAGCTGGAGTAGAACACCCGATATTGTACCTGAGCAAAAAAATGTTACCTCGGGAGCGTAACTACTCCGTAGTCGAAAAAGAGTGTTTGGCCATTAAATGGGCTACTCACTCTTTACGATACTACCTGCTGGGACACTCATTTGATCTTGTCACAGACCACGCCCCACTCCAGTGGTTAAGCACCATGAAGGACAGCAATGCCCGGATAACTCGGTGGTATCTGGCATTGCAGCCCTTCATGTACCATATGGTACACCGTGCGGGGAAAGACCACCAAAATGCGGATTATTTTTCCCGGGAGGGGGGAGCAATGGGAAAGGTAGATTTAGCCGAGTGTTCCTTCGGCTCCACTCTGAGCGGTGTGATATGTGACAGAAATACAATGAGTTCTGGTGATAAATCTTCCTCCCGACCAGTGAGGGCGCTAAAGAACGGGAGGAGAAGTATCTGGAAGGGCTGGCCTGACAGTTCGTTTCCGGGACCGGAAAGTGGGTCAGCCTGGAAGGAAGCGAGACTCTGTTGTAAGACCGTATTGATTTGACAGGTAAACAAGGGGCAGCTGCAAGTAATAAGGCAGCTGCAACCGTTTACCTAGATATCATGCGGGATTACATATAGGGGCCAGGGTAACGCTGTTCTTTTCCTTCGTTTGGGTTAAGCCAAGGACCGAGAAGGACGGTATAGAGTGAAGTACTGTATTACTCTGTAAAGAGTTGAGTGTGTGTGTGTTTTTGTTTGTTTATTGCTGTACAATAACTGTCTGTGTTTTGAAACCACCAGACAGCTAAAGCACATCCGGAGCTGTCGCCGTGGGCCAGCACAAACCGGATCACCACCTCACAACTGTCACCGAATAAAAAGTGTATTCATTCACCACCAGCACGACTGCACGCACCCGGGACGGGTGAACGTGTTTTTGTTTTGTTATTCAGGACTGTAACCTGTCGTTTCATCCCCGCGCTCTACACATCGTTGTGTATTGCCGGGGCTTATTATTTACGGTCGCTAGACCAGGATTTAAAATAAATAAAAACATTTGTCACTGGATTACCGTTGTCTGCCTGTCACTCCTGCACCGCATCACCGCTACACCTGTTCCCCTTACTAACCACTTTGCCACACTGCCCCAGAAACAAATTCTCCTGATTACATACCCTACTCCCTCTAGGAATACTAAAAACTTTCATAGACACTCTATCAATAGGATATCGGGCATTAGAGGTCATCAAGGCCTGAGCTTGGGCAATTCTGACCTCAGGGGACACTTTTACTTTTTTAATATAGAGAGAGGCCTCTCAAATTTTAAGTTTGAACTCTTCTGCGGCATCAGACATTAAACAAAAAGTGTCATTGGCCCTCACCATTTTAATTTTCAGATCAATCCCATTCAGCATGAGTTTCTCTTGAAAAAATATATCCGCATGCAGAGGTCCTAAAAGTTCAACAGTATGACTCATTCTGGTAAACGCATGCCGTTTAACTAGACCTTCATTAGCCCCTGCAGGATCAGTCTCATCCATATGTCCTGGGGTATCTTTGTAAAACAAGCCGGCAGTGAACTGTGATTCTAGAGTGTCCTTACTAAAGTTTAGCATTGCTTCTATAATGCTCCTGTAAGGATAAGTATTACTGCTTTGACTAATTAAGCGATTTCCTAAAGTTACATCCACTTGTGAAAACATGGTAGCTACAGGGTAATTGATAATACCAACTATACTGCCTCCAACTAAATCGGCGCCATCAGCCCTAGTAATTTTGCATGAAAGTCTTAAAAGAGTATTATTCAAATCAAGATAATCTTCCCCATTTCCCGCTATGTAAAATTCGATGGGGGCCGTGTCAGACAAGGCAGACAGGGGGGGAATTTCCACATAAAGGTTTTTTTCAATACTTGTCTGGGTATAAGGTATAGTAAACAGATCCAATTCTGATTTCACACATTCTTGAGACATATGATGTACCAGCGTCATGATTTAAAAGATGTTTCTCTTTTTCGCTGTTCTGTGGGTCTTTGGTTTCTTACTCCTTCTCCGGTTACCGCTACTAAATGACCTCAATGTAGCTGGTTTAGCCTTTTTGTGTGGATGATAGCGAGATCCTGGGGGTTTGCCACGTTTTCTCTTGTATCCTCGGGACATCACCATCAATCCCTCCCCTGACTGGCTCTTGTTATGGCTATGAGGGTTATGACTTGTTAGGACATTTGACACTACGTCACTAACAATATTTTTAGCTGCTGATTTAAAAAGAGGTTTAACTATTTCAAAACCCCTTCTAAGTAACGGTAAAGCTTTTCTGAAAAGACTTCTAAAAATACCCCCTATACCAGCTCCGTACATTACTGGAGCTCCAGAAAATCCAGGCAAACCATTACCAGCTTGATTTTTGTAATAATTAACATAAGGATTGACATATCCATTAGGGCCCATTTTCAATTATGTGTAAAAAAGAGGCTTTACAGGTCGGAAATGCAACTTCACTACAACCTTCCCAAAACGGAATGGCACTAACTTGTTTTGGTCCGTCTTAATTTGTATAGTTAACGTGTCAAAGTTGGTCTTGCTGAGGGGCACGTAATGAGGTCTGTCGTAAGTTACCGTGATTATATCTTTGTTTTGGCCTTTAATAGGGACGCATCTTAGAAGAGGCACGTAACTATCTCCAACGGCTTGATGTGTAATGATATCAGTATAGACATACAGGGTATAAAATCCCGCTCTGATATCGGCTGGGTAGAGAGTCCTCAAATGAGCACTATACACTTTAGCCTCAATAGGGCCCAATAGTTCAATAGTTTCACCCTTCATAGTTTCTCGAAACCCCAACATTTGTCTGAGATGTTCTTTGGCATAAAACATATATGGTGTAGTACTTTTTATATAAATTCGTCTTTCTATAGGTTTATAGACTAATTTCACATCATTTTTATATTGTTCATCGGGAGCTTTGTCACCTTTCTGATCTAGTCCTTTTCCGAGCATGGCATCGTTCATAGCTGTTATTACATCCTGAAGGGTCTCATAATATCCTTTTGGTATAGTATAATCACGTTTGACCACTTTTTCTATATCATAAGTAATAAAAGTGCTGTCTTTAAGGCTTATATTATACCAGGTATGGGGATATTGAATCTCTGCTAAGCAAACTTCCCATTTTCCCGGTAGATTCAGTGTTTTAACCAATTTGATAGTAAAATTGGATATTGCGTTTTTAGGGAAAACCTCCTGTGAAGCGTTACCAGGCAGAGTTACATAAAAAGAGTCTTGAGACATCATGAATAATGTTTTAAGTGTAATTAAATACAGTCAGTTCTTGTTAACTCTTTAGATCCACCACCTGATGCTCAGCGACCCAACTGTTAAATTTTTCAGGCCAACCGGCCCATTTTATGAGATAAGACTTTTTGCCATTTTCCTTTTTCTCGGCAACTATCTTCTCTATCCTAAACAGCGTATCAGTCTTAACATTTATTTTCTGCAATTCTGGTTCATAAAAGGTGCCCATTATAGGCTCTTCATCGTAATCACATAGTTTATACACCGGTGGAAATCTTGGTATACATTCTGTTATAGTAAAAATCTCTGATGTAAACGTCTGTTCATAACCTTTTATAAAGGGAGCTCTTAACTTTGAAATTCTTACGCTGTCACCAGCGGCAAACTTAAACTTTATATGTTTAGGGCTTTTCTTCTTGGAGTATAAAGTTTTAAACACTTTAAATGAATTATCTTCATTAACTTCTGAAGGTTTCATTTGAATACTACGGTGGAAGGAGTTGTTATAAGCCTGTACCATTTCTTGTAGTTTATCCATATACTTGTGCGTGTTAAAAGCGGTGAAATATTTCCACATTTTTTATTTAAGAGTCCTGTTGTATCTCTCAACAATAGATGCTTTTAGTTCATTCCCCGTGGTAAAGTGTAGAATATTATGGTTTTTTTAGCATGTGCTGAAATGCTTTGTTTAGAAATTCGGCCCCTTTATCAGTTTGTAGTTTTTTAGGTTTCCTACCAGCGCTGATGATCCTCTTGAACGCCTCTGTCACAGTCGTAGATGACTTATTTTTCAAAGGTAAGACCCATGCATATTTGGATAAGATATCTATACATGTTAACATGTACTTATAACCTCCATTTTCTTTTGACAAGCTAGACATATCCACTAAATCAGCTTGCCACTGTGTGTCGATATTAGATACAAATACGGTGTTTCTTTTAAAGTTTATTTTAGAGGGCTTATGCAACGTATATGAGTCTTGCTCTGATAAAAAGGCAGTTAAGACCCTCTCAGAGACTTTAGGCCCATCAGACCTCAGAGCTCTTTGAAGAGTCTGTAAACCCCCTAAACCTCCAGGATTTGAGGGATCGTAGTATATTTTTTTCATACGCTGATGTGTCATCTTTAACCAAAATAACACAACTGCGACCAATATGACTTTCAAAAAGTTTTTATTCAAAGGTTATCATAACACCTCAGAGACATGTGGGAAGTTCAAAAGTTTTATTCACAGTTTATCAAGAAGATTAGGACATTTTAGAAGAGCTATAAAGTTTTTACACAAACATTCATGATTAGTCACTAAATAATCCACGACATTTTGCACAACTATCGATATATCTTCATCTCTTAAAAACCTTGCCAAGTTATAAAAACATACATCAGTCACATAAGCATACAAAACAATGATATGTGTGCATTTGCAATCTTCTATTTCATCAAACATTTTAGGTAATTGTGGCAATGCGCCCCGCCCCTGTGTGCATTTGTGTTATGTGTTGTATGTTGCGTGTGTAAATGTTGGTGTATAGTCATTGGTACACGGGATATAAACGGGTCTGTGTTTCACGTGTATTTAAAAAGTGTAGATTTGTATTTAGGCACGAGGAGAGCACAAATCACTTCACGTGCTGGTTAAATGTAATATGTGAGCACGGGGTTGCACAGAATTAATTCACGTGCTGGGATTCAAGTGAATAATTAATTAGTAATTGAATCCCAGCACAATAGTATATATAGACGCACATTTCTTGCACTCAGGGTTGGGTGTTCGGAAGAGGAGAACGGGTGAGAGAGAAAGGAGTTAAAATAAGTGATAAGAATAATTATAAGTGTTTTGTACTCACCGTGTTTGTTTGTCTCCGTGCACCGTTTGTTAAGTGTTTAGTCGTTTTGTCTGTCTGTTTATTTTGGCGTCAAGTGCCGTGTCCCGTGTTTTGGGGTTTAAAACCTTTTATTTTCTGTTTATTAAATGCTGAGCGCGATCACGCGCCCAGCTTATACCAAACCACATTTCTCTGTCGTTTGTGTTCCTGTTTCTGGTCTGACACCACCCACTCTGGCCGTCTTTGTGACACGTGGTGTCATCGTGGGATAATAGCGCCTCCAAGCGTCAGACCAGGAGAGGGGGTTCTGTGAAAAAAAAAAAAAAAAAAAAATAGTAAAGCGAGGATGGGAAGAAAGAGCTGCAGGAAGCAGCAGAAGCAGCAGCAGCAACAACAGCTGCAGCCCTCATCCTGCATGCCGGGCTGGGAGGAGGACAGCCACGACGGGGCAGTAGCCACCCCTCTACCCCCACTGCCACCGGGTTCCCCACCGTCCCGGGAAATATGGGACTGGCTGGTGCACCCCGAGGGGAACTTCGCCAGTGACCTCCCCTGGGTTATTCACGCACTGCAGATGCGAGATGGGAAACGATGGGAGGACTGGGAGCAACAGCACAACCCAGCATCCGTTCGTGACCTCACCATGGTGGTGCTGGGGTACCTAGCTGCAGACATGGGAGGGATGCCTTCCAGTGAGCAAGAGGGAGAGGAGCAGTCGCTGCCCTCTCCAGTACCTGAGCGGGAGGAGCCTGAGCGTCCACAGCCAGAGTGGGAGGAGCCTGAGCGTCCACAGCCCGAGTGGGAGGAGCCTGAGCGTCCACAGCCCGAGTGGGAGGAGCCTGAGTGTCCACAGCCCGAGTGGGAGGAGCCTGAGCGTCCACAGCCCGAGTGGGAGGAGCCTGAGCGTCCACAGCCCGAGTGGGAGGAGCCCGAACGTCCTACGCCTGAGTGGGAGGAGCCCGAACGTCCTACGCCTGAGTGGGAGGAGCCCGAACGTCCTACGCCTGAGTGGGGGGAGCCCGAACGTCCACAGCCCAAAAGGGAGGAGTCGGTGCGTCCACAGCCCAACAGGGAGGAGTCGGTGCGTCCACAGCCCAACAGGGAGGAGTCGGTGCGTCCACAGCCCAACAGGGAGGAGTCGGGGCGTCCACAGCCCAAAAGGGAGGTGTCGGTGCGTCCACAGCCCGAAGAGAGGGAAGTCGGGGCTTCCACAGCCCTAGGACCCAAGCTGCCAGCAGAGGGAGAATCCCTGCTGGTTCCACCTCCACCGCAGTGGGAGGACTGCTTGCCCCTCCCACCTCCACCAGCAGAGGGTGAATACCTGCTGGTTCCACCTCCACCAGGAGCAGAGGAGCTGGAGCTGCCTCTGCCTCCACCACCGCCAGGAGCAGAGGAGCTGGAGCTGCCTCTGCCACCACCACCGCAAGGAGCAGAGGAGCAGGAGCTGCCTCTGCCTCAGCCACCACCACCGGAAGGAGCAGAGGAGCAGGAGCTGCCTCTGCCACTTCCAGGAGCAGAGGAGCAGGAGCTGCCTCTGCCTCCACCACCGCCAGAAGCAGAACAGCAGGAGCTGTCTCTGCTTCCCGTACTTCCACCACGGGGAGTACGGTTGCCGGAGCCCCAGAAAGGGGAGCTGTCGGCCACAAAGAAGGGGGAGGAGGTCTGGAGACCACCAACCCCAGCAGCAGTTTCGCTGCCGGAGATCGTGGGGGAGGTCAGGAGACCTGCTCCCACTGCAGCAGTTTCGCTGCCGGAGATCGTGGGGGAGGTCTGGAGACCTGCTCCCACTGCAGCAGTTTCGCTGCCGGAGATCGTGGGGGAGGTCCGGAGACCTGCTCCCACTGCAGCAGTTTTGCTGCCGGAGATCGTGGGGGAGGTCCGGAGACCTGCTCCCACTGCAGCAGTTTCGCTGCCGGAGATCGTGGGGGAGGTCCGGAGACCTGCTCCCACTGCAGCTTCTTCGCTGCCGGCAGTACTGTGGTCGGAGCCCCACCAAAGGGAGCTACCGGCTACAAAGACAGGGGGAGAGGTCAGGAGACCACTTTCCCCAGCAGCAGTTTCGCTGCAGAAGTGGACCAACAGGCGGTCAGCCGTTCCACTACCGGCAGGGGTGCTGACAGCATGGCCAGCCATGGGCCCACTGAAGCCTCCCTTCCCAGCCCGAGACTTTGTCCTGGACTGCTGGGTTTTTAAGGGGGGAGGTGGCCGTTGAGGCCATGTGTGCTGCGCACAAGGGGGGGTATATGTGGCAATGCGCCCCGCCCCTGTGTGCATTTGTGTTATGTGTTGTATGTTGCGTGTGTAAATGTTGGTGTATAGTCATTGGTACACGGGATATAAACGGGTCTGTGTTTCACGTGTATTTAAAAAGTGTAGATTTGTATTTAGGCACGAGGAGAGCACAAATCACTTCACGTGCTGGTTAAATGTAATATGTGAGCACGGGGTTGCACAGAATTAATTCACGTGCTGGGATTCAAGTGAATAATTAATTAGTAATTGAATCCCAGCACAATAGTATATATAGACGCACATTTCTTGCACTCAGGGTTGGGTGTTCGGAAGAGGAGAACGGGTGAGAGAGAAAGGAGTTAAAATAAGTGATAAGAATAATTATAAGTGTTTTGTACTCACCGTGTTTGTTTGTCTCCGTGCACCGTTTGTTAAGTGTTTAGTCGTTTTGTCTGTCTGTTTATTTTGGCGTCAAGTGCCGTGTCCTGTTTTTGTACTGTTAAACCTTTTTATTTTGTTAATAAACGCTGAGTGCAGCCATTGCACTCAGCTCATCATCACAACCACTGTCTTTGTTTGAATTCCTTCCTACTTCCGGTCTGACGCCACCCACTCTGGCCGTCTTTGTGACAGTAATATATTCATTAAAAATGCATTTAAGGGTTTACAGTGTTTTACATGTGTATTTACCAACTCTGACCATTCTTTAGTATCAATATCTTTACGGATTAAATCAGTTACACTTTTTAAATTGCTGAACATTTGTACATTTACGGGGATCAGGTTTTGAAAGAGTCTCTTACAAGCCACTTTCTCAGCTATTAACTCAAACAGCAGCCCCTCCAGGGTTTTCCTCAGTTTTGCTGGAGTCTGGACGTTCCCCATTTTCAAAGTCACAGGCCCCGTAATATGCTAATGGCGCACGAGGGTTTGTAAAACTGCGATGGTAGAAAGCTTTGGTTATTTTGTTAACAATGTCTCGGGTCTTGTCATCCAGGGTTTCTTGTAGATGAATCAGTTTACGTCTAATGCTGTGTTCAGGTCTTAGCTCTGTTAAAATATCTTCCACCAGTTTCTGAAGTTTTGTCAAAGATGGATGAAAATTGAAACACGCTAGAGCTTTAGCCACCAGAAGCTTCAGCCACGGGACGTGTATTTTTTCTAGTATTTCTTCAAAATGTTGATCAAAATAATTGGGGGCCGCTTCAAAAAGGCAGCTGTGTCTCAGCTGGCTCGGGTGGTCAATTTCGCAACCACGGCAATTTTTCACCATATCACGGTCAATGATCACTTCCAATAGAGAAGCCACGAGCCCCATAGAGATCTTTAATACTTTTTCAAAAGAGATGCCTAAGACTCCGTCAACGTCGTCAGACTCTGCAGGGTTGAGGAGCGGGACATTTTCAAAGTCTTTTATAAGCTGGGTCATTTCTTCACTGGTCCAATCCATCTCAAGATCGCAAGGTTCAAGAATGGCATTTTCAGAGAAGTATCTAAAGTTTGCAGAAGCCATGGTGTCAGACTCCTTCATTCAAAAGGACATGTGGGGAGCCCCTTTAGTATGCTCCCCATGATTAGGTTTCGGCCTATGAGGGTGTTGACGTCTCAGGCACCGTGGGGGATCCTTTGAGATGACCTATCAGAGATCCATGAATGGGTGGTCCTTGAGGCGACGCCCCTAGGGGCGTTTTTAGAGTTACCCTAATACATCCGCCCCTCTCTCTCATTGATGTTTGTTTTCAGTTCAGTTCAGTGTAGGCCCCTTGCTTGGACTCTCTCTTGAAACTTTTTTACAAGCCGTGGTTTCTTTCGCATCTGTGGAAGGGCTAATGTGCATTTTTTTAAAGGCTTTTATAAGTTCAGACATTTCCCGATCCTCAAGATCCCCTTTCTCTGAGCAACAACTAACAACGGTACGAGACATCTTGTGTAACACTCTAATAAACTGCCCAAATATTTTCCTCCTTTTTATGAGGTCTGAAAAAACATGCCCAGACTTGCCCCTTTAAAACAAAAACCCATCGTAGTCTCCATCTGTTCAACCTTTTGCTCAACCACCATACCACCTTCATTCTCTGAAACCCCCGGTAAGCAGAATACTTATTTTTTATTTATTAATGTTTTAAGAAAGACTGTTGTGGCTGAGTGGTTAAGGCAAAGGACTTAAGATCCTTTTGACTTAATTGTCAGCGTGGGTTCAAATCCTACCAACAGTAATTATTTTTTTTTCATACTCTTTCACATTTATAAATATTTAATGTTTATAAGCACTTGTTAAATATATATATATATATATATATATATATATATATCAATACCAATATTCCATACTCCTATATAAAATCCACGGCCCCCTCATTATATATTCATGAATTCATAAATCCTCGCCCCTCATTATATATTCATACATTCATACCTATAAGGTCAAAAAAAGGTCAAAAGGGTCATAAATTAGACTTTTGACATAAGCTATAGTAATATTACTACTAATGTATCATAGCGACAGAAAGAGAGAGGTTATGGAATATCTAGACTTCAAGGTGGATCTAGCCAATGCTTGCTTGCAGAAAAACATTGCAATGAAGACCAGCTGCCACACCAGAGGAAGAGCACACCAATGCCAGCAAAGGTGTTTTTTTCTGAATAAAAAATAGCAGGATCTTCGGGTCTGAGCAAATCTCAAGATCCCTGCTTTGAAACCTTTAGCATTGCATAGATCCCACATTCCTCAATCCTGGAACGGAAAACATTTTCAAGGCCTCGTTAGCGCAGTAGGTAGTGCGTCAGTCTCATAATCTGAAGGTCGTGAGTTCGATCCTCACACGGGGCAGCACTTTTATTCTTGGGTAGGAGTTATTTAAACATAAATACCAAACTCGTTTAAGGCTGGGGTTGCCTTAAAAACTGTCAAAACGTTCTTCATGGTCGTAAATACTTAGATGTCCTTATTATTTTAAAACTGGGTATCAACAAAGCATCTGGACAAATGTAGAACTGCTACAATTTGTATGTGAGCACAGGAATGTACGCGCTTACACTATAAAACGTATCGGGGCTATATTATATATTAAGGGCTTGTATTATTTATGGTGTTAAATAAAAACTATATATGTTAGTAAGCTACTGTATGAATAGTGGACCGTGTAACGAGACGTGGATTTCTGTTGTTCTTTTTCTGCCACAAAAACAGTAATTAGCTAAATAAATAATAAGTTCCTCAAGATGTTGTCTATGATCTACCTACCCTGCAATCTAAAGCTGCACACAGAGCCTTGTTTTCTGTCTTAGACACATCTACATTGCACTTCCAAATGCACATCACCATTATCAGTTTAATTGTGCTGCCCCTCCAAATGAGCTACCCAGGATTTAGAGGGTTAAAACCTGTACATTTTAATTAAAGCACAGGGTGGCCCATTTGGAGCAGTCTTTTCTTCTCATCCAAATGAGCTACCCAGGATTTAGAGGGTTAAAACGTGTACATTTCAATTCAAACACAGGGCAGCCCATTTGGAACAGTATTGTTCGCTTTAGGTAGCTCATCTGGATTTTGTATTTGCCTCCGGAGTGAGGAATGTATTAATTACACACTTGTTATGCCCCTTCTTGGGATGAATGCAGACGATTTCCAAGCAAGAGTTGCTATGACTTTGAAATGTATTATTATTGCTGCTATGCTGTTTTTTCCTTAACACCAAGTACTGCAGGAACCAAGCGTGAGGAGAAGAAGCACCTCGGGGATTTCTTTGGCATGTCTAACAGCTATGCTGAGTGCTATCCAGCAACGTAAGTGACCTTAAATGAAATCTATTACTGCAGTCCCATGTATTTGCTGTCCTTTTCTGTATACAGGTAGCCACAGTATCTCAGAAGTTATTAGGACTGTGCTAAATGTTAATACTTGTAAATAAATTTCCCTTTTGATTATCTAACACTAACCTGCCGACCCTTGCACTCCATCTCCTTCACTTGTGTTGATGAGTCTCTCTTCTACAGAATGGACGACCTGGCTGTGGACAGCGATGACGAGGTTGATTACAGCAAATTGGATCAGGTAAATTTCAGCAAGATGTTGCGTATGCCAGGAGGTAAAAACGGAAGGGAATGTCTAGCTCTAGATCCTGCTGTCATTTATTTTCACCCACACTGAATGAAGCTGATGCTGTCTCTCTCGTCTTCCTGGCAGGGTAACAAGAAGGGTCCTCTGGGACGCTGGGACTTTGACACGCAGGAGTACAGTGATTACATGAATAACAAGGAGGCTCTGCCCAAGTAAGTGCTTGGGCAGTACTGTGCGTGATCAGACACATTTACAGAACTGCAACATGTCTTTTCATTTAAGACCTGGCAAGCTGTCATGTATTGTGCTTGGTTGTATTTGTATAAACATTGCCCATTGTCCCTTTCTCTCTGCAGAGCTGCCTTCCAGTACGGCATCAAAATGTCAGAGGGGCGGAAAACCCGTCGTTTTAAGGAGACTAATGAGAAGGCCGAGCTGGATCGGAAGTGGAAGAAGATCAGTGCTGTAAGTTTTTTTTTTTTTTTTTTGTAGAGATCCAGTTGTTCAGACAAGGTCCTAGTTTCAAAAGAGCACTGCAACTGAATGATTTTTATATATGACATGCTTTTTTAGAGTAAATGCATATATTCATGCCAAATAAGTGTGTTGCCGGACTTCCATCAGTAATGAGCTTAAGGCAGAGTAACAAGTCGCAGTCCACCATGCTGTGGGAAGTAACACACATGTTGTTTGTTTTTTTTTTTTTAGATTATTGAGAAGAGGAAAAAAATGGATTCAAATGGGTTAGTATTTATTTATTTATTTATTTATTTGCTTGTTTGTTTTCTTAAACTACTTCACTTCATGTGCTTCATGATTTTTCCAAAAACAAGTTTTTCTTGCTCCTATAAAGAGAGCAGCACAGATAAATGTTCTTAATAATAATAATAATAATAATAATAATAATAATAATAATAATAATAATAATAATAATAATAATAATAATAATTTAAAAAATGTAAGCCCTGTTCTGCAGTAATGCTATAATTATTTTACTACAGGGTTCAAGTGAAGAGACCAAAATACTGAAGACCCCCACCCCCCATCTCTGTTAACATCTTTATTTTCATAATTGTTCTTTTTGAACAAAACAAAGTTTGTAGTGCTTTATATTTAAGGTGTGTAACTTTTTTTTTCTTTCATCAGCATGTGGAATAAATTAAGTAGACTGATGATATTTTACATTTAGTTTACTGTGCATATATGTAATTCCTTCATTTTCTATTTTATCTTGTGTTATGAAAAATAACAGAATAAATGTTACTGTACCAAATCTGTCCTTTTTCTTTATCAACTCAATTTCTAACATCAAGCATCAAGTGTGATGTTTCCACTGCAACATGATCAGTCTGTTGATACAGTAATTAGTTTAAACATTGTCCACATAGAACATGTGAATTGCTACACCGAGGAATACTGTGGTGTTGTTTCATTCACTACAAACATCCCTTTTTTTTATTGAATCAGTTATATTTTATTAGACGTGGCTGCATTTTTGTAACAGCATGGCAGACGGCTGCATTTATTTGAGTGCTGTACATCCAGATTATCCTGTGTATCATTCATCGGGTCAAAATTTGATAAATATCTTACTTGCACAACAGCCTCGTCCCACCCAGCCAAAAATCGGTGTTCAATCTCGGTAATATCTTGGTAGGTTTGACCAATTTTAGCCCGTGTCGCTACCAAAAATGGACCAGGAAAGAGCCAATCAGATTTCGCAGAGCTACCAAGAATCAAGTGACGGAATTATCCAATCAGATCTCGTAGAACTACCAAGACTACTGAGCGTTTTCAACGACGGTAGATTATTGAATCTTGAAGTCTTTTGGTTTATTTCGAAATACAATCATCTGAAGGTAAGAATTTTATTACAGTATTATTTTAATTCTCACTAGTACGGTACCTATAGTCACCAATAATTAAAAAATGCCAATAATAATATATGTTCGTATTACAAATGTCAGCTGTAGAAATGCGCGGATAGTAAACTAAATATTTTGTAATATTATCAATAAAAATACACGATTGACATTTTTACAATCGGTGTCAGTTCTGAGTGTTAAAAAATGTAATATTTACAACAGCTAGAAACTTGTTTGAGAGACTGTTTTATCTAAAGCGCAATTATATTTAATACAGTTGTCCGTTATAATGGTAATACTTGTATCCGGGACAACAGAAAATGCACGTATCGCAAACTGCAATATACAGTACATTATCTGTATGTATTCAAATTTCAATGTATTTGAAATTCATGGTTTCTGAAATTCATTAAATGTGTCCTTAGTGTAGTGGTGATCACGTTTGTCTAACACGTGGAGGGTCCCTTGTTCACAAACATCCCACCTTTCTCAGTCTAGGACCAGGGAGCGTTTTCAAGGCCTCGTTAGCGCAGTAGGTAGCGCGTCAGTCTCATAATCTGAAGGTCGTGAGTTCATCCTCACACGGGGCAGCACTTTTATTATTGGTTAGGAGTTATTTAAACATAAATACCAAAAATGTGAAATGCTGTCAGAACGTTGTTCATGGTCGTAAATACTTAGATGTCCTTATTGTTTTAAAACTGAGTATCAACAAAGCATCTGGACAAATGTGGAACTGCTGCAATTTGTATGTGAGCACAGGAACAGACATTAACATATACGCGCTTATACTATAAAACGTATCGGGGCTATATTATATATTAAAGTCTTGTTCTTTCATTTATGCAATAAATTAAATAAAAAAATGCTTTGCAGAACGAGTTCAATATAATGTACTCCCTTCACTCAAGCAAGGTGCTAGTAAGATACTATATGAATAGGGAAGGTTGACACGATGTGTTTCCGTAGTGTAGTGGTTATCACGTTCGCCTAACACGCGAAAGGTCCCCGGTTCGAGACCGGGCGGAAACATTAATTTTTGTAATTTATTTTAAAATAACAACCCATTACAAATATATTTATTTTTTATACGTCTTAGATTATACGGCACGTATCGCAAATTGCACAGTACAGTACAATTCTTATTGTCTATTTGTAGGTGATTGTGGTTGATAAGTGGGTTCCATGTCTTTCCGGCGCCTCCTTAAGACTCGCCTCTTCAAACAGCACCTGTAGAACTCCTCTGTATCCTGGGACACTATCACCCTTCATGTAAATGTGCTTTATTTTGCTCTTATCTGCCCCCTATTTTACTGCATTTAATCCTGTACTTCAGAATACTGTAATCTGCCAAGTGTTTAACCTGTAGTACTTTGTATTTAATCACATCCTGATGTAACTATCACTATTTAATCATATCCTGATTAACTATCACTATTATCTGCTGTATTATTGAATTGTGGTTTGTCACACTTGTACTTTGCTTGAACAAAAGTTATTGTATTTCTTGCTCTTATTGTATTAGTTGTATTGTAACACTTGAAATGTATTTGCTTACGATTGTAAGTCAACCTGGATAATAGCGTCTGCTAAGAAATAAATAATAATAATAATAATAATAATAATAATAATAATAATAATAATAATAATAATAATAATAATAATAATGTCTTACTAAATGTTTCTGTAGTGTAGTTGTTATCACGTTCGCTTCACACGCGAAAAGTTCCCGGTTGGAAACACGTGTGTATTTTTATTATTATTATTTTTTTTTTAATCAGTTATATTTATTAGACGTGGCAGCATTTTTGTAACAGCATGGCTGATGGTTGCATTTATTTGAGTACTGTACAAATAATGCACTGTATATTGCAGTTTGCGATATATGCAATATGATCTAAGAAGTATAAAAAAAATGTATTTGTAACGGATTGTTATTTTAAATAATTTAAAAAAAAAAAATGTTTCCAACCGGGGACCTTTTGTGTGTTAGGCGAACGTGATAACCACTACACTACGGAAGGACGTCTTGTGACACGGTCCACTATTCATACAGTAGCTTACTAACATATATAGTTTTTATTTAACATCATAAATAATACAAGCCCTTAATATATAATATAGCCCCGATACGTTTTATACTGTAAGCGCGTACATGTTAATGTCCATTCCTGTGCTCACATACAAATTGTAGCAGTTCTACATTTGTCCAGATGCTTTGTTGATACCCAGTTTTAAAATAATAAGGACATCTAAGTATTTACGACCATGAAGAACGTTTTGACAGTTTTTAAGGCAACCCCAGCCTTAAACGAGTTTGGTATTTATGTTTAAATAACTCCTACCCAAGAATAAAAGTGCTGCCCCGTGTGAGGATCGAACTCACGACCTTCAGATTATGAGACTGACGCGCTACCTACTGCGCTAACGAGGCCTTGAAAATGTTTTCCGTTCCAGGATTGAGGAATGTGGGATCTATGCAATGCTAATGGTTTCAAAGCAGGGATCTTGAGATTTGCTCAGACCCGAAGATCCTGCTATTTTTTATTCAGAAAAAAACACCTTTGCTGGCATTGGTGTGCTCTTCCTCTGGTGTGGCAGCTGGTCTTCATTGCAATGTTTTTCTGCAAGCAAGCAGAACATTGGCTAGATCCACCTTGAAGTCTAGATATTCCATAACCTCTCTCTTTCTGTCGCTATGATACATTTACGCTTGCATTTAAAAAAAAAAAAAAAAATAATTAACCCGCGGGTTTTAAACGTTCGGAAATAAAATGCAACACATGGAGACCACTAAAAAATAATAATACAGAAAAAAATAAAGCTGTTTCCGCCCGGTTTCGAACCGGGGACCTTTCGCGTGTGAGGCGAACGTGATAACCACTACACTACGGAAACTTCACGGAAGACAGCGCTCAAGCACTGAGCACAGCAAGTGCTACAGGTCGATGGTGATGCACGTGTTTAGTTCATTTTCTAAGTACAGGCGTATCATCACTTCAATAGTCTATATTTTTCAATGGGAAGCCATATGTCTGTTTATCCCATATAGCTGTAATAGCGTTAATTTGCTGTTCAACTTTCAAATAGTTGAGTTTTAGATAAAACATACTGACTGAAAACAGAACGACGCAGAATAGGTAGTGTAGTGGTTATCACGGGCGCCTAACACACATAACATACATACTCCTGACTTTTAAGAATGAGTTTAACATTTATGTATTTAGCTTTTTCTATTTACAGAACTGCCCGTTTAGTCATAGTCACGCCCCCCCTCTCCACGGCCTCTTTTTTATTATATTACATATGAAGTGGTGGCCAATGCTGTTTTGAGTGATGAAGAATAAGAAGTTGTCCCTTCTCATATAAGGTAAGAATGAGTTGGATGGTTAAAATAAAATTACACATGGCGATGATTAATAGATTAAATTATACCGTTTCCATGAATGTCCTGAAGAAGCCAGTGTAACAAACCGTTAGAGTACCCCTGCGTGATACTCTATTACTGCTTCCACCGACTGGCACAGACACGAAGAACGTTCAGGCAACTAACTTTTATTTACAATATTTACACAAGTCCCACAGTTACGTACAGGCCACCTCCCTCCGCTGGAGTAGTTCTGTACGCTGGTAAGTTCAATGTAGGCTTTCCCTGCCGGGGTAGCTTTGTATTCCAAGTCAGAAGTGGCTTCCCCCTGCTGGAGTATTTCTGCAACACTGGTAAGGGTGGAACAGACTCCCTCTGCTGGAGTCTCTCTGCAACACAGGTAAGGATAGCGCAGACTCCCTCTGCTGGAATCTTGCTGCAACACAGGTAAGAACAAAGAAGACACCCTCTGCTGGAGTGTCTCTGCAACACAGGTAAGGATAGCACAGACTCCCTCTGCTGGAGTCTTGCTGCAACACAGGTAAGAACAAAGAAGACACCCTCTGCTGGAGTATCTCTGCAACACAGGTAAGGACAAAGAAGACACCCTCTGCTGGAGTATCTCTGCAACACAGGCAAGGATAGCGCAGACTCCCTCTGCTGGAGTCTTGCTGTAACACAGGTAAGCGTAAGCAAGTATGGAATGGGCCCTCCCAGAAGAAGGGCTCTGTTGATAAAGAATTGTATCCAGGCTGTGGGGAAGGACCCCTGCAGCTGACGTCCCAGTCGTTCACGGAAACACGGGAGTGTCTCCGAGTTCAAGCACAATATCCATACTGTCCACACCACCTGTGGGTACTGTTGTTCATGTGTGTCACAATAAAGCACGTCCAGAAAACCAGACTGCTGCCTCAGTTCTCTCTGTTACAGCCCGCTGTTCCTGCAGCGCATGAATGCGCGCTTTCCCTCCGAGTCCCGAGTCAAACACACATACACAAATAGACGGCAGTTGTGACGGTTCCCAATCGTCACGAAAACTGCGGAACTGTTTTAAATTAACTACCGAGAGGCAGCGTTTATCTACCAATGTTTCATAAAATAAATTAAACTTTGTCAAAACAAAAGACTACCTCACCAAGAGGAAAACGCTCACGGTTTAAACAAAACACAATTCTTGTTCAAAAAAGAAACCAAACGTTCACTTTACCTTACAATACTACGTAATGCACTCTTAACCTTCTGGGAACTATTCAGCAGGACAAACCGGCGGTGCTCCCCAAAATCACCCCCTGCTGTCCTGCTCCACTTCCCTTTATACCCAGAAACCCCGCCTTGCCCATTAGTGCTAAGGTTCCTGGGTTGCGTAGTCTTTCAAATGGCGTCGCCATTTCTTAAAGGCGACACCGCTCTTTCTTACACCTGTGATACGGCATTTAGTCTCAAGAGAACAGTCATCCTCATCATCATCTTCCTCCACATTCAGTGTGGGCCAGGTGATTCTTTCAAGGATCATCTTGAGGAAAAAAAGAATGAATAGATAAATGAATGAACGGCAGGGGATCTCTTGCTGAACCTTATTGGCCATTTTTGTTCAATTCCAATATTGAAATGGCTCAATACCAAGCTTCATCTCAAAGCTCTATACAAGCTGGGTTTTATATTGTAGACCAAAACATACTAGTATATGAGCTTCACAGTTACACCAAAAAATATATAAACTTCAGAATTAGAAATATAACTAGTAAATCACATTATCAAAACACTGAAACAGTAACACACTGCCACAGGCATTCAAAACTTAATTAGGGAACAACATGTAATAAAATGTAACACACCTGGGAGGTGTATAGTGTGTCAGAATTTCAATGTGCTGAATTAAGCAGGTGAATTTGTTAAATGAAGTCCTTTAGTGATTGTTTCAACTAAAAATTCCCTCTTCAGACCTCAATCACAAGAGTTTCCCTTTTATTGAACAAATTTGCTGGATAGGGGCTCTCCATGACTGGATTTGGCCACCCCTGCTGTAGGTTATCAATTAATTACACAACTAACCAGTACAATGAGTAAACCGAACATGGATATGCACGAAACAAACCTACTTACAGCGTGAAGGAGGAGTTTGTCCATTAGCCAATGCCGATTTTCTTCTGTCACCCCTGGAAGATCCCAGCTTAATGCCAATTGCAGTATAATGCTTTTGTCTTCTTCACTGAGAAAAAAAATTTGTAAGACAACATTAGCATAAACATTTCCTGAAACCCACTACATGCAAATTTCTTCATTTTACTGCAAGTAAACCTTTCAAAATAGTTAATGTACTGTATTTAACATTGACCAATTACATTAACAAAAACTCTATACCTGCTGCTACAGCTGTCACTGTGACTATTTCTGAGAAAGAAAAGTCTCTCACAAAAGAGGCACTTCATCAGGGGCCCAGTGGATAAGGACAGTCCAGGAACCTACAAAATGAATTGCAGCAGACAATTTGGGTTTCTGGGTCCCTTAAATATTTTGCTGAGTACCCCTCATTAGGGCAAGGAATAACAGCCTAGATCCGGCTTCTCGTAGATCCTGAAATCTTCATTTGTTCAAATCCACCACCTTCACTCAGTTTGGGATAAGATTTGAATAACTGGCTTCTGAATCCTTCACAGCTGCTGTCACAACCTTGACATAAAAAAGAACACAAATGTAATAAATGTGAATCTAGCGAACGTCTTACACACTGATACACAACCTTGTATTTTGCTGCTACTAAAGCGGCATAGGTTTTTTATTGGTTTTATTTTTGTATAGCATCAACACAAAGCTGAATGGATCACTAACTGCAAAACAATCCAAAACTAAATTCCAGACATTTACTTTGAGTGGCATCTAAAAGGATTTTGGGAGCTTTATGATACTAATAGTGGTTGATGACATTTCAGTAGCATTGAGCAGTGGTTTAATAAAAAGTCTAAAATATCGAAGGTACAGGTTACATTGCATTGAACTCTACATCGCGTTATTTGTTATTATAGACCGTCTCATTAGGTTTATTTGTATCTGATTTTAGAGTCGTGATATATACTGAGCATCGAAAGAAACTTTTTAGATAACATTCTCTAGAATGACAAATTCTGTTTTACAGCAGGTGCAGTAAGATTGTAATGTGCTGATTAACAATTGACATTGTACTGTATATAGTTATGAAGGGACAGGGTACTGTGAAATTCACAGGCAAGTACTAGCGTGTGGCCACCGTTGCTGAGCAGTAGACATTTTGTCAATGTCCATCATGTATATACCTCGTTTTTTCCGAATTAAATGTGTAATAATACTGATACGTTTCTTGTGATGTTCAGTATATGTACTATTAAATAAACCGTTTCATTTTGACAGAATATTTGCATAAACGTACCTTGAAAGGAGATTCTTTTCTCCCCCAGTCCTACTACATTCAATTCGTCTTTTTCTGCTGTCTAGTCGGCACCGTGGAAATGGTTTTCCGTTTTAGACAGCAGAAGTTGTGAGTGTAATAACACCAACACGGCGCTGGAGTGGGAACGTTCGTCTTTTTGAAGACGATCCTCTGTATGGGGCGAAAAATCCTTGAAAACAAAAAGGGACAAAAATATAAACTATAAAATATTACTATACCACTATAGCATGCAGAAATTGTGAATCTAACCCACTTAAAACAGACACAGTACGGTTAAGAACAAATTGAAGGAGAATGCTCAGCAAAACAATTAAACTACTAGCTAAATGCAACTGGCGCTGAAAACAAAATGCTCACAATAATACACGTCCTTCCAACACACAGTGATCTAGCGAGCCCACATCGGCATCGATTGTGTTCCCTGGAGCAGGGAGAAACAAACTTCCTACAGCCAATAGTGTACTTGATACCGCCCACTGAATGAATAAATAAATAGATGAATAAATGAATAGATGGATGAATAAATAAATAAATAAATAAATAAATAAATAAATAAATAAATAAATGCATAGAATGAATGAATGAATGAATAAATAAATAAATAAATAAATAAATGCATGAACAAATAAATGTTGCAATAAATCAATATTTCAACATTTATTTATTCATTTATTTATTTCTCTATGTATTTATTTTTAATTTTGCCATGGATAGTCCTCCATACTCCATAAAATACAGCGATCTGATAGTAAAACGTATTTTGGTAACTTGGAAAACGAATACCTTGGGTTGAGCAATACTGTTGGGTGGAAACCGCGCTAGCAGGGATGAATCACATTTGCATACCCATAATGCACGTTGCCAGAATCTAATTTCCTCTTATGTAATGTATGCTTTTAAAATATCATATTTAAATATAAATGTCAGCATACAGTACTTGTATACTGTTTTGGTTGTTTTTCTCAAGACGTAGATGTTAAAATGCTCGTTTTAAAAAAAACTTTAAAAAAATAAATAAATAAAAAAAAAATCTAAAAAAACTAACCGTCCCTTGTTACAATAGCAATATGAGTAGGTTGCTTACTGCACTAACAAATGTTAATATACTCTGGTTTCTCTTCAGATCGCATAAATCTTTCGCCTTTTACTAAAGATTTTATGTAGTCTTTTTGTTTCAGTTTTATGGACTTTTATTTGATTTATGTTGAATGTTTTATTTGATTTTGTTTTGTTTTGTTTTATGTATCTTTAAGATTTTTAATGTAAACTATTAAAAGTTACATTTTAAGTGTTTTAAAATTTTAGAATTTTAACTCACTGTTCCACACACTGTCCCTTTTCCCCTGTCCCTGTTTTAGTAATATAGTTTTATGTTCACTTTTGAACTTTTAGAGAGCACTCCCCGGCCCTCACAAGCACTGGTTTTTTATAGATGGTTCTTTTTTTCCAGTCACTTTTAAAACAGCACAGGTTTTTTTCATGTTGATTTTAATCTGTGTCTGTTTTAACCATGTACAAAGCACAATTGTCTTGGTGTTTTTAAATGTGTTTTAAATGCTTTTAAAACAAAATGTATGTCTGTATGCATGAATGTCATCTTTAAAAGAAATGTAAAATGAATGAAAAAACGAATGGGTGTAAATGTAAAAAAATGTAAAATCTCAATAAAAGAGTATTTTACTAAAGATTTCCGTGGAGAGGAACATTTATGAGTTTTAACTAATTTTTTGATGTCCTGTTTCGGCGGGGCTTCCTTGTGTTGTAAAATAATAGAACTGTGGTATGTATTGTTGGTTCGGAAAATGGGCGTGCTATTCACAGTAATCTCCGTTACAGACTGCAGCCTTTTTGCTCAAACTAAGGAAGTGGGTGTTTTAGTTGTTTATGTATAGTAGAACCGATTGTACCCCACTTTCATCCAATCACTCAACCATTCGTGCAAGATGGTGGGAAGGGAAGTGAAGCCTCCGAATCATTTGGTTCGCAAAATTCACTGAGCCGAAGCAGATAAAACGCTTCATGCTCTTTAGTGCCTTCTCTTGGTAGATCTGCACAACTCAATACATTAAGTTTAGGCACAGACCTGCACAACAGCGCCAAAATCATGTTGCGGCGGCAGCAGTATTACATCCGTAGTGGTTTAGCACTACCATAAAGAATGAATGGGAAATGGTTTAGTGCGGTCACTTTTCGCGCATTCCTCGTTAGTATAGTGGTCAGTATCCCCGCCTGTCACGCGGGAGACCGGGGTTCAATTCCCCGACGGGGAGATTTTTTTTTTTTTTTTTTTTTTTTAAACTTTCCTTAAATATTTTACGCACAAAATGTAGTTGACAATTATTTACCAGATATGGTATATATTCGCTTTTTTATCTATACCTATATACGTAATCCTTACCCGCTGTACCATATTTACAGTATTATTCGTTGAGTTTAACTATTTATTATTTGACCTGTGCTTTTGTACATTTCAGAATATCATTTTTATAGACGATTTCTATTGCTAAAACAGTTTGTGCAAGAATACTCTTGTCCTCACTGAAAATAAAGTGTACTCTGGTTTCTCTTCAGTTCGAATAAATCTTTCTAAGACTAAGGCTTAGAGGGTAGTGGCATTGCCCGCTCCCTCCGAGGGTCTGTGAGAGGTTTGTTCGGGTGAGGAGGAACAGAATTTTTTTTATTTTTGACTGGCTTTCTTCAGCTCGGCAACTTTTTGGAAGACTAATGCTCAGTCTGGTTTTGGCTTGCCCAATCCAGGCCGAGGGTCTTTCAAGATTTTGTTGACTGTTGAGAGCAGTTTTTTCTTTTTCAGGCGGTTCCAGTTTTTTTCTTTTTCAGGCGGTTCCGGCTTTTCCAGACGTTCCTGGAGTTCGAGAGAAGGAGGACCTACCATCCAGACGACCTTTGAGGACCCTTTGATGACCTAGACGACCTCATCCCCAGCCCTTGATTGTAATCGAGATCCAGACCGAGAGAGCAGCAGGCGCCCAGCAGAGGGCGCCATCTGGGAGGAGCAGAGGGCGGCCCCGGACCCCGAGGAGGCGTCACAGCCACGATTCTTCCTACGTGGTCTCGGTGCCAAGCAGCGCCCCCTACTCCGCCAGGGAAGGACACCGTTCACCTGGGGAGGGGGTCCCTCTTGCGAGGCGACCATCTCCTCAGGGACTAAAGTAATAGTTCCTTCAACTGCCCAGATTTGCTGCTTACGTTGTCTCTTTTCCGTAGAGAGAGACAACCCGGACGTCCAGAGGCTTCTCCCACCCCAATCGGAGGAGCCAGCTGAAGGATGGCGTTCCGGCCAACCCAGGAGACCAGGAGGCACAATGCGGTGCGCTTCACAAGAAACAAGCAAGATGAAACGGAACCAGGACTGACGAGACTGGAGTTCAGCCGGACCATTCTTCAGAGGGGTATGGGTTTTTCCCCTTCTGACTTGAATTGTTTGGTGAAATTGCCAGGGCTTAAGGAAGTGTTTGAGGTCAGTTTTAGGAACCCCCAAAAGTT
The DNA here is from genome assembly GCF_902713425.1 of Acipenser ruthenus. NCBI lineage: Eukaryota > Metazoa > Chordata > Actinopteri > Acipenseriformes > Acipenseridae > Acipenser > Acipenser ruthenus. The sequence goes on along the minus strand of NC_081210.1, from coordinate 18,593,642 downwards.
ACAAGAAATGTGGTCCTTTTGGGGGGAGAATAAATATCTCGCTCCATACAAAGAATTTTGTGTGGATGCACTGACAGACAGAGAAATGAAAGTTGTTACTGTCCAATTTTTCAATGAGGCTGTTAGCGACTATGATATTACAACATGGCTTAACCGCTATGGGAGGGTGTCATCAGAAGGGAGGAAAATTACAGATGAAGATGGGGTTTGGACAGGCGCCAGAAAGTGGCTGGTACGCCTCAATGTTGATCAATCGGGCATTAGAGGCGTCCGCCACATTCCAAACTCCATAGTGTTAGGGCCCAACAGAGGGCTGGTATTCTATAATGGGATGCCAAAACTCTGCAGGAAATGTGGGGAATTAGGACACCTGGCGGCCGCGTGTACTGTAGTCAAGTGCAGGAATTGCGGCGCCCCCCACGAGACCAGCCACTGCAGAGAAGAGAGGCAGTGCAATTTGTGTGGAAAGAAGGGGCACCTGTTTAAGGACTGCCCCTCTTCCTATGCCAACATGGCCAGAGCCAGCAAGGCAAACACGAACAAGCCTAGGCCTGAGCAGGAAGAGGGAGCAAGTAACAAAGATCAGTCCACATCACCACCAACAGCATCCAAAACCCAGACTCCAGCACCACCATCATCACCAGCACCCCCCTCACCCCCCCGCCCCCGAGACATGTCCCGTTTTACGAGGACCCCTTCCCCCAGCCCAGAGAGAGAGTACAACAGCTACTCCACTAGCTCCTCCAGTAGCTCCTCTGATGCAGAACACGAGGCAGGGAGGGAGCCCGGACCCAGCAGCGGCCCCCCCCTGAGTAGGGCCCTCTCAGCGCCAGCACTCCCCCTTGGCTCTCGTTATGACGCCATAAGGATTGAGTCCGTGGGGGAGGAAAGCGAAAGCGACAGTGAAAGTGAGAGTGAGAAGGAGGGGAAGGGAGTGAAGAACCAGCAGAGGGTGGGGAAAAGAAAGGGTAGAGACGAGGGGGGAAAAGAAAGAAGATCAAGATCAAAGACAGCAAGTTGCAGGTGGCCCCCATAGATCCAAAACCAGATAATGTCCACACAAAGTCCCCAGTCTTGCCCTCGCAGGCAGAGACGGAGGCGAGTGGGACGGCTACACTGCCGCCTAGTGGGCAGGTAGCAGCCAGCCAGGGCATCCCCAGCCAGCCTTCCCAGTCGTTGGCACAAACCCTAGCACACCTCGCAGAAGAGGTGTTCACTAATGCACCGAGGGAGAGGTCGGGGTCAACACCTTCCCTGACCAGCAGTACCTCGGTAGCAATGACCCTCTTCAAGCGAAGGGCCTCCCTTCAAAGCATCCTTGACCCCCTCCCTTGTATGGGCAAAACCAGGGGCCCCCTAGAGGTCCTCCTAGATACAGCACTGGAGGACATGGGAATACCCCTGGACGCGGTAAGCCAGAAGTCTGCTAACAGCTCCAATTCAACAGACGGTAACAGCCAAAGAATGCTGTCTGTCATAACCCCCCCCCCCCAGGACAAAGCTGACCCACACGTTCCGAGGGGCCCTGAGCAAGTTCCACCAGACTTACCTTGTGGGGAGTTGAATAGCCCAAACAACTCCACGTACTGTGCATACAAAGACGGTGCCTTCTTGGACGAGGCAGCAGTGAGTACCTTCTCAGGGGTGATGGGAGTTGCAAATAAGCCCAAGCCCCCTCGAAGCAAGCGTAGAGCTAAGAGTAGGAAGAGTGTCCCGACCTCCCAATCATAGTCGCTATGGGGTGGACGCAGCGACTCCTTTTCTTGTTAGCTACCCTGATGGCCCTGATATGTGTGTCTGTTAATGTCAGGAGCATCAGGGAGACACAAAAAAGATTTGATGTACTAAACTATCTAGCTAACTTGAAAGCAGATCTCATCTTTCTGCAGGAGTGTGGTATTTCGTCGAGCCCTGATTATAGGGACCTGAAGGAGAGTTGGACCCTGGGGGACTCCTTCTGGTCGGGCTCCAACATAGCCAGAGCCGACGGAGTAGGTATCCTGTTTAAAAACCCATTTATTACCTCCCGCAGCAGCAGGGAGGTAGAACCTGGTAGAATTCTGAGCGTGGATGTGACATACAACAACACTCCCCTCAGACTGGTCAATGTCTACGCACCCACTAACCAAAACGAAAGAGTTCAATTTTTTCCACAGCTGCGTCCACTCCTGCTGGGGAACGTACCCGTCATCGTGTCAGGTGACTTCAATTGTGCTCTGAGGGACGTAGACCGGAGCAGGCCACGCAACGACCGCTCTAGTAGAGTTTTGTCCTCCGTAATATCTGATTTCTCCCTGTGTGATGCAGGTAAGGACCTGGTGCCTCCCTTTACCTGGGTGAGCTCATCTGGGACCTCCTTCTCCCGTATAGATCTCGTCCTGCATACCAGCTCCCTTACGAAGACGGCAGTAGATACCCAGGCCGTCTTCTTCTCTGACCATAGGCTCCTGCAGGTAACATTGCAGGTCCCTCAGACCTCCCAGATGGGGTCAGGGGTCTGGAAATTAAACACCTCCTTACTCGATGACCCCTCCATAGCTGCAGCCTATAAGAGCAGGCTTGTTGAGTGGACCACTTTGCGTGACCTATTCAACTCCCCTATAGAGTGGTGGGAGATGGTCAAAATGAGAACTAAGGGTTATTTCATAGCAGCAGGCAAGAGGAAAGCAAAAGAAAGGAGGGCCAAATATAAATACCTGAATGCTGCCCTCCAGCGTCTGAGCCTGCTTCAGCTTCGGGGGTTCCCTGTAAGCGACGAGATAGCCCAGACCAAGCTAGATCTTTCAGTGCTTTGTAGGGAGGAACAACGAAAGGTCATGCACAATGCAAAAGTGCAAAAAATGGAGGAAGACGAAAAGTGTACTCGCTTCTTCTTCCAGAAAACGAGGGAGAAGCGGCACTTGATGTCCTCCATGCTCGACAGCAGGGGGAGGATAGTAGAGGATAGTGAGGGAGTGAAAAAAGTGGTAGAGAACTTCTATAGGGACCTGTATAACATCAAAGCTACAGATGACACCCTGATAGAGTGGTTCCTGAGCCAGTTGGAGCCTGACTCAGTGCGGGACGACGAGGAGGAGGAGAAGGACCCAGAACTCACGCTGGAGGAGCTCACCCAGGCGGTTAAGACCATGAACACCGGTAAGACGCCAGGTCCAGATGGCATCCCGGGTGAGTATTACCATCTTTTTTGGGACACGCTAAAAGTCCATTTAGCGGAGGTCTACAGAGCGGTCTACAGGGAGAAGCGGTTGGGCCCTTCTATGCGGGAGAGTGTAATTACTCTCCTTCATAAGAAAGGGGAAGTTAAAGATCTACGGAATTGGCGCCCAATCAGCCTCCTTTGCGTGGATTACAAGATACTAGCCAAAGCTCTGATGCTCCGGCTACAAGTACACCTCCCTTTGGTCATTGGCCCCGACCAGGCTTGTGGCGTCCCAGGGAGGTCCATCACGGATATTTTAATGTTAACAAGGGACATTCTGGCTTATTCTAGAGAACGGAACCATCCCCTCTGCCTGTTCAACCTTGACCAGGAGAAGGCGTTCGATAGGGTAAGCCATGAATATATGTACAAAGTGATGGACCAGATGAAATTCGCTCCTGGACTTAGGGGGTGGGTTAAAACCATCTATACAAATATTAGTACCCGAGTCTTGGTGAACAGGCACCTGACTGGTAAAATATCTATCCAGTCAGGGGTCAGACAGGGTTGCCCACTATCCCCACTGCTATATGTCGTGTGCATTGAACCCCTCCTGCAGGCAATTCGTAGGGATACCAATATAACTGGTTTCCAGCTGCCTGGATCCAACGGGGTCCAGGTCAAAACAACAGCATATATGGACGATGTGTCACTCATTTGCACCAACACATCGTCGGTACCTCGGATTAGTAATATCCTTGAGAAGTACTGCACGGCGACCGGGGCAGTGATTAATAAGTCCAAGAGCGAAGTCTACGTGTCTAAAAATTGGCAGGTAGATAGGGAACTGTCGGACATGTACCCTGTCAAAAAGGACAAAATCAAGATTCTGGGCCTCATTTTCGAGAACAATAGCTCGGGGGCCCAGAGCTGGACGGCGGCCATTAACCAGGTCCGTAAAAAGATTGGCGGATGGAGCACAAGATCCTTAACAATGACGGGTAGAGTATTAATAACCAAGTCTATACTGTTCCCCATCCTCTCTTATGTAGGAAAAATCTTTCCCCCAGACAGGACCACCAAAAAAGTGGTGGACCGCATTATCCACCGCTTTATCTGGGGCAGCAAGATGGAGAGGGTAAAGCGAGCCACCCTGAGTAAAGCCGACAAGAAGGGAGGTAAGGGGGTCCCGGACGTTGTGCAGCTCACCCGAGTGCAGGGGCTCACGCAAACTATCAAGAACATCCAGGCCCTGGACAGGAAGGTATGTTACATGAATCGTTTCTATTTTGCCACCTGTCTCAGGGCCTTGGGCCTCTGCACTATTGATAACACCGTGCCGTACTCCTGGGACCCCCCATTGTATTATAGAACCTTAAGGGACACTATATATAAATTGGGCTTAGATAAAGCAAAATTGGCCTCCTGGGAATAAAAGGCTGTAACTAAATATCTTGCCGGTTCCCAGGAAATTGAAAAAGTAGCTACTTTCTCCCTCACCCAAAGCCAAAAAATCTGGGAGAATGTGTCTCACAGCTGCCTCAGTAATGTCCAGAAGGATATAGCATGGAACACCGTCCACAGTGCACTCCCCACTCGAGCGTTCATGTTCAGGAGGGGACTAGCCCAAGTAGAAACATGCCCCTATGCAAAGTGCCGCAAGAGAGAAACACCAGCCCATATCTTCTGGGAGTGTGATGTGGCTGGCAGTGTCTGGCTCTCTGTCTCTGTCTTCCTAAACAGGTTTGCTGACACGGCCAAGATGACCGCTGAGACTGTGCTCTATGGGCCTGCGGGAGGAATCGATACCAGCACAGCTAAGTGCGTTTGGCGTATCATCAATGTTGTCAAGCAGATCCTGTGGGAAGGCCGTAACGTCTGTGTCTATCACAAGCAGGAGCTAGACACTATCACCACGACCAGAAGGGCACAAACTCTTATCAAGGACTTTGTAATTCTGGACATCCGGACCCTCGGGAAGGACAAGGCCTGCGCGGAGTGGAGGATCGCCGGACTTCAGGACGTGAAGATGGAATAAAGGAAAAAACTGGAACCGCTAGCTCCTAGGAGCGGGACTACGGGGCACCGCTAAGCCTTTTATTTATTTTGTCATGCCAGCATTCCGCCCTTTTTAGCTGGCATGACCGTTTTTCAACGGTGCCCTGGTTTTATGTAGTCTTTTTGTTTCAGTTTTATGGATTTTTATTTGATTTATTTTGAATGTTTTATTTGGTTTTGTTTTGTTTTGTTTTATGTATCTAAAAGATTTTTAATGTTAACTATTAAAAGTTACATTTTAAGTGTTTTAAAATTTTAGAATTTTAACGCACTGTTTTACACACTGTCCCTTTTCCCCTGTCCCTGTTTTAGTAATATAGTTTTATGTTCACTTTTGAACCTTTTTAGAGAGCACTCCCCGGCCCTCACAAGCACTGGTTTTTTATAGATGGTTCTTTTTTTCCAGTCACTTTTAAAACAGCACAGGTTTTTTTCATGTTGATTTTAATCTGTGTCTGTTTTAACCATGTACAAAGCACAATTGTCTTGGTGTTTTTAAATGTGTTTTAAATGCTTTTAAAACAAAATGTATGTCTGTATGCATGAATGTCATCTTTAAAAGAAATGTAAAATGAATGAAAAAACGAATGGGTGTAAATGTAAAAAAAGGTAAAATCTCAATAAAAGAGTATTTTACTAAAGATTTCCGTGGAGAGGAACATTTATGAGTTTTAACTAATTTTTTGATGTCCTGTTTCGGCGGGGCTTCCTTGTGTTGTAAAATAATAGAACTGTGGTATGTATTGTTGGTTCGGAAAATGGGCGTGCTATTCACAGTAACCTCCGTTACAGACTGCAGCCTTTTTGCTCAAACTAAGGAAGTGGGTGTTTTAGTTGTTGATGTATAGTAGAACCGATTGTACCCCACTTTCATCCAATCACTCAACCATTCGTGGGATGGGAAGTGAAGCCTCCGAATCATTTGGTTCGCAAAATTCACTGAGCCGAAGCAGATAAAACGCTTCATGCTCTTTAGTGCCTTCTCTTGGTAGATCTGCACAACTCAATACATTAAGTTTAGGCACAGACCTGCACAACAGCGCCAAAATCTGATCTGTTGCGGCGGCAGCAGTATTACATCCGTAGTGGTTTAGCACTACCATAAAGAATGAATGGCAAATGGTTTAGTGCGGTTTAGCTAAACAATTCTCGACAGGGGGGGCCAGTGCAGTCTTCCTGTGAGTACAGAACGGTCGCTTTTCACGCATTCCTCGCTAGTATAGTGGTCAGTATCCCCGCCTGTCACGCGGGAGACGGGGGTTCAATTCCCCGACGGGGAGATTTTTTTTTATTTTATTTTTTTAAAACTTTCCTTAAATATTTTACTTACGCACAAAATGTAGTTGACAATTATTTACCAGATATGGTATATATTCGCTTTTTTATCTATACCTATATACGTAATCCTTACCCGCTGTACCATATTTACAGTATTATTCGTTGAGTTTAACTATTTATTATTTGACCTGTGCTTTTGTACATTTCAGAATATCATTTTTATAGACGATTTCTATTGCTAAAACAGTTTGTGCAAGAATACTCTTGTCCTCACTGAAAAAAAAGTGTTTCGTAAAAAAAAAAAAAAAAAAGAAATAGAAACATAAAAAACTGACCGTGGAGAGTCACTAAGGGGGCGTGACTATGACGAAAGGGCCAGTTCTGTAAATAGAAAAAGCTAAATACATAAATGTTAACAAACACATTCTTAAAAGTCGGAAGTATGTATGTTAAGCGCCCGTGATAACCACTACACTACCTATTCTGCATCGTTCTGTTTTCAGTCAGTATGTTTTATCTAAAACTCAACTATTTGAAAGTTGAACGGCAAATTAACGCTATTACAACTATATGGGATAAACACAGACATATGGCTTCCCATTGAAAAATATAGACTATTGAAGTGATGATACGCCTGTACTTAGAAAATGAACTAACACGTACATCGCCATCGACCTGTAGCACTTGCTGTGCTCAGTGCTTGAGCACTGTCTTCCGTGAAGTTTCCGTAGTGTAGTGGTTATCACGTTCGCCTCACACGCGAAAGGTCCCCGGTTCGAAACCGGGCGGAAACAGCTTTTTTTTTTCTGTATTATTATTTTTCAGTGGTCTCCATGTGTTGCATTTTATTTCCGAACGTTTAAAACCCGCGGGTTAATTATTTATTTATTTATTTAAAATGCAAGCGTAAATGTATCATAGCGACAGAAAGAGAGAGGTTATGGAATATCTAGACTTCAAGGTGGATCTAGCCAATGTTCTGCTTGCTTGCAGAAAACCATTGCAATGAAGACCAGCTGCCACACCAGAGGAAGAGCACACCAATGCCAGCAAAGGTGTTTTTTTCTGAATAAAAAATAGCAGGATCTTCGGGTCTGAGCAAATCTCAAGATCCCTGCTTTGAAACCTTTAGCATTGCATAGATCCCACATTCCTCAATCCTGGAACGGAAAACATTTTCAAGGCCTCGTTAGCGCAGTAGGTAGCGCGTCAGTCTCATAATCTGAAGGTCGTGAATTCGATCCTCACACGGGGCAGCACTTTTATTCTTGGGTAGGAGTTATTTAAACATAAATACCAAAATCGTTTAAGGCTGGGGTTGCCTTAAAAACTGTCAAAACGTTGTTCATGGTCGTAAATACTTAGATGTCCTTATTATTTTAAAACTGGGTATCAACAAAGCATCTGGACAAATGTAGAACTGCTACAATTTGTATGTGAGCACAGGAATGGACATTAACATGTACGCGCTTACACTATAAAACGTATCGGGGCTATATTATATATTAAGGGCTTGTATTATTTATGGTGTTAAATAAAAACTATATATGTTAGTAAGCTACTGTATGAATAGTGGACCGTGTAACGAGACGTGGATTTCTGTTGTTCTTTTTCTGCCACAAAAACAGTAATTAGCTAAATAAATAATAAGTTCCTCAAGATGTTGTCTATGATCTACCTACCCTGCAATCTAAAGCTGCACACAGAGCCTTGTTTTCTGTCTTAGACACATCTACATTGCACTTCCAAATGCACATCACCATTATCAGTTTAATTGTGCTGCCCCTCCAAATGAGCTACCCAGGATTTAGAGGGTTAAAACCTGTACATTTTAATTAAAGCACAGGGTGGCCCATTTGGAGCAGTCTTTTCTTCTCATCCAAATGAGCTACCCAGGATTTAGAGGGTTAAAACGTGTACATTTCAATTCAAACACAGGGCAGCCCATTTGGAACAGTCTTTTTCTCCAAATGAGCTTCCTCACATTGTTCGCTTTAGGTAGCTCATCTGGATTTTGTATTTGCCTCCGGAGTGAGGAATGTATTAATTACACACTTGTTATGCCCCTTCTTGGGATGAATGCAGACGATTTCCAAGCAAGAGTTGCTATGACTTTGAAATGTATTATTATTGCTGCTATGCTGTTTTTTCCTTAACACCAAGTACTGCAGGAACCAAGCGTGAGGAGAAGAAGCACCTCGGGGATTTCTTTGGCATGTCTAACAGCTATGCTGAGTGCTATCCAGCAACGTAAGTGAACTTAAATGAAATCTATTACTGCAGTCCCATGTATTTGCTGTCCTTTTCTGTATACAGGTAGCCACAGTATCTCAGAAGTTATTAGGACTGTGCTAAATGTTAATACTTGTAAATAAATTTCCCTTTTGATTATCTAACACTAACCTGCCGACCCTTGCAATCCATCTCCTTCACTTGTGTTGATGAGTCTCTCTTCTACAGAATGGACGACCTGGCTGTGGACAGCGATGACGAGGTTGATTACAGCAAAATGGATCAGGTAAATTTCAGCAAGATGTTGCGTATGCCAGGAGGTAAAAACGGAAGGGAATGTCTAGCTCTAGATCCTGCTGTCATTTATTTTCACCCACACTGAATGAAGCTGATGCTGTCTCTCTCGTCTTCCTGGCAGGGTAACAAGAAGGGTCCTCTGGGACGCTGGGACTTTGACACGCAGGAGGAGTACAGTGATTACATGAATAACAAGGAGGCTCTGCCCAAGTAAGTGCTTGGGCAGTACTGTGCGTGATCAGACACATTTACAGAACTGCAACATGTCTTTTCATTTAAGACCTGGCAAGCTGTCATGTATTGTGCTTGGTTGTATTTGTATAAACATTGCCCATTGTCCCTTTCTCTCTGCAGAGCTGCCTTCCAGTACGGCATCAAAATGTCAGAGGGGCGGAAAACCCGTCGTTTTAAGGAGACTAATGAGAAGGCCGAGCTGGATCGGCAGTGGAAGAAGATCAGTGCTGTAAGTGTTTTTTTTTTTTTTTGTAGAGATCCAGTTGTTCAGACAAGGTCCTAGTTTCAAAAGAGCACTGCAACTGAATGATTTTTATATATGACATGCTTTTTTAGAGTAAATGCATATATTCATGCCAAATAAGTGTGTTGCCGGACTTCCATCAGTAATGAGCTTAAGGCAGAGTAACAAGTCGCAGTCCACCATGCTGTGGGAAGTAACACACATGTTGTTTGTTTGTTTTTTTTAGATTATTGAGAAGAGGAAAAAAATGGATTCAGATGGGTTAGTATTTATTTATTTATTTATTTATTTGCTTGTTTGTTTTCTTAAACTACTTTACTTCATGTGCTTCATGATTTTTCCAAAAACAAGTTTTTCTTGCTCCTATAAAGAGAGCAGCACAGATAAATGTTCTTAATAATAATAATAATAATAATAATAATAATAATAATAATAATAATAATAATAATAATAATTTAAAAAATGTAAGCCCTGTTCTGCAGTAATGCTATAAATCTTTTACTACAGGGTTCAAGTGAAGAGACCAAAATACTGAAGACCCCCACCGCCCATCTCTGTTAACATCTTTATTTTCATAATTGTTCTTTTTGAACAAAACAAAGTTTGTAGTGCTTTATATTTAAGGTGTGTAACTTTTTTTTTTTTCATCAGCATGTGGAATAAATTAAGTAGACTGATGATATTTTACATTTAGTTTACTGTGCATATATGTAATTCCTTCATTTTCTATTTTATCTTGTGTTATGAAAAATAACTGAATAAATGTTACTGTACCAAATCTGTCCTTTTTCTTTATCAAATCAATTTCTAACATCAAGCATCAAGTGTGATGTTTCCACTGCAACATGATCAGTCTGTTGATACAGTAATTAGTTTAAACATTGTCCACATAGAACATGTGAATTGCTACACCGAGGAATACTGTGGTGTTGTTTCATTCACTACAAACATCCCTTTTTTTATTGAATCAGTTATATTTTATTAGACGTGCCTGCATTTTTGTAACAGCATGGCAGACGGCTGCATTTATTTGAGTGCTGTACATCCAGATTATCCTGTGTATCATTCATCGGGTCAAAATTTGATAAATATCTTACTTGCACAACAGCCTCGTCCCACCCAGCCAAAAATCGGTGTTCAATCTCGGTAATATCTTGGTAGGTTTGACCAATCTTAGCCCGTGTCGCTACCAAGAATGGACCAGGAAAGAGCCAATCAGATTTCGCAGAGCTACCAAGAATCAAGTGACGGAATTATCCAATCAGATCTCGTAGAACTACCAAGAATACTGAGCGTTTTCAACGACGGTAGATTATTGAATCTTGAAGTCTTTTGGTTTATTTCGAAATACAATCATCTGAAGGTAAAAATTTTATTACAGTATTATTTTAATTCTCACTAGTACGGTACCTATAGTCACCAATAATTAAAAAATGCCAATAATATATGTTCGTATTACAAATGTCAGCTGTAGAAATGCGCGGATAGTAAACTCTATATTTTGTAATATTATCAATAAAAATACACGATTGACATTTTTACAATCGGTGTCAGTTCTGAGTGTTAAAAAATGTAATATTTACAACAGCTAGAAACTTGTTTGAGAGACTGTTTTATCTAAAGCGCAATTATATTTAATACAGTTGTCCGTTATAATGGTACTGTAATACTTGTATCCGGGACAACAGAAAATGCACGTATCGCAAACTGCAATATACAGTACATTATCTGTATGTATTCAAATTTCAATGTATTTGAAATTCATGGTTTCTGAAATTCATTAAAGGTGTCCTTAGTGTAGTGGTGATCACGTTTGCCTAACACGTGGAAGGTCCCTTGTTCACAAACATCCCACCTTTCTCAGCCTAGGACCACGGAGCGTTTTCAAGGCCTCGTTAGCGCAGTAGGTAGCGCGTCAGTCTCATAATCTGAAGGTCGTGAGTTCGATCCTCACACGGGGCAGCACTTTTATTATTGGTTAGTTATTTAAAAATAAATACCAAAAATGTGAAATGCTGTCAGAACGTTGTTCATGGTCGTAAATACTTAGATGTCCTTATTGTTTTAAAACTGAGTATCAACAAAGCATCTGGACAAATGTGGAACTGCTGCAATTTGTATGTGAGCACAGGAACAGACATTAACATATACGCGCTTATACTATAAAACGTATCGGGGCTATATTATATATTAAAGTCTTGTTCTTTCATTTATGCAATAAATTAAATAAAAAAATGCTTTGCAGAACGAGTTCAATATAATGTACTCCCTTCACTCAAGCAAGGTGCTAGTAAGATACTATATGAATAGGGGAGGTTGACACGATGTGTTTCCGTAGTGTAGTGGTTATCACGTTCGCCTAACACGCGAAAGGTCCCCGGTTCGAGACCGGGCGGAAACATTAATTTTTGTAATTTATTTTAAAATAAAAACCCCATTACAAATATATTTATTTTTTATACGTCTTAGATTATACGGCACGTATCGCAAATTGCACAGTACAGTACAATTCTTATTGTCTATTTGTAGGTGATTGTGGTTGATAAGTGGGTTCCATGTCTTTCCGGCGCCTCCTTAAGACTCGCCTCTTCAAACAGCACCAGAACTCCTCTGTATCCTGGGACACTATCACCCTTCATGTAAATGTGCTTTATTTTGCTCTTATCTGCCCCCTTTTTACTGCATTTAATCCTGTACTTCAGAATACTGTAATCTGCCAAGTGTTTAACCTGTAGTACTTTGTATTTAATCACATCCTGATGTAACTATCACTATTTAATCATATCCTGATGTCACTATCACTATTATCTGCTGTATTATTGAATTGTGGTTTGTCACACTTGTACTTTGCTTGAACAAAAGTTATTGTATTTCTTGCTTTTATTGTATTACTTGAATTGTAACACTTGAAATGTATTTGCTTACGATTGTAAGTCAACCTGGATAATGGCGTCTGCTAAGAAATAAATAATAATAATAATAATAATAATAATAATAATAATAATAATAATAATAATAATAATAATAATAATAATAATAATAATAATAATAATAATGTCTTACTAAATGTTTCTGTAGTGTAGTGGTTATCACGTTCGCTTCACACGCGAAAAGTTCCCGGTTGGAAACACGTGTGTATTTTTATTATTATTTTTTTTTTTTTAATCAGTTATATTTATTAGACGTGGCAGCATTTTTGTAACAGCATGGCTGATGGTTGCATTTATTTGAGTACTGTACAAATAATGCACTGTATATTGCAGTTTGCGATATATGCAATATGATCTAAGAAGTATAAAAAAAATGTATTTGTAACGGATTGTTATTTTAAATAAATTCTTTAAAAAAAATGTTTCCAACCGGGGACCTTTTGTGTGTTAGGCGAACGTGATAACCACTACACTACGGAAGGACGTCTTGTGACACGGTCCACTATTCATACAGTAGCTTACTAACATATATAGTTTTTATTTAACACCATAAATAATACAAGCCCTTAATATATAATATAGCCCTGATACGTTTTATAGTGTAAGCGCGTACATGTTAATGTCCATTCCTGTGCTCACATACAAATTGTAACAGTTCTACATTTGTCCAGATGCTTTTTTGATACCCAGTTTTAAAATAATAAGGACATCTAAGTATTTACGACCATGAACAACGTTTTGACAGTTTTTAAGGCAACCCCAGCCTTAAACGATTTTGGTATTTATGTTTAAATAACTCTTACCCAAGAATAAAAGTGCTGCCCCGTGTGAGGATCGAACTCACGACCTTCAGATTATGAGACTGACGCGCTACCTACTGCGCTAACGAGGCCTTGAAAATGTTTTCCGTTCCAGGATTGAGGAATGTGGGATCTATGCAATGCTAAAGGTTTCAAAGCAGGGATCTTGAGATTTGCTCAGACCCAAAGATCCTGTGATTTTTTATTCAGAAAAAACACCTTTGCTGGCATTGGTGTGCTCTTCCTCTGGAGTGGTAGCTGGTCTTCATTGCAATGGTTTTCTGCAAGCAAGCAGAACATTGGCTAGTTCCACCTTGAAGTCTAGATATTCCATAACCTCTCTCTTTCTGTCCCCTAAGGAATAGCGATCTTGTCAGTATTGTAACCATGCATTTGCTGCTGACAAATCCAGCATGTGAACGATCACCTTAGCTATCCATTTCTTGATCCTGGCTTTTGCCCTGTAGTAGGATATGCAGCTGTCAATCATGTCAGCTCCTCCCATTTTTTAATAGTAATCTCTGGACGATTGACCTCGATTTATTTATCATACATTCTAAAATGATTCAGCTGTCACGCCTACATTGTAAATGAATGAAAAGCATCAGAAAGAGGTTGTACATAAACCCCAAAGTTTAAGAAAAAACTTGATATAAAACAGTAAATAAATAAATAAAAACCCAAGTAAAACATATGAATCATTTTTATTTAATAACAAGAATTGACACCTATTGTAAAAATGTCAATCGTGTATTTTTATTGATAATATTACAAAATATAGAGTTTACTCTCCACGCATTTCTACAGCTGACATTTGTAATACGAACATATATTATTATTGGCATTTTTTAATTCTTGGTGACTATAGGTACAGTACTAGTGACAATTAAATAATACTGTAATAAAATTCTTACCTTCAGATGAGTGTATTTCAAAATAAACCAAAAGACTTCAAGATTCAATAATCTCCCATCGTTGAAAACGCTCAGTATTCTTGGTAGTTCTACGAGATCTGATTGGATAATTTCGTCACTTGAGTCTTGGCAGCTCTGGGAAATCTGATTGGCTCTTTCCTGGTCAAATCTTGGTAGCGACACGGGCTATGATTGGTCAAAACTACCAAGATATTACCAAGATTGACATCGACTTTTGGCTGTGTGGGAGCGCCAACGAGGCTGTGAGAAAGTAACCCTTCGTTGAGAGTCATAATGCAAATCACATATTAGGAATATATTGTATGGCAGAATAAAATAATTATATTATATTATATTATATTATATTATATTTGAATAACCATCCAACTCCGCATTAGTCAAACTCCCTCTCAAATGTAATTATTACTGTATTCTTTAGTTTGCTCTTATCTGAAGTTGGATCTTATTTGCTACTGATTTTATTGTTCTTTTTACGGCTCTTCTCTGTAATGTGATATTTTGTAACAATTGTAAGTCGCCCTGTATAAGGCGTCTGCTAATAAATAAATAAATAAATAAATAAATAAATAAATGAATAATAATACAATACCTAACCCCTGTGATGTGCCTAGTGTTCCCCCCTCATTAAACGGCAATAAATGATACATTAAATGTTCATTCCGATCACCCAGTTGCAAGCACCAATCAGAATTTAATTCTTGACATTGATGTTGCGGTATAGTGTCCCAGTATGCAGCCCCCACCCCGTCTAATTCTGCCACAAACAAATCCATGTTGTTCTGGGTTGACTCAGTGGCCCTCTGTAAATCCATGAGAAGCACATTTTCTATGTGGACAGTGCTTAAAGTAATTACTGTATCAATGGATCATGTTGCAGTGGAAATATCACACTTGATGCTTGATGTTAGAAATGGATTTAATAAAGTAATTGTACAGTAATTGTGTTGCTATTTTATTCTAATACAGTTGAAGTTCATGGAACAGAATTCAAGTTATAATTTGTTCCATTGTTTTATCTCTAACGCTACTAACACATCTAATAATACGCAGTTATAACCATTTTGTTTTTCTAATCACTTCACTGTTAAAGCACCAATGCGGTGGTGCTGTGTCGGGGTCTTGCTGGTAGACATCGGCCCATATGAGTGTAACACTCGACCCAGTGTCCTCCAGCGCAGTGCAGGGGACCCCCTCTATGCTGACCAGGACGTGACTGAAGTCCAGCACCGAGTCCTGCCTACAGTACCACCACCATGGCCAAGGAACATGATAGTAACTGGAAGGTACGGATTCTGTGAAGATTTATTTTTGTATTATAATTTGTTTTCTTAAAATTTGAGAGCCTAGTTATTCCTGTTCTAAAAAAATAAATAAAAATCAGGGCCTGCCTTATGATTGCTATAATTAATATTAGTCCGGTTGAGCACATTTTCTAGTAAAACCACAAATAGTGTTCCAGGTGGCACTGCCTACACAACACAAACTTAGAAATCAGTCAGACTCGACTCAGAGTGAATGCATTGGTCGTAACAAAAAGTTACAAGAAGTGCTGCTATCGCTATGATACATTTACGCTTGCATTTAAAAAAAAATAATAAATAATTAACCCACAGGTTTTAAACGTTCGGAAATAAAATGCAACACATGGAGACCACTGAAAAATAATAATACAGAAAAAAAAGCTGTTTCCGCCCGGGGACTTTTTGCGTGAGGCGAACGTGATAACCACTACACTACGGAAACTTCACGGAAGACAGCGCTCAAGCACTGAGCACAGCAAGTGCTACAGGTCGATGGTGATGCACGTGTTTAGTTCATTTTCTAAGTACAGGCGTATCATCACTTCAATAGTCTATATTTTTCAATGGGAAGCCATATGTCTGTTTATCCCATATAGTTGTAATAGCGTTAATTTGCTGTTCAACTTTCAAATAGTTGAGTTTTAGATAAAACATACTGACTGAAAACAGAACGACGCAGAATAGGTAGTGTAGTGGTTATCACGGGCGCCTAACACACATAACATACATACTCCTGACTTTTAAGAATGAGTTTAACATTTATGTATTTAGCTTTTTCTATTTACAGAACTGCCCGTTTAGTCATAGTCACGCCCCCCCTCTCCACGGCCTCTTTTTTATTATATTACATATGAAGTGGTGGCCAACGCTGTTTTGAGTGATGAAGAATAAGAAGTTGTCCCTTCTCATATAAGGTAAGAATGAGTTGGATGGTTAAAATAAAATTATACATGGCGATGATTAATAGATTAAATTATACCGTTTCCATGAATGTCCTGAAGAAGCCAGTGTAACAAACCGTTAGAGTACCCCTGCGTGATACTCTATTACTGCTTCCACCGACTGGCACAGACACGAAGAACGTTCAGGCAACTAACTTTTATTTACAATATTTACACAAGTCAACACTTTCTTTGTATAGATTATTGCCCTGTACGGGTCACTAACTGGCTCACTTCTTTGCCCCTCTCTAACTATTTCAGAATACCGAGTTCTACAGGCCGAGGCCTGTGCAAGTCCTTTCCCCGTGGAATTGAGTCCACTGGGATGAACTTAGCAGGAAACTCTAGCTGAGGAGCCTGGTAAGTGTCAGGAAAGATCCTTCGACCCAGGTGGGTCAGTCCGCAGTTACGTACAGGCCACCTCCCTCCGCTGGAGTAGTTCTGTACGCTGGTAAGTTCAATGTAGGCTTTCCCTGCCGGGGTAGCTTTGTATTCCAAGTCAGAAGTGGCTTCCCCCTGCTGGAGTATTTCTGCAACACTGGTAAGGGTGGAACAGACTCCCTCTGCTGGAGTCTCTCTGCAACACAGGTAAGGATAGCGCAGACTCCCTCTGCTGGAATCTTGCTGCAACACAGGTAAGAACAAAGAAGACACCCTCTGCTGGAGTGTCTCTGCAACACAGGTAAGGATAGCGCAGACTCCCTCTGCTGGAGTCTTGCTGCAACACAGGTAAGAACAAAGAAGACACCCTCTGCTGGAGTATCTCTGCAACACAGGTAAGGACAAAGAAGACACCCTCTGCTGGAGTATCTCTGCAACACAGGTAAGAACAAAGAAGATACCCTCTGCTGGAGTATCTCTGCAACACAGGCAAGGATAGCGCAGACTCCCTCTGCTGGAGTCTTGCTGTAACACAGGTAAGCGTAAGCAAGTATGGAATGGGCCCTCCCAGAAGAAGGGCTCTGTTGATAAAGAATTGTATCCAGGCTGTGGGGAAGGACCCCTGCAGCTGACGTCCCAGTCGTTCACGGAAACACGGGAGTGTCTCCGAGTTCAAGCACAATATCCATACTGTCCACACCACCTGTGGGTACTGTTGTTCATGTGTGTCACAATAAAGCACGTCCAGAAAACCAGACTGCTGCCTCAGTTCTCTCTGTTACAGCCCGCTGTTCCTGCAGCGCATGAATGCGCGCTTTCCCTCCGAGTCCCGAGTCAAACACACATACACAAATAGACGGCAGTTGTGACGGTTCCCAATCGTCACGAAAACTGCGGAACTGTTTTAAATTAACTACCGAGAGGCAGCGTTTATCTACCAACGTTTCATAAAATAAATTAAACTTTGTCAAAACAAAAGACTACCTCACCAAGAGGAAAACGCTCACGGTATAAACAAAACACAACTCTTGTTCAAAAAAGAAACCAAACGTTCACTTTACCTTACAATACTACGTAATGCACTCTCAACCTTCTGGGAACTATTCAGCAGGACAAACCGGCGGTGCTCCCCACAATCACCCCCTGCTGTCCCGCTCCACTTCCCTTTATACCCAGAAACCCCGCCTTGCCCATTAGTGCTAAGGTTCCTGGGTTGCGTAGTCTTTCAAATGGCGTCGCCATTTCTTAAAGGCGACACCGCTCTTTCTTACACCTGTGATACGGCATTTAGTCTCAAGAGAACAGTCATCCTCATCATCATCTTCCTCCACATTCAGTGTGGGCCAGGTGATTCTTTCAAGGATCATCTTGAGGAAAAAAAGAATGAATAGATAAATGAATGAACGGCAGGGGATCTCTTGCTGAACCTTATTGGCCATTTTTGTTCAATTCCAATATTGAAATGGCTCAATACCAAGCTTCATCTCAAAGCTCTATACAAGCTGGGTTTTATATTGTAGACCAAAACACCAAAAAATATATAAACTTCAGAATTAGAAATATAACTAGTAAATCACATTATCAAAACACTGAAACAGTAACACACTGCCACAGGCATTCAAAACTTAATTAGGGAACAACATGTAATAAAATGTAACACACCTGGGAGGTGTATAGTGTGTCAGAATTTCAATGTGCTGAATTAAGCAGGTGAATTTGTTAAATGAAGTCCTTTAGTGATTGTTTCAACTAAAAATTCCCTCTTCAGACCTCAATCACAAGAGTTTCCCTTTTATTGAACAAATTTGCTGGATAGGGGCTCTCCATGACTGGGTTTGGCCACCCCTGCTGTAGGTTATCAATTAATTACACAACTAACCAGTACAATGAGTAAACCGAACATGGATATGCACGAAACAAACCTACTTACAGCGTGAAGAGGAGTTTGTCCATTAGCCAATGCCGATTTTCTTCTGTCACCCCTGGAAGATCCAAGCTTAATGCCAATTGCAGTATAATGCTTTTGTCTTCTTCACTGAGAAAAAATTTTTGTAAGACAACATTAGCATAAACATTTCCTGAAACCCACTACATGCAAATTTCTTCATTTTACTGCAAGTAAACCTTTCAAAATAGTTAATGTACTGTATTTAACATTGACCAATTACATTAACAAAAACTCTATACCTGCTGCTACAGCTGTCACTGTGACTATTTCTGAGAAAGAAAAGTCTCTCACAAAAGAGGCACTTCATCAGGGGCCCAGTGGATAAGGACAGTCCAGGAACCTACAAAATGAATTGCAGCAGACAATTTGGGTTTCTGGGTCCCTTAAATATTTTGCTGAGTACCCCTCATTAGGGCAAGGAATAACAGCCTAGATCCGGCTTCTCGTAGATCCTGAAATCTTCATTTGTTCAAATCTACCACCTTCACTCAGTTTGGGATAAGATTTGAATAACTGGCTTCTGAATCCTTCACAGCTGCTGTCACAACCTTGACATAAAAAAGAACACAAATGTAATAAATGTGAATCTAGCGAACATCTTACACACTGATACACAACCTTGTATTTTGCTGCTACTAAAGCGGCATAGGTTTTTTATTGGTTTTATTTTTGTATACCATCAACACAAAGCTGAATGGATCACTAACTGCAAAACAATCCAAAACTAAATTCCAGACATTTACTTTGAGTGGCATCTAAAAGGATTTTGGGAGCTTTATGATACTAATAGTGGTTGATGACATTTCAGTAGCATTGAGCAGTGGTTTAATAAAAAGTCTAAAATATCGAAGGTACAGGTTACATTGCATTGAACTCTACATCGCGTTATTTGTTATTATAGACCGTCCGTCTCATTAGGTTTATTTGTATCTGATTTTAGAGTCGTGATATATACTGAGCATCGAAAGAAACTTTTTAGATAACATTCTCTAGAATGACAAATTCTGTTTTACAGCAGGTGCAGTAAGATTGTAATGTGCTGATTAACAATTGACATTGTACTGTATATAGTTATGAGGGGACAGGGTACTGTGAAATTCACAGGCAAGTACTAGCGTGTGGCCACCGTTGCTGAGCAGTAGACATTTTGTCAATGTCCATCATGTATATACCTCGTTTTTTTTCCGAATTAAATGTGTAATAATACTGATACGTTTCTTGTGATGTTCAGTATATGTACTATTAAATAAACCGTTTCATTTTGACAGAATATTTGCATAAACGTACCTTGAAAGGAGATTCTTTTCTCCCCCAGTCCTGCTACATTCAATTCGTCTTTTTCTGCTGTCTAGTCGGCACCGTGGAAATGGTTTTCCGTTTTAGACAGCAGAAGTTGTGAGTGTAATAACACCAACACGGCGCTGGAGTGGGAACGTTCGTCTTTTTGAAGACGATCCTCTGTATGGGGCGAAAAATCCTTGAAAAAAAAAAAGGGACAAAAATATAAACTATAAAATATTACTATACCACTATAGCATGCAGAAATTGTGCATCTAACCCACTTAAAACAGACACAGTACGGTTAAGAACAAATTGAAGGAGAATGCTCAGCAAAACAATTAAACTACTAGCTAAATGCAACTGGCGCTGAAAACAAAATGCTCACAATAATACACGGCCTTCCAACACACAGTGATCTAGCGAGCCCACATCGGCATCGATTGTGTTCCCTGGAGCAGGGAGAAACAAACTTCCTACAGCCAATAGTGTACTTGATACCGCCCACTGAATGAATAAATAAATAAATAAATGAATAAATAAATAAATAAATAAATAAATAAATAAATAAATAAATAAATAAATAAATGCATGAACAAATAGATGTTGCAATAAATCAATATTTCAACATTTATTTATTCATTTATTTATTTCTCTATGTATTTATTTTTAATTTTGCCATGGATAGTCCTCCATACTCCATAAAATACAGCGATCTGATAGTAAAACGTATTTTGGTAACTTGGAAAACGAATGCCTTGGGTTGAGCAATACTGTTGGGTGGAAACCGCGCTAGCAGGGATGAATCACATTTGCATACCCATAATGCACGTTGCCAGAATCTAATTTCCTCTTATGTAATGTATGCTTTTAAAATATCATATTTAAATATAAATGTCAGCACACAGTACTTGTATACTGTTTTGGTTGTTTTTCTCAAGACGTAGATGTTAAAATGCTCGTTTAAAAAAAAACTTAAAAAAATAAATAAATAAAAAAACTAACCGTCCCTTGTTACAATAGCAATATGAGTAGGTTGCTTACTGCACTAACAAATGTTAATATACTCTGGTTTCTCTTCAGATCGCATAAATCTTTCGCCTTTTACTAAAGATTTCCGTGGAGAGGAACATTTATGAGTTTTAACTAATTTTTTGATGTCCTGTTTCGGCGGGGCTTCCTTGTGTTGTAAAATAATAGAACTGTGGTATGTATTGTTGGTTCGGAAAATGGGCCTGTTATTCACAGTAACCTCCGTTACAGACTGCAGCCTTTTTGCTCAAACTAAGGAAGTGGGTGTTTTAGTTGTTTATGTATAGTAGAACCGATTGTACCCCACTTTCATCCAATCACTCAACCATTCGTGCAAGATGGTGGGAAGGGAAGTGAAGCCTCCGAATCATTTGGTTCGCAAAATTCACTGAGCCGAAGCAGATAAAACGCTTCATGCTCTTTAGTGCCTTCTCTTGGTAGATCTGCACAACTCAATACATTAAGTTTAGGCACAGACCTGCACAACAGCGCCAAAATCATGTTGCGGCGGCAGCAGTATTACATCCGTAGTGGTTTAGCACTACCATAAAGAATGAATGGGAAATGGTTTAGTGCGGTCACTTTTCGCGCATTCCTCGTTAGTATAGTGGTCAGTATCCCCGCCTGTCACGCGGGAGACCGGGGTTCAATTCCCCGACGGGGAGATTTTTTTTTTTTTTTTTTTTTTTTAAACTTTCCTTAAATATTTTACGCACAAAATGTAGTTGACAATTATTTACCAGATATGGTATATATTCGCTTTTTTATCTATACCTATATACGTAATCCTTACCCGCTGTACCATATTTACAGTATTATTCGTTGAGTTTAACTATTTATTATTTGACCTGTGCTTTTGTACATTTCAGAATATCATTTTTATAGACGATTTCTATTGCTAAAACAGTTTGTGCAAGAATACTCTTGTCCTCACTGAAAATAAAGTGTACTCTGGTTTCTCTTCAGTTCGAATAAATCTTTCTAAGACTAAGGCTTAGAGGGTAGTGGCATTGCCCGCTCCCTCCGAGGGTCTGTGAGAGGTTTGTTCGGGTGAGGAGGAACAGAATTTTTTTTATTTTTGACTGGCTTTCTTCAGCTCGGCAACTTTTTGGAAGACTAATGCTCAGTCTGGTTTTGGCTTGCCCAATCCAGGCCGAGGGTCTTTCAAGATTTTGTTGACTGTTGAGAGCAGTTTTTTCTTTTTCAGGCGGTTCCAGTTTTTTTCTTTTTCAGGCGGTTCCGGCTTTTCCAGACGTTCCTGGAGTTCGAGAGAAGGAGGACCTACCATCCAGACGACCTTTGAGGACCCTTTGATGACCTAGACGACCTCATCCCCAGCCCTTGATTGTAATCGAGATCCAGACCGAGAGAGCAGCAGGCGCCCAGCAGAGGGCGCCATCTGGGAGGAGCAGAGGGCGGCCCCGGACCCCGAGGAGGCGTCACAGCCACGATTCTTCCTACGTGGTCTCGGTGCCAAGCAGCGCCCCCTACTCCGCCAGGGAAGGACACCGTTCACCTGGGGAGGGGGTCCCTCTTGCGAGGCGACCATCTCCTCAGGGACTAAAGTAATAGTTCCTTCAACTGCCCAGATTTGCTGCTTACGTTGTCTCTTTTCCGTAGAGAGAGACAACCCGGACGTCCAGAGGCTTCTCCCACCCCAATCGGAGGAGCCAGCTGAAGGATGGCGTTCCGGCCAACCCAGGAGACCAGGAGGCACAATGCGGTGCGCTTCACAAGAAACAAGCAAGATGAAACGGAACCAGGACTGACGAGACTGGAGTTCAGCCGGACCATTCTTCAGAGGGGTATGGGTTTTTCCCCTTCTGACTTGAATTGTTTGGTGAAATTGCCAGGGCTTAAGGAAGTGTTTGAGGTCAGTTTTAGGAACCCCCAAAAGTTACAAGAAATGTGGTCCTTTTGGGGGGAGAATAAATATCTCGCTCCATACAAAGAATTTTGTGTGGATGCACTGACAGACAGAGAAATGAAAGTTGTTACTGTCCAATTTTTCAATGAGGCTGTTAGCGACTATGATATTACAACATGGCTTAACCGCTATGGGAGGGTGTCATCAGAAGGGAGGAAAATTACAGATGAAGATGGGGTTTGGACAGGCGCCAGAAAGTGGCTGGTACGCCTCAATGTTGATCCATCGGGCATTAGAGGCGTCCGCCACATTCCAAACTCCATAGTGTTAGGGCCCAACAGAGGGCTGGTATTCTATAATGGGATGCCAAAACTCTGCAGGAAATGTGGGGAATTAGGACACCTGGCGGCCGCGTGTACTGTAGTCAAGTGCAGGAATTGCGGCGCCCCCCACGAGACCAGCCACTGCAGAGAAGAGAGGCAGTGCAATTTGTGTGGAAAGAAGGGGCACCTGTTTAAGGACTGCCCCTCTTCCTATGCCAACATGGCCAGAGCCAGCAAGGCAAACACGAACAAGCCTAGGCCTGAGCAGGAAGAGGGAGCAAGTAACAAAGATCAGTCCACATCACCACCAACAGCATCCAAAACCCAGACTCCAGCACCACCATCATCACCAGCACCCCCCTCACCCCCCCGCCCCCGAGACATGTCCCGTTTTACGAGGACCCCTTCCCCCAGCCCAGAGAGAGAGTACAACAGCTACTCCACTAGCTCCTCCAGTAGCTCCTCTGATGCAGAACACGAGGCAGGGAGGGAGCCCGGACCCAGCAGCGGCCCCCCCCTGAGTAGGGCCCTCTCAGCGCCAGCACTCCCCCTTGGCTCTCGTTATGACGCCATAAGGATTGAGTCCGTGGGGGAGGAAAGCGAAAGCGACAGTGAAAGTGAGAGTGAGAAGGAGGGGAAGGGAGTGAAGAACCAGCAGAGGGTGGGGAAAAGAAAGGGTAGAGACGAGGGGGGGAAAAGAAAGAAGATCAAGATCAAAGACAGCAAGTTGCAGGTGGCCCCCATAGATCCAAAACCAGATAATGTCCACACAAAGTCCCCAGTCTTGCCCTCGCAGGCAGAGACGGAGGCGAGTGGGACGGCTACACTGCCGCCTAGTGGGCAGGTAGCAGCCAGCCAGGGCATCCCCAGCCAGCCTTCCCAGTCGTTGGCACAAACCCTAGCACACCTCGCAGAAGAGGTGTTCACTAATGCACCGAGGGAGAGGTCGGGGTCAACACCTTCCCTGACCAGCAGTACCTCGGTAGCAATGACCCTCTTCAAGCGAAGGGCCTCCCTTCAAAGCATCCTTGACCCCCTCCCTTGTATGGGCAAAACCAGGGGCCCCCTAGAGGTCCTCCTAGATACAGCACTGGAGGACATGGGAATACCCCTGGACGCGGTAAGCCAGAAGTCTGCTAACAGCTCCAATTCAACAGACGGTAACAGCCAAAGAATGCTGTCTGTCATAACCCCCCCCCCAGGACAAAGCTGACCCACACGTTCCGAGGGGCCCTGAGCAAGTTCCACCAGACTTACCTTGTGGGGAGTTGAATAGCCCCAACAACTCCACGTACTGTGCATATAAAGACGGTGCCTTCTTGGACGAGGCAGCAGTGAGTACCTTCTCAGGGGTGATGGGAGTTGCAAATAAGCCCAAGCCCCCTCGAAGCAAGCGTAGAGCTAAGAGTAGGAAGAGTGTCCCGACCTCCCAATCATAGTCGCTATGGGGTGGACGCAGCGACTCCTTTTCTTGTTAGCTACCCTGATGGCCCTGATATGTGTGTCTGTTAATGTCAGGAGCATCAGGGAGACACAAAAAAGATTTGATGTACTAAACTATCTAGCTAACTTGAAAGCAGATCTCATCTTTCTGCAGGAGTGTGGTATTTCGTCGAGCCCTGATTATAGGGACCTGAAGGAGAGTTGGACCCTGGGGGACTCCTTCTGGTCGGGCTCCAACATAGCCAGAGCCGACGGAGTAGGTATCCTGTTTAAAAACCCATTTATTACCTCCCGCAGCAGCAGGGAGGTAGAACCTGGTAGAATTCTGAGCGTGGATGTGACATACAACAACACTCCCCTCAGACTGGTCAATGTCTACGCACCCACTAACCAAAACGAAAGAGTTCAATTTTTTCCACAGCTGCGTCCACTCCTGCTGGGGAACGTACCCGTCATCGTGTCAGGTGACTTCAATTGTGCTCTGAGGGACGTAGACCGGAGCAGGCCACGCAACGACCGCTCTAGTAGAGTTTTGTCCTCCGTAATATCTGATTTCTCCCTGTGTGATGCAGGTAAGGACCTGGTGCCTCCCTTTACCTGGGTGAGCTCATCTGGGACCTCCTTCTCCCGTATAGATCTCGTCCTGCATACCAGCTCCCTTACGAAGACGGCAGTAGACACCCAGGCCGTCTTCTTCTCTGACCATAGGCTCCTGCAGGTAACATTGCAGGTCCCTCAGACCTCCCAGATGGGGTCAGGGGTCTGGAAATTAAACACCTCCTTACTCGATGACCCCTCCATAGCTGCAGCCTATAAGAGCAGGCTTGTTGAGTGGACCACTTTGCGTGACCTATTCAACTCCCCTATAGAGTGGTGGGAGATGGTCAAAATGAGAACTAAGGGTTATTTCATAGCAGCAGGCAAGAGGAAAGCAAAAGAAAGGAGGGCCAAATATAAATACCTGAATGCTGCCCTCCAGCGTCTGAGCCTGCTTCAGCTTCGGGGGTTCCCTGTAAGCGACGAGATAGCCCAGACCAAGCTAGATCTTTCAGTGCTTTGTAGGGAGGAACAATGAAAGGTCATGCACAATGCAAAAGTGCAAAAAATGGAGGAAGACGAAAAGTGTACTCGCTTCTTCTTCCAGAAAACGAGGGAGAAGCGGCACTTGATGTCCTCCATGCTCGACAGCAGGGGGAGGATAGTAGAGGATAGTGAGGGAGTGAAAAAAGTGGTAGAGAACTTCTATAGGGACCTGTATAACATCAAAGCTACAGATGACACCCTGATAGAGTGGTTCCTGAGCCAGTTGGAGCCTGACTCAGTGCGGGACGACGAGGAGGAGGAGAAGGACCCAGAACTCACGCTGGAGGAGCTCACCCAGGCGGTTAAGACCATGAACACCGGTAAGACGCCAGGTCCAGATGGCATCCCGGGTGAGTATTACCATCTTTTTTGGGACACGCTAAAAGTCCATTTAGCGGAGGTCTACAGAGCGGTCTACAGGGAGAAGCGGTTGGGCCCTTCTATGCGGGAGAGTGTAATTACTCTCCTTCATAAGAAAGGGGAAGTTAAAGATCTACGGAATTGGCGCCCAATCAGCCTCCTTTGCGTGGATTACAAGATACTAGCCAAAGCTCTGATGCTCCGGCTACAAGTACACCTCCCTTTGGTCATTGGCCCCGACCAGGCTTGTGGCGTCCCAGGGAGGTCCATCACGGATATTTTAATGTTAACAAGGGACATTCTGGCTTATTCTAGAGAACGGAACCATCCCCTCTGCCTGTTCAACCTTGACCAGGAGAAGGCGTTCGATAGGGTAAGCCATGAATATATGTACAAAGTGATGGACCAGATGAAATTCGCTCCTGGACTTAGGGAGTGGGTTAAAACCATATATACAAACATTAGTACCCGAGTCTTGGTGAACAGGCACCTGACTGGTAAAATATCTATCCAGTCAGGGGTCAGACAGGGTTGCCCACTATCCCCACTGCTATATGTCGTGTGCATTGAACCCCTCCTGCAGGCAATTCGTAGGGATACCAATATAACTGGTTTCCAGCTGCCTGGATCCAACGGGGTCCAGGTCAAAACAACAGCATATATGGACGATGTGTCACTCATTTGCACCAACACATCGTCGGTACCTCGGATTAGTAATATCCTTGAGAAGTACTGCACGGCGACCGGGGCAGTGATTAATAAGTCCAAGAGCGAAGTCTACGTGTCTAAAAATTGGCAGGTAGATAGGGAACTGTCGGACATGTACCCTGTCAAAAAGGACAAAATCAAGATTCTGGGCCTCATTTTCGAGAACAATAGCTCGGGGGCCCAGAGCTGGACGGCGGCCATTAACCAGGTCCGTAAAAAGATTGGCGGATGGAGCACAAGATCCTTAACAATGACGGGTAGAGTATTAATAACCAAGTCTATACTGTTCCCCATCCTCTCTTATGTAGGAAAAATCTTTCCCCCAGACAGGACCACCAAAAAAGTGGTGGACCGCATTATCCACCGCTTTATCTGGGGCAGCAAGATGGAGAGGGTAAAGCGAGCCACTCTGAGTAAAGCCGACAAGAAGGGAGGTAAGGGGGTCCCGGACGTTGTGCAGCTCACCCGAGTGCAGGGGCTCACGCAAACTATCAAGAACATCCAGGCCCTGGACAGGAAGGTATGTTACATGAATCGTTTCTATTTTGCCACCTGTCTCAGGGCCTTGGGCCTCTGCACTATTGATAACACCGTGCCGTACTCCTGGGACCCCCCATTGTATTATAGAACCTTAAGGGACACTATATATAAATTGGGCTTAGATAAAGCAAAATTGGCCTCCTGGGAATACAAGGCTGTAACTAAATATCTTGCCGGTTCCCAGGAAATTGAAAAAGTAGCTACTTTCTCCCTCACCCAAAGCCAAAAAATCTGGGAGAATGTGTCTCACAGCTGCCTCAGTAATGTCCAGAAGGATATAGCATGGAACACCGTCCACAGTGCACTCCCCACTCGAGCGTTCATGTTCAGGAGGGGACTAGCCCAAGTAGAAACATGCCCCTATGCAAAGTGCCGCAAGAGAGAAACACCAGCCCATATCTTCTGGGAGTGTGATGTGGCTGGCAGTGTCTGGCTCTCTGTCTCTGTCTTCCTAAACAGGTTTGCTGACACGGCCAAGATGACCGCTGAGACTGTGCTCTATGGGCCTGCGGGAGGAATCACTACCAGCACAGCTAAGTGCGTTTGGCGTGTCATCAATGTTGTCAAGCAGATCCTGTGGGAAGGCCGTAACGTCTGTGTCTATCACAAGCAGGAGCTAGACACTATCACCACGACCAGAAGGGCACAAACTCTTATCAAGGACTTTGTAATTCTGGACATCCGGACCCTCGGGAAGGACAAGGCCTGCGCGGAGTGGAGGATCGCCGGACTTCAGGACGTGAAGATGGAATAAAGGAAAAAACTGGAACCGCTAGCTCCTAGGAGCGGGACTACGGGGCACCGCTAAGCCTTTTATTTATTTTGTCATGCCAGCATTCCGCCCTTTTTAGCTGGCATGACCGTTTTTCAACGGTGCCCTGGTTTTATGTAGTCTTTTTGTTTCAGTTTTATGGACCTTTGATTTAATTTGAATGTTTTATTTGATTTTGTTTTGTTTTGTTTTATGTATCTTTAAGATTTTTAATGTAAACTATTAAAAGTTACATTTTAAGTGTTTTAAAATTTTAGAATTTTAACTCACTGTTTATACACTGTCCCTTTTCCCCTGTCCCTGTGTTAGATCTAGGTTTATGTTCACTTTTTTAGAGAGCACTCCCCGGCCCTCACAAGCACTGGTTTTTTATAGATGGTTCTTTTTTTCCAGTCACTTTTAAAACAGCACAGGTTTTTTTCATGTTGATTTTAATCTGTGTCTGTTTTAACCATGTACAAAGCACAATTGTCTTGGTGTTTTTAAATGTGTTTTAAATGCTTTTAAAACAAAATGTATGTCTGTATGCATGAATGTCATCTTTAAAAGAAATGTAAAATGAATGAAAAAACGAATGGGTGTAAATGTAAAAAATGTAAAATCTCAATAAAAGAGTATTTTACTAAAGATTTCCGTGGAGAGGAACATTTATGAGTTTTAACTAATTTTTTGATGTCCTGTTTCGGCGGGGCTTCCTTGTGTTGTAAAATAATAGAACTGTGGTATGTATTGTTGGTTCGGAAAATGGGCGTGCTATTCACAGTAACCTCCGTTACAGACTGCAGCCTTTTTGCTCAAACTAAGGAAGTGGGTGTTTTAGTTGTTTATGTATAGTAGAACCGATTGTACCCCACTTTCATCCAATCACTCAACCATTCGTGCAAGATGGTGGGAAGGGAAGTGAAGCCTCCGAATCATTTGGTTCGCAAAATTCACTGAGCCGAAGCAGATAAAACGCTTCATGCTCTTTAGTGCCTTCTCTTGGTAGATCTGCACAACTCAATACATTAAGTTTAGGAACAGACCTGCACAACAGCGCCAAAATCATGTTGCGGCGGCAGCAGTATTACATCCGTGGTGGTTTAGCACTACCATAAAGAATGAATGGGAAATGGTTTAGTGCGGTTTAGCTAAACAATTCTCGACAGGGGGGGGCAGTGCAGTCTTCCTGTGAGTACAGAACGGTCGCTTTTCGCGCATTCCTCGTTAGTATAGTGGTCAGTATCCCCGCCTGTCACGCGGGAGACCGGGGTTCAATTCCCCGACGGGGAGATTTTTTTTTTTTTTTTTTTTTTTTTAAACTTTCCTTAAATATTTTACGCACAAAATGTAGTTGACAATTATTTACCAGATTGCGAGGATTGGAGGATCGTCGGACCCCAGGACGTGAAGATGGAATAGCACCAAAGACTGGAACCGCTAGATCCTAGGAGCGGGACTACGGGGCACCGGTTAAGCCTTTTATTTATTTTGTCATGCCAGAATTCCACCCTTTTTAGCTGGCACGACCGTTTTGAACGGTGCCCTGGTTTTATGTAATCTTTTTGTTTCCGTTTTATGGACCCTTTTGTTTTAAGAGTTTTAATGTAAACTATTAAAAGTTACAGTTTAAGTGTTTTAAAATTTTAACACACAGTTTTATACACTGTCCTTTTGCCCCTGTCCCTTTAGTTTTAGTTTTATAGTTTATTGTTCTGTTTTATGTTCACCTTTTGAACTTTTCTAAGAGAGCACTCCCCGGCCCTCACATACACTGTTTTTTTTAGATGGTTCTTTTTTTTTTTTTTTTTTATCTATTTATTAAACATTTATCTAGTTATTCATTTATTTATTTCAACATTTATTAATTCATTTATTAATTCATTTGTTTATTTATTTCCCGTTTGCCGCTTTGCTATTTATATTTCACAGTGCGCTTTTACATTCCCGTAACTACATTTGGAAGCCTGTTCGAAATGTAAATGCACAAGGAAGCCCCGCCAAAGTGCATTATGTGTATGCAAATATGATTTTACCCCTGCAGCGCAGTTTCCAACAGTATTGCTCAACCCAAAGTATTCGATTTCCAAGTTAACAAAATACGTTTTACTATCAGATAGCTGTACCAGGTGACACTGCCTACGGCACAAACAGACCCAGAGTGAATGCATTGGTGGTAACAAAAAGTTACAAGCGCTGCTATCGCTATGATCCATTTACCGTTGCATTAAACAAAAAAAACACGGGTTTTAAACGTTCAAAATGCAACAAATGGAGACCACTGAAAAATAATACTGTAAAAAACAACAAAAAAAAAAAAACAAAAACAAAACAAAAAAAAAAAAAAAAAGCTGTTCCTGCCCGGTTTCGAACCGGGGACCTTTCGCATGTGAGGCGAATTTGATAACCACTACACTACGGAAACTTAATAGCAGGCAACTCTGAAGTACTGAGCACAGCAAACCCCGCGGGTGATGCACGTGTTCATTTTCTAAGTACAGCCGTATTTTCACTTTAATAGTCTATACTTTTCGATGGGAAGAATATGTCTGTTTACCCCATTTAGTTGTAGTAGCGTTCATTTGCCGATAAAACATACTGACTTAAAACAGTAGAACGCAGGGTATGTTTCCGTAGTGTAGTGGTTATCACGTTCGCCTAACACGCGAAAAGTCCCCGGTTCGAGACCGGGCGGAAACAGCATTTTTTTTCTCATACTGTGGATGAAGAATTTAAAAAAGTGTAGTTGCCCATACTATTAAAACATATTTGTTACATATTTAAAAGTTTGTAACCTAACGTATATAACCCTGTAGATATCAGCTACAAAATGATATGAATATACTAACACCATGGTGAAAAATGCTTTTAGAATTTCTGTTTTGCTTCCTGAGCTTGACGATGTAGTTTCTATTACGTAGTAAGAGTAACATGTCTATTTGACTCATAGTGGTAAAGCAATCTGTGTAATGTAGTGGTAAAGATATACTTTAGTGTTAAACTTAAAATTACAATGCCGCTTTATATTAGACACATGGATAACTGTCAAACAAATAAATCATTACTGTACAATACTTACCATCAGGGAACATAAACTTCATATCCCGCTCTGCTCTATATCTTTAGTTATTACGTTAAAAACGTAATATTACACTATTACAATTCAATGTCAATTAAATATACTGTGCTACAAAACACATTATAAAACTATAAAAAATAATATTCACCCTCTCAGAACAGAATACTCAACTTAGAAGGAAGATCCCTGTATCGCTATTTTTTAATATTACCACTAAATTATCTACTGGACACATTTATATTATTGAGCTTATAACTTTACCAAGCACTTTTTGCACAATTATTATACCAAATTAATCACTTTGCTTATTCAAAATTGTTTTCGGTGTTTAAAAACATCGCGCAGTCTCGTATGTCTATTTGTGTTCCATTAACTGAAGTTGATCAATGTTCCAAAAACGCAACGTTTTAATAAACATTTGTAAACTAATACTCTGTCCATACGCTTGTCATTTCTTCATTGCTGTGATCTCAGGCTGTATACAAATTTGACAGTCGGTGTCTTTAAACTGGCGTCTCATATGTTCGCTTCACATTGGTTAGTTTCCTATAGCCAAACATTTTCCCCTTATAATATAATCGATAACATTGCCATTATGGAAAAAAACACCAATTCCGTTTAAAAACAAATGTTACTTTCTACGGATCAATTAATGCAATATAACAAATATTGAAGCAGGTTATATATTTAAAGTCTACTGGTTATTTACATTTTAACGTGAACAACAATACTACTACTACCACTAATAATAATACTCCTATTACTACTACTACTACTATTATTACTACTACTACTACTACGAAGAAGAAGAAGAAGAAGAAGAAGAAGAAGAAGAAGAAGAAGAAGAAGAAGAAGAAGAAGAAGAAGAATTATCCCACAAACATCGTTTAAATGACTTTAAAAAAAATTCAATGTTTGTTTTGTAAAACAAACAAAAAAGAAAAGGACCATGTACAGCATTTGGATTGATAAAGAATGTATTGGTAAAGAACATGAAATAGCTGTCTACAAAGTATGTGTTTAGCTTTACTAGCCTACCTAAAGGCTTAGCTATATACTGACTCGGACACATGTTTCAGCATGTTTCACGACAGTGTTACAAGATGACGAGTGTTTAGTAACGGAATGCGTGTGTTGAACAATCCTACTCCCCGTTTACATCCAAGGTGTTAAATGCCTGCTGTTTACACTGCTCCACTGGTCTGTGTTTTATGCGTGCCCGCACACAGTGCCCCTCATCAGGGAAAGTCTGGCACCACCACCGGCTACAAATAACTGTCCTGCTTGTTTCGTGTAAATACATTTTAAAAAATTGCATCATCTCAGACAGACACACTGCTATTCAGATTATAGATTTTTAAAAAATGTATAGGCGAACGTGATAACCACTACACTAAAAAAACTGAGTAAGAGAAGCTATTTTGCAGAGTACCTCTTAAACAAAACACTTACTCTAAAAGCAATGTTCTAAACATTGGTCAAATGAAACAAACTCCTTAGTTCTGTACTAAGTTGAGTACCAGCTCAACTTACTACAGAACTGAATTCTTTGCATATATCATGTTACAAAGTTTACTATCTGTTGACTAATTAGCATTAATTTGTTTAAAAATCTTAATCTTGTTTTCCTGTTCTCTTGTTGAGAAGCCACAGATATTAAATGAAGATGTATCTTCATGAAACTGGGGCAAACTAGACATTCTTTTCTGTTTTTGTGCATGTGAAACAGGGCCGCCGAGAGCTGTCATGGGCCCCGGGGAAGGAATTGTATGTCCCGCTGCCGACCCCCCCCCCCCCCCCCCCCCACATCCATAAAATTGCTATGCCCTTTTTTCAGCTTTTTGGTGTAGTAAAATATGAAATGCGAAAGTTCAAATCATTGTGTGAAAGGAAGTGTTTGACAGCACCTGGATACACAGTCATTACACAACATAAAATAAAAGTTCCCCCTTCATCAGGGCCCCCCTTCGAAGCGTTGGGCCCCGGGGAAATTTCCCCGTCCTCTCGGTGGGCCTGATGTGAAATGTTTTTAATCATTGAAACTGTATATGTTTAGACATCGCTTTTAGTAACAAAGAAGTCTTTGTGCAATTTTAATATTTTTTATTACTATTCATCCATAACTTTAAAAAACATCAGATTCTATAGATAAACTGAGAATCTAAGTGAAGCAGACAGGAGTGCCTTCATCAGTGTAATTACACTGCTACATAATGAACCAACTGAGAAAATATGACAGCTGTAGGTTCATCCTGTACACAGATATAATGAGGGGATAAAAGGCAACCTCCTTTAAATGTTGTTTTGCTTACATAGAACAGGGCTTGTGGATTATACTTATAACATGCCTTGGTGACCAGCAGGGTTCAAGTGTGAAGTTTTGTCCACACAGTTAAAACTGTCTTGAGGAATGTATTCAATTTGCTTTGTGTTGACAAATATGCCCAAAAGGTCTTTAACCTGTACAGCTAATCCATGTCTGAATGTATGTACAACCGCGTGTGCAGTAAATTACAGTATTAAGTTCTTCTTGAATTGAGTATGTCACTCACTGGCTCCTGTTTCTGAAACCCCAAAAGTGCATCTCCTAATAAATATTAAATGGCTGGGGTGATGACAGTAACTTTTTATTAACTGATGGTTCTATGAAATAGCGTGGTCACGTGCTCTTGTTTTAATCAGCTTCTTCAATCACCATTCTGTCTTCCACCATTGGCTTATTTGGATTATGATCAATCAGCCAATCAGCTAGCCAGGTCTGTAGAAAAGAAAAGACAAATCAGTGCCATCCACAAACAGCCCATGGTGCAATGAAGAGTCATCAGGTAAAGCTCCAGTAGTTTTGGGATAAAGGGAATGATTTGAAGGATGGTGTGACAGGTGTTCAGATAAACTACTAATCCAGTCACCCACCTGAACCAAGCTTACCACAATATACAATTGGAAGTATATCTCTCCATTGACTTCCTGTGTTACAGCTAGTAGGACCCTGTAGCTTTTTAGGGAGTGAGCTTTCTATATTCTTAACTTCAAAACCCTAGATCAGAATTCTAATGTGAAAGTATAAGAAACAATTCAAGTAAGTCAAGTAGACAAGCGTTTTGGCAACAGCCTTGTTTCTTATAGCTGAACTTACACACTGTACAGAAGAAAATGAAACAAACAAAGAATTTTAAAAGGATTTGAAAGCATTTTTTATTTTAAGGCTATTTGATTTTGTTTCTGCAGTCAGTAGAATTTCTTCTCATTAATAAAAATCCTACAATATTTTAATGCACTGTACATTTTCAAAAGTACTGAATAATCCACTTACAAAGGGATCTGACGGCTTCTTTTTACAGAGTTCTGTCAGTCCAGCTAAGAGAGTAGGATTTGCAAATCTTCCAAGGTAATCTTTTGCAGATTGTCCTACTGGGATAGGTTCAATAATAGCTAGAAATAAAGCATGGTATTAAATAATTAATAAAAGAATACACATTAGGTTTTATTGAAACTGTGTCCTGCTATTGCACGCTAATGAAAGTGAATGGTAGAGATTATGAAATACAATTTAATTGACCTCCAGGGGCAATTGAATAAACATCATGATGACCCTGCCTATAATCTGAATAGGAATGTATTTTAATGTATTTCCATGAAACACAAGCAGAACAGTTATTTTGAACAGCTACAGCCTGGAACAAGTAAATACCAGCTATGTTTTACCATTGTAATTCTCTGTGATCCTGCTAGGATGGGCTGTGTTCCCAATTAATTAAAGTGGAGCTTGCTATATGGCTCTTTTTCCTGAAGCAACCAGGGAACTCTGCCTAGGTTTGAACATATTTGTATAGAATGCACAAGCGGACACATTGCTATTCAGATTATAGATTAATAATAATAATAATAATAATAATAATAATAATAATAATAACTTTGTTTCCCCTCGGAGACCTTTCCCGTGGGAGGTGAACGTGATGCGCACTACACTACAGAAACTACATGGAGCTAAAGTGAACTACGTCACCGGCAAGTTTCCATAGCGTAGCGGTTATCACGTTTGCCTAACATGCGAAAGGTCCCCGGTTCGAGACCGGGTGGAAACAGCATTCCTATTTTTTTTTTCTCATACTGTGGATGAAGAATTTAAAAAAGTGTAGTTGCCCATACTATTAAAACATATTTGTTACATATTTAAAAGTTTGTAACCTATCGTATATAACCCTGTAGATATCAGCTATAAAATGATATGAATATACTAACACCATGGTGAAAAATGCTTTTAGAATTTCTGTTTTGCTTCCTGAGCTTGACGATGTAGTTTCTATTACGTAGTAAGAGTAACATGTCTATTTGACTCATAGTGTAATGTAGTGGTAAAGCAATCTGTGTAATGTAGTGGTAAAGATATACTTTAGTGTTAAACTTAAAATTACAATGCAGCTTTATATTAGACACATGGATAACTGTCAAACAAATAAATCATTACTGTACAATACTTACCATCAGGGAACATAAACTTTATATCCCGCTCTGCTGCAGAAAAGCAGTCACTGCCATGCACTGCATTCCTTAGATCACTTGTCCCATAGATTGCCCGTAAACTAAAATCAATACATGTTTTATTACACATAACAGGCAATGAGTTATTTAAAATAAATCTTTACTCATCTTAAGCAAAGCCTGTTCCCTACTAGTGCATTTGTTTTCGTACCTGTCTGGGTGTGTTTCTTTTGCTTTTGCACTGTTTGGAGGGCCAATCAGTGTTTTCCAGTGGGCAATGGCTTTGTCTCTGGCAAGGATCATAGCAATGGTTGGACCAGAACTCATGAAGGCGGTTAAGCTTGGGAAGAACAGTTTGCCGTACTGTTCTGCGTAGAAGTCACTGCATTGTTCCGGGCTCAGGTGTACCTTTCTTTTCTGAAAAATGGCAAGAAAATGTACTTAGACCTGCTTTCTTGCAATGCTGTTATCTGCTCATGGGATCCTTTAACAGGGTTCTATTTACCTGTAATGCATATTGGTGTATCACAATCCTTTGTAGCTCTTTGTAGCAACTTGTGTACAGCCACAAAGACAGCGTTTTAATATATGTATTGTTAGCCTGATCTTTCATTTTGTGTTTGGTACAAGGAACTATATGTAGTTACATAATGCACTTGATAGACTGTCTGTCTCCACCTCCAATAGTTAAGTAATTATGCAAAACAATTTATAACACACACCTACCTACCTGTACAATGGTAAATCCTGCTTGCAATATAATGTCTTCGATTTCTTCTTCTTTGTCAACGGCATCTGGTTTAATCAAAGCCAAAGTCCTTTCGACATAAATGTGAGGATGGGGCAACTCCCTCTCCATGTGTGCTTTGTCGTTTTCCATTACCCTATAATAGATCAGTTAGATAAAGTGGGTAACTAAGCCGCTAAGAGTGAGCATTTTCAACAAGCACACATTGTGTCCGCTCACTCATATCATCGATGAAAACACTATAAGGATCAGATGCTCGGCTCACGTACTTTACGCACTTAAGTGATATTCACTTAATCTACTATTCTCTATTTTGCCCATGTACAGTAAACACTTAAAAAAAAAATACCATATAGGACGCGAATACGTTTATTATAATAAACCAAAGTGCCTAGTGATGGTATGTATTATTGTAAGTATGGTTACATTAAAATTACAATGCAACTGCTGTTACGAGTAGATATGGAGAATGTCTTACAATAAAACTAAACATATTCGTTTTAATACGTAAACAACTCATATTGAAAAAATCAAGTTGCACTAGTAACGTTTACTGTACACTCACTGGTTGTCAGGTGTCCAGACAATATAAACTATACCCTACCTACAGTATGAATTGATAAGTCTGCAACAGAAAATATATTCAAACTTAAAGTATATACTCACTTAAGATTAAACTTCTTTATGCCTATTAAATGTACACTGATTTACAAGCATAAAGAATGACGTGTGTGCCAAACTGGTCTGACGGATATAGACAGGGTTATTGCTGTAAAATAATAATGCATGGGGAATGGCATCTCTGAGAGGATTTTAAAAGAAGACTGAAAGCTGTCCCAGGTCTGGATGCCCAAAAGCCAGCACTGTTCACCAGGATCACCACCTATACCATTCACATTGGATAAACAGGATGGCCAGTAGTGTCCACTTAATGCAGCATGTGGAAAGAAGTTGGACTGAAGGAGTCTCTTGGAGAAAGGTCTGGTGTCAGCGAGGCCTGCTAAGAAGCCCCTTCTGAGCAAGAAAAACATCAGAGATCACCTGAACTTTTGTTGCACATACAAAGTCATTCTCTGAGTCCCCCTTCAGTTATTCTGGAATCCGAGGTGGAATAAGAGTTCAAAGCGCAAAGGAGAAAGATACAAGCCAGTGTACCGTCCCAATGACGAAGCATCTGGAAACTCCATATCTGAGGATGCTTTTCTGCCAAAGGAACAGGATCTCTACAGTGATTTCTAATCCAAGATGACAGAGCCCCTTGACATGGAGCTGTCAAGTGCAGAAATGGTTAGACGACAGCGTCACACCACTGCCATTTCAACCTGGAAATTCACCGGATCTCAATCCTATCGTGAATGTGTGGGGTCTGCTAGGACAAGAAATCATGAGAAGTCAACCATGCAACCCAAACTAACTGGAATCAAGTGTAAAGACTGCATGGAGGAAACGAAAGGACAACTCGCCCCTTCAGTGGTTCATTGTGTCCATGCCTCACAGGATTAAGGAAGTCTTAAAACAATAGAATGCACTGCAAGTGCGATGTACTACTATTATGGCTGATTAAAAATATATATATATATATATATATATCTTATGTCTCAATCCTAAAATTCTAGGGCAATTATCTTATATACACACTGTGCAGAAGTCTTAGACCCATTCAGGAGTTACACTATATATCAATGTTATGAGCATCATCAATTTACTCAAAGCCTCCACTAGTGTTTTCCACTATTAACAAATTTGACTGTTAATAAGAAACCAAGCTTGTCATTTAGCAATCTTTAATTTACATTCATCAGAATCTTCAAAAACTTGTTTTCACAACAACTAAAAGTAAACTATACATAAGCAGCTAATATGAAGTGTTGTAGGAGCTAATTCATCATTTACCCAGTGGTTCTCAACAGAGGAGGGGGAGGCCCCACATGTCTCAGGAGACCCAAAGATTCAGTGGGAGTCCTCCTATTCCGAAACAAAGCCAGCTTCCTTTTTCACCCAGAAACTCGAGAGC
Source organism: Acipenser ruthenus (assembly GCF_902713425.1). NCBI lineage: Eukaryota > Metazoa > Chordata > Actinopteri > Acipenseriformes > Acipenseridae > Acipenser > Acipenser ruthenus. The sequence goes on along the minus strand of NC_081210.1, from coordinate 18,555,213 downwards.
AAATGTGTGGAGGACAAAGGCCAGACCTGCAGGTGTCCGCTCTGAGCTCACTGGGTGGCTAGCCTGCACGGTTTGAGCGATGAGAAACGGGGCCTGCCGGTTTTACCTCCCCAACCCACAGGAGAGCCTGAGCAAATGCAACGCTCCCTTCGGAGTCCCCAGCAAAGACACAGCATGAACCTGCGCTGCAAGACTGACCCTGTGCACCACGCCGATGCACTTCTACAAACAAGTCACTCAGGGATAACCCTAATTATTTTTATCTACACACAAGGGATGCTTTGAACATCACTTTGCAAATGGAGATCAGAATTCACAATTTTTGGAAAAAGCACCTTACACAAGATACACACCCTGTAACACCAGTCCATCAAGGTATAGAACTTTACCCACACAACACAGCACATGCAAGAACCCTTACAGGGGTCAGCAGCTCCAGGCTCCTCCGTCACCTTTGATACTCCTTCACAATCGTGACACTACACAAGTGAGAATATTCAAGACAAATACTTCCACCATCACTTCACACAAAAAACAAAAAACACACATTTCAAATATTAGTTTTTATTCAAAGCTCCAACAGTTCTCTTCATTTTCGTAGAAAACAATTATCGTGTGCCGATGGTGACCTGCCAAACTCTGATCAGGTTGTCGGTATAACCAGCAAACAGGGTCTGCAAAAGAGAAGCAGATTTAGTATTAGTTAGGTCCAATATCTAGTTGGACATTTAACACCATCATCCACAGCACCTATTTCCATCCATCCCAGCTATTACAATTACAAGGTGTAACCAAGATCTGCACCCACATTGCCGTCATTATCAATTTTGTTTCAAAATGACCACTTTGGCATTTCAGTAAGCAAGACAGGCAGTCTAACTAATCTATGCTTATTTAATTACTGTGGCCCCTCATAATTGCAGGACTTGTCCCCACTGGAAATCAGATCAGTCATGAATGGTCATAATGACTGGGAATGGAGCAGGCATACACACAGACAGAAAGGGCGAGCGCTTCTTACCTGTCCATCTGCAGACCAGGCCAGGGAAGTGCACTGTGGGGGCTCAGCCTTGCTGCTGGTGCTGATCACCTCCTGCCTCAGCTCATCAACGATGATCTTGCCTTCCAAGTCCTGTAGAGGTTAGTTCTTATGTTACACAAATACAATCCACAGAAATCTACAGCACCATTAAAAACGCTGAACAGATCTGAATGCAGTGTGAACTCCAGGTGTAGCTGGAGTGTTTGGTGGCAATAGAAAGGTACTGTAGGTTTGTACTTCTGTAAACCTTTACCTTATGGGTTCACCATTCACTTACCTAGAGTACACAGAAGGGTTGCGCTCAGAAACAGCCTCTTTATCATCACCGTACAATACAGATGGCATTGAAAGTTTCATCACAGCTTACAGTTCGTGAACTCCATTTTGCAATTCAAAAGGCAGAATAGATCTATTTTCCTTCTAGCAGATACTCCCACACAATTCTCCCTAGAACATGAACCCAGTGAAAGGTACAAAGGGTTGTATATTTGAGCTGCAACTCACCCAGATCTTGATGCTGGGTCCAGTAGCGGCACAGAGCCAGTATCTGTTGGGGCTGAAGCACAGAGCGTTGATTGTGTCTCCACCATCCAAAGTGTACAGGTGCTTGCCTTCATTCAGGTCCCACAGCATTGCCTGACCATCCTAATGGGGAGAACACAAAATACTGTCAGTCAATCTTTGTAAACTAAAGTAAAACCAAACTATGTGCACTTAAGACCTTGCATCAAATTCATAACAGCATAATCTAGGGACCTACTCACACAAAAAAGTAAAGCTAGCATACTGATGAAATAACAAACTGAAGCCAACCTATGGGGAGCAAACAAAATTAAAAGTAACTAAAAAAGCAGACCTCACCTTACACATGTAATGCAAGTTTAACCCAGACTCCAATATGCAATAACTTCTGCTATAGTATTTCCATTGACAGTCATACAATTTAGATCAGTGGTTCTCCATGTAAAACAAGTACAGCAGCCTCCGCTATACAACTATGGTAGAGCATAGGATTTTTTTTATTAAACTGCAGAGACAATTGTCACCCACTTCTGTAATAAGATACACAATTTAACAAAATAAATCTAACTAAATTAATGGAACTGCATGTTTTAAAACAATCAACCTCCATCGTAGCCTTTCAAGAAACATGAATCCAGATTACAGGCAGCAGTGTGTAGAACTAGGGGTGGAACAGTACATTCATGTCACAGTAAGATGTGTATCACGATACGCAGTCACAATGCAGTGTGCATCAGGATACATTTGATGGTTCTGATGAGCTATTTGTATGATGCATAGTAAGATCAATTAAACTGACTACAAAACGGGGCACTGCAACCGTGTGCTAATGTACACAAGTTGTGTCACACAGATGAGGGTTTAAAGAAACAAGGGTTGTGCTCAGAAACAGCCTCTTTATCATCACCGTACAATACAGATGGCATTGAAGGTTTCATCACAGCTCACCACACCCACACATTCACACAGCCTCCAAGTGAAACACTTCAGTAGTGCTGTGCACCACACCTTCCTACGGCTGGACATGCACAGCATATTTTAATTTCTCAAGGTTAAATGTGTATGTGCAAACAGGCGTCTATAATGTGCAGTTTGAATGAAAGTGTATGTAACGATCCTGCTGAAGTTTACCTTGCCACCAGAGGCACACAGGGAGCCATCAGGAGAGACGGTGACTGTGTTCAGATAGCCGGTGTGTCCGATGTGGTTAGTCTTCAGCTTGCAGTTAGCCAAATTCCAGACCTGGCCATTTAAACACGCACATTTAGATACAAAACCACCATTTCACAAATCAAGTTCACACGCAAGTATTACTGCAGGCACAGAACTGGCAGTAAAGAGTCCAGGTTTGTGTCTCTACTTGTCTATGGAATAGTGCTTGCAACCCGATTCTTAACAGGTTTCACACCATTAACAAGTGTGAAACTGACAGGCACCAGGAAGCAGAGTTGAGAACCACTGTTTTCAATAACAAGTATTAGAATTTCATTATAAGCCCTAAACTTTCAAAACACATTTAGTTTTTGTACTTGCACAGATGTATTCCATTAAAAAGCCATGGAGAATACATTTAATAACAGTACATGACAAGCAGTTTATGCCATTTGAATCTGAATTACATCCCATCATAATTGCAGGACTTGTCATCAAAACCTAATGGTTCAGATGATAGGACCGTGAATTTTATAATCACTGGGACACTTGGAATTAGCTAACAAGGTTAGGTTTACTGGATGTCAAATATTCATACCTTAACCATCTTGTCCCAGCCGCAAGAGACGATGATGGGGTTGCTGCTGTTTGGAGAGAAGCGCACGCAGGAAGCCCATTCGGTGTGGCTTTCATCCTGGAGAAAAAGGGACCACATTAACAAGGACAAACAAAGAGCTAATCCACCATATAAGTGTGCACCTCAACTGTGTTTCAATGTGTATTTGAGGCGTGCAACAAGTTCATTGAAACATTACAAAACCTAATTGTGCAACAGGTTGCAGCTTTGATGCATTACGTGAACTTTCAATTCACTTTACAGTTGCGTGAAAGTGTGAACAACTCCAGTACTAAAGCACATAAAACTTTGCATATCCCATCATAATTGCAGGACTTGTCATCAAAACGAAGTGGTTCAGATGATAGGACCGTGAATTTTATAATCACTGGGACAGACTTATGGCAGCATGTACAGGCATATTCATTATTAGCATTCAATTCCCACTGACAGCAAGTTACATAAACAGCTTTGTGGTGCTTTTAATATAACAGAGCCTAGGCAAAGAACAGATTTTGAAGACATGCTCAAACTACAGAGCATTGTGATTAAATGTGATTTGAACTTCAGAACTTGAATTGGCATTCAGAGCCATTTGGAAGTGACTGTGATAAGGGCAGGGTTGTGTTAAAGAATATTCATACTCCATTCTAATTCTCAAGTATTGAGCTCACACAGGTGCCTAACATCTCTCCAGACAGTCTGAATACAGGAGACACACATCAGTGCTGTAGACTAGTGATCTCCAACCTGTTCCAGTACAGTCCAGGACCTTGATACTCAATACTCACACTAGCCTAGCAACCAGTACTGTGTACCAGAACGTCCCTTCTTTAGGTAAATTACCAGATGCCTGGAGTTTGCACAAAATCTACATTGTACTAATGACACTAATAGGGAGTTATACTGGCATGCAATGTTTCAAACTCCTGATAATTTAAAGATAATTGAAGGTAGTTCTGAAACCCAGGACCAGTTTGCAGGGCTTGTGCAAGCTGCTAGCCCTGTAAAGCCCTTGGGCAGCCCCTACCTGGATTGTGTACTTGCAGACTCCCAGGGTGTTCCACAGCTTGATGGTCTTATCCCGAGAGCCAGACACAATCTGGCGGTTGTCAGCTGAGAAGGCAACACTCAAGACATCCTTGGTGTGCCCGACAAAGCGCCGGGTAGTTGTACCTCTAAAAACACACAGAACAGACAGTCTATTTAAGCTGAACTCCGGTAGAGGAGGGTACAACAAGTCTCACAAAGTGCTGCAAATCCTTCATGCACAAAAACTGCCTAATTATTATGCATATAGTATTTTACAGATACAGAATGGTCACTACAGGTTTGTCTGTGTTCCACAATACAAAACACAGCTTGAGAGCGTTTGCTTAACTAAAATGTTGCTTGGTTTTAATTTAACCATTTACTTTGTCAGCACTGTTATGTACCGACAACTCAAAGCTGTTTCACCATTTAAAAAGTAAACGCTAGCCTCCAGAGTGTTAAACTTTGCCACTTTCCCATCAGCATTGCAGGTTGTCATCAATGGTTCAGATGATAGGACCGCAAATAAGATAATCATTGGGACAGACTTAAAGGCACTAAACAGTTTATATTTTACAAGCAAAACCCTGACCTAGATAGGTGGTCTATATGTACAGGGATCCAACACTAGAGGTTCACACACCACAAAACAATTATTCAGATCCACAGGTAAGGGACATTGGTGCGGATAGGACTAGTTTACTATTTCAAGGTAAACATGTGAAGAAACAGCTGCTGGATTTGTGTGGATTGCTGCTCTCAGAGTCCAAGAAAAGCAGCAATCACAAATCAAGCAGCAGTTTATTCACTTGGAATGGGAAACTCACCCAATCAACATCAATGACCCTCGTCTGTGGAGATCTGAAGAATCACATATTGGTGTGAAGTACAACTGCTTTGTATTGCTACACTGACAATCCCAAACACAGCAGCAGCAGCATGCCAACACACTTACGTAGTCAGGTCCCAAAGTCGAAGCGTTCCATCCCAAGATCCAGACAGAGCAAACTGACCGTCAGAGGAGATGACCACATCGCTGACGAAGTGGGAGTGGCCGCGGAGGGCGCGCTGGGGGATGCCGTAGTTGGTCTCATCTCTGGTCAGCTTCCACATGATGATAGACTTATCTGAAGGTTGAACAGTCATGTATTAGCATTGCACACATAAAAAATGCAGGGTTAGTGTACAAGACACTATTTTCACACTTCTAGGTCTGTCTTGCTGTATCCCAACACCATTCATAGTAACCTGACTGTTTGACTTCAATATTGTAGCTTTAAAAAAACTTTTCCTTCATTTGCAAAAAAAAAACAAAAAAAAACTCATTACTGTACATACTTAACTGTATTAGACCAACCTAAACCACAATTTTGTTTACTTAATTTGACCAAAGGGCCATGTTTAGCGGTTCAGAGCAGTTCTCCTGTTCATTCAAGAGAAGATTCCTAACAAGAAGGATTTCTGCTTTATTGACAGGTCACTTAATGCAATGGCAAAATGTATTTCTAGGCCTGGGGTGATGCCTTCGATAATCTTGTATCTACACATTAGTTTGACTATAGACATCTACACATATTTTATAAAAACGAACTACTGCAAAGAACCCATTTCTAAACCATTTCTTTGTTTTTAAACATTACCAAGCAGTCCGGCAATTTCCTGCTTTATACCGCTATTCACAGTACTAGTTGTATGCATCGATGAAAACGAGCCGGTACATGTTAGTTTTGAAAAACATGGGTATTCACTTTGATAAACTGAAACATTTTACATATTAAATGCGTATTAAAATATCATGATTTTCAAATAGCAGTTTACAACGCATCACCCATAACAATAGTAACCTTATACTAGCACATATTTTAATCTGATTTCAACTTCACATAACGCAACCAAATTTGCTACAAAGAACAAAAATAAAAACTACACCACTCACGTGTCGCATTTAACTGAAAGCGTTATATTTCATTTATCTATCACGACACGCGTTTCCTGCTGCGTTTCATACTGTTGTGATAAAACTATCAATTAGACTATGTACTTCTTTTTATTAATATTATTTTTAACGCCAACATTGCCTGTGTTGTGCTGCAGTTTCAACCACTTTCGTGACAGTCATCGTCCACTTTCCCCCTATACCACGTAGGCTGCCACAGCAGCCCGTGCATGATGGCGGCGGGCCGGGGCGACAGGGTTACCTCTGGATGCAGAGAGAATCATATCTGGAAACTGCGGAGTGGTAGCAATCTGGGTGACCCAGCCATTGTGGCCTTTGAGGGTCCCTCTTAGGGTCATCTGCTCGGTCATTTTGGCGACGATACACGGTGCCTTTCAATGAGGATGGAGTCGGATTGCGATCGGAGCCAATGGCCACCCTGCTCCTTTCAGATACAGGCACAAGGAAAGAGGAAGAGCTGACCCAGAAACGGAACTAAAAAAAGGCACCCAGAGGGACGTGTTGCATTGTGGGTACACGGAGGTTAGCTGTAAAAAAAAAAAAAAAACATCACAAACCTGTTGCAGCTGCACGTGAAACGCTATTTAAATACGATTTCACCCAAAGTATAATTCCTCGGCAAAGGCATAGGGAAACTAAACAATTACTGTCAAATTTACCATGGTAAATTTTGATATGGTCAATAACAGCTCACCTTGCTTTCCCCATGCATGTACTACACATGTGGCTGTGTTTATTATGAATTCACTGCATTTGCTACGCTTCACTACGCTATGATAAAGTTTCAAAATGTTAGTCAAAGAAACAAAGCAGTTTTTTTTTGTTTTGTATATGATGGTTTTACAGTAAACAACTACACAGCTGAGATTTCAACAGGCATAGGAGACAAACGCCTTCTTACATTATGTACAAAATATATTTCAAACTAAACCCAGGCAGTTTGGTTCAGGTGATTGAGCTTGTGTACCATTTTCACAAACGATGTCCAGTCAAGCACCACCTCTTCAGACTGCATCCTTTCACATTACTGAGCACTTCACTTGTATTGGGTCTGCTTGAGGGAGGAGAAATTGAGACTTAAGAACGGGTGTGTTTCAAATCCCAGAGCCACTACAGCAGTTGCAGGCTGGTACAAAACATGCTGGAGAGCTCCTCCAATGGACTTCATCTCTTACATTTCAACAGGATAATGCACAACTCCAAGGGGAGGGGGGTAGTGGTAGTTATTTTGTTTGTTAATTTGCATATTATTTACAATTGTAAAGTAATGGTTGGTTCTTGAAACCCAAGTTATTATTATTATTTGTTTATTTAGCAGACGCCTTTATCCAAGGCGACTTACAGAGACTAGGGTGTGTGAACTATGCATCAGCTGCAGAGTCACTTACAATAACGTCTCACCCGAAAGACAGAGCACAAGGAGGTTAAGTGACTTGCTTAGGGTCACACAATGAGTCAGTGGCTGAGGTGGGATTTGAACCAGGGACCTCCTGGTTACAAGCCCTTTTCTTTAACCACTGGACCACACAGCCTCCTACAAAGAAGGCTTTGACCTCGACGTGATATGAACACGCAACCTTCTGATCTGGAGTCAGACGCGCCACCGTTGCGCGTCTGAGTGTAGCCTATTGTTCAGACTAAGAACCCAAATTAACTATAAATAAATATAAACTTATAAGAGGTAAATTGCGATCAAATATAGAAGAGTATCAGGCTATGCCCCGGCACCCAGGATTACCTCTGGAAATAACACTTTCACTGTCTGCCACGGCTCTCCTCTTCAGTTTCATATTAAAACAAAACCTTTTGCGCAGCCTGTTTTCTGAAAACATGCCTTGTTGACAGTCACTTTGGTGTATACCCTCCAAAGGTTGTTTCAAGGATACAAGCTTCCTGCTTTCCTTTTGAAACCTACTCGCCACTTAGGTACCTCTGGTGCCAAATAGACACTGAACACTATGGGGGTTATAATGACATTTTAAAGCTCTGTTATAGCTTACCAAGCAAGACAGAAATTGAAATAATTTCTGTCTTGCTTGGTAAGCTATAACAGCACATTTTGCATGGGAAATATACAGTACTACCTTCTTTTATTAAGTGTATAAGCATGGGAAACTGCCTTTTTATTTAGCGTGTCCAATTATCATTTTCCCCCAATCTGGAATGCCCAATTGCTTTTCTCCTCAACGAAGATTCAGTGGGCGTCCTCTGATCCCACGACCAAGCCAGCTTCCTTTTTCACCCAGGAACTCGAGAGCAGATGTCAGTGCGCTACCAGTCTCTGGAGGACAAAGGCTAGCACTGCAGGTGCCCGCCTTTGAGCTCACTGGGCACCTGTCCAGTAGGGTTTGCTGTAGAGCAGTGAGGACAAACAGTCCCTCCTGGGTTTATCTCCCTCACCCATGGCCTGAGCCAATGTGACGCTTCCTTCGGAGTCCCCAGTGATGATGGGCATAGTTCACACAGCCAGGACTTGAACCTGTGCTGTATGACTCACCTTGGGCACCATGCAGCTGTGCTTCTACCAGGTGAGCCACTTGGGGACCCCCTGAAACTGCCTTTTTAACCATGATAAACCTTTAGTGGTACGACCACTTCGCAAAAAGACAGTAAACAAGTTCCCCTAAACAAACTTCACTCACACACAGTACAGAAATGACTAAACTACAGTGAAACAACAAACACAAGGAACTCCCTATATTATTATTATTATTATTATTATTATTATTATTATTATTATTATTATTATTATTATTATTATTATTATTATTATTCATTACAAAAAGAAAGTCATACAGAGCACTTGTTGTCAGAGGTTCATCCCGAGGTCCACACAAATGATAATCATGCCTCTCTTTGTCAATAAAGCCCCAGGGCATTCCTATGTCCATTTGCATTTTAAACAATCACAAGCAGATAAGGTGCTGCCAGGGACTTTAGCATATTTATTGTCTTTGAGACAATAAATATGCTAAAGACAGACCGTTTTCAGGACTGAAATAAACACTTACCAAATAATCTTCAACAACACTGTAGAGAGGCAAGAGTAGCTAGCTTCTAGAATTACACTACAGCTGTAACATGTCCACATCATGACAAGGTAATGGAATCACAATGGTATGAATTACCAGTACTGATTGGTTTGCTATAAATCTAGAACACTGCCTGTAATGCTGTAGTCAGCCAATGGTTCTGCTACATTTGTTTTAAACATCTGATCGCTTGCTATACACTGAAGGCTGGTATAGCACCATGAGTGGGCTTTCTAGACACTTCTTCTACAGGAGTGAACCAGCCAGTGTTCAACATCATATATTGTGGATTAAGAGGCCTGCAGATTATATTAAAACACAGCTAAGGTCGGATGGCAGCTACTGACTGCAACAATAGGCATGCAATCGTGAGAACCTGAAGCATGTATGAGAGACACTGTAAATCAAGGTCAGTACATTTCATCTGGAAACAGAAATGCCATTCCTCTTCCTTAATTCTAAGATCCGGTACCTTTCTGTTTGCACATGAACTCCGTGTATACTCTTCCATACAACAGTGTTACTGTCTGGTTCGTCCTTCATACCTACATTGAATGGCTTCTAAGTCTGAGTTTCTGAAAAAAGGCTGCAGATTTAAAAATACAATTATTAAAGTAAAATTGATTCCAGAAAAAAAGAAGCATTCAATTTAGCAAATTGTAACTGTACTTTGTGTGAATGCTGGAATGGTAGACACTACAAGGTGATAATGTACTTTCAGTAAGCCTGGACACTATCCAAACACATTTTTGTTAATTTTAAAACATGCAAAAACTGAACTCCATTAACTGTACCTTTTCTACAGTTGACATTTATGGTCAAAACTAATGATAAACAGCTTGGGTGTTTGTAGAGGGCTTCAACCCACATCTCAGTTGTTTCTCTGGCTACCAAACAATGAGTACACAAACTAAAAAGCAGAAACATGTCTAATTAAAACAGAATGGGAACTGGCTTGCATGAATGCTGAACTATCTACTAGCATTCTCAAGCCGAAAATTTGATGTGTAGAAAGAAAACTGATAGAACCCCTACGTTCAAATTTTTGGTAACAAAATGGCAGTAACTTGTTGGCAGTTGCTATCTGTTGACTACATGTGTGACCAACCCATACGTTAGACTTCGCTATCACTCGTGGTTTAAATATTCCGAATTTCAGTTTCAGTTTTCCTTGCATATGTTACCTTTGGGTGATACTGTCTGTAGACAGGAGGTACATTTTCATTGTTATGCTGATGATACTCAAACCGCGGGACACCTCGGCTGAAAATACTCTTGACTTGCTGACATTAAGCAATGAGTGTCAAAAAATGTTTTAATGTCAAACTCAGACAAAACATAGATTATGCTTTTACAATATAATTTTATATAGCACATTTCACGACAGTTATCACAAAGCATTGTACAATCAAAGAATCAACTAAATAATCTAAATCCATCTGATTTTACACTTAGTAGTTTCTCTTCTGAGTTGAAGGCTGAAATTTGAAATTTGGATGTAATTTTTGATCCACATCTTTCATTCGAGCCACACATTAGGAAAGTAACCGAAGTGTATTTTTTTCATTTAGCCCATCTTGCTCGTTTGGTTGTTAGTATCTTATTGATCCCAGAATCTCATCAAGCAGCTTCTTCAAGAATCCTAGGGTGTCAGCTTCAACAACATTACTGGGGAGTTGGTTCCAGACCCTCACAATTCTGTGTAAAAAAGTGCCCCTTTATCTAATCTCCATTTGTGACCCCTGGTCCTTGTTTCTTTTTTCAGGTCAAAAAAGTCCCCCTGGGCCAAAAAGTAGCAGGGTTTTGCTACAACTGTTTAAATAACATCTGTATTTTTTCTTTTCCTTGTTAACATCCTGACAACTTTTTACACTTATAACTTTAAAATCTGTTTCAAAGCTATTTTCAAAATGTCTGCTCTAGTGCACTGACAGTGTAAGGATTATTGCCCACATTGTCACACAGGCAACACAGCAATAACGATCCATGATGTGGTAAGGAACAGAAAAGCCAGAGCACTACTTATGTGTTTTTTTTTTAATTATTTTTTTTAAATCGCTTTCAATCAATTGAATTTGTGACACCCTCAAAAGGTTACTTTGTGAAGGTATAGGCTAAGTTACAATTCAATCAGCCTCTGTAAAGCTTTGTTTGGCATTTGCTGTTTTTTTCTTCAGTGGCCTTTTTATTTTTCAGTAAATTTAAGCAACACTGGCACAAACTTTAAAATACAACGGATTTGAGATAGCCGTTTAAACAAAGCATTGCATCTTACAGGATCTTTTTCTAGGTTTGATCTGTTTAACCCCAATTGCATTTTGAACTTTAACATTTTTAAGTGGCTGTGCCACACATTGGAAACAAGGGTGCTTGCGGGAAACATAAACCTGCCTCTTAAAATCCAATTTCTAACAAACATATCCCTGTACCCTATGCCTCTAGTCGTGTAAAAACTACAACTTTGTTCTCAGATAGACACAAAAATAATATGAGGTCTTTAAAATAATCCAATGGAACAAACTCAAAATTCTAACACTGCCCGCATGAGAAGGAAACGACCAGTTATGTGATATAGAAAAAAAATAAGTGTTGCCGTACGCACATTATACACAAATTCGTGGAAACAACTCAACATACGCATCGGTTACGTGCAACTGTCAACAAAATGTAACACGTTTAAAATATAATACAAACAAAACACACAGTATATTTGAGACTGCAGACACAACATCTCACTGACATGCATTCGAGTGTTAATACCCCTCCTCCGGCCTACTTCCATCCCCTTATGTAAACGATAAGTATCTTGCGAAAAAAAATAACGCACATATAAATATGGGAAAAGTTGTAAAATCTAAAAAGTCGTTAAGAAATGGTGAACAAATATTTACGGAAAGAGTTAATCACGTGTTATTTTGCTTTTTATTTGTTTAAAAAGAAAATATTTTATCTTTCTGCGAACAACCACTATAAAAAATGCTCCGTGGGCGGAAAAGAGAGGCGGGGAGAGCGTAAGTGTGTGATACTCCAATGAGTAGTGGCGATCAATGTGATTGACAGTGGTATACGGCCAATAAGGATCGTCTTTATTGAACCGAGCAGCTTATCCGGTACTATAAGAACTGCCACGAGTTGGCATTGTGAGGGAGAGTCCATCTTGAGACCAGTCTCTAGTTCTGCGCTTGTGAGCAGTAAGAAATATATTCCATTTTAACAGTTGTTTGACGTTGAATAATGATCGTTATTTGAAATTCCCTTTTGAAATACGGTTATATAGAGTTTTTAGTTTGCGGTATTTTATGAGATGTATAGTCAAATATAGTGTTAAACTGTCAGTGAAATGTATGCGGCCTATGTTATATAAGAAGCCGCACGCTAGTAAAAGAAAATGTCGCTTTGTTCCGGTGAAATTAGGTTTTATATTATATTTGTGATTTTTAAAAACATCTGTGGATTTAAATATTTTGGAAGTGTTTTTTAATCGGTTTTGCTAATGTTTGATATTTAAGGTGTGTTTTATCACGATTAGTGTGAAATTTAAATGATTTGTTTACGTGTATTTTTATATCAATAAACCAACTATAATAAGACTTCACTTTAATGTTGAGGTGTGCAGTGACCGCCGTGTATGTAATGAGCGCGCCTTGAGGGCACTGCAATGAGGAAGTTGCAGTTTTAAACACCGCCTTTCGTTGTATAGGTAACTAACAAAAAAAACAGATCATGTCTGACGCCGAGCAACAGCTTATGGAAACCTCCGAGAACGGCCACGAGGGAGAGGAGGAATCGAATGGAGCCGAGCAAGCAGAACAAGCAGCAGAACACACGGAAGACGACGTTAAGCAGGAGGAAACGGCGGAGGGAGATCCTCAGAATGGTGCAACAGAAGGGGATCAGATCAATGCCAGCAAGAGCGAGGAGGATGCAGGGTAAGGGATTAGCGGTTATAAAACGCTACAATTATTTATTGCGGAAGGTGCTAGGAAAATAATTGTGTGTAGTTGTTGTGGGGGGTAGCTGCTTGACCTCCTTTGTTCCTCCGGTCTTTGTTGGCGCCATGTGCTAGTATAGGGTGGGGGATGGGCTGAATACTTGCAATTATACAGCTTTTGTGCTTTAGCGCCTTTCCTATACAGGATCGATTGGCAAGAGCAGATAAGATTTTTATGGTGGATTAAGTGTGTGCTCTGATATACAGCTACTCCACTTCCCAAACAAAGCTTTTCTCATTTGTACTATTTCGTTCGGCAGTGTTCATTGAGGCCTTTGTATTAAGCAGTGTTACCTGGCCACTAAATGGAATTGTTTCATGTTCTGCTTGGTTACTAATACTGTAGAGTGTTGGCTTTTCGATCTCTGCTCCTAAAATGTAGTTTTGAAATTCATAGAATAAATTGTGTCCCAGTGATTAAAATATCACGGTCCTATCATCAGACATGTTATGAATGATGACAAGTCCTGCAATTATGAAGGGACACCAATGCTTAATGCTGTTGTCTGAACCTGGTTAAAATCCAAACTAAATGGTACTGAATGTCTCCCCATGCAGGAAAATGTTTGTTGGTGGGCTCAGTTGGGACACAAGCAAAAAAGACCTTAAAGACTACTTTTCCAAGTTTGGAGAAGTGACTGACTGCACTATCAAGATGGATCCCAACACAGGAAGATCAAGAGGGTTTGGCTTTATCCTCTTCAAAGAAGCCGCTGGTGTAGACAAGGTTAGTAAACAAACAGCTTCAATGTGTTAGCTTATTGGTGCTTGATACTCATTTGATTAAGTAGACATTTCATTCTAAGATCTATGTGAAATCTGTCCAAAGCATGTTTGTGTTGCATCATTAACTTGGCCTGTAGCTTAAAATGAACCCACAAAATCAGGTTTTTAGGCTGATGCTTAACTTGTTAGTTTTTTGGTTTTTTTTAGGTCCTGGAACAGAAGGAGCACAGGCTTGACGGGCGACAGATCGACCCAAAGAAGGCAATGGCTATGAAAAAGGAGCCAGTTAAGAAAATCTTTGTTGGTGGTCTGAACCCAGAGACAACAGAAGAAAAGATCAGAGAATACTTTGGAACCTATGGAGAGGTAAACAAATAACCAAGTATTAACTTTCCTGTTTGCCAAGTACCTTAAGTAAGTTGATTATAGAAGTACATTTGCGCTCTCTCTGACCATGCCTTTCATTTCAGATTGAATCCATTGAGCTTCCAATGGACCCAAAGACTAACAAAAGGAGGGGCTTTGTATTCATCACATTCAAGGAAGAATCTCCCGTTAAAAAAATCCTTGAGAAAAAATACCATAACGTTAGTGGAAGCAAGGTAACAAACGGGAAGGATGGCCTTGTACGTATATTTTTATTTCCATTTTATACTGAAGCATTAAGAATGTTTGTATGTAGGAGACGGTAAGGTGAGGCTTCCATTCTGCCATTGCTTTATAAACAAGTTTATGAAATCTAAACCATTTAATTTTAAATTGGCAGGAAGTGACTTTCCTAAATTTAGATCAGTCTGATCCACATTTGTGACTAACTGGAGTTTGGGTTTATTCAGTGAGGGTGGTGGGTTAAATATTAGTTTGAAGGTGGTGCTCTGTATACTCTTAGATTTGCTGCATGTTGACCAGATAAGATGCATGTTAAGTCTTCTAAACTTGAATAGTCTCTCTTTTAAAGAGAGATTAAACCTGCGTTGTAGTGAGTACATTCATTATAGAAGCGTGTTGTACTAACACTTCCCCCTCTTTACAGTGTGAAATTAAAATTGCGCAGCCCAAGGAAGTCTACCAGCAGCAGCAGTTTGGTGGCCGCAGTTTTGGTGGCAGAGGCAGGGGAGGCCGTGGTGGTGGAGGAGGAGGTAAGTGTCTAAAATACTTGTAGTGAACAGTTGGCATGCTTCCTTCGTTTAGTGTTTTAGTCCTAGTTGACTAGCCTTTTTCCTGGCGCAGATCAAGACCACCTTTTACAGAAGGCACTTTATTTTACAGGCCAAAACCAGAACTGGAACCAGGGTTACAATAACTACTGGAATCAGGGCTATGGCAACCAGGGGTATGGATATGGTGGACAGCAAGGATACGGTGGCTATGGCGGATACGGAAATTACGACTACACTGGCTACTACGGATATGGGCAGGGGGGTTATGATTACAGTAAGTATGAGCCTTAAGTCTTTAATTTCTAGTTGTTTAACTTGTCTTTGCGCAATAGAACTCAGCCCCTTTCTCTTTCATTCTCCAGACCAGGGCAATACAAGCTATGGAAAAACTCCAAGACGTGGAGGCCACCAGAGTAGCTACAAGCCATACTGATCACATGTAGTACAGGTATGCATTGAAGCATGATTATGGTGGCTTGACAATGTAGTTCTAGTGATGCGTAGTTAACGCTCTCTGAAAGTGCCATAATCCGGATATGTGATTTAGTCAATCTGGATTATGTAACTTGTTCCAAAGTCCTCAATTGGGGAACTTGAGCGTTTTTGGACTGGATCTTTTAAATGGATCTGTGCTACTGATCTATAGAGAAGCTGTTAACAGTGGCTTTGCACACCAGTCCATTTGTTTTTATTGGGGGACAATTGAGCCTGGCATTTCCCACACAACCTTACCACAAACTATCTGAATTGATTCTGTCTGTAAACATGATGAAAGGGTTGAGAAGGTGGTTGGCCAGGCTAAAACTTGTAAATTTGTACCAAGGGATCAGTGCTTGTAGTTGCATTCTAGTAGCACCTCTTTAATTGTCTATCTATAAATATGCCCTGTACTAAATTCCTGCTCAATTTGACTCCTATTTAAAAATAAAGCATCTGACTCTTGCCCCCCCAAAGGGCTAATAGAACCTGATCTCTTAAAATTGCAAATAAAGGGAGCATTCTGTGCAGCATTAAGAACTTGCCTGTAGACCATGCTTACACTTGCTATTCAACTTTCATACCACTCTGTAGCATCCAGACAGCTTGCAACATGTTTATCTTTTTGTTTTACTTTTAAGGACTAAAATAAAAGAATTCAAGATCCAGGGTCCCCTTCATACTGCTGCAGTAAATACGGGGGCTGACTTTCCTTTGGAGTTGGCAGATTTAAGAGACTCATGCTCCATTTGTACAGAACAAGTGAGGAATTGGGGAAGCAAATGTCACTTTTCCACTTTTTATTTTATATTGTTTTGTGTCCATATACATTTCCAGAGATGGAAGTGTTATTTTTACTGTACTTTTTGGTACCTATTTTGAATCTAATGTATTGTAAGGTTGTATTTTACATGTCTACTGGATTTACCACAATATGCGATCGAAGCTGTTGGGAGCTTTTGAAATAAAACAATTTTGAGTAATTTCAGTGTGTTTCTAGATTTACTTTACTGTTTAAATTGTGCCAAGTGTGGAAGCAAGATGCATAGCTACTGAGCAAAATGGAGGGGTTTTTTTTCTAATCGTAAAGTGCTAATGTATAGTTGATGGCTGGTAGCAAAGGACGACCTTGATGCAGGTTATAAACGCTTTTTTTTTTTTTTTTTTTTTTTTTTCTTAGTTTTATAAAGCTTGTTGGCGATTAGATTACAATTGGGTTTTTAAACGTGTGAACGGCACTCTAGAACCAGACACCTTGAAACCTGCAAGTATGTATAAGGACACCCCCTCTACCCCACTGAACCATTCCTCTATAGTTTGTCTTGGGCAAATACTTGGAAGTAAACTCTGGTTTATATATCTTCTGTATTTATCTATTGTCTTGGCTATATGCAGAGTTAAGTCATTAAAGGAATTTGATTACAGACAATCTGATGGCATGTTTTGTAGTGTAATGTTAGTTACTTTCTTTAAACACTTGTTTGCTGCTGGTTAGAATGAAGTCTTTCCAGTTGATGCTTCTTGATCACATACCATTAAAGAACAAATCCCCATCTGCATTTTTAGTCCTGTCTAACCCTTAATTTCTTTCCCTATATTTGTTTTATTGCAGCACTTAATTTACAGACAAATTGCATGACTTTAGCCTTTGCTAGTGCTAGAAAGCTTCGTAATCAGTGGGCTTGCAAAGTGTTCTGAATGTACTTGAACAGCAAACCATATTTGTAGATTTAGTGGGAAGACAACATTAGTCATCTTTGGAGAGAAGTGGCAGCACAACTGAATCCTATAGTAAGGGAATATTTTTTTTTATTTTATTTATTTATTTAAACACTTGATTAACTTGAAAGCCTGGCAATTCTGTGCCATGTTTAGAGGCTAATTTAAAGAACACGACATCCCATGCAAAATGTGATGAACAAAACTAAATACATCAGACCCCAATGTAACTACCCCTTGTTGCTTTCTGAACGAGATTGACTTGTAGTGCAAGGTCTTCACAGGCATAATCAGGTAAAATTGTTTTATACCTTCCTACAATTAAATCCACAACTAACAGGCTGTGTGGTCCAGTGGGTAAAGAAAAGGGCTTGTAACCAGAAGGTCCCCGGTTCAAATCCCACTTCAGCCACTGACTCATTTTGTGACCCTGAGCAAGTTACTTAACCTCCTTGTGCTCAGTCTTTTGGGTGAGACATAGTTGTAAGTGACTCTGCAGCTGATGCATAGTTCACACACCTTAGTCTCTAAGTCGCCTTGGATAAAGGCGTCTGCTAAATAAACAATATTTATTTCTTGGCAGACTCCCTTAGCCAGGGCGACTTACAATTGTTAAAAGATATCACATTATGTTTACATGCAATTTTTTTTTTTCTTTTCTTTTCTTACATACAATTACCCATTTATATAGGTGGGTTTTTACTGGAGCAATTTAGGTAAAGTACCTTGCTCAAGGGTACAGCAGCAGTGTCTCCCACCAGGGATTGAACCCACGACCCTCCGGTCTGGAGCCCTAACCACTACTCCACACTGCTGCCAATAAAACAAGTTTATTGCACAATAACAGGTGTTGGTTTTTATTTTTTTTAGTTTTTAGGATGTTGTAGGTTTGTCATTTTTCATAGATGTTATGATTTGAATTTACAGTTTCATAAAGACAATTCAGGACTTTTATAAGTTAAGATTCTGACATTTATTTTACTCTAATAAAACTGCACAGTGGGTACATCTGATACTAACTGAAAATAAACAAATATTTTAATTAAATGCTCTTCAGTAAATCGGAAATGTCCTTTCAACAATTAATTTTAACTTGGCCCTGTCTGATTAATGCTTCACTGCTCTGGAGCCGCCATCTAGATTTCACATGTGTGACGTTTAATATGGTCAGATATTTCCTGGAATGGTTGAGATAGGCAGGCTCCACTGTAATCTGGTTGTCTTATTATTATTTATTTTTTTACTGGAAGCAGTCAGCACAGTACATTAACCAGGGCAGCAAACCTGTTCTCCCAGGATGCCCAGAGCTACACACTGCTTTGGTCACCAACACTCTGGATTAAAGTTGCACAAGCACTGCATTTATCAAAGTCTAATACAAAAATCACATACTGCTTGACAGTCAATATTAACATAGACAACACTGCCTAAAATTAAAGGCAGATCCACTCATTGGAAATGAATATCCAAAACAACAAAAAAAAGAGAATCACAGTAAAACATATTTGTCAAAATGTAAATATGTTTAACAGGCACACCACTATCTGGCCCACATTAAAGAACTTTACAGAAGTGAACAATTCTTGTATTTTACATTTCAAAATATCAGATTAACATTCAACACACAGTTAATGTAGATGTTATCTCTTGGAAAATAAAACACTTCAGCTTCCCCTGGCACACCTTTCAAAATCATGGTCTTTTACAGGACCGCTGGTGCTTACATTATTGAAAGCCTGATTAGAGGGAGCCAATGAACACATGTATTACACCTGCCATTCCATTATACACGTCACATATGAGTATACTCACAATAACATTATATATTAATATTAGAGCCCTATGAATTATTTACTTTTTTTATTACAATTTTTCATTTTATTTTTCACATGTCGTTTTATTAGATACACATTAATAATCAACTCAAATAGATGTATATATTAATAGTATAGTATACATCATGTTATAACTACATACACATTTATTAAACATCCACTTAAAAAACAAACAAAAAAAAAAAACAATACATTGACAAACAGACCTCGTCCAGAATTTTTTTTACCATAATTTCTCATTAGCGGCAGTAACGGTAACAGTCCCCCACTCTAACTACAGTAAATACTGCCCATGTCCTCTATAAAAATACAATAAAGATAATACAAATATATATTTACACTGCCCTACTATTGTGGGGTTGTCATAATAACTGCACATACAGCAATCTACCCATTAAAACGGTAGGAATTTCATTTCAAACCCATTGCATGAAACACTACGGCTAGCTTGGGGTTTCTCAGTATTTAAAACACAAAGCAAAGCAGATTCATTCATTCATTCAAATCCATTTAAAACCAAAACAGAATTTGCTCCAGTGCAAAGTTTGCACCACTTATTTTTTCAAAAGCCACTTGGCATGCACCATCGGTTCTTTGAGAAATGACCTCTCAATTACTTCTCACAAACCCGCTTATTGTCACGTTTTGTGCAGCCTGTCAAATGCTGCAGGGCTTTACTAAGTAACCACAGGATATAATTACTTTCCAACGCAACTAACAACCAATAATCACCTTGGCTGATAACATTACATTTTGTGCAGCCTGTCAAATGCTGCATGGGCGGTCTTAACGGGATACAGTTCAGTTACAAAACACCAACGTCACCAAATTTTAACGTCAGTTTCATACAAAAAAAACCCCAAGTACTGATAGCTCTCATCAGTCGACAAGTATGCCTTTTTTTGATAATGACACAAACCGTATTTGTCCTGTAGTAAACTATATGCATGTGTTTAAATGTAAAGAACGACTAAATGTACAATATTAAATCGCTTCTGTTTTATTCACTGTTAGTTTTTTTTTTCTCGCACTCGTAATGTGCTGTCACAGGCAAACGTGAAACCCGCTTTAGATCATGATCCTCTTTATATCATGAATTATACCGACATGACAATCGTGATATAAAGCAGCTTCATCTGTACAAGCAAACAAGCCATACTTTCCCCACAAGGAATAAACAGATAATAATGCTTAACAACTGTATCTTTCGACTCCCATTCCAGCCGACAGGTGCAAAATCTGCACATCATTATTTTGTCAATGTCAGCTGCAAATTCTTTGCAGTGTTTAATTGTTATGCGTGGTTTAGGCATTTTCGAAACAAACGTCTCTTCTCTTCCATCACAATTTTAAATCCCAAACGACTCGCTCCAAATTATACATCTGTGCAAGTGCTAGTCAGAGCTTCAGTATCCCTTCAGACTGTGTCTATGGTAACGGCTGAACCGTGACAAATACAATTGCAAAGTATTTATTTAAACTATTTTTTTGTATAAACATCCCAATTTAAAAATGTCATTCTAGGTTTGCTTTATAATGATTTTTCGTTTTATTTAGTTTTATATTTGCATTTAGTTTTATATGTTACATTTCGTTTTATTTTGTATTTATGAAAAACACAGGGCATATACATATATATATATATATATATATATATATATATATATATATATATATATATACACACACACACACACACACACACACACACACACACACACTACCGGTCAAAAGTTTTAGAACACCCCCATTTTTCCAGTTTTTATTGAAATTTAAGCAGTTCAAGTCCAGTGAATAACCTGAAATGGTACAAAGGTAAGCGGTAAACTGCCAGAGGTTAAAAAAAAAAAAAGTTTAGGTTACCAAAAACTGGAAAAAAATGTACATTTCAGAGTTATACAAAAAGGCCTTTTTCAGGGAACAAGTAATGGGTTAACAACTTACAGCTGTTCTGCAGCAATGGAAGTAAATTAAGCCTTGAAAGTTGATGCTAACAATTCCTACAGGTGTCCCAACTTTTGTTGATTACTTACAAACCCTCTGTCTGTATAAAAGCAGTGTTGGAACAGACTGTGTTACTACACCCTCTTAAGCATTATTTGGACAGTATTGTACTGCAGGAAGTAGTATATTGCTCTCATAATGGCGAGAAAAAGGCAATTAACAAAGGAAGACAGACAGACCATTATAACCCTCAAAAGTGTAGGTCTTTCCTTTAGAGAAATTGCAAAGAAAGCCAAGGTGTCAGTGAGTACAGTTTCCTACACCATCAAAAGGCACTTGGAAACTGGAGGAAACTCTGACAGGAAGAGGTCTGGCAGACCCAAAGCCACAACAGAATCAGAAGACAAGTTTCTGAGAGTCAACAGCTTGCGTGATAGGCGGCTCACAGGACAACAGCTTCAAGCACAGCTTAACACTGGTCGAAGTAAGCAAGTCTCAGTTTCAACTGTGAAGAGAAGACTTCCAGCTGCAGGTTTGACAGGTCGAGTGGCAGTAAGAAAGCCATTGCTAAGATGGCAAAATAAGAAAAAGAGGCTTGCCTGGGCCATGAAGCACCGCCAGTGGACTACTGAAGACTGGAAGGTGGTCTTATGGACCAATGAATCAGAATTTGAAATCTTCGGTTCATCAC
Organism: Acipenser ruthenus; assembly: GCF_902713425.1. Lineage (NCBI taxonomy): Eukaryota > Metazoa > Chordata > Actinopteri > Acipenseriformes > Acipenseridae > Acipenser > Acipenser ruthenus. The sequence continues at coordinate 18,533,317 of NC_081210.1, read as the reverse complement.
GCAGGGTTTTTGTACGCCGTCGAGTAGGCGAAAGGATGGTTCCTCGGTGTGCGACACCAACTGTCAAACATGGAGGAGGAAGCGTGATGGTCTGGGGCTCTTTTGCTGGATCCAGAGTCGGCGACTTGCACAGAGTGAGTGGCACCCTGAACCAAAACTGCTACCACAGCATTTTGCAGCGCCATGCAATACCCTCTGGTATACGCCTAGTTGGTCAGGGGTTCATCCTACAGCAAGATAATGACCCAAAACATACCTTCAGGCTATGTCAGAACTACCTTAGAAGAAAAGAACAAGACGGTAGGCTTCAAATCATGGAATGGCCAGCACAGTCTCCAGACTTAAACCCCATCGAGCTGGTTTGGGATGAACTGGACAGAAGGGTGAAAGCAAAGCAACCTACAAGTGCAACACATTTGTGGGAACTTCTGCAACAGTGTTGGGAAGAACTTTCCGAACAATATTTGATTTCCATTGTAGAAAGAATGCCACGAGTGTGTTCGGCTGTTATATCTGCAAAAGGTGGCTACTTTGATGAGTCAAAAATTTAGATAAAATTTTGTTAAACAAAACGATTCCATGATTTCTTTTTTATCTCCAATTGTTTATTTGTTCTATGCTTTAATTTCAGAGTACATTGAGACATTAAACTGCGTTCTAAAACTTTTGACCGGTAGTGTATATATATAAAATTTATTATATACAGAGATGAAAGTGAGGAGAAGTAAAAACAATAAATAAATAAAAATGAATAAATAAATAAATAAATAAAGCTGAAAAGTGGCAGGAATCTGGGATCTGCTGTTGTGTTGGATTACACCTGAAATTAGAATGTATACCAAATAAGTGAACTTTAACTGCTGGTTTCACAAACCCAGAGATGCCAATACTTGAGAGTGAACAAAACAGCACCTGCCAAGCAAAATTAGGTCAATTATTATTATTATTATTATTATTATTATTATTATTATTATTATTATAATAAAAGTCAGGATGGTAAAACAGGGTCTGTGAAACTTGATGCAAGTATCCAGCCAAATAAAATTGAGGTAAAATATATATTTAGTTTCAAGTGAAATCTCTTTTTTCTTACCTGTGCACAAGGGCTGAAATAAACGTTGTACAGCATGTGCTGTCTTTTAAAGTTCTTGTTCCTTTGGATCTCAAATGCAACTTGTTTAATTGTTAAAGGTCAAAAAAGAACTATGTACACTTTCAATTGTTCTTTTTGAGCTTTAATAATAATAATAATAATAATAATAATAATAATAATAAGCCTAAGCCTAAAGCCTATCAACATCATGTCACAAAGAAAATGCAGACGACAGGCAGTAGTTACTGCGACGCATATTTATTATGTCTACATGTTTCTGCAGAGAATATGGCTTTCCAACACCTTGTACTCTCTTGATACATAATCAGGGGTTCACATAACTGGTAAGCAGATATGCAATGCGGACCAATAAAAAAATGCAGACTTACTTATTGTTGTCTAGTAAGACGCAAGCGTAGCGTCAGTATAGTTTAAACAGGAAAGTATTTTTAATAAAGGCAGAGACAGTGCTCACGGTTTGAAGGGGAGCTACACTCATTTATGGATTATTCCAGTAGAGTGGGGGTCTACAGGCTTTGTCAACAATGTCTGCAACCACCCACCCACCCACACCTTCGCTCGCTGCACAAGTGAAACAGAAGAGAAATATACACAGTATGTATCTTCATTTTTCACCAGAACCTTCCTTTCGTTCCATTATTTTCACCACTTTCTGCAATGTGAACTGTAGAACTGCACCATAATTGTTTAATTCACAGTTCTTGTTTGTGGACCGTCTGCAAGCACCTGTGGGGTACGTAATGTAAAAAACTGCCTTAATGAAATTGTGCCTTATTTTTTCAGTTTTGTTTTATGTAAAAAATAAAATAAAATAAAAATACAAAGCTCACCAACTGTCACAAATGTGTTAATAGCTTTAAAAAAACATTTAAAAAAACCCACATCCAGATAGACAGATATACACACATATACACACCTCCTGCTAACCTAAAATACTGTGAAATCTTTTTACCAGGTACATAAAATACCTACCTTCTCTCAGCCAGACACTGCGTCAGTGGCTTTTAAATTCCCCTTCATATCTGTAAGAAATAAAAAGAACATCCTTTACAAAAAATCCTATCACATTTCTATCAAGCAAGTGTTTTAAGCAAGGCAAAAAAAAAAAAAAATGCACATTTATTTTGTGATAGGCTGCTGCATGTTTTAAAGCACAATGCTTTCCCTGAATTATGGTGCCAAAAACATTTACAGAAGGACTGCAGTATGTCATTCAATTCTACATGGAATGAAGGTGCCAGCAGTTTGGCAAGCACATTCATAGATATAGATTGATGAAATGTGTAAGTCACATTAATACAGTGTGTATATATACTGCAGTACATGTACAGTTTCTTATTTGTGTGAGCTGTTCTACTATACAGCCCTCATTAACCTAATCAGAGGCCAGATACAAGTAATCGTAGAAGGTACCTGACATCTCCAATAATGGGGTGCTTGTACTGCAGCTCATTCAGCAGTCCCAGGAGGTAGATGCCCACCTTCGTCGCATTGTCACCAAGATCCTCTTTCTCAATGACATCTAAAACTGCCAGTCCAATCGCACAAGACTGGGTTCCCTCCAAACTAGAAGCCAGCACAATGGTAATTTTACTTAGAGGTGTCCAATAAGTAGGGCCATGTTTATTTCACGGTCTACAAATAGTTATTTCAAGATATTTCACAATTAAGCAACAGTTATTAAAGCAGAAAAAAACAGCATTGTCACATTCAAAATGTATTATCTTCTCTAAAATTATACAACGAATGTTCCTACGTACTGAAATGCTTACCTGAAAAACAGTAAACGCTAAATTGTAGAATATTTTGTTTTTTTATGTATATTTGAGCATCAAAAGAAACGTATCACTTATATTTGGATAAAATTCACTAGATGTGATCAAAAAATGACAAACTGTTTTAGAGCAGGTGCAGTGACTTTTTATTGTGCTGATTAACAACTGACATCACGAAGATGCTGCAAAATGATCTGTCGATCTTGGGCAGGTGTTGTGACTCTTGGTCACCCAGTTCGTGGCCTGTCATTGATAGAGTGTGTCTGGTTATACCATCTTGCCAGATTTGAAATTGCTGGCGTAAATATTTCAAATTGACGCAGATGAAAGTGATTAACTGCTGGTTTTTAAACAAGCCATACAAAATGAAAAGCAAACAGGCTGAAGCGACCTATCAGCTGTTGAACAGTTTCACATTCCAAACACAGATCAGATGCTACTGTAACCCCGCTGGGATCTTCATATACAGCTCTTGCTAATTTATTTTTGAACCCAAAAAGTAGGGTTGCAACTTTTATAAAATAACAATAAATTTATACTTACACTTTACTACTTGCAAAATAGTTTGCACAATGCAGGGCACCCTGATGTATCTTTCTAACACATTTATTCCTGGTCCCATCTCGAAAATAAATGCAGATTTTCTCCAAAACAAAACATAGCTCAACGAAATACTTCAGACTGGGTGAACACGGTAATAAAAGCTTATTTGCCACGTTGATGGATATTTTTCATAGAGAAATAGGGACACAGTATATTTTAGACACCACCCGTTTTATGCTACATGACCGGTGTGAAATCCTCCACAAGCTGTACACTTACAATGAATGATAAGCTCGCTTTGACGCGAAACGCTTCCTGTGAAAGGACATTTAGTACATGTTTTACTGAAGCAATACAGCTGCTACAGGTACCCTCCAGTGCTTTGGCATAATACCCTGCTCCAATGCACGGCAGTGAAGCCATATAGAGGAGCTACGTGTAACGACTTGTTAGTGGAACTTAATACATCAACCTTTGTATTAAGTTCCTAGTAATATTACACAAATCAAAAGATCACAGTTTATAGTATTTCACACATTGTCAAACGGTTTCTGTTAACAGAGAAAAAATATCTGACAGCGCACGCCTGCCGAACCTTCGAAGGTTCAGAACTACCTTTGAATTCCTGGTTAGCGAACAAGCCTTAGAACCTTTGAACACAGCTCTACTTCATAGTTGCTGTACATTATCCCTGATTCAAAAACTTTGTATGTTGTGCCCACTTTTTCCATTTGAGTTACCCCAGGGCTAGAAATGCCAGCTGTATTGAGATGACTTTTTCTCGAATGCACGATTGTGCTGAAAAGGATGTACTGTACTTAGTGTTGAAGTAATCCACCCCTGTCGCAGTGAAAGCCTCTGCTATTTCCTGTGTTGTAGCCATGCAGGAAAGGGAGTGTCCATTTCCTATGGGTTTGCCCATAGTGACAACGTCAGGCGTGAAGTCTTCTCCCTGAAGCTGGAATGCCCAGAAGTGTTTCCCAACTCTGCCCAACCCCACCTGCACCTCATCAGCAACAAAGACTCCACCCGCTCTCCGCACGTACCTACAAACAAGTGTCTGTGTTAACGTCATACTGGTGAGCCCTTGCTGTTAAGAACAGGTCACAGAACAAACGCAACGTGGCTTTAAAGGGCTGGTAAATAAGAGCAACATTATGCCCTATACATTGTAAAGAACTGATGAATCAAAATGGGCTTTAAAAAAAACATTCCTTAAAACAGTTTTGTGAATAGGGTTCATTATCACTGATCAATTTTTTTTTTAGGTAAAATATATTTTGGATCTTCCCTATAAATTTGGGATATGCAATTATAGATTGAACGCTGCTGCCGCTGCTTCCTAGTACCTACAGCAGAGGAAATAAGGTTGCTCTCGCTAATTAGTATTTATTCTTTTAATAGGGGGTCGGACTTCGAGCTACATGAAAAGGAATTGCAACAAATCCCTGCTTTACACTACTTAGTTGTTACTTGAACCATGCAAAATATATCTGATCTGTATGACAGAGTGTCCAGGAGATATAAAATAATACCTACTCTGCTACCTTCTGAAAGTAGCCAGCTGGTATAATGATTTGCCCTCCAACACTTGGCAATGACTGCAGCAAAAAAATGCAGCAATCTGTGCAAAAAAACAACAACATTTGGGCCTAGTCGCTATTGTAGTTAAAGTACAGGAGGTAAGTAGGGTGGCCCTCATTCCCAACACCTCCTCCACACACACACACGCAGCGCATCTTTCTAGTGTCTTACCTAGTTTAGGAGATGTAAGTAAGGTGGCTTGAGTTTCATTTTGCTGGAGTCTTGTGGACCTTTACCTGTATTTTCTATGAGCTGCATGATTCCATTTTAACAAGCTGTACCGCTAAAAAGACTGCTGAGAATTTTAACTGCAGCCTAATATACATTTATAAATTATCCAAAAAAACAAACAAAAAACAGCTGATCTCATCTGTCAACTGGTAAATCGGCAAAGCAATACGTGCGCTTGCCAAGCTGGCTGAAAACAGGTGGCCACTACGATTTAAAGCAAGGATCATATAAAATATGGTCTTGTTTTTTTTCTCTAAATATGCTGGCCCTAGATTACTCTGACTGGAAAAATGTGCCTGTAGCGCCTCCTAGCAAATCTGTCTCAGGTTTTCATTTGACAAGGGGATTCCTTGAGAGTCTCGGACTAATTGAGTTGCTGGTCTAGAACTTGACAAGTCCCTTGTGGGGCATAATTATAGAAGCTGAATTTAAAGCTCTGCTTTGCGTACTGCAGTTACTATTCAACATCTCTATCCCTCATCACTGCAATACGGCACGTGTGTGTTCCAGGAGGAGATGTGCGAGTAATTCACCTTCCTGTTTCTCTTGTGTGCTTTATCTATTACTTGTCTCACTTCATCAGCGTAAACTTGGGCCACATCTTTGTGATCTTCCCTATACTTGCCCCTGTAGGTGTCAGGAATTGGGGCCTGTAATGAAAATACATTTGTTAATAGTATTTCTAAAATCCGTTCATTTGAAAAAAAAAAACATGTCCTGAAATTTCATTTAAACCTACAGAGAAACAAACATTTATTTATATATATATATATATATATATATATATATATATATATATATATATATATATATATATATATATATATATATATATATATTAAAAAAAACTGTCCCTAGAACACAATACTTGGACTAGACATAACCGATTCAAGATAGTTAAGTATCTAAAAGAGTGACAGCCAAGTCTTCAAAATCGATTTTCTTACCAATTATGAGCAGTATTTAGGAATATGCATCACTGATCATCTTATATTTTTGCTGAAGCTATTTATTTTTAACCTTTTAAAAAGCTCAGAAGTTTAAAGCACCCCTCAATAATAAAGTACATCTGGTACACCACAGTGTGACCCTAACCCTGTCCCCTGCAACATTCTGCCATAGTGGATGCAAGAAATAGAAAGATAAGATTTAGCACAGCGCTAGGGAGAAAAGTGATAAAGATGCTCATGCTAACAGCTGATGGTTATTACTCCCTTAAAAGTATACATAAAACACTTTACTACAATTACATACCACATGAACCCATTCCTTTTGTCCTTCAAGTTTTCGGAACTTGTAGGGGCTAATGTCGATCAGCGATGTAATATGCCCATGGTACGCACTTTGAATAAAGAAACACAAGAGCTGTGAGGCCCCTCAATAATATTATTATTATTATTATTATTATTATTATTATTATTATTTATTTCTTAGCAGACACCCTTGTCCAATACAAGCATACATTAAAAAGGTTATTCGATCTGTTTAACAATTTGCAATGTTTTCAATTAAAATGTAGTCAAAATCAATATTATAAAATAATACACGAAAGGTTATCTAATATACAGGGTAGTTGATCATTTGTGTAACATTGTTGTTTTTGCTCGGTTTTCAATTCTACATTACTGTAGCCTCTGGTAGCCAAACACTATGTCACACAGTGTCTCTGTCATAGACGTTTTTCCTTTGCATATCACTCTGCATGTACCCTCCAGTTTTTGTAATGTGTCGACAGTGCTGCTCGAATTGTGAATCACTCTGTATTTTGAAATCTTGATCTATACATAAACGGGGAATGACTACAGCTATGGCCAAAAGTTTTGTACCACCTAGAATTCTGGGATTGAGCCATAATTTAAAACATCAGAACATAATGCTGATCTTTTATTTAACATCATGTAATCATAGCAACTACAAAATGATACCACAAAAGCCATGTTAGATTTCGAAATGTCACATTTTTCAGTTTTTGACAGTATATGGAAAACTATATGTAATTCAATATGGTAACGTAACATTATTCAGCAGGTTTCATTGGACTTTATGAAGCAAAATCAGTAAATTCTATACGGAGATGCAAAGCCTTTGGCCACGGCTGTGTAAACTACTTCCATCGACGGGTTCTGTCACATGAGACGGAACAGTTTTCTTGTAATCCTGCTGCCCATGGACTGAAATGTCTTTAATAAATGATTATTATATGTTGTGGTTATAAACTAAATCAATTTTAATTGATTGACACACCTAGTACAATTCCATAAAATTGTACAATAGGTGGTAAAACTGCAGAAAACAAATGGAAATATTGTATATATTTTACTGGGAAATTGTCTTCTAAGACTAGAAGATCCTGGTGGAACAGTACAATATATAATTTGTTTTCAAAATTACTGATAATGAAACGAGACAGCAATAAAATCAAATAATGTTCCACTGAGTCCCCTGCCCTGAAGTCAAGGGTTTGCAGAAATTTAAATAAAACTAAAATGCAATGCTTCCACTTACTGGTCCAAAACATTGATATCTTCATGCTGGGTGTATTGACGAGCCAATCGAAGGGCAAGATCATTCGCCTCGGAGCTGTGGTTGAGATATTACACACATTACACATCACAACAGTCTAAGTGTACATGAGCTTTCTACTTCCTTCATACCTGATGATCACTTAGGTTTTGATCCTTTTTGTTTTTAGTGAAGCATAGAGGTTCTCTAAACTAGTGAACTCTTTCAGGCCAACAGTGCTGAGCTCTTTACAGTGTGAACCAGCATAGAGGCCTGGGACACAATCTCCACTCCCAACAGTGCTGAGCTCTTTACACTGTGAACCAGCATAGAGGCCTGGGACACAATCTCCACTCCCAACAGTGCTGAGCTCTTTACAGTGTGAACCAGCATAGAGGCCTGGGACACAATCTCCACTCCCAACAGTGCTGAGCTCTTTACAGTGTGAACCAGCATAGAGGCCTGGGACACAATCTCCACACCCAAAGGCAGATTACTGCAGTTTTGGAAGATCTTCTTGGGTATGCCCAAAGACAACAGCCATAAATGAATCTCCCATGGAATGTATTGCCATTGTTTCTGAATGTTTTTTTTAATATTTTTTAGTTAATGCTATGTATAGGTTTTTGTTTCGCTTCCTGTGCTTTTTTATTACATGTTTTGGTGGCCAAATAAGGCAGGCTGTGCCTCCCACATTTTAATACTAATTAGGATATTTGCATTTGGAAGGAGAATTTCTCTCCTACAAGAAAACTACATAGAAACCCAAATTACCCAAAAGGCCCTACCAAAATAGTGTGAGAAAAAAAACCTCAGACTTATTAAAATTGTTCCATGGAAACCCTGCCAGTAATTAAAGAAGAAATATGCTGACTTGAGGAAACAGAAGACTGAACTTATTGTGTTGGAAGGAGCTTACCCTGAGTTGACAAAATAGAAGACGTTGAGTTTCTCTGGTAGCGTGTGGGAGAGTCTTTGTGCGTACTCTAGCAGGTGATCATGGAGAAAGCGAGTGTTTGTGTTCAGCACTTCCATCTGTGCCGAGGCTGCCTGGACAACTAGTGGGTGGCAATGGCCTACTAACAAGAAAGAAAAACACTGCTGCTGTACCCTTGAGCAAGGTACTTTACCTAAATTGCTCCAGTAAAAACCCACCTATATAAATGGGTAATTGTATGTAAGAAAAGAAAAAAAAATAATAATTTGCACGTAAACATGTGATATCTTGTAACAATTGTAAGTTGCCCTGGCTAAGGGCGTTTGCCAAGAAATAAATATTGTTTATTTAGCAGACGCCTTTATCCAAGGCGACTTAGAGACTAAGGTGTGTGAACTATGCATCAGCTGCAGAGTCACTTACAACTATGCCTCACCTGAAAGACGGAGCACAAGGAGGTTAAGTAACTTGCTCAGGGTCACCAAATGAGTCAGTGGCTGAGGTGGGATTTGAACCGGGGACCTCCTGGTTACAAGCCCTTTTCTTTAGCCAGAGCCTCCTATGTTAATGAGCATCAGTCTAGGGACACAAGAATGTGTCTGTATGTATGAACGTATGTAATCTGGGGATAGGAGGGGTGCCTGTATGTCTGTACATTTATTTTATCAATAAGCTTTTTTGTTTGGTGTGTACACCAAATATTTTCCTACCATGATGAACACTGCTGATGCAGTCCAGATAGCGTCTGCCCTCTTCATCATACAAGTACTGGCCCTTAGCTCTGATAATCTTCACAGGATTGTCAGGAAAAAAACAGTTTGCAGGACAACATACAGCTCTCAGAAAAGTACACACACACACACACACAACATACAGAATGTACTACTGAACTAACGGTGGTACACTACAACTTCCAATGAATACAATAATGTACACACAATGTACTTTATTAGGACCTAATACTGGGTTGACCACCACTTTCCCTGATTATCACCATATGCAATAGACTCCATTCAGTCCTAAAGTGGCCAGACAGTGTATTTCAGGTATACCTTCATGTTTCCAGGTTAGTATTTATGAATGAAAGTAGTCTGGCATTGTCAGGGAGTCCGGATGGACCATCTCCTCAGTTAACTACTTTTTTTTTTTTTTTACAGACTTGGATTGGAAGAGCTTGGACATTTATATAGTTTGAATTTCAGCACAAAGTACGGTGTTGTGTATATTTCGTTCTCTCCTTAAAGCGTGGGTTCAATCCCATGTAAAAAATTATAATAATAAAAAAAAAGTATCTATAAATATTTTTTTTATTATGAAATGAATAAAACGATAGCTGTGTGGGCTATGGCTGAGTGGTGTGTTTAGATTGCTGTCTGCTCTTGACTCACGGGTTTTTTAGTCCCAGCTCTTTATTTATTTTTATTTTTTTGGACGTTTAAGCATTTTAAAACCGGAAGCAAGTCTGGTTATTTTTATTTGAAAAGGTGCCTATTCCAAAAATAGTAAAATATAACAGGAGGTACCTTTCAATACATTTTACATAAAAATAATTAAATATACACAGTACTATTTTATAGATTTATAAAAATCAGTTCGTCTTGTTACAAATGCTTAAGGCTCAAGAGCACCGCCTTTACAGCCGTTTTTTTGTGTGAAGTCAGAAAAGTTATATATATATATATATAACTGCTTACAAAGCAGCATTGGAACAATGACACGTGTGCAAAATCATAATACAGTTCAAACTAAATAAACATTAAAAAAAAAAAAACACTGTCTGTAAATGCAAGGAAACGATCCCGAGATTCACTTTACCTATTCGTGTGATCATTTCTGCACTTAGTAATATTGTCACCTTCAATCAAAGATCAAAACGTAAAGATAAATAAAATAAATAAATAAACCTTTATAGTGCCAGGGTGTCACATCCACATAAGACAGCTGTACACGTGCACTTACCCTATGAGGTTTTTGCGCATTTCCAGTGTTTTTTTTCTTTTCTGTAGCGTTCCATGGTTTTTGTACAACACTTTATTACACTATCGTTCTTGTTTGACTGCAGCTCGCTGACTCAGACGCAGGCGGTGCTATAAACCATCTCGTTTACGAATTCATTTGCGCATGCCTAGTTTATTTTTTCAACCATCTTTGAATCTTGTCTGCCAGAAAGTGTCGCATTTCGATGATTTTACTTTGAACGTGTACAGAACATCCTTAATTCTCGTGTAAGTATCTGTGGCTGAGTATCGCAACCTCATATATTTTAACTTTAGGTGTATTATACCAAATATTTTATTTAAATAAATATATATATATACGTCTAAAAAAGTGACAGAACTATTTTCGCATCCTCCGCACATGATTACATGCAAGTGTTCTGCACCGCAGTAGTAAATCCACTAATTAACAGTACAATGTTCTCTGACAAAGAATGTAAAACAATTAAAATATCAGATCAATAGGTTATACAATATATTGCACATCATTACTGTATTATTACAATTGTGCTGGAGACAGTGTTTGGCAGCTACAATGCCAGATAATGCTAGGAGACACTATTTCTGACACATGACAGGGTGGCAAATTGATGTTGTGCTGCATATGGTTTGATAGGTTTTTTAAATGTTACTTATTAATCAATTAATAGTCTTAATATACTTATTCAGTCTTTATTTGTAAATTCCTATATAATTTTGTATTGTCTTTATAATTAGTTTGTATATATTGTATATGTGTTTGCTTTGTATATTGCCTGTAATTTAGAAGCGTTATATATATATATATATATATATATATATATATATATACACACACACACACACCTCCATTATTCCAGTTTTTATTGAAATTTATGCAGTTTAATGTCTCAATGTACTCTGAAATTAAAGCATAGAACAAATAAACAATTGGAGATAAAAAATAAATCATGGAATCGTTTTGTTTAACAAAATTTAATCTAAATTTTTCACTCATCAAAGTAGCCACCTTTTGCAGATATAACAGCCGAACACACTCGTGGCATTCTTTCTACAATGGAAATCAAATATTGTTCGGAAAGTTCTTCCCAACACTGTTGCAGAAGTTCCCACAAATGTGTTGCACTTGTAGGTTGCTTTGCTTTCACCCTTCTGTCCAGTTCATCCCAAACCAGCTCGATGGGGTTTAAATCTGGAGACTGTGCTGGCCATTCCATGATTTGAAGCCTACCGTCTTGTTCTTTTCTTCTAAGGTAGTTCTGACATAGCCTGGAGGTATGTTTTGGGTCATTATCTTGCTGTAGGATGAACCCCTGACCAACTAGGCGTATACCAGAGGGTATTGCATGGCGCTGCAAAATGCTGTGGTAGCAGTTTTGGTTCAGGGTGCCACTCACTCTGTGCAAGTCGCCGACTCTGGATCCAGCAAAAGAGCCCCAGACCATCACACTTCCTCCTCCATGTTTGACAGTTGGTGTCACACACCGAGGAACCATCCTTTCGCCTACTTGACGGCGTACAAAAACCCTGCGTGATGAACCGAAGATTTCAAATTTTGATTCATCGGTCCATAAGACCTTCTTCCCGTCTTCAGTAGTCCACTGGCGGTGCTTCATGGCCCAGGCAAGCCTCTTTTTCTTATTTTGCCATCTTAGCAATGGCTTTCTTACTGCCACTCGACCTGTCAAACCTGCAGCTGGAAGTCTTCTCTTCACAGTTGAAACTGAGACTTGCTTACTTCGACCAGTGTTAAGCTGTGCTTGAAGCTGTTGTCCTGTGAGCCGCCTATCACGCAAGCTGTTGACTCTCAGAAACTTGTCTTCTGATTCTGTTGTGGCTTTGGGTCTGCCAGACCTCTTCCTGTCAGAGTTTCCTCCAGTTTCCAAGTGCCTTTTGATGGTGTAGGAAACTGTACTCACTGACACCTTGGCTTTCTTTGCAATTTCTCTAAAGGAAAGACCTACACTTTTAAGGGTTATAATGGTCTGTCTGTCTTCCTTTGTTAATTGCCTTTTTCTCGCCATTATGAGAGCAATATACTACTTCCTGCAGTACAATACTGTCCAAATAATGCTTAAGAGGGTGTAGTAACACAGTCTGTTCCAACACTGCTTTTATACAGACAGAGGGTTTGTAAGTAATCAACAAAAGTTGGGACACCTGTTGGAAATTGTTAGCATCAACTTTCAAGGCTTAATTTACTTCCATTGCTGCAGAACAGCTGTAAGTTAACCCATTACTTGTTCCCTGAAAAAGGCCTTTTTGTATAACTCTGAAATGTACATTATTTTTCAGTTTTTGGTAACCTAAACTTTTTTTTTTAACCTCTGTCAATTTACCGCTTACCTTTGTACCATTTCAGGTTATTCACTGGACTTGAACTGCTTAAATTTCAATAAAAACTGGAAAAATGGGGGTGTTCTAAAACTTTTGACCAGTAGTGTATATGTATATGTATGTATATATATATATATATATGTATATATATATATATATATATATATATATATATATATATATATATATATATATATATACACACACACACACACACACACCTGACAAATAATAAAATGTAACAAAGTAAAAAAAACAAAACCAAAACAAACAAACAAAGAACAAACCACTATCCAAAATAAAACGTAAGGCTACGTTTACTAGTTACATAGCTACTTTCAACAATAGCTATGCAATTTATGTTATCTTAAGACAATTTAAAAGGCCGTTGTGTTGTGTACGTTTAAAAAACAAAAACATATTGCTGTTTAATTTTAAAACGAACCTGTATGGTTTATAGATCATTTAACGTCTTGCTATTTCAAATGCACCCAGCACACTAACATTTAAATACTTCAATTGATATTGGAAGAGGTTATTGACCGTAAGCAGCGTCACGGTCAATATCGCTTACCTATTCAGATTCCTGCATCCTTAACGGACGGGGAGACCCAGCTTGTACCAGACGCACCTGCACTAGTTACAGGTGTTCCGGCTCCTAAGTACAGCTTTTTGTAAGTTCCCACGCGGATTCATTTTGAAATGAAGTTTGCTAAAGGGTATTTGTATGTGACTTTAAACAAACATGTTTGCACTTATAACGCCAAATTGAATTGACATTTAAAATTGTTTGTTTACCTGGACAGCAGCCGTAATGGCCAAGTGGATCTTGTTTAATCGATCTGTACTTCAATTCAAGAACATGCGGAAAATAAGGCAGATTAACTAGCAGTTATTTTTTTTGGTGACTTTCTGTAAATTACTGTATACTTGTTTGTAGACATTGTATTGATATAACTGGTTGGTTGCCAAAGAACTAATATCTGGGTGCAGCCATTATTTGCATTACGCAAAAGATTAATTTTTTTACTGCAGTATATTTAACTCATGCACCATACTGTATCTGGAAGACCGGAAGAATGAACATTTTTAACACAATGCTTCCCCCTGTGGCCAAAACATGTAACAGCATCTGTTGGACTAATAATACTTGCTAAGTACTGCATGTACTGTAGTTTAAATTGTTTTGGTTATATATGTGTGGATAATGGAAAGTGTATATCGATGCAGCCCCCAGAACTGCAATTCACAGAGGCTCCTTTTCACTGTTAGGTTCAGTAACCTATACATACTCCTAATCTAAACATTTGTAATGAGAATGTAAGGTCAGGATACAGAACTTCTCTGAATCTTATCTTGAGGCAAGAGAGTGTAGAAGGTGAGGCAGAGCATCAAGGTCAGGACTTAAGAGATCAGGTTCAAAAGTCCAAGTCAATTATGGTGACAATAAAGCCTCCATAAAACCTTGTACTGTCACATCCTGTTAAAAAGCAGGGCGGCCAAACTTCTTGATCAAAAAACCATGCATTTTTTTTGGTTTTGAAGTTAATCTAAATCAGTAACATCTGGCTCAGGAACTTCTATGAACAGCACAGCCACTGTCTTCATGTATTTCAAATACAGTATTCTGAATCTAGTCTGAGCTTCGTCTTATCTAAGAGTGTGCATCACCTAGTCATATAACTGAATTCTGACAGGCTTATAAATTCTCGAAGAAAATAAAACAAGAGGAGGCCCATCTATGCTAGTCCGGTTGCCAGTAGCTGATAGATCAACACTTTGTCTTAAAGGATCCAAGTGATTCAGCATCATGACTAGGTAACCCATTCCATACCCTCACCACCCTCTGTCCTTAGTCTTTTTCCACTTCATTTTAAGCGATGTCCTCTGGTCCTGGTTTCTGTACTGCCCTTCAAGTATTGGTTAGGGTTAACCTTGCCAACTCTCAATTTCTGTATGCCTTTCTGTGCGCGAATCTCTCACAAACACAGCATATTGTTACTAGAGCATTCTAATATAATAACAGTGAACTGCTTCAGCATAATACAATGCAGGTGACTAATTACACGATTTGAAATAATAAAATCAAAACAATGCCATTTACCGAGAGAGTCTTTTGGGGAAATATGTTTTTATTTGAAACTTGTTACGTCATGAAATATGATATTGGTTACACAATAATTATTCACACAATAATGATGGGCAAAAAACCCCAAAAAACTGTACACTATGGAAAATGCATTTTAACATACCAAAATTAAAATTGAAAGCACATTTTATTAAACACATTTGTAGTCCCCCTACTAACAAAAAAAGAAGTGTTTTAAAATACTGGTACTTGTAAATAACATTTTCTGATATTTGTTATGAAAATCAAACGAAAACATAATCTGACAAGCTTATTTCATCAATAACAAAATGAAGCTATATTGAAATAAATAGTATTCATTCATTTAGACTGTCACACACATGGGGAATTGATTCTAATGAACTAAAACAGTGAGGATCTAATACTGTGGTTCATTGATTAAAATACTAAATGCAGTGATCATTAAAACAGACCCCATGGTTTGGCAATATATCTGACAGGTCTATAATATAATGGTGACCTTACAAATACACAAAGAACATGCTTGTCAAAATATCAACACCATGTAAAAAAGCTGAAACATTTCAGATCTACTGAGTAACAGGAGTAAAACTGATTTGAAATGGTACTAGAAATAAACCTCTACCAAAGACTCCACTCACAGCGGGAGAGGGGGAAGAAACTTTGCTGTGTGTTGTATTTCAATACAATGCAATTCAAAATACATTTTTGTTGAAAATTCTCTCTTGAAATGTCTTTTGAAATACAGAAATAACACATAGGGTTTCTTAGTGATGGCTAATCAATTCTTGTTTGAGGAAGTGCTACACCTTCATTAAAACCAACAACACTGTATGAATACATTCTTCAGGATTTTCTTTGGCTTTGAAGTTTTTCCAGCCTGAAAAGCAATTCATTGTCCCCTCCAAACAAATGATCTGGGTTTTAATCAAAGGTCAGCTTTAACTGACAAAGCCTATTCTTTTCCGTTTTACCTAAAGCCACTGGGAAGCCATCATATTTCAGAGACATCCGTTTTTTTTATTATATTTTTTTTATCCAGTCCAGTGTTAAAAGAATTCCTACAGGGCTACTTTTTAATGTAAATAAACTGTGTGTTCAAAACATTGCAAACTTAATAAATCTCCCAGAAAATATTGTGTTACAAGCTTAGAGAAATGTGCCATAATAAAACAATACAAATATATATCATGTAAATTCTGGGTATGAAGCAATTTGGAATTTCTAGATGGTTAGTGAACCCACTTTTCTTCAGATGCAGTAGTATCTCAACCACATTCTATTTCTTGGCCTTGCTTTATACAGTGATTCAAAAGTCACTTGACTTGACAAGTACATAGGCATGCAAGGGGATAAGTAAAGCCCTGAAAAGCAATGAAACCAGGACTACGAGGAAGAGGATGGTGTGGTTTATACCTGGCAAGTTACAAACAGGATGGTGTGGTTTATACCTAGCAAGTTACAAAGAGGATGGTGTGGATTATACCTAGCAAGTTACAAAGAGGATGGTGAGGTTTACAAAGTGGCCAAAACTTGTAGGGAAAATAAAATAAAAAAAAAACCAAGAAACTTTCCTTTAGGGTTTTTATTCCTTCTGCATGGCACTCTCCAAATATATGTAACACGTGTTTGAAATAGATTTTCCACAAGTGCATTATTTCTGTAATATGCAACACTAAAAGTACTGGAAGTAGTGAATGATACGTTGATATTCAACTGAAGTCTTACACAATCGATTCATACAGGATATTCCGATACTGAGAGATTAGTATGTTGAGGGTTTTAAAAAATCTGCCCTGTAAAAAGTGAAAGCAAAGACTCCCATTCTAAAGGTGTTTTCAGATGAAACAAACCACAGGTCCTAGTCTCTAGCACACAGTAAACTGTGGAATGACTCGGCAATGCAAGTCTTGTTTTCAACTCTTTTAAGCACCCATACATATCTGCTCAAGTGAAATAAGTAACCTGCTTCTCAATTCCATGGCATGAATCTGAACTAGTAACATGTGCATAATAATATCCACTTTCTATAGTAAGAACTATGCTACAGTTGTGGATAGACATCCCATTCTTGGAGAAGGTATTCTAGGAAGAGGTGGAAGCAATCAGATTTAATGGCATCTGAGTATGAACATGGGTAATACTGGCGCGTGTCCAATTCTTGCATATACGTGTGTGTGTGTGTGTGTGTGTAGACTGATATCTACCAAACTATTTATAACACACTCCTGATACTTTTATATGTCTGCACTCTGACAAGTTATTTTAAATACAGTTGCAAACAATTGTATTTGTGATACATGCAAGCAATCACTTCAATTAGCCAATCTTGTAATACTGAAAAAAGTGGACTGTATACAGAACATGCAAGTTCAATGCAAAAGACAATGCCAACCATGTTTGGCAAAATCACGTCAACACGACCCTCAGTGAATTGTCAGTGATTTAGAAATGACATTTTTTAAAAAGGGGTTTATCTTCATGCACTTAATTACTTTTAAATACAAAACTTCAGCTTGCTTTAAAATGACAAAAAAAAATCAAACTTGCTTTAAAAATACCATGCATTGTAATTGCAAAATACATTTTATATAGGCTTTGCTTTACCTGTTATGAACATAAATGTAAATCGAGCCATATTATAGAATATAAAAAAACAAACTTATTGACAGTATGTTGATCTTAAAATATTAATACCAGAGAATGTCTTACTTTCGCCATGTGTACCGACAGGTGTGTTAAAAAAGAAGATACAATCCCAACAGAAATGCCTGTCTTCAGTGCGGCATCTTTCTATTAACAGACATAAAATGACACGTGTGCGTCACATCCCCTTTGGAAGAATGGAGGAGAATGGAGGAGAATGAGGGTTGCTTTTACTTGGCGTTCCTGCAGGGCACACAAGACCGGCCTGGTCTGTGACGGCACAGCTTCAAGCGCCCTGTTCCCAGTCTAATAAAGGGTTGGGATTCAGACTGGTGCAATCCCATGCATGCTGGCAGGCCTCTTCCAATGGGCCGTCCGTCCCTTTATGTAGAGAAGCCCAGAAAACAAGTTTCTTTCACTGTGGACGTCTAGGGCTGAGACATTCTTTTCCTCTTGGGTTTGAACCAAGCTGGTTCACCCTTTTAGTGGGAAGAAAAAGCAAACTGTTCCTTAGTGCTGTGAAGCTTAACATGTGAACTAGTGTTCCATGCATCACTCCGCTGTGTTCACAAGGATGATCAGTCACTGTTAATAATGTTAGGGGTCATTATTAGTCCATGTAGCAGCACTTCATAGCCCACAGCACTGGAAAGTTAATTTTTTTCAGTGGGTGAGTAGAGTTCTTTGTTCCATTTTTTTTTCATACACCATGTCCAATATAATAGCTCAATATATTATAAAAAAAAAAATACAAACTTTTTTTTACAAAAAAAAAAAAAAGGCTTCAACCCACAAATTGCCATATCAATATGTACACACTCCATGCTCGATGGTTAGAGATCACTGCAAACACAGGAAACACAAGGTTACATTTCAGGAGGATATTGAGATTATAAGAACACACACAGCAGAAACTGACTCCCCCTACTGCTGGGGCAGGTCACAAATACAGAAACAGAAGTTATAAATGGGACTTGGTCTGGAGATACTTTAGCACAAGAGTATCAGAATCTGTCCTCCTGCCCCGCTCATCTGTATTTGTGTTTTTAAGATCTTTTAACTTCTCACACAACACTGTCCCTTACACACACACACAGTGGACACTGCTCATGCTGGTCTACTGTTATAGACAGCTCTAGTTTTGAAGTTACAGCTGGAGAGGAGGATGAATGAAACTGACATGCTTGCTTTATGTGCAAACTATGGCAGTTTACAATATCTGTGCCCTCCTGGTTGTTTTACACATTAGACTCAATAAACAAAACAAACAAAAAAAACATGCCAGTCTATTACTTGCAGAAGTTACATACCTTATGCCAACATCCTGGTATAGGAAGTCCATCTGGACCCTGTATTATTAAAAAAATTAATTAATAATGTCAGTCTGAGTTGTGTTCCCTGCTGCATCGGTACATTGTTACACCCAGCACTTCATTCACATAGTCATTCAGCGAGATGTGGGGGTTCACTGCACTGATCATGCAAACCCAAAATGAGTTTCAAAACATTCCATTGAATCACCGATCAATATCCAACAAGAGTGGCCTCATTTACAGAGGGGAACCATTCATCAGACCCACACTGCCAGTGATTACACAATCTCTAGAACACAAACAGATTGTTAATTCTCTAGAAATGCAGAGCAAACGTTTCGATGTGTGCGCTCATGCAGCCAACGACAAATGGATTAGTCACGACAGACCCCACCTGGTCTAGACGCACACAAATCCTCTTGGAGCTCAGCGAGCGGGGTTCTTGGATATGTTTATTGTATTGTTTGTCTGCTTTGATTTTCTTGCTGTTTGACAATAAGTCACTCACACACTTATTTTAATATAAAGTGTTAGCCTGCGTCTGCATCTCATTTTAGAATGGGACATCTAGTAATCTTTTCTTTGCAAATTGTGCTTTGAATGGTTCCCTTTCCCCTGTTCAATAAAGCAACAAGCCTCAAACTGTGAGGAACCTGTCAAAGACAGTGGACATGAAGATACTCAGTGAAAGGACATATAGTTAGAAACACACAGGCGGGGAACCAATATTTCTGATGGGGGTGCAAACAGTGGATGTTATGCTTCAAGACATTTTCATGGCATGAGCCCGATGTCAAATGAAAATAAGGGTTATATTTTTTTCTGATCAAGGACGTGAATAAAACTATCAAATCAATTGCAATTAAAAAGGCCACTTTCTTGCATGAGGAAATCAAAGTTAATTAACAGCCATTTAGTCCGCCAGCATTCAATTTTGGAAAAACAAAAAAAAGTCCAGTAGACTTGTCTAAACATTTGTTTTGTGGACTTTAGTTTACATTCGATTTTATGGCTTATGTTTTGCAATTATGGATGAAGCATTAAATACAGCTGAAAGCCAGCTGGAGACATTTATAGGATAACTCGGTATTGGAGAAACAGATAAGGGAAGAATATACATAGATCCAATAATGCAAGGGTTTGAAGAGATGCACAATGGATAAACCACATCCCCACAGCTCACAAGAGTACAGAACAGCATGCACACACTCAAACAAGAGACACACCACATCCCCACAGCTCACAAGAGTACAGAACAGCATTCACACACTCAAACAAGAGATACACCACATCCCCACAGCTCACAAGAGTACAGAACAGCATGCACACACTCAAACAAGAGATAAACCACATCCCCACAGCTCACAAGAGTAAAGAACAGCATGCAGACACTCAAACAAGAGATACACCACATCCCCAAAGCTCACAAGAGTACAGAACAGCATGCACACACTCAAACAAGAGATACACCACATCCCCACAGCTCACAAGAGTAAAGAACAGCATGCAGACACTCAAACAAGAGATACACCACATCCCCAAAGCTCACAAGAGTACAGAACAGCATGCAGACACTCAAACAAGAGATACACCACATCCCCACAGCTCACAAGAGTACAGAACAGCATGCAGACACTCAAACAAGAGATACACCACATCCCCACAGCTCACAAGAGTACAGAACAGCATGCAGACACTCAAACAAGAGATACACCACATCCCCACAGCTCACAAGAGTACAGAACAGCATGCACACACTCAAACAAGAGATAAACCACATCCCCACAGCTCACAAGAGTAAAGAACAGCATGCAGACACTCAAACAAGAGATACACCACATCCCCAAAGCTCACAAGAGTACAGAACAGCATTCACACACTCAAACAAGAGATACACCACATCCCCACAGCTCACAAGAGTACAGAACAGCATGCAGACACTCAAACAAGAGATACACCACATCCCCACAGCTCACAAGAGTACAGAACAGCATGCAGACACTCAAACAAGAGATACACCACATCCCCACAGCTCACAAGAGTACAGAACAGCATGCACACACTCAAACAAG
The DNA here is from genome assembly GCF_902713425.1 of Acipenser ruthenus. Classification (NCBI taxonomy): domain Eukaryota; kingdom Metazoa; phylum Chordata; class Actinopteri; order Acipenseriformes; family Acipenseridae; genus Acipenser; species Acipenser ruthenus. The sequence continues at coordinate 18,512,177 of NC_081210.1, read as the reverse complement.
AGATAAACCACATCCCCACAGCTCACAAGAGTACAGAACAGCATGCACACACTCTACACTCACAAGCAGCAGACAGGTATAGAGCATCACCTTCCGATTATTTTACTACAATTCAAGCAGAGAGAGTGGGATGCACAGTCTAGGAACAGGCAGAAAACCCCATGTAGCAGAGGGAGGGAAGGAAGAATAGAAAGAAAAGAAAGAAAGAGTGAAATACTGTACCAAGGGACAGGGAGCATCCAGACCAGGCAAGCCCACCTCCCCCTGGCCTCCTCTACCTCCTGGAGTCCCCTGTTTGTGAAATGAACCTCTTGTGTAACTAGTGAAGCAGGAAACACTACAGCAGCCACACCCATTGCACATGGAGATTATACCCGTCGTTGTGGAATCTGTCATTAACAGCATTGTGATGAAACGCTATGAAACTGTCACCCATCGTAGAATTCATTCTTCACCTCGTGCAACTCAAACAGGTTGAGAAAGAAAACGTTGTTTGTGCTCCCCAGGATAGAGCAAGGGTTAAATTACATTGTAATAACACACTTCTAAGTTATATAACGAAATGTTTAATAACACAAAATAGTCTTATTGCTGAGTATACCGGTACATACCAGTTCATTCTAAAAATCCAGAGGCCCGTTTAGGCAAATGCAGCAGAAACAAAATATATAAAGTTGAAGGTAAGGGATACGGGTATAAGAATCTGTGATCTGTTTGTGCCTTTGGTGGACAGCACTGCAGTACTGCAGGACCACAGTGAAAGGGGCATGTATCATACTGTACCTCTTAGAAACATGTGCGCCCCCTGTGCTGTAACTCCACAGCTATATTCACACATTGAAAACAACATATTTGTCAAGATTTGCCTGCTAATCTAGAAGTTTATTTAGTTATGTAAAAATACATCGAAGACCATACAGAACGAACTTCTAGATTGTATGCTCGAAGTGTACAAGAAGAAAATGAAAACTTTAGTTTCAAATGCAAGCTTCGTGTCAGTACAAAGCGAGGAAACGACGAATCACTCAGCTAGTGATTGTGGTGAGGTATATTATCACTGAGGGCTCTGTAGTTGAGAGGTTTCACGTTTTTTTTGGGACCGAACAACTGAAGGATTAACAACTCTTCTGAAGCAAGAACTGGAGCCTTACCATTTAAAAACTAAACTTATTGCGCTGACATACGACGATGCAGTTGTAATGAGGGGTCTCTGAACAAATGTGAACCTTTTCGCGGTTTGCGGTTCGTGTGCGGGTCAGAAATTTATTTTTGGGTCAGGCTCGGGTCTGAATTTGAATCACAAAAACGTTCCCTGTCCTTTCATCGTACTCGTCTGTAAATGTACCCGTATTTACTGCACTAAAGCAGGAGGCGATTAGGGAGCAGTCAGCTTACTAAGCAGTATTCTCGGTTTGTATTGCCGCTTGTTTGATAAGTCGCAAGATCCTTTTATCACGTCTGCTTGGTGATATTAAAAATGTTTGTGAACGAGGTGAAACAAAAGATAGAGCAGGGTTTATACCACATAGTGGATAATAGTTTGAGAAGTAAATCAGTCAGAAGTATGGAATTCTTTTGGAGTCATAGCGAATGAAAATAATGAATATATGCCTGGATTCGTCATGTTTTTGTGAACTACAGCCATAAAACTGGTACATCTCTGAAAAAGCACAGGTGTAGGTTCCTTTCAACTGGTGGTACGAAAGGAATAGACAGGTATTTTATAGTACAGTTAAACTATATCCATACCACTAGAGGGAGCTACCACACTGTATAGCCTATTGTATAAACTCAATGGTGAATGGTGGAGATATCTGTGAGTGACATCAGTTACATGACCAATAAGCTGCTGAGGGGAAATGACCCAGCAAGTCTAACAGATAACCTGAGAATACCGCACAGAAACTGGGAACTTTCTTTATCCTAGTTTAGCACCAGATGCCATGTTTTAAAATGAAAATACATGCATGCTAGAACACGTGCTTCTTTCAAAACTGCACATTTAATTAATGATATTTTAAAAACCAATTAACTAATTTATTTGCTTTCTGTATAAACATTGAACAATAAAACAACATATTTTATTCATAAAACACTGCTAGATTAAATACCTGTGTAGCTAATGGAAGTGCAGAACTGGTAGATTTAGGAATCATTTTGACAGCTACAACCACTTTATGGGTCTAGTTTCAACAAAGCAACACAATATGCATGACCTGAATGAACTCTTGAAACAGAGACTCAGGAGCCTATTAGAATGAGCCCTGGGTCTCTGTATTGGGAGAGACTGGTTGAGAAGTGGATGAAGCTCATGTATTTCCAAGCCCCTGCAGAATGCAATGGCTATAGCAGTGGCTGTTTGCAACACATGGCAATGAAATGACTGCTGTAATAATAGCATGTTCACGCACCACTGGACATGGCTGGTCCAATCCAGGGGGTCCTTGCTCTCCTTTGTGCCCCTTTAGTCCTCTCTTTCCTGTTGTCCCTCTCTCCCCCTGTGGACACAATCCATTTATCAACATTGTTTTAATCAGGCAAGCGACCTTGTATGTTGCTCCTTAATTAACAACAACAACAAAAACAACATCTGTCATGCTCTTAAATTGGGTATGAATGCTTTCTGTATTTACAGCTTTACTGTCATACAGCTCTACAGTGTTCCTACACATTGTCCAGTGAGAAAAATATGCCCCAATGTTTGATTGAAAAACATTTTTTGCTTTACGATGACAAAATAAAGAAAGAAAGAAATAAAAACAAACATGCACTGTTTTCACTCAGAACCCATGCTTACGAATTATCCTGTTATCTCTGAATAATGACCCACTCCCCATAAAAATGCCACCATCTCACAAGGTCAGTGGTATCAGCAACGTGAGTGGACCTGCACATTAAACATGTGGTATCAGCAACGTGAGTGGACCTGCACATTAAACATGTGGTATCAGCAACGTGAGTGGACCTGCACATTAAACATGTGGTATCAGCAACGTGAGTGGACCTGCACATTAAACATGTGGTATCAGCAACGTGAGTGGACCTGCACATTAAACATGTGGTATCAGCAACGTGAATGGACCTGCACATTAAACATGTGGTATCAGCAACGTGAGTGGACCTGCACATTAAACATGTGGTATCAGCAACGTGAGTGGGGAAATGGGCCAGACTGAGGAGCAGGAGTACCTACACATTAAGCATCTAGTAATTAAGCAGTCATTTAGTGACTGTGGTAAAACACAAATAAGCAGGGTGAAGGGTGTCTGCTGATGAGGAAAGAAAGGAGGAGGACCAGGGAAAAGAGGTGGGCAAAAGCAAAGGAGCAGCAGAGGAGCAGACTAGGAGCTGGAATGGAGGAGCCAGACAGGTTCAGAGTGAACAGCACAGCTGGAGAATGATGTAGCAACAGCAAACATCAAGCAGGAGCAAGAGGCAACACAAACACATGAACACAGTGACGCTCGCAGTGCGGCGACACACAAGCAAACACAGAGGCCTCCTGTCAGTCTTACTGTATGAAAACCACCAAGGGTCTTAGCAAGCGGTCAAAGCAATTGGATCCTGTGAAGACCTCACTGTATGAGGAACAGCTTGTTAAGCCCCTTGATGATACAGAACCTCCAAGTCTTATGACTTTAACAGTGTGTTAATGAATAGGGCCCTAAACGCTTTCTCTTGACTTCCTCATAGTGCCTTGTTGTATTTATGATTTTGAAGTTTTCTTGTGGGCAGATCTGACTTATTCACTTTTCTATAGCCTACACACATACAAATACAGTGTAAAAATAGTGCTTTCCCTACTGAATAGAAAACTAAAATGCTTAAAATGTCAAGTAGTTTGTTTGTTGAGGCATCGGTCTGTATTGTGCAAATGGAAGATGGATTTGTGCAGATCAGAGGCTAATCAGAGAGAGAGAGAGAGAGAGAAGCTGTGATGAGCCGACACAAACCGAGGGAGAGATGTAGCCTGATCAACATGAATCAACCTGCTTGAAGGGGCGACAATTTAAAAGTACTTTCAAAAACGAAAAACTATTAATTGTGATAGAGAAATGAAGGAAACTTTTGATATGAGAATATTAAATAACAATGAATGGAAGCTGTCCAAACAACTCTAAAGCAAAAAAAATCTTGTGATAGTAACTACATTTTAAACTTGAGTAACAGCATTCATCACAAACAGTGGAGCTTTCATTTTAAATATGGAGAAATAATACAAGCACCCTAGTCACGAGCCAGTCCTTTTCTATGACAGTAAGCTCAAATGAACTGGCTCAAAGATCTGGATTTATGTTGTGCAATACATTTTCCACAATACATAAAGAGAGAAGCAGAACATGGAGAAAACACCATACCTTATCTCCTTTCACACCCTGGTCTCCCTTTTCACCTCTTAGACCTGGAAAACCCTGAACGGACCACGAGGACAGAAGTTCAGTCAAAGTTAATGTAATTGAAAAACAAGCTGAGAAATGTATTGTAGTGTACGCAATTAAGTATTGGAGAAGTGCATGTTTGGATTGAATAACACAATCGTACATAATTGTTGCATCACATAAATAACACAAATATTACATAGTGCTGTATTTATCTTTAGATAAGGTTTTGATTCAGAATTGTCATTTTCTATCAGTTAGTTATACACTGTAAGATATCCGTACATCTTAGATGCACATGTGAAATTTCTACATGGGTGTCTTGGTAGTTGTGAGGTAACAATACAGTATAATTCAAAGTCACAATGCTGGGACACTATACTCTATGCTGTGACTGCATGATGCATTTAAAAAATCCTTACGTCTAATCCTGGTTCCCCAGTCTTTCCCTGTGGATAGAGAAGCATGCAATTAATTTCATTCTTCACAAAACTGCTCATGTATAGAAATCCACAATCTACAACCAACTTGTTACTGGCAATCATGATAACAGCGCATCGTATCAGAGTCTATGAGGGGTTTATTGGTTACCTGCTATGTGGAAGAGATTGAAACAACCATGCACAGAAAACAGATTTAGACCTGACAATTGTTGTATGTGAATTAAAACCCAATGGGGGAAATGCACATCATTAAAAGGAAAAAATATTTCCCTCATTGTATGCCTAATCACTCTGGCTAATTCTGTCATGTTGTGATAATGTAGTTTAATTCTGTCATGATGTGATAATGCAGATTAAGTCTGTCATGTTGTCATAATGTAGATACATTTTCTATTCATATCTGCTCATCAAGGCTCCCTGTTCTGATTTTATTTATTTATTTTTAACATTACTCTGGGTGTTCAAGGCTTTCAATATTAAATGTAAACAATAGTAAACTGTTTTAATGTAAATTTAAACAAAGAATAATATCTTCTACAGCAATATACACTGCCTGGCCACTATTAGGACCTGTCTGTCCGATTGGGTTTGGTCTCGCTCTGCTGTTGGGCATGTTCTCCTGTATACCCTGCTGTGGGGCGTGTTCTCCTGTATACCCTGCTGTGGGGCGTGTTCTCCTGTATACCCTGCTGTGGGGCGTGTTCTCCTGCATACCCTGCTGTGGGGCGTGTTCTCCTGCATACCCTGCTGTGGGGCGTGTTCTCCTGCATACCCTGCTGTGGGGCGTGTTCTCCTGCATACCCTGCTGTGGGGCGTGTTCTCCTGCATACCCTGCTGTGGGGCGTGTTCTCCTGCATACCCTGCTGTGGGGCGTGTTCTCCTGCATACCCTGCTGTGGGGCGTGTTCTCCTGCATACCCTGCTGTGGGGCGTGTTCTCCTGTATACCCTGCTGTGGGGCGTGTTCTCCTGCATACCCTGCTGTGGGGCGTGTTCTCCTGCATACCCTGCTGTGGGGCGTGTTCTCCTGTATACCCTGCTGTGGGGCGTGTTCTCCTGTATACCCTGGGTCCCTTGATTACTCTGCTCTACTTTACTTGGCATCATTGTGGATCACGTCAACAACACTACAATTGGACCTGATGATTGGCTACACTCAAGATGACAATGCACCCATCCAGCGTGCCAGAATTGTGCGCTAAGGGTTTGAGGAGCATGACAGAAATGTCTTCTATGGCCACCACAATCCCTGGATCTCAATCCAATTGAGCAAGTTTGGAATTAATTTGAACACCTTTGTCATCACAATCATCTCCTTTCCTCTCTCTACTGGTTGTGTGAAATATTAATGACTGACTGGTTCACATCTCTTGAGACACCTTTCAGCACCATTGCCACATCAAGTCAAGGCTGTGATAATGGTGTCTCAAACTCATATTAAGTAAAGGTCCTAATAAATTGTCCAGGCAGTGTATATAGCTCAGCACGGTTTCTTTGCGAATGAGAAGGATACCTTTTCTCCCTTGGTGCCGGGAAGGCCTACCAAACCTGTGGGACCTGGAAGACCCTGAAACAAAGAAACACAAACATGACAAGGAAACAGGTTTGTTCCAAAGCTGGTCCTCTTCGGATTGAGAGCAGGTCTTCTGATTAGCTGGGTTTTATATTGTGCTGGTCACAATGAGGGCGTTTACTATTATAACTTGAATTCATATCTGAGAGAGAAGCTCTGAGAAAGCCAGCTGTGATGTAATGCAAGTTGACAACATTCAAATGAGGCTGTTAATTCACAAAATGCTAAAACGGCTCCATGTTGGGTGAAAGAAATGGTCATAAAACTTTTTTGGCAAAAAAATGACAAATTTCTCCATTCTGTTGTCCTGGTCTTTATTGTGATCCTCCACTAGATGGTGTTGTCTGCCACTGCTGGGTGTTCAGAAGAAAACTAGTCTGTCATTCTGGAGATTCACACTCGATTCAGAAATCAGCAACAGCACTTGAATTGAACTTTATGTGTGGATTAATGAATGCAGCAGTAGAAGTTTATGGATACTTAATACAAGCTCTGTTTCAGCTTGAGAAGCAAACATTTTACACATTGTTTTTGTTGTGCTGCTAACACAAGAAATAGCTATAGCTCTCACTTCCTCGCCATTGGCTATAAGGGGACAAGGTTCTTAAATACTAACTAGACTTACCCTCTCTCCAGGCTCCCCCTTCTCTCCATTCAAGCCATCTAACCCAGGCTCCCCCTGTATAACACAGTGAATGGTGATGTACTGTTGTTCTTGTATACAATGATACTTCAAAAAATCTAGACTTCACATTACAAAGACATTGAGTATTGAAAAGATGATTATTTAAAAAATCTTCAGAAATGTACAGTACCTCTGAGCCTGGAGCGCCTGTAAGCCCCTGTAAAAGCAAGTCAAAGTTTAAAGTCAGTATTGCTGGTTTTAGAGTCAATACAAAGCTACAATCTCAATTACAAACACAAACCGGCAGAGAACATTTCTTTATTGCATTGAATTTCTCAAACCTAAGCTTCCTGTGCCTGATATTACTGTGCCAGAAATCAAAAGTGTAAAGGATCCATTTGACATTTGTATCATCAAGCTTTCTTACAGCTCATTTTGTAGAAAAATACAAATTACTTTAACAAATGCTTTGGTGTTAACAGGAAACAAAATGTAAAACTGATATTTTCATTGTGGAAATATAAACTGTGCACCCCCCTGTCAAGCTACTTAAACATATTGTATTTGTTATACATAAAACTGCATGCAACACTACATTCCTTATTGCAACATTGTGGACAAAGGCAAGTTCTGGTCACTTACAATGGGACCTTGTGGACCGGGAGGCCCTGGCGGTCCAGGCTGGGAAATCATCTGGACCTGCAACACATTGACAAGCAAACCGGTCACTCCCCATTGCAGAGTCCAGTCAAACACACAGACCGGTCACTCCCCATTGCAGAGTCCAGTCAAACACACAGACAGGTCACTTCCCATTGCAGAGTCCAAGGAACCAGGGTTACGATAATAACTTATCAAGTGCGAAATGTAACCATTACTGAATGGGTCAGTATACCCAAGCCGTCGCAAGGGCAAGATTGCCCGGAATGTTACAAGACTAAGCCAAGGCTGCCTTGTGCGTTACCATTTAGAACCCCAGTAACATGTAGCTAGGGCTAAAAAATCAAGGGAGAACTCACCTGTGTTATAAGGGTTGACTCGAAAGCCGCCCTAAACAGGTCCAACGCCAGGGTTTTGAGGATCCACAACATTTAGTCTGTAGAACCTAGTGAAGGTATGGGGAGTAGCCCACACTGCTGCATTGCACATGTCTTTGACCCTGGAATAAAGCCCACGAAGTTGCCATGCTCCTGGTGGAATGGGCAGTGAGCTTCTGTGGAGGGGGCAAATTGACCAGCTCATAGACAGCCCTGACTGTGTCTGCTATCCATTTGGACAGCCTAAGTTTACACAGGGCTTGACCATGGGATTTAGCCCCATAGCAGACTAAACATTGTTCAGACTGCCTCCAACTTTTTGTACTGTCAACATAACACTCCAGGGCCCGCACAGGACAGAGCATATGGAGCCGTCACTCCCTGTCAGACTGGAAAGGAGGTGGATGGAAAGCCTCCATTTTCCACAGACTGGTTGACATGAAATGCCGAGATCATCTTTGGCAAAAAGGCAGGATTGGTAACCTTTGTTCTGGCCTCCGTAAAAATTAAGCAGGCTTTTGCAATGGAGAATGCCTGCCTCTCACTCACCCGCTTTGCAGAGGTAATGGCAAGGAAGAAAGACCCTTTGAGCAATAAATATTTCAGCACAGCTGAATGCATGGGGTCAAATGGAGGCTTCATGAGTGCATTAAGCATCACTTCACAGGCAGCTGAAGACATGGCAAACTGAAACAGCTGCCGGATAGACCTTTAAATGTAGAGGGGTATTTCCTCTCGCCAAACAGGTCATGCAAACATTGCAGTATAACTGCCATGGTTGTCCTCCTCAGGCAGACTGGCCTTGCATGTTTCACAGGTGTAAAACGCAGGCATGATGTACAGTGTACAGTACACAGATGTACAGGTGCTGCCTCAATCTGCTTACGATAGCAACCGGGTGTGTCAAGACCCGAACAGGACCGGTTTGGTACTGGACCGGGGAATAAGTCCCGGTCGGTAGCGGGTTGGAACTGGAACAGTACTGGGTTGATTCGTTACCGGTTTGGTGACTGTAGCAGTGGGTTGGTACAGTAAATATGGTTTAGGAGGTGAATACCCATTCGGTAATGGTTACATTTCATACTTGAAAAAGAACAAAATCTGACTTTGCTCTGGTAAAATCTTATCTAACTGAGATCAGAGAGCACAGAAACCCAGAAGAAATACCCATGTCCAAGCTTGACACACACCTGGCAAATTTCTGCATAACAAAAAAAAAAAAGACAGCAGCGAGTATGATCCTGGCACAATATGGTCTGTTTAAAGCACGGCAACTTTGATTCCCCACTGACAGCATCATCAGCAAGCAAACAAACCCCAGCACAGTAGGAGTGAGAGAACAGGAGACAGCACCACCAACTGGCTGGGAGACTAATTCTACACTCCTACACACAGCATGCAAACAGGGGTTTCAATTTGTTTTGAAGTATGTGGCACTTACAAGGCAGTAGGGGGCACCATTCTCATCAAGGCGCATTGTGGCAAGGGGTGAGTGTGTGGGAGGGGGGTGTCCACCCTCCCACTGGAAATGATGAAAAAAGGGATCAAATTGGTGCATTCTGGCACATTTTTGCATGGTTAAAGCATGTGCTACACTAGAAGTGGTCTGCTTGTAGTGTCTGACAAAGTATTAGTGCAACAAAGGAGCTTTATTTCAGCACTGCTCAAAGCAAGGCAAGATCAACAAGAAGAAGAATTCACTCTAGGATCATCAAGGCCCCTGCAATACAAGACTGGCTGGAAAAGGAACTGTAAGAAAAATCGATGAAATACTCCGATGCAAAATATTCTTGTTCACGCAACTTAAATATACCCCTACTGCTTTAAAATCACACAAGTTATACACAGTAGTGTGCAAAACTTTAGAAGCTATAAACAAACTGGAATGTTAGCAAAGTCTGCATTCTAAAGAAGTTGAGTGGAGATAGCTGAACTAAGGAAGAATGCAGTAAACATCCATATATAAGCAACAGTAGTTTAAATATTGTCTTTCAGAGATTATCTTTTCTATTTAATTTATTATCTTTTGATACTGAAGCTATTCATAAATAAGTTAGTATTCCTCAATTTAGTTGCATATTACTCTCTTGTTGCAATCTCTAATGGTTAACTTGACATATGTATTTTGCTCAAATAACTCAAGATATTTAAATACATAGGTGATAATATTTGTAATGTTGGATTTATACAACACACCAGAAATTAAGGCTCAGGCTATTTGAATACGAACGGAATGAAAAAAGCGAAGCAAGATTTATACTGTATAGACAGCAAGCTGCTTCTGAACAAAATAAATCTATACTGTACTGTTATCAGTAGAAAAAATATTAAAAGAAAAAACACTAGTTTAATAATGCAAATGTTTGATTTACATCAAAAACATTGAGAACCCTGTCTTGACCTTACAAAAGTACCGATTAGTGTCAAAGTTATTTTGTCTTTCGTAATAACAAATAAAAAGTGATCTTTGACATAGACAGAGACTCTTACAAGCTCAACATTAAATTACATTGTAAATAAAACAATGAAAGTAGTAAAGTTATTAAAAGTTAATTAAATATAATATTATTTTGAATTCAACACCTCCGCCTGCGAGAAGCCCCTGCTTGCAGGAACCGAGGTTCGCCACATTGGTGTTAGAAGTGGGATGCACGTACCCCGGCATGCACCTTTTTTTTTTTTTTTTAATTTAAATCGTACAGAATTTTTGTTTTCTTTCTGTTTTGGCATTGTAGGATTAAAATCCAAAGTAACCAACGCGTGCGAAATGACACGAGTCGTCACGAACGTCATCACGTGGAGATAGTTGGAGAGAACAGAAAATGGAGGGTTACGAACAGAAGGGAAAACTCAAATCTAGTTTTGGATATAAATTATGCTTGGAAGGAAAAATCATTAGAAAAAGAAAGGGTGTTCTGTTTCATCTGCAAGCAAGGTTTTTCGTGCAAGGGGAGTGCGAGTAGTTTGCAGTCACCCCACGTTACCATTTGAATTGCTCATCCTATTACTATAAAGTATGTATTAGCAGATTAATAAGCAGAACACTATTTCCTGTTTGTGGCACCAATCCCTGAACAGTAGAGTTAATATAAAATGTATTGGAATCTGTGCATTTTAAAAGATCCTGTAACATACGTAAACTGTGTTTTTTGTATTATTATTATTGGTTTTGTTTTGTTCTTTGAATATAATATAATGTAAAAAAGGAAGGTTGTTCAAAGAGCTCATAACTAAGTGTTACTTATGTTTGCACAAAAAACAAAAAAAATCCAATTCTCAGTTCTTGTACATTATATTTTGCTATTAAATTATTTCATGGATTGACATTGTTCTGTGAACATTTGTTACATTACTAAAATACAAAAAATAAAAATGCTTTTTAAAAAGACCAAATTCCCATTGGGCTTGCTTTTTTAATTTTTTTAAATTCTACTGATTTTTTAATATTACTATGCAGGACAGCCACTATAAATTACCTGTATTAATCAACTAATGCCCATAAATGAACCGATTTTGAATCGAGTGACAGACCTAATATATTAAAATAAAACATTATATACATTGCAAAAATAAATGTTCACACTTACAATATGGTCTTCCAAGCTAGATGGGCAAGGTTCTCCCTTCTCTCCTTTCTGACCATCAATACCCTTAAACAAGAACAACTTATAAGTGCCCTGCTAACTACAATAGACGCACACCCTTAAAGTGTAATATTCTGAAGCAGTGCAGTACGTACCTGCTAAACACAAACTCACTGAAGCAGAGTCATCAGGTTGTAAATAAATGCCTTTACATGTCTGACCTTCGTATTAAGCATTTGAAGTCCAATAGCTATACTAACTTTGTAGTTGGATACCTTTCCATTTCTTCTACTTTCAGATACACACACAGTAACACATTACTTTGAGAAAATTGTGAACTAAAACCAAAATTGGGTAGATGCAGAAAATAAATCTTCAAAATAAATGCGACTATTTTTCCTAGTACTAATGGCACGGGACAAAATCAAGGGTATTTTAAGACAACCAGAACGGCATTATGTACATTGGGATAATTACAATTCTAATTTGAAAATAATATTTTGACAGCCTGTAATGGATGTTGTGTTTTTGTTATGTTGATGTGTACTGAGCACATCACTAAAAGCTGTTTTATTCCTTAATAGTGGCACAAGAAAACACAGACTAGATTTACATGACTGCATTTTTTTATTTTTTTATACAAAGTTCTAAATCATGATTTTCAGAAAGGAAATCTAAGGTTTAAAATGACATTAGGCTGATTTTGTCATTTCTTCATTAGCCATACCTGGATGACAGCAAGAACATCATAACAGAAGATATTGAGATAAGAGAGACTTTAACATTAGGGTTTTAATATCAAAACATGAACTGCCTATTAAAAGTATCATAACTTTTGGGAAGTCTGTTAGTTGCATTGTTCTTGCCCTCAGCAACAGATAAAAAAAACTGCGGTTCTTAGGTGAAATGTCTCTATGACATTCTGAAGGATCATTAGTGAACAGTGATGGAAACCATGCACTTGCTGAAAACACAAAGCTGACTCACACCTCCTCATCCTATTGCCAGGTTTCCTGTCCCTCTCAGGCAATGAATAAAAAAAAAACTATACAATGAAGCGCTTGCCGGGTAAAATGTATTGACAGTAGAAAAAGTTTCACGAGATGGAATACAAGGAAAGCACCCCTGCCTCTGCTCCACTTACCTCAGGACCGGACAAGCCCATCTCCCCCTTCTCTCCTCTCTGACCAGCAAACCCCGGGATCCCATCCTCTCCTTTCTCACCTTTAGGACCCTAGGACACAGTTCACTTCATTTAAAAGGTGTACAAGGGGCTGAGAACTGGAAGTGAGCATGGCTTTTTAAATCACTGCGCAAACTGTAAAGAAAAGTCACTGGTTGATTTCCAGAGACATTTACAAAACAATTAAAATGACACTTGTGTACACTACAAAGACATCCTGTAACTGTCTAGTGGGTACTTTACATTGCTAGCATTACTGAATGTTTTTCTGTCGTAGCAATAAAGAAAACAAGGAGTTGAAAATGTAACGGCTGCCAGTCACGCCGGTGTGGGGTAGCCTACACTCTTTGGAGAGGGTAACTAGAATAGCTCACAAACCAGTATGCAGAATTAGATGACATTTTATGATTTTTAACAGCTATCCAAATGAATTTTTCGCTAAAAAAAAAAAAAAAAAGCAAACTGAAGTCAAGTGGGCCTCACAGGAAAGACACTGTAGTGGGTTTGCTTCCACTGCGTTTTGCAATATATTCCTAACTAACAGGAAGACGGGGGAGCATTGCTGGAGGGGGTGAAGGCAATTCAAATACAAGGTTTTACTGCGACACCTCCACAACAAGCTTCCAAAAGAGATGTGGCAGTTTAATAATGATTGTGCAGAACATCTTTGAAACATTTAATAAATCAGAAATCAGACATTACTTGAAATTCACCACAATGCGATTTAAAGAGCGGCAACGCTTTAAAACAAGCAACTCTTCAGAAAGCATGCAATCCAAACTACGGCATACGGACTTTTACAACAGCACTGTAAGTGGTTTAATTTCAAAGTGTATATAATTACCTTTTCTCCATCCACTCCAGCTGTACCTGGTAATCCCAATTCACCCTGTGTCACAAAATAATAAATGACTGTTCAACACATTTCAATAGCTTATAATGCGTATCCAAAAAGAATACTGTCCCAACAAAGAAAATACACAGTGAATATAGTGCTTTATAATACAAATAGTGCCTAAAAATAAGTGCTACTGCCTATTACGAGGCATCACAATGACATTAAGCTTACCTTTGGTCCCGCATCTCCCTTGGGACCGGGGGGGCCAGGGGGACCAGCGGGGCCCTGAAACACAACACAAGGACAGGTTACAGTTATTGTATATTAATGCGGCACCACAACACCTGTGTAAACATGGTCTACTTGACTGCTGCTCTATCCGTCTTATTGTTTATAAACTGTGTAATTTTAAGACACTGCTCTGACCATTCCCTTGTCGTTACTGACCAAACTTCAGTGTCTTCACAAAGATTCTCAAACTGGGGTCTGCAGAAAATACAGTGACGTTATCTTTTATAAAACACATATTTAATAGACGAAATGTCTGACACTTTAAATAGTCTGTGCAACAGTGATTGCTCCGTGTACCTCTGACTGCGATACAAAAACAAAAGATAAGCAAATGAACTGTTCTGTGGACTAGGCCTGGCAACCACAGCTCCAGCCTGCATTTAAGGAAAAATATGCGTCAGAAACCTATAATTGCAACCACCCCGAGAGAATAACTGCGAGGAATGCACAGAGACAGTGCAGATCTGCTCTAGTAATGCCAAACGCAGCTCAAGCCTCCTCTCCCCTCCTGCAGCATGAAGCAATTATAAAGATTCAGCCTATCCCCTGATGAGATCAAAAAAGTAAAGAAACCGAGAGATCGCTGGCTCCTGTAATCTCACGTGACTGACACTAATCAACAGCAGCCCAACTGACAGCATTAGAGACCGGGAAAGAGGCCACGCGGTTCACAAAGCTGGGAGTCATGTTTATCAGTGTACAAGAAGTCAAGCAGACCAATGTTTACACAGGTGCCTTCATCAGCGTATTAATGCCTCATCAGGAAAATGATCCTAACTTTCATCACAGCACGGATGAAGGCACGGGCCAAACTGTTTGTCGACTTGACTTCGGGGTTGATTTGATCAGCCTGTGCCCTGCCTGGATGAGGCGCAGAAGTGGTTGTCATGAGATTATTGGTGGTGGATTTAATCCAGTGCTGTGAACTGCTCTTAAATAATCCAGCTGTGGCACAGTGTAGCAGGCAATAGCTCGATCAAATCGGGACTTAAGTTTTACCTTTCGATTGATTGTTTTTAAGTTGTGTTTTTTGATTGATATCCAGTAAGGCTAAATCAAATAATGATCAAATAAAGAACAAAGAAAATCCACCAGCAATACAACACTAGTGAGAAATAACCCAGTCCTTTAAATGAGCCTTTTGAAATATCTCTCTGGTTTCTGTCACAGAAAGAAACACATTGCACACCGATGTTAGTAAAAAACATATACAAAATGTTATGCCATGCATTTACTGTATTTTCTTATTAAAAATCAGCTGTACGCTAAAGTCATTCATGGTAATTATTTTTCTTGTGAATCGCTACTACAGTATTGTAAAAATCCATTTTAACGTAAAATTTGTTTTATACTTTGTTGATCTATTAAAGCAGGACACATACTTACTAAATAAATATTTTTAAAGAGACAGTTAAAATATTTAAATACACATTTCAATAACATTTACCTTACCAAAAAAAACAGCATTATGTTTAGCTACAGGTCAAATTCCAAACAAAAAATATACCACAACACTTATTTATTAAAATTGATGTTTAACTAATCAATCTCTCGTAGTTAGTTAAAACATATATAATAATAGATGGGCTTCAGTGAGTTACAGGAAAATAATTCCATCTAGGGTTTCTATGATGTCATAAATTACGAGTCCGAAGGTCGAGTAATTTATAAACTGTCACAGAACCCCGAGATGGAATTGTTTTCCTGTAACTCAAGAGACCCATCTATTATTTTTTATACTACATGGATACCCTTGTGATGCTAATATTAAAAAAGACGAGGTTCAGCAGTAAAGTTTTTTTTTTTTTTTTTTTAAACTTAGTGTTTCAGTGCTGTACAGACGTTTTATGTCGTTATCTGTTAGTGCGTTAGCTTTATTTGGATGCTTGCCTTTACCTTGTTTTAATTTCCCGTTTGTCACAAAGACGGCCGGAGTGGGTGGCGTCAGACCAGAAACAGGAACACAAACGACAGAGAGATGGGGATTTGGTGAGGCTGAACGCGTGATCGCGTTCAGCATTTAATAAACAGAACAGAAAATAAAAGATTGGAACAGACAAAAACACTGGACACGGCACTACACGCCAAAATAAATAGACAAACAAAACGGACTACACAGACAAACGGTGCACGGAGACAAACAAACACGGTGAGTGAAAACACTTAACTATTCTTCTGCTTATTATTATCTCCGTCTCCAATCCCGTTCTCCACTCACCGAACACCTAACCACCAGTGAGTGAAAATGTGTCTCTATATATACTGTTGTGCTGGGATTCAATTACTAATTAATTATTCACTTGAATCCCAGCACGTGAATTAATTCTGTGCAACCCCGTGCTCGCATATTATATTTTAAATGCACGTGCGTGATGTGCAATCCCGTGCCTAAATACAAATCTACACTTTTTAAATATACGTGAAACACAGACCCGTTTATATCCCGTGTACCAATCTATACACCAACATTAACACACGCAACATACAACACAGAACACACAAATGCACACAGGGGCGGGGCACTTTGCCACACCGTTCCACTACAGTTTCACTGAGATACGAATGTACCAACTTTACATCATTTTTTTATTTTTATTTTAACACATTCTCATTTTGTTGATCATTAGTGAACTGTACTGTATGTTGTCGAGTGATTGAAAACTAGACATTTTGTGTTTGAATTGAAAGTGATGGTCTCGAGGAGTCGAATGGGTCAAAGTTCAAGTATATTTTCCTCTAGAGGAATTATCACATTTTGACATCACTACCATGTTATTATGCCTTCATCCATGTATTTTATATATATATATATAAAATATAGTTTTTTTAATAAAATATTTATAGCAGGGGATGTAAAATAAAAAATAGCATTTCACTAAAATAATTTGACTTTGTGGTCAGTTTAGTACACAGCTTCACCGGGGTAGCAAGTAAACATTCACTGCACAGCACACAGCATGCTCTCTCCTTCATTACCATGACACTGATAGTCTGGATAGCCTGTTTTAATAATAAACACAATATTAGATATATATATATATATATATGTATGTCAGAGGCTGTTACCCGCCTCAGCTTTGTAAAGTTGAGTAGGTGGGAGATTTATTTTTCAGTCCTCTCCTCAATGTTGGTCTGTATCTACTGTGCTGTTAGAGCCCCCTTTATCCTGTTTCATTAAAACACTGTGGAGAACAATACCTGTGACCAACATGGAAGAGCAGGCTGCTCTATTGAGTTCTACCAGCTTCAGAGTTTAAGAAAACACAATGAGCAAGGAAATCAGCTACTGTGCCCAGGTCTTCATTTCTGAGAGGTGAGGGTTCATGCAAAGAGATGCACAGACACAGTACAACTCCAACATCTTCCATCAGTTACAAGCTAATGCTTCACTGCCAGATTGTATATAACTTTATATAACTTTTTCTGTTTGCATTTTGCCATGTCAAAATCTTCAGGCTGAATTCCAGAAACCTGAAGCACTCTTAGCTGTAAAAAGGCAAACAGATAACCCTGGGGATTGCATTTCAATAGCCCAGAATGGTTCAATTCGAACACTACAATAATATGTTCCTCTGAAGACTATTTACCTGAAGGGCTTCATGTATTCTTCCATCGTAGTCTATGATCTCAGTTGCTCCTTGATGACCCTTTTGACCAGGTAGACCCTTAAATATAACAAAATACAGAAATATAAAAGATTGGTACTTTAGAACAGAATGACCAACACATGAAAAAACTCTGGATATCTGAAAGAGTTTTTCCCATTCCAGTTTACATTAATTATTACTTACCCTGGGACCAGCTGGCCCGTCATTTCCTGGTTCACCCTAAAAACACAACACAACAATATAAATTAAACTAAATCAAAAAGCCTTGAAATAAAAACAAAAGCATACATCTTGAACATGTTTTTAAAAACTGCTGTATCACCGAAACAGATGGGGGACCAGAAATTGTCAGTTTAAACCTTTTTAATCTAAAGTGCTGTTATTCAAATAATGGATTAATATCTAAAACGATAAACAAACAGTAAGAGATAATTGATGTAGATTTTGAAGCAGCTTCAAGTGTATTATTATTTTTTTAATTACATTTTTTCCCTGGTCTCCTGACCTTTAATAGATCATCTAAAGTATCTTTATATTACTAAGCGTCAACACCCTTGTGTGCAGTGTGCTGCCTGCAAAACAAAAGGAAACCTGATCCAAAGTGGCACACCACAATGGTGCCGGCTCTTACTGCTATATGGACACTATGGGAGGCAATTAGGAATGAGTATCGGTTCCTGAACTCCTGTAAACTCTGATTCCCAATGATTGTAAACATCATAAATAGGCAAGGGAACAGTAAACTACATGACGCTCTCTCAATTATTAGCTAGTCCTTTAAGAAAAGAAAGAAACCATGGGTATTACCTTTAGCCCAGGAAATCCAGGAATTCCAGGCGCTCCCATCTCCCCCTGCAATGACCAGAAAATGGTTGCACCCAATTTTTCTTCCAGTGTATAAAACCATCTTACATTTTCAACAGTAAGTGACAATAAGACTAATTAAACAGTTTAGAGTTGTCTTAAACATCTCTTTAAAAGGCAAGTTTGAATTAGCTGGCTGGTCTTCCATGCTTTAGCTCATTGATATATGGTGGATTGTATGTATATTATTAGAACTGGTTTGACTCTTTGACCCTATCTGAAAAGCTTTGCCAGTTTGTAACTTCATGCGTGGCGATTGGATAGAGCGTGGCGCCGTGCTGATCACAGGGAGCAGTTTAGCAGTACAAAGGGGACGCAGCTACGTGAGTACAGGCCCTTACGCTGATACAGTGAGATGCTGGAGATGCTGTTTTTGTTTTGGCAGGTGAGCACCATGGGAGCTGAAGCAATGGAGCCAGCACTACCACCCAGAGCATCTACACTGCCACATCACCTCAACCCATACGCACGCCTTAGACTGATTATTGTTGTATTATTTTGAGAATCTTCTTGTTTGGGACCTTTTTTATAAATATACTTTCCTTGTGGACATTTTATTATTACAGCACCACTCACATCCTGACACATCAAACTAACCATGATCCCTTGAGGCCCAGGCTTGCCCACATCACCCATGTCTCCTTTATCTCCTTGATAACACATTAAAGAAAGCGTTACTGAACTGATTAACTGTGCTCACCAGTGTTTTTGGGGCAGTGAAAGCTAGTGTGGTGGAAGTGGGCTCAGGTAAGTTACCTTAGTTCCTGACAATCCATCGATTCCTCTTTCACCTTGGAAACCGTTAATACCCTTCTCTCCCTGAAAAACACAACAGAAGATCAATTAAACACCTCAACATTCCCAGCAGTTAAAGAATAAGTAGCATGCCAATTGTTTTTCCCTATATACAGCTGCAGTCAAAAGTTTACATACCCCACTGGAAATTTATAAATTTCCAGAAATTTCTCAAAAACAAAGAATTGTAGGAAAAATCTTTTGTACCAAAAGTGGTTCCCAGTTCCTGGCTTTCAACTTCCTTTGAGCTTGTCTGAAGAATCATAAGTTCATAAGTACCAGGACTGAACAGCCTTCCTCATTATATTCAAATCATGTGACAATGTGACCTTTCAACTGCTATTCCTAACTGGCATCAACACACATTCTATTGGTTTGCTTGTAGTTGGCAAGCAAAGGTAAAGCCTGCATCGATTCAGAGTATTCTCGCATTCCAGATTGTTTGCAGAAATGTTCTCTCTCTCCTGGAAGCCATTATAAAGGCAATTAAAAACAAACAAACATACAGAACCAATAATAAGCATAATACAAACTCAGCTCTGAGACCTGGCTTCTGTCAGTGCAATGCTACACTTCCAGCATTACATCACCTCATTGGGGCAATGCAGAAAAATCTGGTGCAGGTCACTTCACCAATAATGTCTGCGTGCAACCAGTCACATGAGATTTCTTTGCTGAAGAACTTCTGACAAATACACACACAAAAATCAGAAGACGACAAAAAAAAAAATAACATAGCTAATCTGGCTCAGAGGGGAGCAGATCAAACGAAACCACATGGGGGAATTTTAACAGGCATGGCATCACCAGGGGAGCAGGGCAGCCTGTTTCCTACTCTCTGATAGTGTGTTTGGGAAAGAATCAGCCTTCAGTCACATAACCCTTCTGTCATGCATACTGGATAATGAGCTGATGAAAGGGCTGCCAGTGAAAATCTGAGCAAGAGGCTCCATGTGCAGAACTAGCATTCCGTGCACTGGAAATGACCGACTGCCCTTCTGTGGAAGGAAGGCCTTACCTGATCCAAACAAGCTCTGGAATAACCTATTTATCACAAGTCTGTTACTGTATAGTTTTCTTGACTTTTTTCCATCCGATTTGGGTGAAGACAGTTTATCCTGTCACCAAACATAGAATGCCTTCCTGTTTGTGACTTTTGACAAAATCTGGATTTTATTGTATCTGGATTTTATTGTCACTGGCATATGAGTTTACCACGGACACAGCTCACAGACCAAACAGAAGCCCCCGTGCCCTGCTGTGAAGTGGTTTACCACGGACACAGCTCACAGACCAAACAGGAGCTCCCATGCCCTGCTGTGAAGTGGTTTACCATGGACACAGCTCACAGACCAAACAGGAGTCCCCGTGCCCTGCTGCGAAATGGTTTACCACAGACACAGCTCCCAGACCAAACAGGAGTCCCCGTGCCCTGCTGCGAAATGGTTTACCACAGACACAGCTCCCAGACCAAACAGGAGTCCCTGTGCCCTGCTGTGAAATGGTTTACCACGGACACAGCTCACAGACCAAAACAGGAGCCCCCGTGGATACCCCTGCTCTGAAACGGTTCTAACATTGCTTGTTACTAACCTTCTGTCCGGGAGCACCATCTTCCCCCTGGGAAAAAAAAAAAAAAACCCACACAGGGGCCCACGTTACTTTGAGTTCCAAGACTACGCTCAGATTCCTCTTCAAGCAGTTTGAAGTGATCTAAAACACATTGTAATAAATACTGCACACTTATATGAAAAAACATAACCAGCTTGTGTGAATTTCATGAAGCTATATTATTCATATTCCAATCCTACAGCCATGGCCCAAAGTGTTGCAGCACCCTATAAAATTAACTGATTTTGCTTCACAAAGTCGAATGAAACATGCTGAATAATGTTATGTTAACATATTGAATTACATACCGCTTTGAATTTTAGGATATATTGAACAAAAAATTGACAAATTAAAAACCAACATGACAACATGAAATACTTTACTACTATTGTGGCTTGTGGTAGACATTTGCAATATTGTTTTGTAGTTGATTTTATTTCATGATGTTAAATAAGATTTTATATATATATATATATATATATATATATATATATATATATATATATATATATATATATATATATATATATATACACACACACAGTATCTCTCTCTCTCTCTCTCTCTCTCTCTCTCTCTCTCTCTCTCTCTCTCTCTCTCTCTCTCTCTCTCTCTATATATAAATAAAATGTCTCAATCCTAAAATTCTAGGTGATGCAAAACTTTTGCCCATAGCTGTACATGTATGTATCCTTAACTAGATTACTGCTAGCTGAATACTCTGGACTATGACAGTGGAACTATTGCAGCTTTATAGCACCCTTTAACATGTTTTAATGTTTTACAAACTGTTCTCAAAGAGGTTTGCCCTGTTGAAAGTGTCAGCTCTGTGAGGGATTCTTGTAAAATGTTATGTTAAAGACAATCTTCCATTTGGGAAAACCATGGTCTAAAATGCACAGAAGGCTAAACTCCAGGAATGATGTTCTAAACAGACACCAAGGTATTCTATTTACTATGCTTGTGGGACAAAGCTGTTTAATGCTTGGGGTTGGTAGGACATCGCTTATCTCGACTAATGGATTCTCCTTCTTGTTTAGATCTATTTGTTTGATTTTCTGTTCCAGTCAGCACATCTGGCAGACTTTGTGAAAGTTTAAAAGCACCTCTGTGACCTCAACAGGATCATATCTAAGTACAGTTCATCAGGTATACCCAAGTGTAACTATTAACCTGTCCCCCTGCAACAATCTAGTTGAAATGTCCAAACAATAACATGTTTTTTCACTTTGCTACATAAAATACAATGGCAGCACATTGTACAGGTAAACATTGTATCTGTTAGCATTATAAAGCCCACAGAGGCGTGGTAAAGCATGAAAAAACATGGCAAACTATGGTAAATGCACAGTATAACCATGGGAAAAGCCTAGGAAAACTGCAGAATTACTGTGCACATTTAGTGTGGGAAACTTTTATAAGGGCAGTACCATTAAAAAATAGGTTGCTGTGTCCTTGTTTCACAGCGTTCGGAAAAGAACCTCAAGCAAGCTAATTGGTGTCAATTACACTGTAGTGCCACCAGATGTCAGTGTTCTACAAAGGAATTGAACAGCATTTTAATTTATCTTGTCAAAATGTTTGACTTTGCATTTATTTTGTTTCTCTGAGCATTTCTAAATGAAGCACTACTGAGTGTTTTATAGTTTTGGATGCATGTACTGCAAGTATTAAAACAGGTCACAGTAATACATAAATCTAGTTATTTAGAGATCATAATTCCCACCCACTCTACCATCAGGGTAACAGTAACTGAAAACACTGACAAGCACCACATTGCATGTTTTGCAGAATATTCTCTGTGCTGTGGTGACTTATACTTCACAGGGAGAGAAATGTGTGTGCAATCCATCTCCGAGCACAATGAGATGTTGGGAATGCAGTGAATTCTCCTTGGTCTATTCCCCAAGGCCCTATATCACGATCATACAAGCCCAGCTATTGCTGGCTTGTTTCCGATCAGATTAATTGGAAAACAGTTGTGTACTGGTCTCCTATGTAAAATTAAATTAGAAATGGGAATTCAGACAGAAACATGACAATGGTAGAGATTAAATTGATATAGGGTTGGCACAGTTACCCAATAGGACATTTGGCATTAAAGTAATTGTAGCTAACTAAACAATTCTATAAATCTTACCCGTTTTCAACTTCCATTAACTACATAGGTCTCAAATGTAGTTTCAAAAGAAACACATGCTATAGCAAACATGTATTTTCATTTTAAAGCACACATCTGGTACTACACTAGGTTAAACAGTTTTCAGTTAGCTGGCCTTGCCGTCCTGGAAGTCTGGTACTGCTTTACGTGCTTGGTCATTTCACCCCAGCAATGTCTTCTGGGTCAAAGCTTGTTACTTGTTTGAAAGAATATCAGGGGAAGCAGCTGATTGGTTATCAACAGGAAAGAAGCCAGGTGAAATGACCTAGGAAGTTTATAACAGTCTAGAAACTGTTAGGATCAGTGAAGGCGACTGCCCAGCCTGACTTGGGTATTGGTTTTCTTTTGGGTTCGAGACTCTGGTTTTTGTTAAAACTTTTATTTTGCTGTGTGAGCAGTGTTTCTGTTAAAACATTGTATTCATTTTTGTGTAATAAATACGGCGCCGCAGTGTGCTTTTTCACCCGAGTACCT